>NC_064925.1:181507615-182132615 GCF_023897955.1 Schistocerca gregaria | reverse complement strand
CGCCACACCCCTATCAATTCTAACTTGTCTCATTCGTTAATCCACATGTATTCGTCTCAGTTTCGTTTTGAAGATGTCACAGATAATTTGCCTGTGTCTATACATTAGCCTTAATTCTCTAAGGCTTGTGAATATCTCAGTTCATCTTACATTGTGCAAGGCCCTCTCGAGGTCCACAAGCGCTAGAAAGGGAACTGATTATTATTGTTCAGCCTGCCTTCCGATACTGAGTGCAGTGTCAGAAGGGAAAGACGGGCAGCGTACAATGTGTATAAAAACCAAAAGGGAGCAATAAGAATGGAAGGCCAAGAACGAAGAGCTCGGATTGAAAAAAGTGCAAGACATGGATGCAGTCCTTCGCCCTTACTGTTCGCTCTATATGTCTAAGAAACAATGACCGTAATATAGGATGTGTGTGGAGTAGGATCAAAAATTTGGCTGAAAGGTTAACATTTGCCGTCCGCAGCGCAAGTGAAGAGGTTTTACAGGATGTGTTGAACCGAATGTTCAGTCTAATGAATACTGAACATGAATCGATTGTAAACCGAATGAAGCCTAAAATAATGAAGAGTAGCAGAACTGAGATTAGTGATAAGCTTAACATCAATACTGGTGATCAGGAAATAAACAATAACAAGGTAATCCGTCATCTTGGAATGAAAATAACACACGACAAGTAAAACAAGGAGGACGAAAAAACAGACAAGCACAGGCAAAGAGGGCATTCCTGGCAGAGGGTAGAAAGATGTGCAAGAATGGCCTTAATTAGAGGAAGAAATTTCTGAGAAAGGCCTTTGCCTTTGGAGGACACTATTGTGTGGAAGTAAAACATGGACTGAGGGGAGCCCGAAAAGATGAGAACCGAACATCTGAGCTGTGATGCGATAGAAGGATGTTGATAGTTAGGTGGACTGATAGGTTCTCAGTAGAATGGGGGAGGAAGGGATCATGCTGTAAAGACTGGCAAGAAGAGGCGAGAATGATAGGATACGCGTTAAGACAGAAAGAAATGCCCTCCACGCTACTGGTCTTGCTCACGCCCATGCTCGTGGAAAGAACACTTGACGTGTGGTGGGGGATGACGGAAATGCGTGCGCATCAAGTGGTCGATACACAACGGGAAAAGCTTCTTTGTCCTTTAGCAAGATTTTCTGCATGTGCGCTTCTGTAGCATCACTCTGCAGTCAGTTTCAAATGCCAGTTCTCTAAATTTTCTCAACAGTGTTCTTCGAAAAGAACGCAGCCTTCCCCCCCCCCCCCCCCCCCCCCCAGGGGTTCCCATTTGAGTACCACTTGCTTCTTCGTAACAACTACGTGTTGTTCGAACCTACCGGTAACAAACTTAGCAGCCTGCCTTTGTACTGCGTCCATGTCTTCCTTCAATCTGACCTGTTACGGATCCCTAACACTCGAGCGGTACTCGGGAATAGGTCGCATCAGGGTCCTGTATGCGGTCTTCTTTACAGATGAACCACACCAAATTCTCTCAATAAACCTTAGTCACCCATTCACCTCCCTTACCACAATCCTCACACACCCGTTCCATTTCATATCGCTTTGCAACTTTACGTCCAGATATTTAAACGACGTGACTATGTCAAGCGTACACCACTAATGCTGTATCCGAGTATTATGGGTTTCTTTTTCCTACTCATGTGTATTAACTTACAATGCCCTACATTTAGAGCTAGCTGCCATTCATCACACCAAATAGATATTCTGTGTAACTGAGCGTGTATCCTCCTACAGTCACTCAAGTTCGACACCTTACCGTACGCCGCAGCATCATCAGCAAACAATAGTAGACTTCTGCCTACGCTGTACCACAGATCATTTACGTATATAGAAAATAGCAACGGTCCTATCACACTTCCCTGAGGCGCTCATGACATCCTTGTCTCTGATGAACTCTCGTGGCCAAAGAGAACATACTAGGTATTATTACTTAAGAAGTCTTTGAGTCACTTACATATCTGGCAATCTATTCCATACGCTCGTACCTCCATTAATAGGCTGCTATGGGGTATCTTGTCAAATGCTTTCCGGGAATCTACACTCATGCTCATAAATTAACGATAATGCTGATACATGGTGAAACAAGGCTTTGGTGGGCGGTTTGCGGGTTTAAATCATCTCGCGGTATGACCATGCGGTGCTTTTGACCTGCGGTCGTCGCGCGGTGGCGCTGGCAGCAGTCTACATAAGCAGAGGTGTGTTGGTGCACGTCAGAGTACGGTGCAGCGAGTAAGTGTGCGGACGTTTTCAGACGTGCTAATGGTTGTGTATTGAAAGTGGTTCAAACAACATATATTGATGACGTTATGAGGGGTAGACTACTAGGCTACCGGAGGCTTCTCAAACACAGCAGGTCGTAGCACGGGCCCTCTGTGTGCCACAAAGTGTGATCTCAAGGTAATGGCAACGATTCCAACAGACAGGAAACGTGTCCAGGCGCTACAGTACAGGACGTCCACAGTGTACAACACCACAAGAAGACCGACATCTCACCATCAGTGCCCGCAGACGGCCACGGAGTACTGCATGTAGCCTAGCTCGGGACCTTACCGCAGCCACTGGAACAGTTGTCTCCAGACGCACAGTCTACAGACGATTGAACAGACATGGTTTATTCGCCCGGAGACCTGCAAGATGCATTCCACTGACCCCTGGTCACAGGAGAGCCTGTAAAGCCTGGTGTCAAGAACACAGTACATGATCATTGGAACAGTGGCCCCAGGTTATGTTCACGGATGGGGCCAGGTATAGTCTGAACAGTGATTCTCGCCGGGTTTTCATCTGACGTGAACCAGAAACCAGATACCAACCCCTTAATGTACTTGAAAGGGACCTGTATGGAGGTCGTGGATTGATGGCGTGGGGTGGGATTATAATTGGTGCACGTACACCCCTGCACACCTTTGACAGAGGAACTCCAACAGGTCAGGTGTATCGGGAGGTCATTTTGCACGTGTTAAAACCCCTAGGGCACTTCAAGAACTCCGACATTCACTGATGCAGGATTGGGAGGCTATACCCCAGCAGCTACTCGGCCACCTGATCCAGAGTATGCCAACCCGTTAGGTGACCTGTGTACGTGTGCATGGTGATCATATCCCATATTGATGTCGGGGTACATGCACAGGAAACAGTGGCGTTTTGTAGCACATGTGTTTCGGGACGGTTTTCTCAACTTATCACCAATACCGTGGACTTACAGATCTGTGTCGTATGTGTTAACTATATGCCTATGCTGTTAGTGCCAGTTTTGTTCAGTGCCACATTGTGTGGCACCACATTCTGTAATTATCCTTAATTTATGAGCATGGATGTAGAAATATGGAATCTGCCTTTGCTCTGCATCTAAAGTTCTGAGTACATCATAAATGGATGTGATATATTTTAGCGTCGTTGTATAAATTATGGAAAATTTAGCTTTTCCCTTGAATTGATTAGTTTTTGTTCCTACAGACGGAGCGTCAGTCAAATTTGGAAAAAATCACGACACTCAGGGCATCTGAATGAGAAAATGAAATATCTTTCAGTACTCAATTTTCGCTGCTTCAAGTAATTCCTCAGAAAACTGACAATGAATGTAAAGACGCTCTGGATTCCTCCAAGCATTTCCCTCGCGTTCAGTTCCTCGTTTAAACAAGTCTCCACACGTCTCATCATCCTATTCCCCGCGACAATGGAGAGAAAGGGTTGTAATTCTCGCCGCTTGCAGGCCTGTAACTACCATCTGAATGCGTAGCACGTTTGCTGTGCAAACCTGTAGTAGAGGGAGTAATGGAGGAAAGAAACTATAGGGGAACATGGAGATCGGGATAGCTCCAACAAATAATTGAGGGATTAGGGTGCAAACGCTACCCTAATATGAAAAGGTTGGTACATAAATTGAAGGTCAAGGAGGGCAACACCAAACCAATCAGAAGACTGATCATTTAAAAGAATGATGTCAGAGCTGTACTTGGCAAGGAATAGGACTACGCCAGTGTGCTGGAGGCGAAGTGAAGTCGTTGCTACGACGCCTTAGGATGCAGCAACCTTTGGGAGGCCAGCACGCAAGGACACTCCTCCTGTTCTGTAGTAATCAGCCAGCGTGCCGCCTTTACTTGTGGCCCGTCGCACGGCAGAAACCCTGTGTACCCTAATTAGCATCAATTAGCAGCGCAAACACAGGCGCCGGATACTTAATTAGGCCGTTGTCAACAAGGCTCTTCACTGGGGATGCTGTGGAATGGGCCGCAGAAAGGCTACACGAAAAGAATGCCCTCCAAAATAAACAGAAAGCCGAATGGGGTCTCTCGAAACATTGTGTCGAGCTGTAACCTCATCACGACACTGGAAACAGAAATGTTTGATTTCCACAGTGGCGGTCTACACCATACAGCTCAAAATGCGCTGGTATCCTTACCAGATTCACAGTAAGTCTAATTGGTTCGGTGAACGGACTGATTAATAAATTAGAATGTGAGTTTGGAAGTGCGTACCAGAGAATGGGAGGAAAGGTATTTCGTGTACTGCAGCGTGGCACTGAAAATAATATGACACAATTTTGTAATTATATTTTACTGAGTGTATGACCACGTCATACGTGATAAAACCACCAAGGTTTCATCTCTTATTACACAGAGTCTTCATCAAAGTCACTTCTTTCCCTGTTGAAAGCTATCTGCTGTAGAGTCTGTAAACGTTGGTAGCTTAATTAGTTACTACGCTGTAATTTACCCGGAACCATTTCACTGAAATTCACGCCGCACGTTATACCTTCTTATGCGAAGCAGACTTAACTGATGCTGCCAGATGAACCTAAGAGAGTGAAGACTCGCAACGCAGCGTCATATTTACGTACAGGGCGGGTAGCCCCTTGACTGCGACGCACGTTGGAGTATTTGTCCTCTAAAACAGGTCAAAATCAAAATATCCACGTTACTTTAATATCCTTTGAAGAACGTGTTAATCTTCAAGTTCCATAACCAGCCCGTCTTTCGGCAGCCACAATCTTCCTCTACACTCACTCCAACTGTTCCAGCCGGCCGCGGTGGCCAAGCGGCTCTAGGCGCTTCGGTCCGGAACCGCGCGACCGCTACGGTCGCAGGTTCGACTCCTGCCTCGGGCGTCGATGTGTGTGATGTCCATAGGTTAGTTAGGTTTAAGTAGTTCTAAGTTCTAGGGGACTGATGACTTCAGATGTTAAGTCCCATAGTGCTCAGAGCCATTTGAACCAACGGTTCCAATGTCAGTCCCAAACCAGGCGTAGTGGGAAATACATGTGCTGGTGCGTAAGCTGTTGTTTGTTACATTTGTTTCTCTTGATTTTGTTGTTAAGTTTAGATACAAATAGCTGCTGAATATGAAAATGAAAGGTGTATACTTTAGCTTCTGTCGTACCTCCATTGTCTGAGTATTTAAACTGTACGTTTATAGACAGTATTTCCATGGGTAGTTTTGTTACTTCAATATCTCGGAATTTCAATGAATATCCGGCCTTGTCGAGGTACATTTCTTTTACAGGCATAAAATTTCGACCTATGACAATTGTTGAACACAATAACATTACCCATTAACTTGTTTTTTATTAATATAAAGTGAAATGTTGAATTAGTTAAACTATTAGAATATAGTTATTTTTAATTTATTCTGTTGTAGGTTTATTGGTTACAGTCAAGAAATTTACCAAAGCAGCTTTGTACGATGTTTTTAAGCAATATAAAGGGTAAAAAACGAGTGAGACGTTTTTATTTATCGAAGAAAAGCTTGCACAATTATTAAAACGTCCAGCTGATCAAATAGCTGTTTTAAGTCGTGTTTTGAAATATTTTATAAGTGACTACAAGAAAAAACGGACAGTCACTAGTAACAAACACGATCATCTTATTTAAACAAATTACCGACTGAACTGTCTTACTGATCTGCGGCACACTCACAAACCTCGAGACGATATCAAAAGCATTCGAAGAATGAAGTGACCGCAGCAAGCGCCGAAAAACTCAGAATCTACGACAGCACGTATCTGCGGAGAACCTGATACATCCAGAAGGTTTTTTGCCGACCCAGAACGCTCTTCTTGAGTCACTGATCTCAAAGTGTATTTAATTAAAAGGTTCAAAGCTATTCTGGAAGTGGTTTCGAATGGCAACAAAATTGATACCGAGAAATTTTGCGCCGGTGCTCGTGAAAATACGAAAGTGTACAGAGATTTGCATGGCTGGTGTCCTATGTTACCAGGTCTTTACAAAGTTTTTATGCAAGGAGCCGAAGTCATATCTAAGACTATTCTACCTATAGGCAAACTGTCACAGGAAGCAGTTGGCACCTAGAGCAAACACACAATACAATACAGAACAAATTTTGCTCATAAATTTTCATGTGTGTATTGTAACAAAGATGTACTACACACCTTGTTATTGAGTTCCCACTCATCTTTAAGTTGTAGCACACCAAGGGATTATAAGGAAAGTGTCCCATTTTCGCAGGAGGAAATCAGTCTAATGGTCGGAAGTCCTCAAGATGAAAATAATAACGACGAAACTATAGGGCAAGACAGAGATGACAAAGAGGAAAGTAACCAACTGTTCGACTCTGAATAAATATGTATTGTAATCGTTCACATGTCAAGTTTGTATATTTTACGAATAAACATTTAATTAAGATCAAATAATGTGTTTTATTTAATTCCACTGCTGAAAAAAAGCATAAAATAATTTTGCGACACTGAGTTTAAAGCGTCATTGACAGACATCAATCGAAACTTGTATTTTCTGCAGACTTGGTGTCACACAATTTAAAAAAAATAATAATAAAAATGGCATACAACTTGAACATACGTAAGCAGTGTTGCTAGTGTAGAGTTTCCAGAGGTCTGTCGCCAATAGTGTGATAGTACGTTAGTGGACCAGTTCGCCTATCTGTGAGCAACACGTTACATCCATTGACGGTCAGTGTCAATTGTTAGTCGCTGTATCAATCACCAATCTTCTGGAGGTCTTCCTACACCTTACTATAATCTTCTGGCGTTGCTACCTTCATGTAGACAACAACATTACCAACGAACTTATTCAAGATTTCAACACGGTATTATTCCCCACTATTCTGACCACAAAACCATATTTTGAACACACTCCCTGTTCAATGCAACAGCCTCATACCTCCTTACTGGGAGGCCTGTGTGCCCTCACGATACCACTTTAGCACTCTACTGGTCGACGTATGAGCCAAAATCTTGCTGCATGGATTATCCCCCTACACCACCACCACCACCACCACCCCAATCATTCACGTACTGCTTCCCGCAGAGTGCCTCTTTGGCTGGGTCAAACAGATGGTGGAAGCCGTAAGGTTAGAGTTCAAGGTTGAAGGGTGGACGAGATAGAACAGTCCAGTGAAGTTTTGTAAGCTCCTCTTGGGTGTGCAGTCTTGTGTGAGGTCTTGCATTGTCATGGAGGAGAAGAAGTTCGTTTGTACTTATCTGTCGATAAACAAGTTGAAATCGATTCTTCATTTTCCTGAAAGAGCTACAATACATTTCCTAGTTGATCGTTGCACCATGAGAGAGGACATGCAACAGAATAACTAGGTTAAAACCAACCGTCGAGATCGTAATAATACTTGTTTATTTACCGGTTTCGGCTTTTGTTAAAACCTTCTTCAGAATTTTTGATGGTATCACGAGAAAACCGAGGAGCCACCACCACCAGTCGTAGGGGGGCAGAATTCCTGAAGACGGCTTTAACATGAGCCGGAACCAGTAAATAATCAAATATTACTGCTATTTAGACTGTTAACTTTAACCCGAATATAGCATTAGGTCGCTGCACTCCATAGACAATGTTGTATACATTTGTGAAACAGAATAACTCCTTGAGAGTCCCAGAAGACTGCCGCCATTACTTTACCGGCCGTGGATGCGGCTTTCAATTTTTTGGGGAAGAAGCGTATGCACACACACCCACCGTTGTCGCGACTGCCCTCTCCCCCCCCCCCCCCCCCCCTCCCTCGGCAGCCGGTCTGATCTCAAAAGTTGCTCTATATATTGTCCCGCCTAGTAAAGAACCATTCCCTGTCGTGTGGGTCGGGCATTAAAACATCTCTGAATCACGTTGTGAATTTAGTCGTGTGAACCAGCAGTTGAAAATTGATCGCGTTTTTCAAGAGATATTACATACACTTTGAACCGCGACGGATCTAAAGACATTTTTGTTTTTATTTTTATTAATCTGGTGTCAGGTAGCAATTGAGTTCCGGTCTATTTTTTCTAATTGGTCTCCCTGAGTAATATGATTTAGTTACTTTAGCGGTCTGCATGCATTCGTTAAATCCCATTAAATCTGTTTGTAAAGAGGTTTATCAGCTTCATTCAATAACCCGTGAATGTCCACAGATATTATTGTATGTGTACTAGCTGATTACGGAATTTAGTTAACTCTGCAAATATCTCGTATATTTCTGTTTCATTGCCACAATTAAATTCTTAAATCAATGAGATACGCCACTTGGGGATAAATGAAAGGAGAGTGGATCCTATTGTGAATTGTTTCGGTATGATAACAGTCAGTACTACATTCCTTCGTGTACCTATCACCGAAGATATGCTTTCCCATGAAACTGTCCTTTGCCATTAATATCCGATAAATTATAAATCTGTCTCTTGGTCTTACAATGTCTAAGCTTCTCAGTTCTCACTACACGATATTAATTATGGGTTCGAATCCTTTTAACGTCTGTTCAGCACAAGTTTAATCTTTTAACGGGCACTATTTTTCACATTTCGTTTATCAGCGGTATCACCTCGACAAGGAGAAAAAAAAAAATGGTTCAAATGGCTCTGAGCACTATGGGACTCAACTGCTGTGGTCATTAGTCCCCTAGAACTTAGAACTACTTAAACCTAACTAACCTAAGGACATCACACACATCCATGCCCGAGGCAGGATTCGAACCTGCGACCGTAGCAGGTGCACGGTTCCGGACTGCGCGCCTAGAACCGCGAGACCACCGCGGCCGGCCGACAAGGAGAGGCAAAGATACAAGTGTGATAAGGTGCAAACTAGTTTCGGTCCCAATACTCTTTAATAATTCGCATACAGCGAATAAAGCCCTATTTCAAAATAAAAGTTTTCGTATTGTCAATCACAATCGTAAGTATACGATCTTGTCGTTTCGTTTAACACGTAGAATCATAATTTACTTGAATATCAATGTTCGTACACCTAATCACCTCTAATTGACTCCGTCTGCGAATTTATCTCAAAATAACCTATTCTCCGCCATTCCAATGTCTAATCCAGTTCTAAGAATGCAATTTAATTAGGCTTCTAATCTCAAAATTCCGACTGTCATGGAAGAACTGCGAACACGCCATCGCTGAAAAAAAAAAAAGTCTAGAGACCCGACAATGCTGCTCATTGGTGTAAATATTAATTCAAAACAAAACGCAGCTGCGTTATGTCTTCCTTGGATTCCCTTTGTACTACTTTGCGTTACTCTATTTCGAATATCTACTCTTTGTAAAATTTTAACTAACTAGTACTTCGACATACTACTACCGTTTTTTGGCTTTTAGGTCATTTCGTATTACAGAATTTAATCTAACACTCGTTTCTGTCTAACCACTCTCTAAAGAGCGGTTACAATTGATAGGGCACCACTCCGTGAATTGCCGTTTTGTTTCCGATTCGAAGTGATGAACCCATGTTACACAGTCTGTGACAGAAACTGTCGCGCTCAGTCTCGTAAGGCGCAAGCAATATCGTACAGATGGCCCTTTGTTGCTCTTTATGGTGTTCCTCTTAGGTGGCGAGGAACGCTGCGAGCACCCGAACTAGTGGTCGAGTGTGTCAGCACTACAAAGAGAGACGTCTTGTTGTGCAGCTAAGTGTTATAGTGATCCATCAATCATCTCGAATGGGAGGTTCTGCACTATACAACATTGCAGGAGTCACAGCAATGTGCGGCCGGCAGGCACGCGGAAGGCCGGAATGGTTTACGTGACTTTGTTGTGATGATGGCAGACGCCTCGTCCAACGACTCACGGTACTCTTGTTCACTACGAGGTCTCCATAGACATTCTGCAAGCGCCTATGAATATCTGCGTTGCTTTGGTTTTCCGAAAAAAGAAACTCAATGACAGCTGTCTCTTGCAACTTATCTCCATTACAGACGCCATTTTGAAGGCTACGTATACCGCCGCCACCAGCCGTAACTTCATGAAATTACAGAGCATAAAGCCGGAATATTCTGCAATGTCTCAAAACAAATTCCGCATTTTTTGAACCGAAACTGACCAAGAATACAATGAGTTGTATTACTATTGGAATGGCCATCGTAGATATAAGGGGTGCTTTCCGTAAAGCGTACGACTCTGTAACTTATAAAATAATAGGTGACAGTAACATTTATTGAGAAAGATTCACGTAAGGAACGTTACTCACTGTGCAGGGTGTGACGGTACATCACATAAATGGACATTTGGAGAAAGGGAAAAGAGGATCTTTTATGAGATGTGAGGACCATAAATTATCTAAACTGTAAGTACGTCTGCGCGATGTGTAACAAATAGTAAAGATTGTAAATTATAATTATAAAAACACAAATATCGATGTAATTAACAAAACACAGTTTTTTGTATAATCTCTGTGAAACATAGGCCATGAAGATCAGAAACAATGCTTTGATTGAACACGTTCTCCTGTTTTTGTTTCGTCTAGCGGTAGGCCGCTATTGTAGCGCTGGATAATATTTTATGTAAGTTTGGTTGTAATTTAGTAAAATATAATAGAAGCTTTTATTGGAAAGTGTGTATTATTGCTTAGTTGTCACCTCGCATGACCGCAACCATTAATTATAATTAACAAAATTCTTACAGGACATCGTAGTGCAGAGAGCTCATCTCCCCTAGCAGGATTTAGTCGGCCATTACGTTGACAGTATTATTTAATTAAAATTTCAAGTCATAATATTAAATTTAAATGCGAGAGATTTCTCAATTTTGATCGTCCATTAATTTCAAAGTTAAAAAGACAGCAGTGATAGATTTCATTTACAAAAATTCACAGCACTGAATGAGTTCAGTAGGTTTCAATTTGGCCGTCTAAAGGCAGATGACATTCTCTCCAGTTTTGCCTGGCAAATAATGAACAAGAAATATTGAAAATCATTACATTCCGCAGAATCTCAGTTAATCTTTGGGTATTTTGGTACATAAATAACCAGTAGCCCCTGAGACCCATATTAATAATTACAGTTTGCTTAAGAATATGCATATTTTGTGTTCTAAATAGCAGCGCTCACGCAAACTATTTAATAGAAGGCGGTGAGTCGGCGTTATGTTAATATATATATATATATATATATATATATATATATATATATATATCCTACGTACTTCGGGGCAGCCGATATCCGTACGAGTGTTATCGCGGTATAAGTTAATTAAAAGTCACATGCTAGCCCACAATATTTAAAGCCACCCCAACCAAAATAAAATAATATATAATTATAAAAATAAATATATCCCGGGATAAGTGGCCATATACATACAAATATACACTTATACCGTGATAAGTGATATGAAAATAGCTGTTGAGTTATTTCCCAGAGAGTTACAGCACCGACATACAAATTTTGAAACAGAACATTAGTTTCTCGTATCATGTAGCTGAAGTATTTGAACTACCTGACTACGAATCATTTCCGTCACATTCCTATCACGTTCAGTCTGGTAGTTAGCAACCTTCAAAGTGTTAATGGGAAAGGAAGCATGCTGTACACAATACTTGCCTGTGTGCAGATGAATGTGCTGATGGCGGAATGTCGATGTAAGTGAGGTATTAAAATGTGTGACCATGTTCCCGAATGCACAATGCGTTATGCCTTCTAAACTGCCTGAGCATATGTCATATTCGGTTAGACTTCTGAGCGTCGCTTTACACCGCTCTATCCACGGCAGGTTGGATTCCACAAACAAACGGGGATCGGTGTGCCGTGGATATCGACGTTGAGTAAACCGGGCATACACATCCACAGAGGACTTCGACACGTTGCTGATGGCTGCACGATGCCAATGAAGCAGTTGTGTGAGATCCTCCTCGGAGAGCTCCTGCAGCCATTACGTTCTTACGCGCTGAACAACGACTTTGGGGAACAAGTAGATTGAGAAGGCGCGGCTGCCACAGACGAAGGTCAGCAAACAGTGAGGATGATGATGATGATGATGATTGTTTTGGTTTGTGAGGCGCTCAACGACGTGGTTATCGGCGGCTGTACAAACATTCATCTTTTCACTGTCCCGTCTCGCCATTTTCCCAGATGCTGATGAAATGATGAGGACAACACAAACATCCAGTCCTCGGGAGAAGTGAGGAGATGGAGGTGTTTCTTTTAGCTGCAATACACCACGGTCCTCGCTTGAGAATAAGAGACGTTGCTGCTGTCACTTGTATCAGCCTTACACCTGCGTGGCGTGTAATCCAGCGTCACAGGCTTCACCTGTACTATCTGTCACTGATGCAGGAGCTACACGGGAACGATTTCGATCGAATGGGTACTTTCTACAAATGGGATATCCGTAGTTTCATCTGGACGTCTTATAAAGTGTTACATTTTCGGGTGGATCCACCTTCACAACACTATGGTGCAGTAAACCGTCATAAGTGCATTACGGGCCACATAAATTCCTAAGTGGGTGGATTCTGTCCATTGTCGATGGATGTGGTCCATGAACTTGTGTAGAATCCTTAAGGAGGAAGTCATCCGACCACACTACTTTGCAGGTACTCTGACAGATGCGATGTTTCGAACTTTCATCGTCGACAATTAAATGCTCTCTTTGAAAATCACTTAAACAGACCGTATGTGAATGCAGCACGATGAACAGTCAGCCCACTCTTCAGGTGGTGTGCAAGAATTGAACAACACGTTCCCTGGAAGATGGTTGAGGCGCCACGGTCCTAAGGAATGGCCCGTATGGTCGCCTGATTTAACACTATTATACTTGTAATGTATCCCTACTTGCGAATAGGAGTAACCATCAGCAGTATAATGGAATGATGACAATGAAAATTTGTGCCAGAACGGGACTCGAACCCGTATTTCCCACTTGTCGCGAGGGGTCCATTAGGTTATCTGAGCATGACTCACGGCTAGACTGCCATATGTCGTCAACCATGTGTCTACAGCCATCACTCGTACATCCATGATTTGTATTCTCATTCAGGGGACTTATTTTAATTGAAACTCGCTTGCCCGGTGTCGACGGATAAGTACGATATTGCAGTGCGTGTGCAGTACGGTGCAACGGTCCTTCGGTCATGCATGCATGTGTGAAGGGATATTTCATCGTCGTTCTGGACAACCAAGGCACTGCAATATCGTATACAACAGTATATATACCTTATTTTTGACCTGCCTAAGGAATCGTGTTTATGTCATTGAACCCACAAACCCGGATGACTTCAAACGGCGCATGGGACAACTTGTCGTTCCGTAACACCGGCCATGTTACTAATCGCCTGCAGGTCGTTTAGGAGGAGCATTGTGTTATGCATTCAGGAACAATGAAGATCTCATTTTTATCAACATTCCGCCACCAGAACATTCATCTGCACACAGCCAGGTATTATGTACAGCATGTGGCATCCACCCCTAACACTTTGAAGGTTTATAGCTTCCAAATTAAATGTGATGGAAATGTTATTTGGATTGATTCGTACACAGCTGGTTTAAATACATCAGATACATGGCGGAAAAAAAACCTAAAGTTCCATTTAAAAGAAACTGTATCTCGTTACTGTCTCTAGAAAATAACTCAGTATACTATGTTCATATCCCCACAGAACGTGTAGCGTCTTTTATGTGCGCCTATCTCAATAACCATTCGTGTCATCTATTATTTACACTTTATATGAAGCACTCTGTATTGTGAACGTTAAAGGTTCTCTCACACTTGCTAGAGGCACTCCCACAGTTATCTTTACATCTGTCGGTGTCGTTCCGTTAGAGGGACGTGTTGAATTCTGTTGCCAAGAAAGTCGTGAGATCAGTTACAGATCTTATCCAGTGATTGGTTAACTTTTCTTTGTTTTCACTAATTGACAGTTCGGGTCGTTGTAGAATGCCTTCCCGAAGTCGAGGAACACGGCGTCAACCTTAGTGTGGATGCATACGGCGTTAAGGGTTTCATGGAGGAACAGAGCGAAGTGTGTTTCACAAGAATTCTGCGGAATCCATATTAATTTTTGTAGAGGAGATTTTCGTTTTACAAATACATCTTAATACGTGAGCATAAAAGATGTTCCATAATTCCATAGGATGTCAACGACAGCGACATAGGCCTATATTTGTGTTGTATTAAAATGTATCCGAAAGACGTGAATTGCGTTCCACTGATTTGTATGCAACCCACATTACGTAACTGGTTTGCAGTTCGTCTACTTTCTTTTCGATAAACCACATGACTATAAAAGTGGTTACTACAAGAGATCGTTAGAAAAAACCTGCTCAATATGGCTATCAACACACATGCATATTAGTACGAAGATATTGCAAATATCAGAAAACAGTTTATTGGAGACGATACAGTTTTAACAATTCTAAACTCTAATTTATTACAGTAAATGACATTCAAAAAGGAAGTTTCAACTTGAAATTAAATAACGAATATTTGGACAAACTGACTAGGCGATGATTTTAGGACCAGCTTAGCCACTTGCTGGTTTTCAAGTCCACCGTTGCAACAGAATGGGCGTAAACGTGCTCAGTATTTACAAATCCCAAAGCAGTGAGTGGATCCATTAGCTTACTCTGTTTTACTTACGTAGGATATTATGAGTGTGAGGTGTTAGATACCAGTGGGAGCTAGTTTAATGACGGTTTGCACTGCTCCTTCTTGGTTCTTGTGGTCAGGTGCTAGATGTTCTAAAACTGGTTGGATTGCCTAGAAACAATTTATGAGGAACTTTTTAACTGTGTCTCGCCGTCACAGGAGGGTTTCAGTAGGGACTACGTTCGACGACTTAAACGTGGAGACCCGCGTTTTAGCTATGTCCTAAGGAGCTGGCACCACATCGTTTCAACTTGTTAATTTATACGAAGTTTGCTTGAATCTCTATTCTAATTAAAACATACTTTCGATCCAGATACACGGTAAAATACTGTCGATGTTATCTTATGACCGTCTGGAAAATAATCCAACTATATGCTCCCCAAACTCAGACCTTTTGGCATTTTTACTGAAAGTTGTGAGGCTTCTGAATTTGATAGATTAATATAGGAATATTTTTTTATTTTATGGTGTGAATAAACACTCACAAAATATTAGATATTAGATAAAGTTTAGAAAAATATACTGACAATCAACAAAGGAATGAATTGTGACGGTGGAAACAAATCTCCCACAGAGGATGAGCGCCGCGCGTTGGAGGCTGCGCTCAGACGTGGACGAGTTGGTTCTGCTGGCAGCGCAGGCGGAGAAGTCCCGGCCACCGCCTGCTGTTATTGATGCAGTCTGTGGCAAAGTCATCGGGAAGGTAAGGCAGCACTAAAGACACATCTCCTTGGATAACTCGCTACTAAGAGATGAGTTAGATTACATACAACATACCTTTAGCTCAGACCATTATAAAGTGGCACAACTTTAATTAGTGCTGGAAGATAATAAATAGGATCCTTGTCACCGTTGATGATTGTGTTTGAAACATCTTCCCTGTCTTTCGATTACAAAGAAAAACAGGAAGTTGGTCTCTCTTAATGTACGTCTTGCCCATAACAGTCACAGTAGAGAACTTTTGTTACTGTTGTTTCATAATGAAAGTCTTATGTATTTTAAAGTGAAGAATGCTTTTCTGTGCAGGTGAATGATGGCTGGACGATTCTGACGACTGCCGATATCCATGAGCCGCCTGTGGTGGAGTGTGACGAGGACATCCCGGCGATCCCTCGCCGCCGGAGAGGGTGTCGGAGGTGCTGGGCGGAGAGAGTCGGGGAGTAGACCGTTGTGCGCCGACACGCTGGGCGGGCACACCGCCTCACTACCCACTAAAGGTATTCATGACGAGAACACGCCGCCAGTTCCTCGTCGTCAGAGAGGTTGTTGGAGGTGCTGGGTGAAAAATGTAACGGCAAAGACTGTTGTGCGTGTACAGAGTGAACAGGGACAGTGACTCACTAACGAATAGACATGTTCATGACGAATTGAGTATGGTAGATTATAATAACAGCCCACTAACGCCTCAACATCCAGTGTCTCGTCACTGGAGAGGGTGCTACAGTTGCTTGACTGAGAAAGTCAGGGCTAAAACTGTTATAAGTGTCTGTGTTTACAAAGTGGACAGGGACACGAGCTCACTACCGAATAAACTTATTCATGAACAAGTGAACACAGTGGATGGGGAAAACATATCACAAATGCCATGTCGTTGGAGAGGGTGCTGGAAGTACTCGATACAGTAAGTCAGGGCTGAGACTGTTGTCTATCTGCAAAGTGGATGAGCTTTTTTCTAGACAATGAACATGTTCCTGAGGAACTTTGGACATTGGATGAGGAGGACATACCATCGATGTCTGATTATTGGAGAGAGTGTTCGAAGTGCTGGGTGGAGAAAGTCAGGACTGTCACTTTTGTGTGTCTGCGAAGTGGACGAGGATACTGGCTCACTAGATAATGAACATATTCATATGGAACCAAGTACAGTGACTCAGAAGGACATCCAAATGATGTCTTGTCTCGGAGACAGTGCCGGCAGAGAAAAAAATCAGGACTAAATGCGTTGTTTGTCTGTGAAGTGATGGGGACACCGACTCAGAAATATTTAAACTGAACAAGTTATTAAGTGAATTAGTATAATATCTTCGAACGTGTGACGTTAAATTCATCTTCGTAAAAGATTATTAATGAAGATTTAATATGACTCAACTACGTTTAAACAAATATTGAAATAAAATTTACTACTTTCATGAAAGAAGTACGAGTATCTCTTTCTCCTTCTCTGTCCATACATGTGTTATTGCATAGAGGCAAATATATAAGAATGTTATCTTTTTATATGTCTATCTCCCACAGTAATATTGTACAAAGACTGCCACAACTATTAGTACATAGGATATCATTCTTCATCATGACAAATGACAAATAATCGTGAGTTCATTTGGTTCACGAGCAACTATCAAAGAAATTAAACACGTAGTCGACTTTATCTGTCTCCATTGATTCTCTGTGCAGTTGCATTTTCACATATATGCTTGTGTTCTGACCCAATAGAATTTAAATAGCCATGTAACATTAAGACACATCTATGGGCGAACTATCCATTGGAATTAAGCCCGGCAACGATTCGCTCAGAAGTCCATTGCTCTCCTCTGAACTTCAGTGATTTCATCCCGCACCTAAACAATATTCATATTCCATACAAGTAAGTAGTGGTAGTGGTCTGATGTTACAGTGCGCATGAGGGTTACAAGAGCAGTTTTTTAATTCATTATTAGTAAATGTAGTGTCTAGTTTGGAAGCATCGAATGGAACTGCAACTGTTACTCATGACGTCCTGAACACCAGAAGTGTTGACGCACACAGAAATGGTCCGACAGACACATAAGTAACAGCACTGCACTATGTGACGATGTTTACTTAGTGTAACTAGCTGAATTACTAAATACACAAAATGTATAAGCAAGGTGTGTACAAACAAAAATACTTATATATAATGAGTACCTCGGGACCACCGGCCTTATCATGATGCCCAATTGCACAGCTTTACTGTTTATAGAGCAGCGATACTTCGATGTCTTGCACACCATTTAACTATCCTATTATGCTGCTGAATGTGTACGACTGGGCCACACAACAAGGAAGAGCATTGATCGTTGACAACAGGAATGCTATTTCATTCAGTAGAACATTAAAACAAATTCTTTCGCCATTATTTTTTATAAAATTTTACCAAACTCTTAACAAGAAAGAATTCTCCATATTACCTAAACCTGTCTTTGGTTATAAAACTTTGGCAATGACCGAAAATTCCCTTCTTTTATAGACTTCAAAATACCTTGAATTGACTTTGGATATAAAATTTGAACAATATCGTAAAATTCCCCACAAACTGGTAGGAAATACAAAACTAATGAATTACGCCCTTTGGTGACGTAAGTTTATAATTAAGTTAAGTTATATGAATACAATTCACAACCCCGCTAAGGTGGTGATAATCCAACAGACACGGTAGCAGCGATAGCAACGTGACCGCCGGTCTCCTTCGAACAACACCATTATTGTTCGTACAATACAACAACGGCTGCCAACTACAACTAGACCACAATATCACTCTAGGTGCGGCTAAGCCGTTTTCGAGCACATACAAGAACTGCTCCCAGCACAGGGCCCCGCTCGTCCACTTCTTCATGGCGCTGCTAACTCAAGACCCCTCCGCTGTCCGAGCCATGCCACCTCGCGGACCACATTCGTCTCATAGGTCTCTCAGAAAAGAGATTCTGTACAACCATTGATTCCGCCAGAGAGACATCAAGTCGAAAAATGCTAAACATTGATGAAGGTTTCGACACGCGGCTCCATTTTTCCCCTACTTAAGACAATTCTCTCAGAGAGGAGTTCGTGACTCCATCATTGGACTGGTCCCTGGTTGCTTACCACCTTCAGTTGAGAAATGTGTGCCCTTATCGGTTTACCACCGGATTTTTCACATATCACGATCGAACTAGGGAAATAACCTTGGTCGCTTTGTACGGACCTAAAAACCTAGGCGTCTTCTTAGATGTGGTATTATCAGCTCCTTACTCTGCGCCCAAAAATCTGTACATAAACCTCAGTGCCAACGCGCAGAGTGATGGAACGTCTACCCTTGTCGTAACGTGCAGCTTCTCTCTTATGGGTATGCGGAATTTTGTTCCTAGCGGCCCGCCAATTTTCCATTATAGTCTCCTGTCTACCATCCATGGATTATATGTTACTGATCGATTAGACATTAGACAATGGTGAATTAACAGGGAAGGCAAACATGAGACTAGCAGGTGTACACGGATGAGCAGGTGTATCCACAGTGTTCAACGCAAAGGTTAGCCACCATATTGTCTGATAACAACGGGCCTGAGCATTCGAACGAAATATAATAAGGGCAGATTCTAAGTTGCAAGTCACGCGCTCTGCGAACGGTGTTTCCAGGTGGTAAGGAGTAGTAGTTATACGGCGGACAGCAAAGAAAAACAAGACTTCCTGAATTCTTTCGGCAGAGAGGCTTGAGCATTACCACTTCCAAGGTCGCTAGGTGCCCCAAAGATGGAGGAAACATTAGATAAATGTCAAATAGCGGCTCCAGCTGTACTCAACCTACTCGGAAACAACCAAACAAAGAGACAGAAAGCATCTACTACAACCAATGAATGTTTGTTTCCCTGATGAGTGCGCAGGAGAGGACCTAGATAATCAATAAATATTTTTACATGGGGTATTCTGCTCTGTTAGAACTTAATTCACTTTCCTTGGAATTCGGATTAGTCTTAGCTTTAAGACACTTTTGGCATAAGGTAACCAACGGCCTCTGCTCCTTGTTTATGTTCACCCACGTTAATTTCTCCTTAATTTTCATAAGCATCTTTGAGGTATCTAAGTGATCCCCACAAGGGGATTCATGAAAATGCTTAAATATGGCAGGCACTAATTCCTGGGCCAGGCTAACCTTAGGCTTTCCGTCACGAAGGGTACTATAACACAAAATCCCTTTATTCAACTGGTACCCTGGAATTTCCTGTCCCTCTTTTAATCGGCCCTTAATTGTACCTAGCTGTGCGTCATAGTATTGCCTAGCGTCCAGGTCACTAAATAGTTCAGGTTCCTTACCAAGTACAGTACAAACATACATTTCATTAATTTCTTCAGTCCACAACCCTGTCGTTTCCTCGTTAGGTTGAAACATCAGACTCAGCGTATCAGTGACTTCGTTATCGGTTCCCCTACGGTGTCGGACCTCAAAGCGAAATGCCGATATCCGCTCCTTCCACCAAGCAAGTGTTCCCCTTTTGGGCGAATGAGCCAACACCCAGGACAACGCTTGGTTTTCGGCTACCAAAAAAAACTGCATATGTTCAAGATAGAATTCTAACCTTTCAAGTCCAAAGAGCACAGCCAAATCTTCCAGTTTTTAAACAATTTCTTTTCTGCCTCCGTTAATGACCGAAAGGCGTAAGCTAGAGGCTACATTTCTCCACTAATTTCCTGAATCAAGACGGCACCAATACCAGTATCCGAAGCACCAGTTTGCATGATGAACTGACAGTTAAAATCAGGCACCCCCAAAACAGGAGCGTTGGCTAAGGCAGTTTTTATAGATGCCTGCTGGGATGGTCCCCAAACGAAAGATTCCCCCTTGCGCCTTGATTGGTTGGGTGGTGTAGATAATTATGCAGAATGTGGCACAGACGTACGAAAAATTTCGCCATCCCAACAAACCTAGCGATGTCGAGCTTGCTTCTTGGTATTGGAAATTCCTGTACCGCTAGAGTCCGTTGTTGATCTATGCGCACTCTATCAGCAGAAATTATATGCACCTTAAATAAAATTTCTTATGCGCTTAACTGACTTTGTGAGGTTTAACTGTTGGACCAGCTTCACGCAACCTTTCCAGGACTTGGGTAATATGCAACAATAACATCGCCGCCCTTGCGGTAAGACCACAAGGCACCAGATTGTATTCAAACAAATTCCAGTCGGTTGTAAATGCAGTCAACGCTTTACGTTTTTCAACCAAAGGAATCTGATCATCGGTCTGGTTAAGTCCAAGAAGAAAAAAATTATTATCCTCATAAAGCCAAGTAAAGCAATTATGCAAATCTGGTAACGGACAGATTACAAAACAAGTTTTTTCATTAAGTGCTCTTCATTGCGCTAACAGGCGGTAAACTTTCCCTTGAGGCTTAGCCATAAAGAATATTGGTGAGGTGTAGGGAGACACAGATGGTCTAATTACTTCCACCGACAACGTGTTAACCCACCAACTGCCTCAACTCCATCTTGGGAGAGGATAAACAATAGGGGAACTGGCGAACCGGTACCTTACCAGTCAACTGAATGGTGTAGTCAGTTTTATTTGTGACGCCTAAGCAGTCCGTCAGAACTTCATGGAATCGCATTAACACCTTTAACAAGGTCTCCCCCTATTCAGTACTCAAACATGAATTATCAAATTCGGAGACACTAGATTGAGTGGTACATATATTAGGTCGACACTAAAGCTCACACCAATGGCGTCTTACATCGGCCTTAATTTAAACTGACTGGTGGAATCCACATAATCTAAAACACAACCGATTGTCTTACAAAATCGAATTCCAATATAAAACACATAGCCAATTGCTTAACAATAGTAAATTGAATAGACCAACTCAGTTCTTAAGTTTCTATATACAAGAGAATAGCGACTGCTACAGGAAGAACCTCTCCGTTGACGCTGTGGAAAAGTAAATCTCACTTCTGTATCTGCGGGATCCTGGAATGGCGAGGAATATGCCGACACCATCGTTCGTCAATGAGAGAAAAATTGCTGCCCGAGTCTAGTAGTGGACAAACAGGTTCTCCTTGAAACGGTGTGCATATAAAGGGGCGGTTGCACTAGGGCACAGGGATGTTCCTGTAATGGTCAGGGAAAGAGGGTTATTATGACGGTGGAGGATATAGAGAGAGGTACTGCTGGTAAGGTGTGGTTCGAGGAACGATTCATTTAGTACAAAGGTATCGACGTTATGTTGGGACAGTGTACGAGTAAAAAGGGTCTTGAAAGTGAATAGTGAGCGGTTGTTGCTGTACAGAATGCTGTAGCACTGTCGCGCCAAGATGAGAGGTTATGAACCTGCTTGTGGGGCTTCGTGACGGAAAGGGTCGCACAAGGGTATCGGGTTGGTTGAAAACGAAATGCACCCGGTTTTGGGAGTATGTAGCTTGGGTGTTCAGGCAACAAGAGAGATCTGCTGAAGGATCCGAAGTTGTTGGAAGGTGTGAATGTTTTGGAACACAATGATAAGGAAATAGGTGATGTGCTCAGCAGCTGGCGTGGGTGGAGGGATTATTAGGGATGGATAGTATGGTCAGTAGCATGGACAGGGACATTTAATTTGGGTTTGACAGGTGGGGCTTCGGCCTTGCACAATGCAGAGTACGTAAGGTGAGCATCATTGCAGGTGCTGCGGGAAGGGGGAGAAAAGTAAGTGGGGACATTGCGTAAGAATGTGGGACTGCTTACAGTGGGGGCAGGCGGGAGTATTATTACAGTAATGTGATAGGTATGTAATTTTGACATCTGTAGGATTGAGGAGTGGGGGTATTTGGAGAGTTAAACCTTGTGAGGGCGGTTTTAAATGTGGGCTCCTTTTGTGAGGAGATGGGAGCATGCTGTGTGAATAGTTGCATGAGAAATCTGGGACGAGAGTCATTGTACGTATGGTGGATGGTGCGAATTTCTATGGGAGCATTAGAACTGAGTTTACAATCTCCTCCTCTGCCATGGTCTTGGGGCAAAGCAGTGAGTATGGGGACAGAGAGGAGGCTGGGCTTGTTTGGGTGGAGGCATAAAGGCCAAACGCAGGAGTAGGTAGATCTGTTTGGAAATGGGGATTGGCTGATTTGATGAGAACCAAGTCTTTGTGGGAGATGATTTGAGTGATGGAAATTTTGGGGATATACATTCTGATTTCGAGGGTGGGAGTTCTGGAGATTAGGAATTGAGTTTCAAGGTGGGATAGGAGGAAGTTGTGGACGTCGGGGGGAAGGAGTGGGGAGTGTACAGTGGTGGGAGCAGTGTCTGTGTGTTCAGTGGGTTGTGGATTTTTTTAGAGAGTTTTGTTTTCCTTGGTAGTAGTGCTGTCTATGGTGTCTCCATTGGGTAACTTCTGGGATTTCTTGGTGACTGTGGGATGGGGTGGGGTTGAGGAATTGGAGTGGCACTGGGCAGGTTCTTGTAATGGGCCATAGTCAATGTGGCTGCTAGTGGAATCTGGTGTAGCGATGGTGCGGCGAAGAGATGTAACTTGAGCATGTGTTGCAGGGGTGGTGGCAAGTGTGGGAAAGGTCAGGAGCGAAAAACAGGAAAATGAAAAGTTGGATGGTTGCGAAGGTATCATGAGGGAGGGTAGATTGCTGATGTGACTGTGGATGGGGAAGAAACTGTGAGAAGGCCAGGGCGTGGACATGTGATGGGGGTTAGAGGAAGCCCTCCATGCAGTGATGGTGGGAGCACAGTGGAGGGGGTCGCGTAAATGACGGAGGTCGCTGGGGTGTCCATTATGGGTCAAAGGAAGTAGAGCACAGAAGACAGATAATTACTGCTGGCAGAGCGTTGCTAGGATGGAGGGGGATGACGTCTGCTACGTCCAGGTTGATGTGATGACAGCAGATGAGGATGGCAGCGAAGGCGGCGGTGGAGAAGATGAAGATGGAGACGGCGGCGGCGAGAAGTCTGCGGTGGTGGCGGTGAGATGATGGCGACAGCAACAGCGACGAAGGAAGTCGAGAGGTGATTGCTGCCACTGATGCTGCTGTTGCGGAGGCGGCGGGGCTGTGATAATGGAAAGACGACTGAACAAGACGGCGACGGCGACGGCATCAGTGATGAAAATGATGACATGCTAAGAGACGTTGTACACACACACAGAGGAGAGTTGCAATGATACAAGCAAAGTACGTAGATAAAAAAAAAAAAAAAAACACAAACGCAAAGCATAGGGGAATGGTCCCTTCCAGTCTACATGTTAAGTCATGTATAGATCAGACCACACGCGCAATTCATGAGAAGCGCGTAGAAAACAGAAGACATACACACTTACTACGGCAAGATAAGTCAGCTGTGGTAGAATATTGTATAGATACAGGTCATTCGATGAACTACAGTGACACGACGATTTTAGCATCCCACTCTTCGTTTTGTCATTTATTTTCGTGGAACCCATAGGAATTACGTTAACTGATAACTTAATAAATAAAGACAATGTTTTGAATTTTGATAAGGCATGGAATAATTAAATTGCAAATAAATACTCAAGATGTTACCACCACTGGATATACAGACGATAAGCAAAAATAATGTGAACCCCTGTACTTACTTGAGAATGGTTTATTAATAAGCGCTTGGATCCCCATTTGCTCATAATAAAGTTGCGATTCTCCTTGGAATACTGGCACATAACGATTATACAGTCTTTAGTGGAATGTTATGCCACTCTTCAATCAGAACCTCTTACAGCTCCTGTAGTGACGAGGGAGGCAAAATATACTCCAGAGTCTGTGCTCCAATATCGCCCACAAGGTTTCGATAATATTCAAGTTCAGGGGCAGTTCTGGCCAGAGAAGACGCTATAGTTCATTTGCGTGCTCCTAATAACACAATTGTACTGTCCTGGCTGTGTGAATGGATTCATTATCGTCCTGAAATATGGCCATATTGTTGGGGAGTAATATTTGAATCATGGGGTGCACCTGATCATATAAAATGTTCACATAGTCGTTGGCTGTAACACGGCCTTTGGGAGTAATGATTAGACCAGTAGAATACCATGATGTAGTTGCCAATACATCACACTTCCACCTCCATGCTTAACCGTTGGTATCAAAAACAATCAGGATTGTAGGATTCTTTTGGCGTTCTCCAGACGTAAATCTGGCTCGATGTTGGAAATAACGAAAACGTTGACTCGTCGGACCATATGACATGCTTCCACTGAACAGCAGCCCAGGATTTACGCTCCTGACACCATGCGTACGCTTCTTTGCGTGGGTTGTCGTCACTAACGGTTTCCATATAGCTGTTCCTCCACAAGTATTCGCTTAATGGAGTTCTCATCGGATAGTGTCGATAGGCAGGGGGCCTCGAAGATTTCTGTTGAGCTCTGCAAGCACTTTAGCCACCGCAGTTTTGTCTTATTTTGACACAATTCACGTTAGCGTACGACGATCTCTGTCATTTAGCTTTGAATTGCGCCCAATATTACGTTTACACGCTGACGTCATGACTGTTGAAACAATTACTCTTGAAACATTTAGTGAGTTATCTGTCATGGTTACTGATGCTCCATCTGATCGGACCCCCACACACTGCCCTCTTTGGAACTCTGTTTCGTCTTTCATCGCACTTCGACCTGGACCTCTGAAAGCAAATCCTAGGTTTGCTCTATTTGTAAATAATCTGCACAGATGCCTAGTCTGTACTGAACACGCACAATCCAGCGTGATACGTGCCTTACCTGTGTTGTTGACCGTCAAACACAGCCATTCAATTACTACCACTATTCACATTATTGTGTGTCTACATCGATAAGCAAAACGAATATCTGAACACTTTTAAGACAGGTGGTGCGTGTGTACCTCTTCGCCGTAGACCAGCACCTGTGACCTACAAGAGCAGAACCCCCTCGATGAAGCATATAAGGCCGTGCTTGGAACCGCCTCGTCAGTATTGTGACTCACTCTGAGGATGACAGGACGATACACGGCCGAAATATTAGTTGAAGAAATAATACACCCCTGGAAGGGGAAACTTTATTGACACATTCCTGGGGTCAGATACATCACATGATCACACTGACAGAACCACAGGCACATAGACACAGGCAACAGAGCATGCACAATGTCGGCACTAGTACAGTGTATATCCACCTTTCGCAGCAATGCAGGCTGCTATTCTCCCATGGCGACGATCGTAGAGATGCTGGATGTAGTCCTGTGGAACGGCTTGCCATGCCATTTCCACCTAGCGCCTCAGTTGGACCAGCGTTCGTGCTGGACGTACAGACCGCGTGAGACGACGCTTCATCCAGTCCCAAACATGCTCAATGGGGGACAGATCCGGAGATCTTGTTGGCCAGGGTAGTTGACTTACACCTTCTAGAGCACGTTGGGTGGCACGGGATACATGCGGACGTGCATTGTCCTGTTGGAACAGCAAGTTCCCTTGCCGGTCTAGGAATGGTAGAACGATTGGTTCGATGACGGTTTGGATGTACCGTGCACTATTCAGTGTCCCCTCGACGATCACCAGAGGTGTACGGCCAGTGTAGGAGATCGCTCCCCACACCATGAAACCGGGTGTTGTCCCTGTGTGCCTCGGTCGTATGCAGTCCTGATTGTGGCGCTCACCTGCACGGCGCCAAACACGCATACGACCATCATTGGCACCAAGGCAGAAGCGACTCTCATCGCTGAAGACGACACGTCTCCATTCGTCCCTCCATTCACGCCTGTCGCGACACCACTGGAGGCGGGCTGCACGATGTTGGGGCGTGAGCGGAAGACGGCCTAACGGTGTGCGGGACCGTAGCCCAGCTTCATGCAGACGGTTACGAATGGTCCTCGCCGATACCCCAGGAGCAACAGTGTCCCTAATTTGCTGGGAAGTGGCGGTGCGGTCCCCTACGGCACTGCGTAGGATCCTACGATCTTGGCATGCAACCGTGCGTCGCTGCGGTCCGGACCCAGGTCGACGGGCACGTGCACCTTCCGCCGACCACTGGCGACAACATCGATGTACTGTGGAGACCTCACGCCCCACGTGTTGAGCAATTCGGTGGTACGTCCACCCGGCCTCCCACATGCCCACTATACGCCCTCGCTCAAAGTCCGTCAACTGCACATACGGTTCACGTCCACGCTGTCGCGGCATGCTACCAGTGTTAAAGACTGCGATGGAGCTCCGTATGCCACGGCAAACTGGCTGACACTGACGGCGGCGGTGCACAAATGCTGCGCAGCTAGCGCCATTCGACGGCCAACACCGCGGTTCCTGGTGTGTCCGCTGTGCCGCGCTTGTGATCGTTGCTTGTACAGCCTTCTCGCAGTGTCCGGAGCAAGTATGGTGGGTCTGACACACCGGTGTCAATGTGTTCTTTTTTCCATTTCCAGGAGTGTATTTTCTTGGCTGCGTGCCCGAAGTTTTATGGATTATTCATTAAGCCGCGAGAGGTTGAAAATGAACTTAAAGTAAACCGTAACGTTCTCCTAGATTAGGATTATGTCAGACGTGCAGCTGTAAGCATATAAACAATTGATCCTAGAAGCTAAGTGTATTCAGTCATGTCACCATTCTGTCTCCTTCTTGAATTGCAGAGAATGATGGACTTCCGAGTTTCACAGAAACCACGACATAGCCATAGTGATGATGATCAACTGCCTACCTGTCCACTGACTGACTCATGGGGTTCTGGTGAGGCGTGCCTATCTGTCTCATAGTGGCTGCAGGACTTGGGAAACTTCACCGATATGGTGAGCTGGTCTACGACCAACATCTGCCCTCTGAGGGACTTTGACCCCTCTTACTCACTAGATGCAATCGGACATCGTCCTGGTCGACCCATGTGTAGATTATCGGGCTTTTGCTACATGGCAGTGGCCATCTGGCGTATGGTACTGCAACCAAGCACACGACTTTGGGACGACGAATAAGAGCCTGAGTGTATACATGGCAAGACTCCGAGTATCTGGGGAGCCACGCTCATTCTTCATTGTCGGTGGCCCAAATGATGTAGCCTGCTAGTGGGCTGCCCACCACAGTAGCTGCTACTTGCCACCCAGGACGATGGACGTCTCTGTCGGTTGAGGGCGGTAGCACTTTCAGCGATGGACTTCGTTGGTAAGCACACAGTGCAGATGGGAGGACAGCGAAAGTACTGTATAAGGTTACTTGAATAAACCACTGTCAATACAAGCACTGTTTGCTGCATACAACCGTATAAACCCGCTGTTTCCCTCAAAATTTCTCTCGCTTATCCTAGCTTGTAGAAGCCTTGAGTAGGTAAGGTTACAGAGCAAATGTTTTTGCAGTACTAGCAAATTTGCCTTGTAATACTATAAATAAGTTGTCTGTATCATTGCAAAATGTAGCCTCCAGTATTTAACTCCTCAATGAGTTCATTCACCACTGTCGTCCAAAGTGGTGGAGAGAAATTCCTCCTCGTGTACATCCCCTATTGATGTTGATCACTGTTTTCTCATTCGTCGTGGTGCCCTCTACCTTTCTTTTATTTAGCATGACCTTAATCCGACTACATCTGATGATATCGATGCTATACTCTTCTGCAGCTCTAACCATGGATTCGAAGGACTACCGCTAAAAGCTCCCTCGATATGAAGGAAAATACAGAGACCTATTTCGTGAAAGTTTGGAGCCTTTTTTACCTTCCCAGAAAGATGCTGTCCGCCTCGAAAGCTGACTGGTCAGCGTTACGGAATGCCATGCAAAGGCGCCCAGGTTCGATTCACTGCTGGTTCAGTGATTTTCTCCGCTCAGAGACTGAATGTTGTGTTGTCTTCATCATCATCTCATACCCATCGACGCGGAAGTCGCCGAAGTGGCGTCAACTAAAAACACTTAGACCAGGTAACCGTTCTACCCGACGGGAGGCCCTAGCCTCACGACATTGCACTCAGTAAGATGGTGAAGTGATACTTCAAATGATATACCAGGTTGGTATGTGTGTGGATTTACACATAAAGGAACCTGTGTTAATCCCCCTAACGTGCATATAAACGAGATTTCCAAATCATTTAGAAGAAATGTGCACAGACTGATCGATCTTATATTATTAGGCTTGGTTTAGTGGTTCTCCTTAGTTTCAGAATGAAAAATGTCTTCACTCTCCTCCAAACATTAGGAATGATTCTACTGCTAGGGTGGACCTAAACATGCTACATAGCAACCGAATTAAATCCGTTGCTGGTCATTGGAGTAGAACTGGAATGATACCATTTAGGACTGGCCTCTAGCCTGGTCGAAACATTTTCACTGCCCACTGGTTTTATTTATCATTACATTCTCTGGGGATTCCCGAGTTTCCCTTTGATAACCTGCAAACCAGTGTCTCCCTGGCACTAAATCCTGGGCTGTGTTATCTGCCAGAGAGCAGTGAGGGAACTGTGTCTTCAGGAAAACATCCATTGTAACACTCTTTCTCCTTGCATACCCACCATTTTTCTTTAAAGTGTCTCCTCGATTAGTTGGTATTCTAGTGAGAATTTTCTGAAGTCTAGCGTAAGTAGCTGCACGTTTCACTTCCTCACAGATTAACTTCCAGGATGATAGTGTTACTCGCTACGTCGTAAGGTAATATTTGACAAGGGACATCGATATTTCGTTCATTGCCCTTTCTTTCTTGCAAAGTTGAACTGTCTTCTTACCTACTTCCTTTGAAGTTCCAGATTGTTGTTCCACCTCGTCTTGCCGATTGAGCAGTCTTATAAATTGGCAGTCGTGATTGCAAATGCCACTGTGTATGCTGTTTCTTCACAATCTACTATCTTCGTTATCTAAGTACTGACTTCAATTAAGTGTGAGTTTAGATCTTTTCTAAATGTGTCCCACTCTGTTTTCCTAGGATTCCTTTAGGTCATGGTCTGTTTAATAAACATTTGAACGTCAAACGTAATCTACAAGTATGAGATGAGGGTAGCTTCGTCACCACGTGACATTGTTTGACATAACTACCTACAAGTGTGGACCCAAAGCTTTTGTCAATTTCTTCTTCCCTTCTTCTGTTAGGTGCTGGCATGACAACCGGCGAGTAGTTGTTCGTTCTACCATTCTCCCTGGGGCGGTAAGCCGAGGCGAATACAATTTCCTTCGTGCTTCCTTCTCCACCTTGCTTCATTCTGATGGTCACTAAGTCCGAGGAACAGAAGTACGCCAACAGACTTAATAAAACTGCATTTTCAACGTAAATGCGTGCTTTGGTATTTTTTAGATTTGTAGCATAACTCAGCTTACTTCCATTTCCAACGAGGCCTGCAATGCCAACGTTATATATAGGGTTCATCGAGCGGGGCTATATCCAACTATCTCCCTACAAGAAAGCTAATGGCGGTAGCTTCCCCGTTATTGTGTTGCATCTTTATCTGCTACACTTACAGCCTGCAACTTGCCGCCGTGGTCGCTTCTGATGACTTTGATTATCCCTATGGCAACCCGCTAGAACCCTAAGAAAACTTTCAGGTCTTGTTCTCGCATTGTGTCATGGAACATTCACCGACTTCCACCTCAAGTATTCAGAGATTCACTACAATGGTTCGGTCGACTACCCTCCAAAACTTCTGTCGACTCATTGCGGTTCTGCGCCCCATTTTTCTCGAGAATGTCAACAAGAAGTTTTGGCATTCAAATTGATAACTTTGCGATGTTGAAGAGCTAAGACACTCTCTTGACAAGCAGCAACGCCTCCTGCGATGACGTTATTTTGAGCACCGTCAGCTTAAGCCACTGAAGTGTTCCCCTCACACACAACGACAAGATCATCTTTGTACAGATACACCTTATTGAATCTGGGTCCTGGGCACGTGGCCCCCACCCACATGTACTCATTGTTCTCAAAGAGAGATTTGGGAACAAGCGCTAACAGTTCAGCTTTACCTTCCGGGAATTCCAGATCTTTCCCCAGGTCATTAAGTTAACAATGTTTTTTTGTGAATCTCGGTACAAAAAATCACGATCTTTCGAAGAAGTGTTTTTTGAAGGTGGTAGTGCAGCACTGGTACTACTACCGCGCTCGTCACTATCGCAATCAGATGGGACAGGAACAGGCAGTCCGTCTCCGTGAGGCACTGGTAGCATGGCCGACTGTACGTTAGGATGGGTCAAGGAAGACTTTTTCTTTTAGGAAATACCATGTATTAATCAATTTGACACAGAAAAGTGACAATAATTGATATCGTTTGGCGGTTCTTGCTAGATCATGACTATAGCAAAGCCCATTGAAGATTTTGTACGATTCAAATACGAATGAAGACTCTACACAAGATATGGGACATATATAAGGAGCCGGCTTGGTCTTTTTCCCGATTTCGCAGCCAAAGTACTGTGTGCATGCCTTCATTATATATATATATATATATATATATATATATATATATATATATATATATATATATATATATATATATATAAGTCCTTCTTTGGGACATCAAAATACCATATACACAAACGTAGCAAAAATTGTCAGCGCTGTATACATACACTGCTGGAAATGGAAAAAAGAACACATTGACACCGGTGTGTCAGACCCACCATACTTGCTCCGGACACTGCGAGAGGGCTGTACAAGCAATGATCACACGCACGGCACAGCGGACACACCAGGAACCGCGGTGTTGGCCGTCGAGTGGCGCTAGCTGCGCAGCATTTGTGCACCGCCGCCGTCAGTGTCAGCCAGTTTGCCGTGGCATACGGAGCTCCATCGCAGTCTTTAACACTGGTAGCATGCCGCGACAGCGTGGACGTGAACCGTATGTGCAGTTGAAGGACTTTCAGCAGGGCATATAGTGGGCAGGCGGGAGGCCGGGTGGACATACCACCGAATTGCTCAACACGTGGGGCGTGAGGTCTCCACAGTACATCGATGTTGTCGCCAGTGGTCGGCGGAAGGTGCACGTGCCAGTCGACCTGGGACCGGACCGCAGCGACGCACGGATGCACGCCAAGACCGTAGGATCCTACGCAGTGCCGTAGGGGACCGCACCGCCACTTTCCAGCAAATTAGGGACACTGTTGCTCCTGGGGTATCGGCGAGGACCATTCGCAACCGTCTCCATGAAGCTGGGCTACGGTCCCGCACACCGTTAGGCCGTCTTCCGCTCACGCCCCAACATCGTGCAGCCCGCCTCCAGTGGTGTCGCGACAGGCGTGAATGGAAGGACGAATGGAGACGTGTCGTCTTCAGCGATGAGAGTCGCTTCTGCCTTGGTGCCAATGATGGTCGTATGCGTGTTTGGCGCCGTGCAGGTGAGGGCCACAATCAGGACTGCATACGACCGAGGCACACAGGGCCAACAACCGGCCTCATGGTGTGGGGAGCGATCTCCTACACTGGCTGTACACCTCTGGTGATCGTCGAGAGGACACTGAATAGTGCACGGTACATCCAAACCGTCATCGAACCCATCGTTCTACCATTCCTAGACCGGCAAGGGAACTTGCTGTTCCAACAGGACAATGCACGTCCGCATGTATCCCGTGCCACCCAACGTGCTGTAGAAGGTGTAAGTCAAGTACCCTGGCCAGCAAGATCTCCGGATCTGTCCCCCATTGAGCATGTTTGGGACTGGATGAAGCGTCGTCTCACGCGGTCTGCACGTCCAGCACGAACGCTGGTCCAACTGAGGCGCCAGGTGGAAATGGCATGGCAAGCTGTTCCACAGGACTACATCCAGCATCTCTACGATCGTCTCCATGGGAGAATAGCAGCCTGCATTGCTGCGAAAGGTGGATATACACTGTACTAGTGCCGACATTGTGCATGCTCTGTTGCCTGTGTCTATGTGCCTGTGCTTCTGTCAGTGTGATCATGTGATGTATCTGACCCCAGGAATGTGTCAATAAAGTTTCCCCGTCCTGGGACAATGAATTCACGGTGTTCTTATTTCAATTTCCAGGAGTGTATTTCCGAAGGGTGCTGAATTACAATGACCATCGGCACTAACTAGACTTCAGTAACACGTTCTTCCAGCACATGAACATAACACAGCTTGTAAAAGACTGAAACTACGCTTCAATCAAAATATGCTTCATTCCTTCCGTTCTCCCTCTTTCCCCTATTTGCTACGAGCCCGGTCTAAAAATAGCGACAAAATACACACAGCTATTGTCGCCTGAACCTTCAACATTTTGCCCGTCGTCAGAGGGATTTCGAAGCCTGTATGGGAAGAGACTGACAGTGATCGCCAGTAAAATATAATTACTGTATAATTAAACGCACCGCACTTTAAACTGGAAGCGACGACTAATATAAGCCTTTCGTTGTCATTTGCTTTATCAGCGTGTTCGATATACTTAGCGAACGTTTACTATATCCCAGTTAGTTTGATTGGTAGTTGGTGTAATGTAACACAAAAATGCTATTTAGTATGGACTATACTAATGGAATTGAATTACACCTTATCACAATAACGTAGCGAAAAAGTGTTTTCATGAAAAAATATTATCTCATGTCGTCACGCATTATCAGGGCAGCGCCATTTCCAGCTTCAAAACGGTCTGTGCCTACGATCTCCTACATCAATGATGAAGTAGCGTTACATGAAGGACTACCATGAATATGCCAATACGCGTAACGAAATCCAATTTATAAATCATGCAACACCCAAATTAAGACCATGAAGTTGATAGAAACACAAAAACCTGGCATCAACAAACGCGCATTTCTGTAAGGTTTCCACCTTTAGATCTACAGGTTGCAGAATCGAAGTAGCGACAAAAATTCTTGAAGAGACGTTGTTTTAAGATATGAGTGCTCATTTTCAGCCTGCCTTTTAGTGGTTCTTTTGCAAGAGAGGTAAAAGTATTACTTCCAGTGAGATTACAACCGATAACCATCACAGTCTGCCTATGTAGAGCGAACACTTTAGAAAAAGCTAACACAACCCTAGCAGTCTAAGCCGTCTGGTTGTCTCATTGATGGTTAAGACGGAGAACTGGTAACTCATATGGCAAAATAAGTCGAGAAATAAGCTGTAGTTTCAGTGAGAGCATGCTTCCTGGAGTAAAAATATAAATATTATATTACTATGGCTTTCATTAAGTGAGAATACTTCAGAATATTTCATCTTACTTACAACAAAGTATCGAGTGATTTCGCCAGGCTAATTCTGAACCACTCCAGCAAGTAAATCAATAGTCCCAGAATTGTCAAACGTGTTTTATGATGTTGGCAATTATCCATTATACTAGTACACAGCCCATCTGTTTATTCAGCTGGCTAGGACTAGTTAAAACCCCTCGTATTATGACTCATTTTTCCCCTAATTTATATGCTCATAGCTGGTAATGTAATGATGTGTAACAAGAAACCCATATACAATACGTTCTTTGTAAAAAAAAAAAAAAGTATTGTGAGAAATGTATATTCTATATATTGAAAAGTTGCATTTAAGATACTGAAACTTCCTGAAGTACTAAGAGTAGTGAATGAAAAAGCCATTGAGAGTAAATGAAGGGGCGTGCAGTTTTATCTTCACCCAGCGTTATCGCCTTTTGTAGTTTGAGGCTCAAGCTGAGCAGATGTATGTTTCGTAATTGTTGCTAGATTTGATGGATAAAGGTTATTTCAATCTATCTACTGTGTTGGCTCCGTTATTGATCCAAGCCACAACCTTGTCTCTTAATCATTTGTGTTATTTCCACATCACGCATGGAAAAATAGACGAGGTTGGCGGCGGATTGTTCAAACATGAACGATCGGACATATTATTATTCTTTCGTAATCAGTTAAGTGCCCTAGGATGTTTATTTTTGGTCAGTATGCAATACATTGAAGAAACAAAGATACTGGTCTACCTGCCTAATATCGTGTAGGGCCAGCGTGAGCAGGCAGACACGTCATGGCATGGACTCTACTGATGTCTGACGTAGTGCTAGAGGGAAATGACGCCTTAAATCCGGCTGCGCTGTCCATAAATGTGAAAGAGTACAAGATGGATATCTGTTCTGAGCAGCACGTTGCAAGGCACCCCAGATATGCTCAATAATAGTCATGTCTAGGGAGTTTGGTGGCCAACGGAAGCGTTTAAAGTCAGAAGAGTTTTCCTGGAGCCACTCTGTAGCAATTCTGGACGTGTGGGGTGTCGCATTGTACTGCTGGAATTGCCCAAGTCCGTCGGAATCCACAATGGACATGAAAAAATGCAAGTGATTAGGCAGGATGCTTACGTATCTGCCACTTTTCATTGTCAAACCTAGACGTACCAGGAGTCACATACCACTCCAACTTCGCACGCCCCATATCATTACAGAGCCTCCATCAGCTTGAAGTCCTCTGCTGACATGGAGAGTCCATGGGTTCATGAGGAAGTCTCCATACCCTATTTCGTCTAACCGCTCGATACAATTTGAAACGCGACTCGTCCGCCCAGGCAACATGTTTCCAGTAGTCAACAGTCCAATGTAGATGTTGAAAGGCGCACGTGAGGCGTAAAGCTATATGTCGTGCAGTCATCAAGACTACACGCGTGGCCCTTCCGCTCCGAAAGTCCATATGAATGATGTCTCGTTAAATGGTTCGCACGCTGACACTTGTTGGTGGCTCAGCATTGAAATCTGCAGTAAACTGCGGATGGGTTTCACTTCTGTCCGTCGAACGATTCTCTTCAGTCGTCGCTAGTCCCATTCATGCAGAATCTTTTCCAGGCAGCAGCGATGTGGAGACTGGATTTTTTACCGGATTCTTGATATTTACGGTACACTCTTGAAGTGGTCGTACGGGAAAATCCCCACTTCATCGCTACCTTCGAGATGTTGTGTCCCCCATCGTCCGTGCGACGACGATAACACCACGTTTAGAGTCAGTTAAATTTTGATGAACTTCCATTGTAGCAACAGTAACCGATGTAACAACTGCGCTAGACTATTGTCTTATAGAGGAGTTGTCGACCGCAGTTTACATGTGTGCCTGTTTACATATCTTTGTATTTGAATATGCATGCCTATACTAATTTCTTTGCCGCCTCAATGTATTTTCCTTTTCATATTTCGCTGTAATTTGTTCGCGTTAGAATGGCCACCCCGCCCCCTCCACCCCTTGCAGGGTCTTAGCCGCTCTGGAAGTAAATTAGATTTTTCGATTTCAGATCCAGAAATTCATCACATTGCTGTCTGCTGTCCAGCATTTGGTTGCCGCATAAGTTTGGCCGCCTGTCCAACTGACCTACAAACCGATGCAAAAAGTGCCACAAAACAACATTCCACCGTTACGGCTCTTCAATGAAAAAGAAGAAGAATGGCTTTAATATCTCACATCTCGCCCAGTTCCAAGCGTACTGTCAAGTTCGTCGAACTCAAATGTTTTTATGAAATATTCACTGTCTGCCTCAGGAATCCCTGTGTTTCGTTCAATTCAAAAACGTTCCCCTACGTCGTCTCCGAGGCACTTTCCTATGGTGAAGTAGTAGACGCGTACTTCAGTATTACGAGCATCATATTCAAGTCAATTCAGCGAGATTCCAATTCTGACGTCTTAAGAAAAAGTCGGAATAGACGTGCCGTCAGTGGTATACCGACTTACAGGGTCTCACTAGCAGATGGAAATTCAAGTGTAGTTGTGACAACTTTTATAGTGTAATGATGATCCGTTATGCGATCATATATAGTCTTCCTGACAGCAGAATTAGAAAACAGATTATCAAGTACTCAGATCCTTCGCTACAGCAACAATTCGAATCCGGTGCCAAAACCGCCGAGAAACTTGATCAGGTCCCGATTTGTCGATTCGAGTCGCCCCTTGCCCGCCCCACTCAGTGGCCACTACGAGCGATCACACAGACGCCCAGACAGAATAGTAAACACGTAGCCATGCCTGTAGGGCTAGTGAAGTCTTGCCCTAGCTGTTTTGCTCTCCATAAGCGGCAAGATTGTCAGTGGTTCAACGCGACGGGTTACTCATGTGGATAGAAAGGCCATGTCCAGGCAATTTGATTGCAACGGCAAAAGAAAGCAAATTTTGCCCGCTCTCGCAACAAGTCTCATACATATTATGCGAATGCCATATTTTCAAAAACCGACTACAGGCATTAGCATTAATTCAGGTAAGGTTGTGCCCTCATCTCACCCCAGTGCAGTGCGACACCATTCCAACAAACTATTTGTAACACTGCAAATTTCTTGTCGTCGTGTTGACTTTCAATTGGACGCAGGTTCTTGTGTAACTTTGCTTAATCGTGACACGTACGAACAGTTAGGCTCACCACGCCTGTCAAAATGTACCATGCACCTCACTCCATACAGAAGACGGAAAATCCCAGTAGTTGGTCAGTGTCGTTTGCCTGCCACTTAGAAATCTGACAATAGGACGGTGAAATTTACTGTGTTGCAATCAAGAGACAGTGAAAATATTTTTAGCTTAGATTCGTTTGACTTGTTTGGCCTTAGCATCCAAGACAATGTACTTTCAGTGACTGCTTTTAACACAAAATACATAATAGCTAGTTTGATTAAAGAATTTTTGAACTCTTTTCTGATGGACTTCGAAAAGCTCATAATTATGTAGCTCACGTTACCCTGAAAGAAAATGCACAGCCTATTTTTTCCGAGCTCGGCCAGTTCTTATTGCTTTACGAAACAAAGCAGCCAGTGAATTAAAAGAATTGCAAGACGGTGGTGTGATTACTCCAATCCAAGCTAGTCAGTGGGCAAGTAGTCTGTTTTTGATGCATTCGAATTCGTGTGTCCTTCAAAACTACAGTCAATCCTGAGACAAAAATTGACAAATATCCATTGCCTCGCCCTGAGGAACTTATGGACAGGCTTGGCTTAGACCTTTACTTTTCTAAGATAGATTTGCGTGATGTTTATTTACGAATACCACTAGATGAAGAATCACAAAAAGTGTTTGTTGTTAATACACAATTAGGTCTGTTAAAGTAAACTCCTGGAAATTGAAATAAGAACACCGTGAATTCATTATCCCAGGAAGGGGAAACTTTATTGACACATTCCTGGGGTCAGATACATCACATGATCACACTGACAGAACCACAGGCACGTAGACACAGGCAACAGAGCATGCACAATGTCGGCAATAGTACAGTGTATATCCACCTTTCGCAGCAATGCAGGCTGCTATTCTCCAGGGAACACGATCGTAGAGATGCTGGATGTAGTCCTGTGGAACGGCTTGCCATGCCATTTCCACCTGGCGCCTCAGTTGGACCAGCGTTCGTGCTGGACGTGCAGACCGCGTGAGACGACGCTTCATCCAGTCCCAAACATGCTCAATGGGGGACAGATCCGGAGATCTTGTTGGCCAGGGTAGTTGACTTACACCTTCTAGAGCACGTTGGGTGGCACAGGATACATGCGGACGTGCGTTGTCCTGTTGGAACAGCAAGTTCCCTTGCCGGTCTAGGAATGATAGAACGATGGGTTCGATGACGGTTTGGATGTACCGTGCACTATTCAGTGTCCCCTCGACGATCACCAGAGGTGTACGGCCATTGTAGGTGATCGCTCCCCACACCATGATGCCGGGTGTTGGCCCTGTGTGCCTCGGTCGTATGCAGTCCTGATTGTGGCGCTCACCTGCACGGCGCCAAACACGCATACGACCATCATTGGCACCAAGGCAGAAGCGACTCTCATCGCTGAAGACGACACGTCTCCATTCGTCCCTCCATTCACGCCTGTCGCGACACCACTGGAGGCGGGCTGCACGATGTTGGGGCGTGAGCGGAAGACGGCCTAACGGTGTGCGGGACCGTAGCCCAGCTTCATGGAGACGGTTGCGAATGGTCCTCGCCGATACCCCAGGAGCAACAGTGTCCCTAATTTGCTGGGAAGTGGCGGTGCGGTCCCCTACGGCACTGCGTAGGATCCTACGGTCTTGGCGTGCATCCGTGCGTCGCTGCGGTCCGGTCCCAGGTCGACGGGCACGTGCACCTTCCGCCGACCACTGGCGACAACATCGATGTACTGTGGAGACCTCACGCCCCACGTGTTGAGCAATTCGGCTGTACGTCCACCCGGCCTCCCGCATGCCCACTATACGCCCTCGCTGAAAGTCCGTCAACTGCACATACGGTTCACGTCCACGCTGTCGGGGCATGCTACCAGTGTTAAAGACAGCGATGGAGCTCCGTATGCCACGGCAAACTGGCTGACACTGACGGCGGCGGTGCACAAATGCTGCGCAGCTAGCGCTATTCGACGGCCAACACCGCGGTTCCTGGTGTGTCCGCTGTGCCGTGCTTGTGATCATTGCTTGTACAGCCCTCTCGCAGTGTCCGGAGCAAGTATGGTGGGTCTGACACACCGGTGTCAATGTGTTCTTTTTTCCATTTCCAGGAGTGTATTTGCGTTTGTCCTTCGGCAGCGCCTCCGCACCTGCCATATTCCAACGTTACTTGCAACAGCTGACTGCTGAAGTGGGGTTCTGTTTAAACTTCCTTGACGAAATTGTGTCAGGTCGTACGCCAGAAGAACTGTTGTCTAATTTGTGCAGTCTTCTTCGTGTAATTTCACATGCGGGACTCAAGTGTCGTCTCGAAAAGTGTGACTTTTTTCAGACACAACTACATTACTTAGGTCATGTGATAAACAGTCAGGGTATGCATCCACTCCAGTCTCATTTGCTTGCAATCTCTGACCTGCCCGTTCCTCGCTAAGTGTCTGAACTGCAGTCATTGCTAGGCAAGTTACATACTTCATTCGTTTTATTCCGAACGCTTCACTAACCGCTGCCCCATTGCATCTCTTGCGTCTAAAAATTTGCTTTTCGTGTTTACCAAAGAGTGTCACGACGCATTTCAAAAACTGAAAAATGTCTTGCTCAGTAACAGATATTGATCCTGCTAGACCAGAGATTTTGCATGTAGACGCTTGGTATTGCGGAACCGGAGCAGTGCCTTCGTGCAGAATTGGTGCACAAGACAGACCTATTGCTTTTGCCTGAAGGTTGTCAACTCAAACTCAGTGCAATTATTCACAGATTGAAAACGAAGCTCCCGCTGTTTTATGTGGTGTGATAAACTTCCATCACTATCTATTTGGTCGCAAGTTCTATTTAGTGACAGTTCACAAGTTTTTTCAGTCATTGATTCATCCATCAAAGCATTTTCCTATAAGTACTAATCAAAATGTTGCAACGTTAGGCTTTGCTTTTATTCTAGTATCAGTACGAAACCATGTACAGACGTACGGCACAGACTGGCAATGCTGACGCCCGTTCTCGCCTTCTGATCGGTTCCGACTCTGATTTTGATTCCACTGTCACATCTAGTTGGCAGACCGATGCTCAGGACTCTGAATTGCTGCAGTATTTCCTTTGAAGCGGACCCTGATCTGAAGATTTTGTTGCATTACATTCTGACGTCTTGCCCACGCTCATTAAACATAATTCGGAACTTAGTAGTGCTCCGATACTTTGCTCGTCGCCATAACTTATCAGTACTACAAGGTGGGATCTTAGTACAATCTGAGAGTGGATAATGGCGAGTGCTCATTCCCACAGTGTTGCAAAAGAATGTGTTACAACTGCTTTACCAAAGATATTGGGGAATTGTTCACACTAAACAGTTTGCACGTCGGCACTGTACTTGGCAGTATATGGACGCCCACAATGAACATATGACGTCACACTGTGACACATGCGCGGAAAACCAGTGCGCTCTGCCACAGACATTCGCAGCTTGGCCTAAGACGGCAACGAGTGCACATAGACTTTGCAGAACCATTTTGCGAGACTCTATTAGCAAGTTCCCATTTGCGGTTCCTATGAACTGTACTACGTCACGTAGCACCATCAAGTGTTGTTGTCAGTTTTTTGCATTGAAGAATCGCCTGAAGTCATTGTTACGAACAACAGACCTCAGTTCACGTCACATGACTTTAAAAAATTTTGAAACAAACTGGAATTCGTCAAGTAACAAGTGCTCCGTTTTACTCGCAGTCCAACGGAGAAGCGGAACGCATTGTTCGCACCTTCGAGCAAGAAATGGTCAAGCTACGCACCTCCAACACACGGGAACTGGCGCTGCCACTCTTTCTCGCTGCTATCGCTCCCACCACCGCGACGGACCGTCACCGGCGGAACTTCTTCATGGTAGCCGCCATCGGACGCTGTCGCACTTGCTCCACCCACCGCAGTATCCGGCGCCGCAGATGGTCTACAAGTATCGTTCTGCACCGGGTAATCTTGTTTTGTACAGAGTATTTGGCTGACGTCAGCGATGAGAGCGAGGCGAGATCCAGAAATACATTGGCACAAATATGTATCTAATTGCAGGTCGGTTTTCGACGCCGTCACCAGAATCTAATTCGCATTTGCCTTTTGCCCCGTGATTCTGCTGCTTTTCTTCCCCCAGACTCACAGCCTCACGGGACCACGCGGCCTTCGCAGGCGTCCGCTGGTGCCGCCACAAAACTCGAGGACGAGCCAATGGACCCCAGAAGACGTCCTTAGCACTGGACATGTGTCCTGAACAGTGTTTTCGAGGGGACGTTCGTCTGCTCTCGAAAGCAGATGGCGGGGTACGGGCAGGAGTACACCGTCCTCCACAGCTCCCGTTCGGGGCACATCTCTACCTCCAGCTTACCGCCTCCCCATCCCCCCCCCCCGCCCCCCCGCTGGCGTAGCCCTCTGGGAAATTTTGTAGAGCTGGCGCTGATGTAGGGGCGCCTACGACAAGAGTAGACCAATACACTCTCCCAAGCTATGTACAGATTACGCCCCCTGGACAGCGTGCATATAGGCGTCACTGCCGACCGAGCTGTCTCAACTTCTCAATCTCAGTACCTCAGTACGTCGCATCTCGACTCAGTTCGCATTGCAACTCAATACGTCGCACTGCACTCTTGTCTTCGCATCTAGCTAGGAGGGAACGTCAGTAATTGTGTATAGTTGTGACACGCACACGGACTAGATTCAAGAATTAGTACCAAAGATTTTCAGATTAGACATAATTAAAATTAAGTATTCAATTGGTTGTCATAATAAAAGAGTATTTTAAGCACGTGTGCATTTAGTGACGCAGTGAAAGAAAACTGGCCACCCACCTTTGATACAGCCATCTCCACATCCAGCTAGCAAACATAATACATTAAAAGCGGGCACAGCCACAACACTCTTCATTTCATTGAAGGTTGTTTTGGTTTTCCTATATGCTGAGTCAGTCCACCGATACTTATTTCTTTTTCGATTTATTCCTACTTTCACCGCCCATCTGGAGTATTTCTTCTGTTGTCTGTGATTTCCTCGCAATTGCCTTTCTTGTACCTACGGTTTCCCTTCCCACCATTGCTATGGCCCATTTTAGACCTCTCCATTCCTCTTCAACTGAACTGACTACTGTGCTATTCCTTATCGCAGTATGTACAGACTTAGAAAACTTGAAGCGTATTGCTTTATACCTTAGTACTTCCGTATGACACTTCATTGCACATTTATTCTTCCTGAATAGACTGTTAAACTTTAACCTACTCTTCACCTCTACTGAATTGTGGCCTCAATGTATATCTGTTCCTGGGCACGAATTACAATCCAGTTTCTGATTTCGGAATTTCCGCCTGATCATGATAGAATCTAACTGAAATTCCCACGTACCTCCTCGCCTTTTCCGAGTTTACCTTCTGATTTGCGATTATTGAACAGGATATTCGCTATTGCCAGCTGAAATTCGTTGCAGAACTCAATTAGTCTTTCTCCTCTATCATTCCTAGCACCAATACCGTCTTCTGTAGAACTTTTTTTTACTCCTTCCACTACAACCACGTTCCAGCCCCCCACGACTACTACATTTTGATCTTCCCTTGCCTTTTCAGTTTCCTCATATACTTTCTCTACCTCTTCATCTTCAGCTTGCGACGTCGGCATGTATACTTGAACTATCGTCTTCAGTGCTGGTTTGCTGTCGATTGTGATTAGGATAAGCCTATCACCGAACTGGAAACAATTATTCACTCTGTGCCCTACTTTCCGATTCATAACGATTTCTTCTCCCGTTATACCGCTTTCTGCTGCCGTTGATATTACACAATACTCATCTAACCAGAAATAATTGTCTTCTTTCCATTTCAGTTCAATTATCCGCACTATATCTAGATTGAGCCTTTCATTTTCCTTTTCAGATTTTCTAGCTGCCCTGTCATGTTCAAAATTCTGACGTTCCACGCTCCCACTGCTAGAACGTTATTCTTTTATTGTTTATTTAATCTTCTTCTCATGGTCACCCCTTTGGCAGTCCCCTCCCAGAGATCCGAATTGGGTCTATACCGGAATATTTTGCCAATGGAGAGATCACTATGACACTTTTTCATGCCCTGTGGATACACATTATGTTTCTTTAACGCAGTGGGTTCTGTTGTCTTCAGAATCCTCATGCCGTTGATCATTTTTGATTCTTCTGCCTTTGCGGACAGTTTCCCACCCCATGATAAAGAGATTGCCCTGAATCTCTGTTCGCAGTTGCGCCGTTTTTCACAAGGCATTTGGCTGATTGAGAGTGGTTTCTCATGCTGGAAGTTTTCGGTCGCCATTGTGGTGATTATTCTTTAAAATTAAGTGGTGGTGTGGTTAGAAGCTAGGAGAGAGAACGTTTTGATTAGATGCTACCCTTAGACCCTTAGACAGGGACTGAAAGTTTCAGTTATAACAGAAACTGGAATACAGTTATTACTACTTTGAAATGAAGAGGCTATCATAGGAGAGGAACTCGTGCTGGGACCTTCCATCCCAACCACCAGTACGGGTGAGAGCTTCTGGATGGCCGTCGGTGGATGTGGACATGCAGCAGTACTTCACCTCAACGCATCCCACACGATCTCGATGGGATTTAGGTAGGGGGAGGAAGGTGTTGTATTACGAGTTAGCACATCTCGGCTTTTGAGAGTACGTTCAGCATTGTCGAATATGACCCTTTCGGTGGTCCTGGTTTTACCATATGGGGACGCGTGGGTTTACTGACCTCCAAATCTTTTAACACGGTACAAATTTTGCTCTCTGTTATTGTAAAACTGTCCTTATTTCCTTTGTCTGTCATTTTAGGGGTGTGTTCATTCCTGCCTTCGTTTTAATGCAAGACTGTGCACACCACAACGAAATGCCCTGGGGGACGAGCGCATGGAAAGAGAGGATATTCAGTGAATGGACTGGTATGTCCTTCCCCTACTTGAATCTCATACAGCACATGTGGGATGCGTTGGGATAATGTATTGCAGCACATCCACAAGCAAAAACTACCGTCCAGCAGTTGTTAACAGCGCAGACAGAGGAGTGGGACACCCTACCACAACAACTCCTTGCCAAAATTGTAGCATGCATGGGAGCACATTGCACAGCACGAATTGTCATCGTTGATGACCCCTCACTGTATTAAGAAACACGCCCCAACAGTTTCATTGTCCTGGGGACCATCATGAATCACCGTGACTTCATTGTAGAGATTGTCTCACTGTGTTTTTCTTTGAGTTACCTGAAGTACGTGAAATAAATATTAAAACACAGGGACTGATAGAATTGTAGCTTTGACGGTGGGTCATGAGTCCGATGTGGATTACTCAATGGGTAAGATTCCTGGCACTAGTACAAAAGCTTGTCGTTCGAGTTCTGGCCCCAAGCACAATTTCAACCCGTGAATTATTTAAAGTGAGTACCCTGCGCTGTGTAGTAGAAGTATCATTCTTGGAACCAGCGTATTCTGTGCCTGAGACATTTGACCTCAGCTTCATTACTCCCTGGTGTACTCGTCTAGCGAGCTATGCAACAGAGTTTCTGTAGCTTATTTCACAAGGCACCATTTGGTGCATGGATATCTTGTAATTAGGGCCATACATCCGTGTTCTTGATCCGCTGGAAAATCTGTTATCCTGTATTCGCGGTCCTTACGAGAGATAGATGTTGATGAATGTAGGATTGTTTTGTCGTCTGTCATATCTTTCTCAATAGTGTACCAGTGTAAAATATTCCTATTGGAGCACAAAATAAGCGAATATGTTCCTATTCGTTAAAAAACTCTGGTTGAAAATTGAGGTAACATTTGCTTCATTCTATTACCTTCGACAGCATCATTATAAATATTCAAAACAATTTGGCATGCGAAACTGTCCAAAAGAACAGATAACACACGCACTATGTGATAAAAAGTCATCGGACACATCCAAAATATACGTTTTTCTTATTAGGTGCATTGTGCTGCCACCTACTGCCAGGTACTCCATATCAGTGACCTCAGTAGTCGTTAGACATCGTGACAGAGAAGAATGGGGCGCTCTGCGGAACTCACGGACTTCGAACACGGTCATGTAATTCGGTGTCACTTGTGTCATAAGTCTGAGACAGTAGAATGGGACTCTCCGCGTAAATCGTTGACTTTAAAAACGGTCATCTGATTGGGTGTCACTTGTGTCATACGTCATAACGCGAGATTTCCACATTCCTAACTATCCCTAGGTCCACTGTTTCCGATGTGGTAGTGACGTGGAAACGTGAAGGGACAGGTACAGCACAAAAGAGTACAGGCCGACCTCGTCTGTTGGCTGACAGAGACTGTCGACAGTTGAAAAGGGTCGTAAAGTGCAATAGGCAGACATCTATTCAGACCATCACACAGGAATTCCTAACTGCATTAGGTTCCACTGCAAGTACTATGGCAGTTAGGAGGGTGGTGAGAACACTTGGGTTCCAAGGTAGAGGACTGCTCATAAGCCACAGACAACGGCTGTAAAAGCCAAGCGACTTCTCGCCTGGTTTAAGGTGCGTAAACACTGGACGACTGAACGGTGGAAAAACGTAGTGTGGAGTGACGAATCACGGTACACAATGTGGCGATCCGATGGAAGGGTGTGGGTATGGCGAAAGCCCAGTGAACGTGACCTGCCAGCGTGTGTAGTGCCAACACTAAAATTCGTATGCGGTGGTGTCATGGTATGGTCGTTTACTGCTTTGAGGGGGCTTGCACCCCTTGTTGTTTTGTATGGCACTACATTGATGTTTTAAGCGCCATCTTGCTTCCCACTGTTGAAGAGCAATTCGGGGATGACTGTTGCATTTTTCTACACGATCGAACACCTGTTCATAATGCTGTATCGGAGTGGATACACTATACATCCCAGTAATGGAATGGCCTGCACTGAGTCCTGATCTGAGTCCTAGAGAACACCTGTGGGATGTTTTGGAATGCCGGCATCGTGCCAGCCCTCACCGATCGACAACTATACGTATCCGCAGTGTAGTACTGCTTGAAGAATGGGCTGTCATTCCCCAAGAAATCTTCCAGCACCTTAGTGAACGTATGCCTGCGAGAGTGGAACATGTAATAAAGGATAAGGGTGGGTCAACACCATATAGAATTCTAGCACTACCGATGGAGGGCGCCACGAACTTGTAAGTCATTTTCAGCCAGGTGTACTGATACTTTTGATCAGATAGTGTCTATATATAATTAAAACGATGACGGCCAGTGATCCCTACAGTGGCGATTCACACCACTCTCTAATTTCTGGAATCGGCGTGATGCCGTGATTAATGAGACTAATGAGCAGGTGAATTATGTCAGTAGTTTGTGGCATAAAGCTGAAATTTGGGTCTGAGAGAGGGCATGCTAGGGCATTCCGTGCGATTGTGGTGACCAGTGTGTTCGAGTGGCGTAGTGGTCTGCGCTGCTGCTTAGTAAACAAGAGACCATTTTTCCAATCCTCGTCCGACATGGTATGTTTAGTGTCAGTTTCAAACTCAAACCTAATATACATGCAGCCAGGTAAAGATATCTCCATCTCCACGTCTCATTATTTGACGTTCCTACCCACATGAGTGGACCTAAAAGTTATGTCAATTACTTTTCTTCTTCCTGTATTCCTGCTGATAGATACCCTATTCATATTCAAGATGCATAGATTAATCTCCAGTAGAATTTTGGGTAGGTGCTCACTTCTGATGTTTCTGTTGTTCCTCCCCCGCAATAGGTTGTGGTGATTGGCATGACAACTAATCAGACGTTTATTCAGCTGTTAGTAACTATCCTCCACTCTCTGGGAAGCAGGAATACTATTGTAGTAAGGCTTCCTTGCTCACGTTGTGGTCACAATGTTCCTGGAAGAGGAATCCGCCATTGGGTTTAATAAAATTCCTCTGTAGTTTTTTGGTTTCCAAAGTGATACCTATTGGGTGTACAAGAGACCATGTCTTGACCTGTAGTGTCTCCTATTCCCAGGGAGATACCTTGGGCACCAGTTCCTTGAGACACTCCACTGTTCCCATCTCTTCACAGACAAAAATAACATCATATCAGTCTAGATATACCGGAATGAATATGGGTACTCTACCTACGCCTCCGCCCTCCCCAGAATCTTCTCAAAGACAGCTGTGTTAACAAGCTCCATTTGCTGCAAAGTGATATTGACTAGTAAATGCGCCTGTTGGAAATCACCGTTCCAGTTTCCTGTGTCGGCTTTTCCAGGCCCGTTTATCCTGAGAAATGTCAGTATTAGACTCCTTCCTTTTTCTCTTGTCTCCTTAGAGGTAGAAGGACTCTGAACACCCATTTTACTGTGAGACAGCCTTGTTTTGGAAGTGTTAGGTTGGAGACCTTTTACTTCCATCCATTTATGTTTAAGAAGCTATTCTTTAAGTTCATTTCCGTTTGTTCTTTGAGAAGCTTTCTGCTCTGAGCCGCAGACAAGGAATCGACCTTCACCTGGCACAACTTTTGAATAAACCGATTTACGTTTCTACTTTTTCGGCCTGACATTGATTGCTAGAGTACGTTAGATGACCTCACGAGGGATGTTGTGCCAAATTCTGTCCAAATAGAGCGCTAGATCGTCAAAATGAGGAACTGGTTGGAGGGCCTCCGCATAATGCTCCAAATGTTCTCAGTTGGGGAGAGGTCAGGAGACTTTGCTGGCCAATGTAGGGTATGCCAAGCACGAGGAGATGCAGTAGAAACTCTCGCCTGGTGCTCGTGGGCATTAACGTCCTGAAATGTAAGTCAAGGATGGGGTGCTGCGATGGGCAAAGAATGAGATGTAGTATATCGTGGACATATCGATGTGGTGTAAGTGTGCCTTACATGACAACCAAAGGAGTCCTACTATGAAAACGAATGGCACACCAGATTACTCCTGTTTGTCAAGCCTCTTGGAATCTCATTGTTTTCAGTGATGAGTCCCACTTTGTACTGAACCTCGAGGAGCAGCAGAGACATGGCTGGAGATGTCGCGGTATGCGATGGGATTCAACATGATTGTCACCCGCAATACAGCCCAGCGACTAACAGTGGCGGTCTAGGATGCCATTTCATTTCAGAGCAGTACTCAATTGGTTGCCATACGCAGCACCCTTACAGCAAAGCGGTACGTCGATGATATCCTGTGCTCCATATTGTTACTCTTCATGCCGAGCCATCCTGGGCTTATACATCGGAAAGATAACGCCTGATCAGACTCAGTGAGAGTTTCTACAGATTTTCTTCCTGCTTATAAATCATCAAGTTGGCCAGCAATATCGCTGAATCCCTCCCCAAATTGAGAAAATTTCGAGCATTATGCCAGAGCCCTCGAACGAGCTCTGGATTTTGATGATCTAACGCGCGAATCGGACAGAATCTGGAACGATATCATTCCGGAAGATATCAACAACTTTATCAGTCCAAACCAAGACGAGTAAGTGCTTCTTGAGCGCCAGATGTCGGCAAACACGTTACTGACCTGCTCAATTTGTGAAGCTCTTTAGCCGGCCGCGGTGGTCTAGCGGTTCAGGCGCTCAGTCCGGAACCGCGGAACTGCTACGGTCGCAGGTTCGAATCCTGCCTCGGGCATGGATGTGTGTGATGTCCTTAGGTTAGTTAGGTTTAAGTAGTTCTAAGTTCTAGGGGACTGATGACCACAGATGTTAAGTCCCATAGTGCTCAGAGCCATTTGAACCATTTTGTGAAGCTCTTTGTCTTGAACAAGTCATCCAATTTTTGTGAAATCGTGATCATTTGTTTGTCTGTACATGTACTTCATATCTACTGATTTGCGCCCCATTCGGATAAGTTCTTCGTGGTGCGTCGCATATTTGTCTTCGTGTGTAAGATACATTTAACATACTTAGTGGCTGTGAGTATAGCTGATCATATCACAGACGTGGTCTGCAAGTTACTCTGGCTTCTGAGAGGACAATACTTTGAGAGATTTGGATGGCTACAGTACTGTGAGCACGACGTATTCATCAGAATTAGCTAGAATGTGTCCAAAGGTCGCCGGGCTATTTTGAAGCAGAGTTCCAGCCGAGAGCTCAGAAACATGCAGCGCTATTCAGAAACTTTTTTTTTTTTGGGTTTGTGGCCGCATTGTCAGTATGTAAAACTAGAGATGTTTCCTGATAACTGTTGCGAGTGATCTTCAGGGTGCTTTTGTTTACTGCTGAATGAGAAAACTTTCCAGAGTTGCTAAGTTTTGCGTTCCATGCATTAGTAAATGAACAAGCTTGTTAATGACTTCAGAGCATCTCTTCGCAGTTCTGACCTTGACAAGCGTAAAGTAGCATATTACAATCTGGAAGTGAAGGTGCGCGCCCACAGAGATAAATGGTGATTGAATAAAGCCAATGAAATGCAATGATACGCTGACACAAACCAAACAGGCAGATTCTTCTGCCTTTGACCCAAAATCAAGGAACACAGCACCTGTTTATGACAAAGATGAAATCTGTCGGCTGACGTAACGTAGTGATATCCTTGTTCGGTGGGCAGAACATTTAGATTCCGTTCTTAATCCCAAACATCAGACAACTGATATTCCATACATAGAATCAATTGAAGGCCTGATAGCTGATGCCCCTTAGTTCAGTGAATTCATTTCAGCATTGGATAAGCTGAAAAATAACAAATCAGCAAGATTAGACAACTTACCATCAGAACTTTATACCTATGGTGGACCAAACATTACGAAACCACTATTAGTTCTAATTTCAAAGATTTGGGGGTGAGAAATATCTCTACAAGATTGGAAAGATGCCTGCATTTGCAAGATTTACAAAGGCAAAGGTGACATCACTGACTGCAGATCTCACAGGGGAATCTCTCTTCTCTCAGCAGTAGGGAAAGTCCTATCTCACATCCTCAACAACCGGCTAACGCACCTTGCAGAAATAGTGCTACGAGAGACCCACTGTGGCTTTCGCCCCAACAGCGGCACAGTGGATGCCATATTTGTTGTCAAACAGATGCAAGAGAAAAGCTTAGAGCAACATCAGCCTCAGTTCATGTGGTTTGTAGACCTGGAAAAAGCATTCGACCGAGTCCCACGGGAATCTCTTTGGCTAATACTAAAGAAAACCGGGTGCCCTGACAAAATTATTAACTTGATTAGACAGTTTCTTGAGAATATGATGGTAAAAGTCCGTCATGAAAACGAGCCTTCTGACCAGTTTCCCGTAACATGCGGTGTAAAACAAGGCTGTGTACTGGCTCCCACACTCTTCTCATTTCATTACGCGCTGTTATGAGAGATGCGAGCAAAGCCTTCAGTGGCCAAATGGGCTTTGACCCGAGAACAGACAAAAGTGTCCTCAATATCTCTCGCCTCAGAACAAAAAGTCACGTAAATAAAATATCTATCTTAGAAATTCTTTACGCAGATGACGTATGTATGATGGCTAATTATCCTGAATCTCTCCAAACATACATAAACCTGCTAAATGACGCCTGCAGAAGATTTGGTTTAGTCATAAGCATGACCAAGACGCAAGTCCTTCAACAACAACTTTGGGGTTCCAATACAGACGATTGCAGTATTTAGGTGGACAATAAGCATTTCGAAAACGTGTCAAAATTTAAATATCTAGGTTGCCAGATTAAAAGCGACAACAGCCTTACCAAATAAATTGCAGGTGGTATAGCCAATGTAGCCTCAGTTTTCGGCTAACAGAATCACCGAGATTGGCAATCACATGATATCAGACAAGAACTAAAATTGCGATCTACAAAGCAATAATATTACCAACTTTACTCTACGTCTCGGAAACCTGGTGCTGTTATAAAGCTCACTTTACGAGGCTAGACACCTTTCATCTTCGCTGTCTGAGATCAATTCTCGACATGAAAAGGGAAGACCGTGGTCCAAACACGGTGATTCTGCGTCGCGTGAAACTGCCTGGCATTGAAGCTCTCTCTTATCGAAGCACCAACTGAGATGGAGTGGCCATACCATAAGCATGGACGACAGTAGACTTCCCGAAGCAGTGTTCTACTCAGAGTTCTAGCGTGGAAAGCGGTGGCAACGTTGCCAACACCTGCGACATAAAGACACCATCAAACGCCATCTCACAACCTGTGCCAATCCGAGCAAACGTCGTGAGCAGCTTGCATTGCACCGATCAGAGTGTTGCTCAACTGTAAACAAGAGAATGGAACAATTCGAGTCTATCCGCCGAAAGAACCTGGACGATAAGCGAAAACTCCGCAAATCTAAGATCACGCCTAGTTACATCTGTACGTATAACACCACTGGGCTACTGTATTGCACTCAGTGCGACTGGATTCTCAAAGCAAAGCTCGGCTTAGCAAGCCACATCCGAGCCCGCCACAGTAAGGACAAAACGACTGACGGAGTCGCTGGCGCCGGACACGGTGAGGAGGACATCATCATCAGATTACCAAGATACATAAATTACCGTGAAAAAAATTCAAAGCGCCCTAATCACAGTAGTTTAATGACATAAAGTACAACTTATTCATGAAGAAATGCTTTCCAATAATTGTATAATTTCAGCTTATATTACTAAAAGCAAGAGCATCTAATAACATATTTCATGCTTGGGAAGCACATATATCTGTTTTTTTTTCTGTCTCTTTATGATAGGCACTTTCCTTGACAAGAAAAACTTTTTCTGGAGTCCAATGATTCATCAACTTTTACACTTAACTCGACTTTCTAGTTCATGAACATTTTTGAAAATATAATTACTTTTCCTTCAATTGCGAATGTATTGAAGTTTTTGCCGGTTATGGTTGAGACATAATAGCTACTGTAGAACTAGTTTCTGCGGTGTTTGGAAACAGTTTCATTTCCTTCGTCGTATTACTATCACGTCTGTGTGGGTTTTGCTTCAACTTACTTTTTATGTAAAATTATGACGATATTACATTCCGTACAGGTTTCCTGGTTTCCGTATTCATTATCTTGATGAAAGTTTATCGAACAAAACTGCACGATGTTGGGTAGATGTACGATATCTTCCTTGTAAATGTCAGGTCTTCTTGTGTTTATTAGCAATTTTACGCTATTAAAAGATTGCGACATACTTTTTTATTTATAAGTGCGCTTCATGTCCTGCCTATTGTGTAACCAATGTTAAAAATCAGTATAAATGATAGTATCCGCACTCATGTGATACTGCATTCAGAAGTATCGCTTGCTGGCCGTTTGGTGCCCTGCTATTGCCTTGGTTAACAAGAGAGGGTGTCACGACTGTTATATTAGACTGTGGTGGATCGTCAACACTCATACCTTCCTTTTTATTTCCTGTACACAACATCCCACATCCTGATACTGATGAGAGCAAATACCCACCTGGTCCAGTGCATGGTTTGATCCGATCCACTCCACCTACCACGTCATGCACGCCACCGTCCAGAAGGCAATCCGCTGCCACTAACACTGCCCTGCATCGTTCATCTTCTCAACGCAGAGTCGTTCTTAGTATATTAAAGGAATATAATAGGAAAGCACAAACATACAAAGAATAATGTACAATAACGTGAAACATAAGCATAATATTTACTCAGAGGATGTTCTAAACTATTCGATTTCGTTCAGTTATTTATTGACAAACAACAAAACAATATAATTGTATATTTTCTAATTGACTACATCTAATTCATGAGAACCGATAACTGATGAATGGAACACGAGCTTATGTAACACTGCTCTTCATCGTGCATGGTTCTTTATGCAGTCTTTGCCCGAATACGAAGGTCGGCCATCACGTTAATCCACAGACACATCAATCGCTGATTATTAACGGACGTTTGGCAATCACAGTCTATTCGCATTTCGCAAGTAGAACCGAACCTGCTTCTAATCGAATAAGCTGCCACTGTTACCTAAAGAAGCGTGAGCACAATTCAATTAGCAACCAGACGGCAGCGATAAAGTCCGAAATAGTCTAAGTATCTCATTCCAGTTGTCAAAGAGACGCCAGTACTCTATGGACTGTAGCTCCTCCTCGAAGAGCTAAATCTAAAACAAAAAACAGAGAAAGATGATACGCTCTGTTACTGTAGGCGATCGAGAATAGATGAGCGCAGATACTGAATAGAGTTGAAACTCATTGTTGTCCATCATTAAAGGCAGTTTTACTTTACTTTGCTATTGTGACGAATGTTTTTAAAGAAATGAAGAGAAGAGACAATAATTTTCCTCAAGGATATCATACAGTGTTGAAAATGTATTTAAACAGATTTCATGTTATGAGGGTTGGAAATTAAATAGTGGCAACTCTTAACTCACAACCGATACAAAAGAGTTACATGTTTGAAACTGTTAGTGTCCTGTTGTGTAGAACCCGTTGCCAGCGATGTGGAAGGCGTCGTATGCCTTTAGCAGAGGCTGTTTGTTGATGGTACGAATGGGGCGCTCTACTACCTGTCTCTGGAACAGTTCTGGAGTTTGAGTCCCTGCCAGTCTTTCCGTCCTCTCATCCTCTCAGTGATCTAGCATACACTACAATTTCCGTCACGTCGTCTGTAACGATCTTTATCGATCGTAGCAGCCCTTTGGGATTGCAGTCCCCATCCATTTGGTTCATATGGCACTAATACTTCACTGGATAACAACGAGGCCATCTCTTACCTCCCTTGGGACATCTACAGGTGTTCCGCAGAACAACGTATGTGGGCCACAAGACGGAGTTTCCTGACTCCACGTTCTCTCTTGGAAAACGACACAAATATCTGTTCTGAAGAACGGATCCAGTATCACTGGCGACTGATCTATCCACAACAAAGACACTAAAACGTTTCTCTTTCCATATCTACATTGGATGGTTCCTTTTCAACCACTTCCTGTTTTAACAACTACACCAAGGTCATCCACACCAGTGTCCAGAAGGTTCTTCAATCCCTCGGCTCTATAAGTCCAGAGACAGTGCCACAGCCACCAAACGTGCCCACATCAGTAGGCATCTCCAAGGATTGCGAGGTGCCTCATCTATTTGGGTGCCACATGAATGCTTGGGCTCAGACTTCAACTACTTCCTCTCGAGGGAAGAGCATAGGATCTCTGTCTGAGGTCAAGATCGTTACACTACCATTACCCTGGTGGAAGGTGTGGAGGGGGGGAGACCAAAGCTACCCGCATCACAGATGTGGCCGACAATTGCGTTATAAGATACTAAGTGTTGCCCCATACCCAGAAGTACTGAGCACTCACCACTTGCATTTGAAATTAGGATACTCAGAAGTTCATTAAACACTGCCCTGTTCGAATAAGCCAATAACAGATGATGTGAGAGGACGCTGGATGGCTACAGTCAATGAAAAGATGCAAGACAATACGTACCGGTGGTATGGACACATCGTGAGGGCACCACCCATTTCGCTGTCGATGGCCACATGCAAAGTGGAGGACCTAAATTACAGTGGCTAGGCACTGCAAGTACAAATCTAAGATCAAGAAGCCTAAATACACACGAAGCATTATGCCATGAGAAATAGAGTACATTGACCCAAAAAAAGCGGACCCCGTCTCAACAGGACGGCGCTAACAAGAAGATGAAGTAGAAAGAGCGCAACAGGAGAATCGTGATAGTAATGGAAATAACGGGGGTCGAAACTATCGAAAGCATGAAAACATGAGGTGAAAGGCCAGCACCTCAGCGGCGCAGCAGCATTCGGCCGCAGCAAATGTGGAACGACGGACAGCGAGAAGGAGGAGGCCGCTATGCGGGGAGAGATTTCCAAGGTCGCGGTTCAGGTCACGAAGGATACTGCAACTTCGGAACTAGCTATCGCACACACGAATGAGGTGACGAGATAACTGGATGAAGAAGTGAGATATGGAGAGCACCGCGAGAAAAGTCGAAGGATGCGTGGAAATCTCTTACGTGACAAGAGTTAATACGTCACACCTAGAGGGAAGGATGTAATGCGTGTACCAAGGTGCGAAAACATTGGAGGGAGAAACTGGAACCAGGGAGATATAGATTAGTCTCAGGTCCGTCACGCCCTGGAACTATATGTAATATTGAGGTGCCAAACATTAGATTCCGAACTGTAAAGAACGGAAGATACAAGGCAGGAATGAGATATGCCCACAGAAGTAAAGTTAAAGATTTAGTCAATGACATGCCCATTGATTTAAAGCAGTTAGACAATAACCTTACCTTGGTGGAGGCTGGGGAGGGGGGGGGGGGAGGACCAAAACTACTCACATCACAGATTTGGCCCACAATTGCGTTATATGATACTAAGTGTTGACCCACACTCAGAAGTGCTGAGATTTGAAGTTCGCCGCCAGAAATGTGGAAGGATGCGTGGAACTCTCATGCTTGACGAGAGGCAATACGTCACACATAGAGGGAAGGATGTAATGCGTGTACCACGGTGCGGAAGCAGTAGAGTGAGAAACTGGAACCATGGAAATATAGATTACAGAATAACCATGAAAAAAGTGACCATCCAGTGGTGAAGAATAATGACAAAACCACCGTTGGTATTACAGCAGTGTTAGATAAAAAAAATATTAGCTTAATGATGGGATTATGAGAGATTCTTAAGAAGAGGATGCTACAGCAGCCTCAAAAGATGCATAGCCACATCTATCAAAAGGGAACTGTAATTAATGAAGACATACATCGCAACATTATCTGCAATGTTACCTACAAACACAGGCAAAACGATGATTCTCTAGAACCATATCCAAGATATGATTATAAATAATAATGTGCATTTAGTAGCTTAAAAGTATATCTCAGTGCTATAAGAAAATACGTGAAGTTAAAAAAGGTGGCAAAGGAAGACTGACACAAAACCAATAATTGTTTATGTATGTGTGTTCTGTCACTGAGAAGGAATTATAAATCTTGAAAACGAGAGTGAAAGAGTTACAAACCGAGGGTGTTATGCACGAATTCGATTGAGTATAGCCAGCAAGCTGAGCCAAAGCCACGTGTTGTAGTCAGCGAAAAATAAAACTATAGCGGTAGGTGAACTACCTGCTTTTAAGGAAAACGTATTACACAATTCTTGAGGCATTTGCTTGTAGCTCATCTCAGTTACAATGGCTTACATGACCTCATTAGCTTCATATCAAGGGTCTTCAAAGAGAGTGATTTATATATTTTACTTAAGAGGAAAATAATAAATATGAGCATTACCAGACCAGTAGCTTTTTACGAATAGATAGTAAGTCACTGCCGTCAAGCTAGAAGCGGTCGTCGCACTTTAGCTGGGGTCTCTGGGGAATTCGTCAACAATGAAATATCGAACGTCATGAGCAGGGCAGTTGCATAGCAACATTGCGATTGTGAATCGTGTTGCGAAAAGACATTGTCTGTGCTTGCGTGATTTTCGAAGTGCTATTCTTTGTGCTCTAGAGCATCGTCTTGGTGAGACAAGTTCATTAGTTGAGTATCTAAGTACCTTGTTGAGAAGAGTCTTCCGATACAAGAAATTTCGAAGCCAGCGTTCGGTGTGACGCAGAACGGAACCGTAAGTAACTAGTCAACGTCTTCTCTCGGTCACCTTTTTGCCACACTAACATCCTTTGCTGTTAATGTCACTGTAGACGATTGCTGATGAATGCTGTAGCTCACACATGCAATAGCTTGCATTTTATTTTATTTGGATGTTTAATGGTATCAGCAAAATTTTAACGATAAAGAAAAAAGAAACCCTTTCCAGTGATCCGACTTGACGTCCAATCTGCGAGAGTAGTTTTACAAAATCGTCGGACATAATTTCCGTAACTGATGTAACCTGTTGAGTTCTTTACATTCTATAAATTCGGAAAGCAGCACATTTCCACTATTGAGAGCATTTAGGGGCAATGCTCCGAATTTTTTCTGCGTTGTATTAGCATAGTGCATTACTTTATGTCTCTCTCTCTCTCTCTCATAAACTTACACACATTTCGTTGCCGAATGAAAACTTCATCATCGGTCTTACACTTTTTCCCACTGACGCCAATACAGCGAGGCGTCTATTCAGCTAATGAAAAAACTTGTCGCCAAAAGCAACACATCTTGGTTCCAATATGTCAGCAGTACACAGCTTTAAAATGTTCTGCTTCATTTTACATTTACATAGTCCTTGATAGTCTAGCATGTCGCACAAGTTCCGATGAAGTGGAAGAGGACATGTTCTCATTTATAGGGTCTATATGAGTATCTAGATTATCTGCCCTCTTTTGAGTGTAAGTACAGTTACCATGCACTGATCTCTTGCGTTGAGCTATGAAGTTGGTAACTGAGTAGTCAATCATGCGAAGCGGAGACGGCCAAACATGATCACAATACAATGTAGAAAGAGCAGGTGAAGGAAAAAAAGCGATTCAACTGCTACCAAAATACTTCTAAGTAAAATAACGTTCAGTTATGAAAAACGTGTTTCTGTCATAGAAGTTTTGACCATTTTCAAAAAAATCTGTATTTTCAGGAAACTGCGCAAAATATTACATGGATAACTTGTTTCCGAATGTTTTTTAGGACTTGCTTCGGTGACCTCGATGTGTCTTCCTTAAAGCTTTGTTACAAGGAAATGTTGCAGATATGTAACGGAATTAATTAATGTGTGTACTACTTATATCTTGCGCTGCATTGTAAAGGAGTTTCTTACCTCGAAATGCGAATTATTGTATTCTGAATGCTGATAATTACAATTTTTTTGGTACTATTGCACAGCTAATATATTGTGATTACGCGTACAAATTCTTTTATGTTTTCTGGCATTTTGTTCAAAAGTGTGCTCCATTTATTCATTTCGTCTCACATTTGGCTGTAGGAATGGTACTCAAAATTTCCATTAATTTGGATCGAACAACTTCCTGGTGGCGCTGGTAAATTTACCCACTCTGTCCTCGTTTTCAGAATATTTCGTACACGTAACTGACCTAGGAACTGTTTGCAAAGTCTCATATATGTAACACTTCCGTGTCATCACATAATATTTCGCGTTAGAGACTTCACACATGTGAGTGAATATTCTTTACTAATGTTCTTAATTTTCTTAGGGGACCCAGTACTTACTGCTGCATACGCATTTCGATTCTGTTTCAAAATACAGCTTCACGCTCAGCATTAATTCCTTCTAAGTTAATTCAACATTGTATTGAATGTGTCGCCTTTGCGAACTACGATGGCTCCTTGAGACCATCACATCTGTTTCTTAGATTCTTTCGATTCCTGCTCAATTTGGACTCCATCTTAACTTTATTCAAAATCTAAAAGTACATATCTGCACAATCCAACGACTCACAGGTCCACTGAGTGCGTCGGCTCATAAACCACAAAAGCTCTTGGGAAATGCCTGATGCATACAAATTTCGAACAACTAAAAGTTCAGCGTTATTCAAACTTCAGAAGACGTGATCTCTTCATGTTCATAAGTACCTGTAGTCACCAGTTTACTTAATAGCATATTACAAAATGATCTAGGTCAAATCTCTGTATAAAGACATATTGTAGACATCAGCGTGTAACTGCCTGCAGATAATAGCGACTCCTATCAGCACATTAGCATCAATTTAGGACATTTTCATATATACATATATACATTATTCTTTTATCTTGCTGAATTGGCAAATAATGAATGTGATGGTGAAAAATATATAATTCGACACTAACGTATAGTTGGTAAAGCGCTGTGGTGCAGATAGCATCTATCGTTGTTCTTCAGTTTGGGTCTCAGGCGGTTTTGTCAACAATGAAATGTCACAGAACATGAGGCGGCGGTTGAGTAACAAAATTGCGATTGCGAATTGTGGTGTGTAAACATATTTTGTCTGTGCTTGCTTGATTTTCGTAGTGCCATTGCTTGTGCCGTAGTGGCCATTAATTGAATATCTCAACTGCTTGTTGAGAACCGTCTTCAGATAGAAGAACGCAGAGAGCCAGCGTTGGGTGGGACACTTTAGGAAACCGTGTGTGACAAGCCAGCATCTTTTCTATGTCATCTCTTATCCACAGTAACATCCACAGTAACATCATTTGCTGTTGACATAGCGTGTAAGCTACTTCTGCTGATGGCTGTGGCGTCAATTTTGAAATCGTTCGTATCAAGCTTTATTTAGATGTTTAGTCGACCAGGTACGTTTACCAAAGGAAACGATCTTTTCCAATGATCACAGTTGATGTTCATTCTACGAGAGTAGTTTTAGGAAATCGTCGGGCATGGTTTCGTAAATGATGTGCCCCGTTGATTTTTTGCGTTTTATTAATTCCGACAGTTTTTGTTTCCATTATCAAGTGGGTTTAATGGCTACCTGGCAACGTCATGTTAGCCTACTGTATCATGTTGCGTACTGCATATCGTGTAGATCATGAAGATGCTTTAGTATGTTCTGCATTATTCACCAGTGGTACATAAATGTTCACAATTTTTTTTTGCTGGTCTGGAACATGGACGTATTCAGCGAATAGAAGGTGGGGCAGCTTTTCTCCCTAGTACGAAATTGGTGTCCTGTATTGCATCGCCAGCCAGACACAAGTAAAAATGCAGTATCAGTTTGAAGAAACGCAGAACAGTTATTGGGCGCTGTGTAGTGGCATGTGTCGTGAAGTCTCGGTGTCATTCCACACTTCACAGGAGAGCTAATATGAGGTGCCTAAATCCCTTGCACCTTCTCCTTACTTTTACCACACATTCTAGATACACATGTGTTCGGTAGCGTAAACAAACGCCATTTAATCGTTGTGTATATGTTGAGTAACAACAAGAAACGAAGAAATAAAAATTTTCTTCATACAATGGTGTCTTGCGCGACCAGTCGGCTTAGCTCCACGAAATGTTGCGGGTTATATGATCGTTGCCCATGAAATGTCTCTGTCCTAGCTCTTCGTGCAGTTGCAACATTGGACGTCAGAGGTGTTCTTGACTCTGCTGGATCTTGCAGACACAAGTTGTCCATTGCAGTTTTGGAAGTAACGGCAGGTACAAAAGAGTTTCATGTGCCGCGATCTACAACAGGGATGGTTCACCAATAGCTATGTAATAATTTATTCAAGAGCGACTTTTGATCCATGCGTTTTTTGCTTTAGAAGAGAACGATCCTGCAATGAGAGTATATTTTAGGATAACACACCAGTTACAGAAGAGGTGAGAATTTAAGTTAGGGAGGCAATAATGTTTGTAGTTTAGTAAAAGCTTTTGGGAAAGGCAGTAGACTTTTACTGTGTCAAATTATGCAAGCCTTCCCAGCCTATCTAATTAGCTCTGTTGAGGCTCTTACAAATAGAGAAAAATTATAATCGAGGACTGAAGAACTTGCGTAATTAAGTAGAAATATTTGTCAGTAGTGTTATAGTGTGCCATAGAGAATATCGCTTCAGAAATGTAGACATTAAGACTGAATTACCAATTTATTCAGATCGCAAGAAATCAGACCCTAACAGGAAAAGATGGCAGTAGTATGTTTCAGTACCATTTATTTCAATCTGCTGTAGTATGTTGACTGCAATCCAGTTCCGAGTGAAGCTGAAGTCTTGTGTCAAGCGGTGACTAGCACGGTCAGCTTTGACTTTCGGGGGCAACCCTGTAACCATTTCAAACACGACTCTCAGCATTGTTCAAGGCTTCAGGCTGTCTCTTTCTCTCCCTCTCTCTCTAACTCCCACTCTCCAACCACCCTGTCTCTCTCTCTCTCTCTCTCGCTCTCTGGCTCTCTATCTCATACATTTAGAAATATTTAGTAGTATTTTCTTAGCAGGGACTGCAGCACAGCAAGATATTTATCTAGCTAATAAGAGCCACGTCGTCCACACGCTCACAGGCACATATCTGGACTCCAATATGTCACAATGCATAGTTGTCATATCTTTGGCAATTTGAGACTCCTATTGTTGACTTTAAACGTGTTTATCAACTTACTGTTTATCTGAATGTTTACTTGTACTAGATTCACCGTTTATTAGGATTTTCGATTTTTTCTCTAGCATCACATCGCCAGAAAAGCGCAACTTCCGCAACTTCCCAGCACGTTCCTGTTAGGACGCTTCCTTGACTGTCTGTCTCTTCGGTACAGATTTCGTGATTCATACAAACCTTCTCGATGAGCTGGAGTCTTGAAACTTCCAGCATCGCTCAGAGATGTCTGCCAATGCAGTATTAACTCACTATTTTGTCTAGTGTGTGGCGAAGTGTACTTTTTATACCACTGCCACATCCCCCTATTCCTGATCTCGTCGCGAATGGTCCACGGGAAGAACGGCTCCTAGAAAGCCACCGTGGGAGGTGAGCTCTTTCTAACTTTTTCCCTCACGGTCATATCTCTAGACATATCCCCAGATATACATAAGAGAATGCAACAAATTGGTCGAGTCAAGTAAAGAGAAACTAAAATAATTCTGATATATACCTCATGTCACTGTTGTAACCTCAGCAAAATGTTTGAAATCGATTGACAAAATTTCAGGCACGGAAGAATAAGATACAGGTAATAAGTATTTAAAGAAGAAAAAAGTTTTGATATACAACGTTTTTAAATCTGCCTAAAAGGTATGAAATGATTTCGCATAGCTTTATACAGATTACGAACAGCATACAGGGAGTCTTGGAAATTTGTGATTGTGTATTTTTAATGTCTGTGTAATAATTGGAAACATTTAAAAGGAAAAACGTGGGGAACACGCAATACATATCTGATGCATGAGTAATTGACTTGCTGACTAACGTAAAGTTGTATTTCATGTACTCCACGTTTTCAGTTTTCAATCTTACAAGCACAATCACGGATACTAATAATTCACAATCTCAAATTTTCAGCAGTATCTGTATGAGGGTACGACTATGTATGAGACTGTGAGAAATTATTCTACACTTTTTAGTCAGATTTAATAATTTGGGTATATTAAACAATGATTTTTATTTAAATAATTATTTTTTGCTTCTTTCTCTTGTGAGTGTGTCAAATTTTTCAATCGTCTTAAGAAAACTGGTAAGATCACAACAGAAACATGTTGTATATTTGCGGTTTATTTTAGGCGTCAAAAAAAAAAAAAAATTCAATTCCCCTTGATATTTTTCGCGATAAATTATAAGTGTACACTGAGAACGTTAGACGTCCTACAGTGCTTCCTTGGGATACATTGGATGCTAATGTTTTCTCTGTGAAATATTGAATGTACACTATAACGTGCTGTGTTCTGTAAGTCAGTACAAGCGCTAGGCAATGGTCTAGCGCAAGACATGAAATTCTGCCCTGGGAGTGTCCTTTCCCAAAAGAGGTAGCTATTTTCAGTTTGTAAGAGATGAAGGTGGATCATTTACTGTCTCCCTCTTCCCAATTTCTTTTTTCCTTGTCGTGCTGGACGTTTAAGCAATACTGCGAGTTAGGCGGACGTCAGCACCGCATATATGGTCGCACTAGCGCGTGCGTTCCTATGAGCCTGATAGTTGCTGCAGTTTGAGGGCTTATACATCGTCTTAGGTGTGAATCACGTACCATTCAATGGAAGCTCCGGTGGACACAAACAGTTACAAACGAGATATGCTTAGAAGCAGTTCAAGAAAAGCATTGTGAGTTCCAACCCGCTGGCAATGTGAACAACGCATGCGCTCTGTGGCATTTCACGTGAAACTAACTTAACCAGGCCTCAGTGTAGATGGAGTAACCGAAAGACACTTGCTTCTAAACGTCAATTTCTCATTTCATCCCAAGTGATCCAACGACTGTATGAGGGTTTAACGTTGTTGCTCTGTCTCCTACTACATTTCCAAATGAGATGAACAGTGGTTTTGTTAGCTTCAGAAGGAAACAAAAGTTAAGCAACTCAGCTACTAAGGCGCATACAAGAGCTATAGTTGAAACACATCATCCGGTTAACAGAATTTGTGGAGTTTGCTGGAACTCAGGTCTACATGTTTAAGGATTGGACAACAGAAAGGGCAACTGGGTATACAATCTCGTCGGTCGCCAAACTGAACAACGATGTGACAACAGTCAACATTTCTTTTTTAGGTGAGCTGTTCGAAGTTCTCCTGAGGAAGTTGCTTTAGAGCAATTAAAAAAACCTATGGACTTCCCAGAATGATAATTAGAACCTATCTGCAGGCATGTAAAGCGCAAATAACTAGCATCTACCTCACTCAACTATTCCTCCTCGTCCATAATACACGGTATCCACTAAGGCGCCCATCGTAATTCATTAAGAGGAAGGGAACGTGTTGCTGGACATTTGGCCGTTCGCCACAAGTATCTCGTATTCTTTGCGCGCCATTTATGGGCAAATTGCTGGTAGCCCAGTTGCAGGTCGAAGGGACTTAAAAATGGTACGACAATTAGTGTGTGGAAATTTGTGGACAGGGCACAAATACATCGGGTAACACACACTAGTGTGAACCCAGTTTGTTGTAGTGGGATCAGTTCACATGAAGAACAAAGATAGAAACTGAAAAGGAAAAGAAAACGGAATCACGCTGGTGACCTGTAATGCTGTGTTCTGTCTCATTACGTCATGTGTACTGTTCGGGCATCGTTCCGAAATGCAATGTGAAACTCCTCATTCTTTGCATTACGTATCATAACACTTGTTCGAAAACTATCTGCCACTTTTAGTCGACATTGTAAGTCCTCACAACCCAACGAAGCTTGAATCATTGATTAGATTCTTAGAACACATTGAGCAGACGTATATCATTGTACTACCTAAAATCGTTACTTTGCTCAGAATTTGCAAATTATTTGTGAGCCGATAATTAAATTTCGTAAAAATCTTACAGAATCAGAGTTTTCGACGTTTCCGTTGGTATCGTCTACATATTTGCATGCTCATTAGTAAGAAATCTTCGTAGGACACACCCACTGTTCCAATTCCAATCTTTTTGACTGTCCAGCAGTCCACAATGGACAGGCTGTAATTCTGTCTGGTCAGTACTTCACGTGATATTTATTTTTTTCTTCGCAGATGTTCCGAAGGCTTTTGGGCGCGTTCTGCCTCCGATCTGCGAGGGAGGCAGAGGAAGACTGTTATGGAGACCTCATAGACACCGATTTAATTGGAAAGCCAGAGGTGAGGAACACCGAACAACAACAACGCTTAGGTGCACCCATTTTTACTAAGATAGTTAAGCTGAATTTACGCCACAGGCTGCTGTTAGTCCCCCTCGATTTAGTGGTTCATAGTTGCTCGTAGTTTTAAATAAACCATGGTTGAATAACAACTTTTCTTTTGTGCCTTCGTATCAACGTGCTTGTAGCACTATTAAGAGGAAAGGTTGATCTGCGGACTGCAGGAGTAAATTCTTTTAATTAGAACCCTGTAGACAGGGGTTCTATCAAAACTGTGTTTTGTACAGGAAGAATGTACCATAAATAAAACGGGAGTTTAAGCAGAACATTATCAATCAGAATTAACTTAGGTTTCTGACTTCTAGTATTATAAGGAATTTTTGGAAATCATGACAACTACACAAGAATTTACAGAATGTGGAGAAATGTTCCTTAAACTGGTTGATGTCGGTTCCGAAAATGGCATCCGCATAGTTTACAATACATGTAACATCTGCTAATACAGCGTTTAATCACTACTGAAGATTCCCTCAAAAATGTGATGAAATTAATATTGAAATTACATCAGGTCTCACTTATGCCTGATGACGATTTGTTAGCTGATATTTGGACAGAATGACTAGGCTATGATTTTAGGACCGGCTCAGCTACTTGCTGGTTTTTCAAGTCCACCGTTGCAACTGAAAGGGCGTACACGTGCTCGGTACTTAGAGATCCCAAAGCTGCGAGTGTATCCGCTAACTTATTCTGTTTTGCTTGCGGAGGATATTATGAGTGTGAGGTGTTAGATACCAGTTGGACGTAGTTTAATGACTATTTGCACTGCTACTTCTTGGTTCTTGTGATCAGATGCGAGACGTTCTGCAACTTGTTGGATTTCCTAGATCCATTTATGAGGGACTTTTTAACTGTGTTTCGCCGACACAGCAGGTTTTCAGTAGGGACCACGTTCAACGACTTCATTGTGGCGACCCGCCTTTTTGGTTATGTTCTAAGGACTTGGCATCACATCGTTTCAATTTGTGAAACTAATTTATAGGAAATTTGCTTGAATCTTTATTCTAATTACAACATACTTTCGATCCAGATACAAGGTAAAATACTGTAGATGTTACCTTATGACTGTCTGGAAAACAATCCAACTATATACTGCCAAAACTCGGACCTTTTGGCACATTTACTGAAAGCTGGAAGGCTTCTGAATTTGGTAGACTAATATAAGAATAATTTTTAATTTATGCTGTGAATTCACACGCACAGTATATTAGATGTTGGATAAAGGTTAGAAAAATATAGTGAAATTCAACAAGTGAATGAATTTTGATGATGGAAACAAATCTCCCACAGAGGATGAGCGCCGCGCGTTGGAGGCTGCGCTCAGACGTGGACGAGTTGGTTGTGCTGGCAGCGCAGGCGGAGAAGTCCCGGCCACCGCCTGCTGTTATTGATGAAGCCTGCGGCAAAGTCATCGGGAAGGTGAGGCGGCGATAGAGACACATCTTCTTAGATGACATTCTACTAAGACATGAGTTAGATTACATACAACATACCCTTTTTCAGACCATTATAAAGTGGCACATTTAATGCTGGAAGATAATAAATATGATTCTTGTCATCTATAATGATTGTGTTTGAAACATCTTCCCTTTCTTTTGATTACACACAAAAATAGAAAGTTTGTCTCTCTTAATGTACGTTTTCTCCATAACAGTCACCGTAGTTTCATAGTGAAAGTCTTATGTATTTTAAAGTGCAGAATGCTTTTCTGTGCAGGTGAACGATGGCTGGATGATTCTGACGACTGCCGAGATCCATGGGCCGCCTGTGGTGGAGTGTGACGAGGACATCCCGGTGATCCCTCGCCGCCGGAGAGGGTGTCGGAGTTGCTGGGCGGAGAGAGTCGGGGAGAAGACCGTTGTGCGCCCACACTGTGGCCGGGCACACCGCCTCACTACCCGCTAAACGTATTCACGACGAGAACACGCCGCCAGTTCCTCGTCGTCAGAGAGGTTGTTGGAGGTGCTGTGTGATAAAAGTCAGTGCAAAGACTGTTGTGCGTGTACGGAATGGACAAGGGCAGTGTTTCACTAACCAATAAACGTGTTCATGACGAATTGAGTATAGTGGAGCCAAGAACAGTGAACGAGGAGGATATCCATCCAATGTCTCGTCACTGTAGAGGGTTCTACAGGTGCTGGGCTGAGAAAGTCAGGGCTAAAACTTTTATATGTGTCTGTGCTTGCAAATAGGAAAGGGACACGAGCTTACTACCGAGTAAACTTATTCATGAAGAAGTAAACACAGTGGATGTGGAAAACATACCACCATCTATTGTTGGAGAGGGTGCTGGAGGAGCGGGATGGAATAAGTCAGGGCTGAGACTGTTGTCTATCTGCTAAGTGGATGGGCTTTTTTACTAGCCAATGAACATATTTCGAAGGAACTTTGGACAGTGGATGAGGATGACATACCACCGATGCCTAATTATTTGAAACATTGTTCGACGTGCTGGGTGAAGAAAGTCAGTACTGTGACTCTTGTCTGTATGCAAAGTCGATGGGGATACTGGCTCACTCAAAAGGACCTCCCGCTGATGAATCGTCGCCAGAGACAATGCTGGAGGCGGTGGCAGAGAAAAAATCAGGACTAAATCTCTTGTTCGTCTGAGAAGTGGACGCCGACTCACAAATATTTAACTTGAATAAATTATTAAATGAATTAGTATAATATCTTCGAACTTCTGACGTTAAATGCATCTTCGTAAAAAATGTTAATGAAGCTTTAATATATCTTAACTCCATTTAAAAAATATTGAAATAAAATTTAATACTTTAATGAAAGATGTACGAGTATCTCTTTCTCCTTCTCTGTCTTTACTTGTGTGATTGCATAGAGATAAATATATGAGAATGTTGTCTTTTTAGATGTCCATCTACCACAGCAATACTATACACAGACTGCCACAACTATCAGTACATAGGATATCATTCTTCATCTTGACAAATGACAAACAATCGTGAGTTCATTTTGTTCACGAGCAACTACCTAAGAAATTAAACACGTAGTCGATTTTATCTGTCTCCGTTGATGCTCTATGCAGTTTCATTTATCATAAATTAAATACCTATGTAACATGAAGACAAATCTATGGACGAACTATCCATTGCAACTAAAGCCAAGCAACAATTCGCTCAAAAGTGCATTGCTCTCCTTTGAACTTCAGTGATTTCATTATGCACCTAAACAAAATTAATATTGCATACAGTTTAGTGATGGTAGTGTTCTGATGTTACAATGCCCTTAAGGGTTACAAAAGTCACATTTTTTAATGAATCATTAGTAAATGTAGTTTGTGGTTTGGAAGGGTCGAATGGAACTTCAAGTGTCATTCAAGACTTCCTGAACACCAGAAGTGTTGACGTACACAGAAGTGATGCAACAGACACATAAATAACAGCCCTACACTATGTGGCGAGAAAAAACAGCCCTACACTATGTGGCGAAATTTTCTCAGTGTAATTAGCTGAACTACAAAAAGTATAAGCAAAGTGTCTACAAACAAAAATATTTATATCTAGTGAGTATCCCGAGACCACCGAATTTATCGTTATGCTCAACTAATTTATCGCTATGCTCAACTGCACAGCCTTACTGTTAGCACAGCATCGATATTGCGATGTCTTGCACTCCCCTTAACCAGCCTAATACGCCGTTGAATGTTACGACTGGGCCAGACAACAACGCTATTTTATTTAATAGAACATTAACACAAAGTCGTTTACCCCTATATTTTGTAACTCTTAACAAGAAAAAAATTTCCATATTAACTAAACCTGTCATTATGTTACAATACTTTGGCAATGACCGAAAATTCCCTCTTTTTTATAGATCATAAACTGACTTTGGATATAAAATTTAAAGAATGTCTTTGAAATTCAACACGAACTGGTAGTAAACACACAACGAACGCTTCATGCCCTTTGGTGACGTAAGTTTAGAACAAAGTGAAGTTATATACATCCAATTCAGATCCCGCTCAGGAGGTGATAATCCAACAGAGAGGATCGGTGGTGCAGAATTGCTATCCACGCGCAAAAGAAAGGACACATTCTGGCATATAACAACTTGAACACCAGTATAAATTGGTGACAACATCTGCTCAATGTTTATACTATACATGATGATAAGGAAACTATCTGTAGACGTAACTCGTAATTGCATTGGGCTCTACAGTCCTCGACAACTGTAAAGTAAAAGCGACAGGACAGTTCTTCAATACCCCAAAATTGTTTTACTAAAAATTGTCCGAAATACCTGCTCTGAAAATAATAGCTCTTATTAAAGTAAACTTACCTATTATTGCTGGAAGACCAGAGGAACTTTAAATGTCCAGAAGTATTGTAGTAATGCTTGCCCAGAACAACTGCAGGGAAAGGGGTAGCTTCTATTGAAACAAACTTCACTGCTATGAAATAACATACATGACAAAATTTCAATCTCCCGAATTGTTTCACCAGTAGTTGAACTTTATAATTGAAATGAAAAGTGCTGCTCGTATTTAAAAAAGGCTTCACCAATGAAATAAGCTTCAGTTATTTTGGAGTGAGCCCCGACAGACAACAAAAACAGCAATAAAGTTGAGAGGAGACTGGCTGGAGTACCACGATTCTAAGGCGACAAGCACGTAGTTTACTTTAACAAGCTTACCGAGACACATCATGAATTAACAGCGAAGGGCTTCCAAGGCACCAAAAGCTTGGCTTAGGCAAATGTATGGAGTTTACTATAACCCAGAATTGGTCAAAACGACGTCCTCGTGCTGACCAAGTCCCCAGCCGCCAGGCAAAGTTTAATATGTCAGGGCCGAAAGGCGGTAGGCTGACCTCGCGCCCTCAGCTGCTGTTTCCGTCTTCCCTGTCAATCTGCAACTACCTCATCACGTGCTTGTCAAAGGGGCTGGCACGGCAAAGAGTCAAAGATTCCGCAAGGCTATTGCGATCAGACAGGATTTTTAATGTAATCTGTACGTGATGGATCTGGTTGGGGATTGATGCTCGTGATGAAGGTGTCCATAAAAATGGGGTAAGTATTAACATGAAAGGTTGGATGACGGTATCTGGACATACATGAAAGAGAAACCTGTGATGTTTAAATGAACTGTGTTGTTTGATCTGCACATTTATGATAGCTGAATAAATATTAAGTAAATAACTTGGCCATACTTAACTATTGTACAAGGTATAGCAGTAGGACGTAAAAATGGAAGTTTGTCAGAGAATACATAAGCCCGTGCTCTGATAAAAACACATTTACTGAAGACAGAACTGAACAATCTAGTAAACCAAACAACTAGTAAATGTGTTGTGGATGGCAGGAGAGCCAACACCGTGTTACTAGAGGAGGCCGAAAGGCACGCGTTTTAGCTCACGCAGGCTGGCGTGAGATCTAGAACAGGACAAGGAAATTAGACTTCAGAAAAACGTAAGTAGCTGGTGTAATACTTAACTCAAATCCATTAATGATTAACGTCCGTCTTGACGGTACATGATTTACAGTATCAATAGATACCGATAATGGCGCCTTGCTAGGTCGTAGCAAATAACGTAGCTGAAGGCTATGCTAACTATCGTCTCGGCAAATGAGAGCGTATTTTGTCAGTGAACCATCGCTAGCAAAGTCGGCTGTACTACTGGGGCGAGTGCTAGGAAGTCTCTATGATCTTCAATCATTGATAGTGGCGACACGCGGGTCCGACGTATACTACCGGACCGCGGCCGATTTAAAGGCTACCACCTAGCAAGTGTGGTGTCTGGCAGTGACACCACAAAATGGGTGATGGTTGCTGTTCTTCATAACGCTCTCGGCTGAGTTACAAAGTTACATTTACAGCTGCATCTTGAAGACCACAACAGGATTTATCAATGCATATTAATTATGGAATTGTTAGAGGGATCTTTAAATAGCGGCATTCACGTACATATAAACATATAATAGAGGTTCAGCACAATTATAAGAATCAATTAAAATCTCTGTGCAATTGCATCACGTACCATAGTATCTGAATAAGGAAGTCCACATTGACACTTAAAAGCACAATCCCTAGTAAGGCCTTGCAAGGTTGCAACCCACTCCCGATTAGTCTGACCTGCCGCACGTTTTGTACGAAAGAAGGTATAAAGTTTCGCAACTACATTGACTGATTCTTTGAAGTATGCATCTAATGCAGACAAAATTTCTTCCCAGGACAGAGTTGCTACGTCTCGTCGGGCAAATAATTTGACTATCACACGGTACGTTTGTACCCCGACGGAGGAAAGGAGAAAAGGCAGCCGCTCGTTACCTAGAATTCTGTAGGCGGCGAGATGGAATCCAAATTGGCGTGACCACTCCGTCCAGCTTTCCAGTGCAGCACCAAAAGGTCGAAAAGTTGGTGGAACAGCGTGTTGAGGCTGCGTTAGCGGTGGAGCGGCAGCTGCCGCATCGTTTTTCATCGCACGTTGACCCTGGACGAGCTGGCCAAGGGCATCCAGTAAGGCCTGCGTGTGCTGATTCTGTAACCGATAAAATTCGGACAGTACATCTGGAGATTGTGGCGAAGTCATTACACAAGTAAATCAGGGCAATATCGATAAGAACACGGGTGTGCAGGTATAGCAGTAGGACGTAAAAATGGAAGTTTGTCAGAGAATACATAAGCCCGTGCTCTGATAAAAACACATTTACTGAAGACAGAACTAAACAATCTAGTAAACCAAACAACTAGTAAATGTGTTGTGGTTGGCAGGAGAGCCAACACTGTGTTACCAGAGGAGGCCGAAAAGCAAGCGTTTTAGCTCATGCAGGCTGGCGTGAGGTCTAGAACAGGACAAGGATATTAGACTTCAGAAAAACGGACATAGTTGGTGGAATACTTAACTTTAATCCATTAATGATTAACGTCGGTCTTGACGGTACATGATTTACAATATCAATAGAAACTGATAATGGCGCCTTGCTAGGTCGTAGCAAATAATGTAGCTGAAGGCTATGCTAACTATCGTCTCGGCAAATGAGAGCGTATTTTGTCAGTGAACCATCGCTAACAAAGTCGGCTGTACTACTGGGGCCAATGCTAGGAAGTCTCTCTAGACCTGCCGTGTGGCGGCGCTCGGTATGCAATCATTGATAGTGGCGACACGCGGGTCCGACGTATACTACCGACCGCGGCCGCTTTAAAGGCTACCACCTAGCAAGTGTGGTGTCTGGCGGTGACACCACATTCCTCCCTCGCAAATCGTCGGACGGTTGTGGCATAAGGCTTCTGCCGCCGTGGGGAGGTCCCCATGTTGACGTATGCGACGAGGTGGGGAGCCTAACAACAGGCGAGGCTGTGCCACCCGCACCCTGCCATTCAGACCGCGGGGAGCTAGGAAACGCCTGAAAACCTGCTCCAGGGTGCACGCCAACATGCGGTGTACTCGCCCGTAGAGAGACAGGGAGGGCCGAAGGGTCGACCTCCTTCGGGCAGGGGCACCCGACGGGCGAAGACGACATATGGTCCGGAGCGGGCAAGAGTTCCATGTCGGAGGGCAAATGGTCACTGGAAGCGATCAGCGGCGCGTGACCCAGGTTGGCGCCCGGCGGTTGCAGCGACGCGTCCACTGCGGGCGTCGCCGGCGGGAGAACAGGTGACGGCGGCGGTGGCGGCGGGGCGTCGCCATGGGGCTAAATGGAAGGCAGCGTCGGTAGCACCTGGGGCTCAGGCGAGCCAGTAGATGGGTCCCCAGGGCGCCGACCGGACAGCACCGTCGCTGAAAGCGGACGGCGAGCGGCAGATCCCGTGCGACGACAGAGGCGCAGCTGATTGTGATGTCGACGCACCTCACCAGAGGCCCCCAAAACCAGATACAGAGCGCGTCCGAGGCAGCGAAGAATGCGCCCTTCGAGCCAACGCGGCGAACCTCGATAGTGGCGATAGTAGACAACGCCGCCTGGAGCAAAAGCAGGTGTCAGCCGCTGCACAGGAACCTGATGCGGCGGCTGTAGCAAGGACATCAAGGTTCGATGATGGCGACCGTGGAGCAATTCAGCCGGCGAGCGACTATCTCGGGGCTGAGAGCGATACGAGGGCAAAAAGAGCAATAACGCGTCTCGGCAAAATGAGAGCGTATTTTGTCAGTGAACCATCGCTAACAAAGTCGGCTGTACTACTGGGGCGAGTGCGAGGAAGTCTCTCTAGACCTGCCGTGTGCCTGCGCTTGGTCTGCAATCATTGATAGTGGCGACACTCGGGTTCGACGTATACTACCGGACCGCGGGCGATTTAAAGGCTACCACCTAGCAAGTGTGGTGTCTGGCAGTGACACCACAAAATGGGTGATGGTTGCTGTTCTTCATAACGCTCTCGGCTGAGTTACAAAGTTACATTTACAGCTGCATCTCGAAGACCACAACAGGATTTATCAATGCATATTAATTATGGAAGTGTTAGGGGGATCTTTAAATAGCGGCATTCACGTACATATAACATATAATAGAAGTTCAGCACAATCATAAGAATCAATTAAAACCTCACCAGTGTGCAAGTGGTTATCAAACGGTTGTCCCCTTGGCCTGAGTGCACGATGCTAGTTAACAAAAATTCATCAGTAAAAATGAACTGTCAATAGTTGCACCATAGAAGAAATTCTGAAACTAATTTGGATCTTTTATCCTTAGAATCAGTAACCGTGACATGTAACGATTCTCACAATCCGCGAACACACATGGTCGTCTCGAACACTAATTCTACATAAAATGAGTGGTAAAATTCAGAATAGCTAAGAAAATTGGACAGGATATATTACTGTGAGACGCGATCTGCGAATGTATGGCTCTCGAATCCGTACTTAACACTTTCTGAGGCAACAAAGGTATTGGGAACTAGATAACCAACTGAAATCGACATTAACTACGTTTCAGAAATGTGAGGAATAATGCTATATTAGTGAGATCAACAACGAACTAAATCTGGCTGAACTGAGTAGGTACTTCAAACGTCCACATGTCTGAACAAGGGTGGAGCAGAAAAATAGCTTGCATGCGTGGCTAAACGCGAATGTTCATAATGTTCCAGAATTAGGAAGAAACGTTCCATATACCACTAAACGAGCAATGAGCGATGAGAGCAAGACGTTAATTTTGACTGGAGCTGAAGTCTACAAAAATACGATAAGAATTATCTATGTATACGCAGACTCAAGCTTACTTGTCCGTGTCGCGTCTTCTGGAGCATCGCTGAGCGAAATCTTTTGGAACCCACGTCTTCTGTGCCTCTGGAAGTGCCCAGAGAGCTCCCTATTGTGTGGTGCTAACCTGTACAAGAGCTCCGTTCAAGGCGAACAAAAGCCTCTTTGTTACCTGGTACGTGATTTATAGGCTTGGCTATTTTGCCACAGTAGCAGACTACTTTTACTCCCACATATCTAGGTACTGAATTTCATCTGTACACTCTCATTCATGCTTTTGATAGATCAGGTGACAGCAGGAAAGGATGTATATACTGACATTTTGCCCATAGACGTAATCGATATGCGTGTGGGGCTCCAATAATTATAAAAAGCTTAGATAAATGTGAAGTGGTTCAAATGGTTCAAATGGCTCTGAGCACTATGGGACTTAACTACTGTGGTCATCAGTTCCCTAGAACTTAGAACTACTTAAACCTAACTAATCTAAGGACATAACACACATCCATGCCCGAGGCAGGATTCGAACCTGCGACCGTAGCAGTCGCGCGGTACCGGACTGCGCGCCTAGAACCGTAGACCACCGCGGCCGGCAAATGTGAAGTGAAATAAAGATAAATTACCTTGTGGCCTCTATAGAAACACTCTGCTGCTCAGTTTTTTTAAATGAAGTTTACAGCCTGCCTCACAAATGAGACGTGAGATAGATTTATACAGATATTTTCGATGGCAAAAGACAGATGGAAAAAAATAAGAAAAAACTAAACAAACCTATTGATTAATGAGTAATACATTTCAATACATCGTCCTAGAAACTCTACAGCTTGTGCATTAAAATAGCTGTAGTCTAATTACTGTGAAGAGGTATAAGACAGTGAATTTCTCAACCTGTAAATGGCTTAATTAATTTTACAACTGAGAAAAATTACATTCAATCTATGTACCGTGGTGCGGTATGAAATAATGAATTACTATACTCAATTTACAATGAGAAAAAATTAAGTAAGATTAAAGGTCAACTCTAAATTGTATACCTAATTGACTTCATATTTATACAGCAACTGAGTGAGTCAGAACTTCTCTTATTTTTATAAAGGAACATATCCTTGGAAATATGGAAAATGGAACAGGGATACTGCTTGTATTCATGGCGTCAAATATTCAGCTATCGTTCAAACTGAAAACTACTAATGAGGCATGAAACACAGCACATACTGCTTAGTATAACTGCCTCTGTACGTACATATACATAACACAGCTATGGTACGACATAGAACAAATATTATCTAATCGCAAGTACTTTATGACGTGTACAGGAATACAAAACACCCGCAGTACCTCATGTAACACATACTACCACGCTTTATGGGCCAGATATAAACTACCGGATACAACTATTTTTTTTGTCATAACTTTCCACAGTAGTATATAATTTTCAACTGAAATTTAAAAGTAATAAAACAAACTAAAATTAATTACAGGTTCCTTAACATTTTAGAAGAAATCCAAGTCTAAACCAAATAGTGATGTTCGTCACTTGATCGTATTTGTTTTTCTAAGCTCCAATTGTCTCTCGTTTCTTCATTTTCTGAATCTCATCATAACAAATGGAGTTCGTATGATGGTTCTCCTGAGGAAGTTGGGGTATGTATCATAGTAACTGTTGAAGCGTAGTAGCTTGTGATGCTGGTCGGAGATGTATGTCCAAAAACAACTTCGCTCCTTTTTTTTACTGGATGGTAGGTAAGATACCGTGTGTCCCTTCAGCCAGTTGACGTCATTTTTCTTCGAGGCGGGGCCCAGTTCTTCTTCCGGGCATAAAAGGCACGTTGGCGTTATCAAATACGGCGGTTTTCTCTGCAGTTGCTAATATTTTTCTGATTGACAACCATATGTTATTTGCCTTTCCACAGACAAATTGATGTTCATCTGAGTCAATCAGGTTGCAAGTGGTACACAAAGGGGAATCAGCCAGATGAATGGAATGCAGTCTGGAGTTGCAAATTTCCTGTTCACAAAACAATACCACAATGACCTCACTTTTGTTGGTAAATGGCGTTGGTGTATGTTCCTCCAGATATCAGGCCAAGAGTGACCGACATATTTTTGTTCTATGATGTTCTTCGTCTGAAAGTTCATTAAGTTTTGGTATATTTTCTTGACTTTGATGACATCATTCTCGGGTGTTCCCAGTCTAATGTAGCTATATTCTATGAAGAAATATTTGAGGTGGTAAAGTTCCTTTGGGATGTGGTGAACGTCTACTGGGGCGTTCTTGCTGGCCGGCGCTATTTCATGAACAGAAATGTGGCAACACTGTTGACTGACCGCTTTCACAGTTTATATGTTTTACAGACGTACAATGCTTGTGCTTTATTGTACACGTCTGTAAGATTCAATCCACCGTTCTCAGTCGGTAGAGTCAACGTTTGGTATTTGGCTTTGAAGATGTGGCCGCGGCTGGCGAAGTGGCCAAAAGTAGCCAGAATCCTGTTCGCTACTTCCCTCGGCATTGGCAGGGCTTGCCCCACGTAGTTTATTTTAGAGGATACATAGATGTTCACGAGAGCCACTCTTTGTATCTCATCAAGAAGAGAACAGAGATTGTGCTGACGTATACGGGCATGGATGGTGTTGAGGATTCTTCTGTAATTAACTGCGATGGTCTGCCGAATATTCCTTGTATACCCACCAAGACATGTCATGGTGACAGTTTCCTTTATTGGTCCATGAATGGGAACTCTTAATCCGCTTCCTATATTCATTATGCCAGACTTATTTCTATTCAGTTTCGCACCAGATACTTGTTCATACTTGTTTATTATGTCGAATGCTTTCTCTATCTCGTCGTTGTCTTTGACAACAAATGCAAAGTCATCGGCATATGCCCTGCAGACAATCCTACGGCCGCGTGTAGTGAATACTTGAAGGTTCTGACTTAGGCGACTAAGCAATGGGTCGATTGCTATTGCAAAGAGTGACATAGACATCGTGCACCCTTGTCGCACTGAACGTTTCATTACAATGTGCCTACTTGACTGACTGTTTACCATAATTGTCGATGTTGACTTCTGCAGAAGATTTGTAATAATGTTGAGGAAACCTTGCAGAAAGTTCAGGGCACGCATGATGTGAAAAAGGTAAGCGTGATCGACCCTATCGAACGCTTTCTCAAAGTCCAATGATACGATGGCGCACTTTATTTTACAGGCTGCGGTTATGGACATAATATCTCTGTGGTCGCACAGTGTGTGGTAAATTGACTTCTATTTTCCTACGCTCGATTGATATGATCCAGTAACTCTGTTCAATACTGATTTTAATCTTTCATTTATGATGCGGGCAAATATTTTATAGTCAGAATTTAGGAGAGTGATAGGCCTACAATTTGTTACAGAGTTTCCTGTAGGATGTTTCGGGATTAGAACAATGGTTCCTTCTAGGAAATAGTGTGGGATGCCATTGGCGGGATTCATTAGTTCGTTACAGATACATGTTAATTTGGGAACCAACTGCTTTGTGAACATTTGATAAAACTCCGCCGGGATTCCGTCATGTCCAGGAGACTTATTTTTCGGGCTTCCTGTTGTAGCGTCTGTGACTTCTTCTTCTGTAATTTCAGTTAACAGGTTGTTTGCTTCTGCCGGGTCGAGCCTACGTGTTAATTCCGTCATGAAGTCATTGACCGCCGGGATATCCGTTGTCGTATTGCCTAATAACTCTGTGAAGTACTTGTGAATTTCGTTCTTGATGTCACTTCTCTGCGTCAGTAATCTGCCGTCAGAAGATCTTAGTTCTGTTAGTATTTTCCTTTGGTTTTCCCTGCCTCTCAATAATCACTTGATATATAGATGTTAGTTCTCCTTTTACAGCATCGTGAAGTCTTGCTCTTACTTGATGACCTTCCAGCTCTTTCTGTTTCAGTCCGAGAAGTTAAGCCTAAATTCGTTTTATTTCCACGTAGTTGGCGATTATCGACACATCAGATTGGTACAGGTCACGAAGGACTTGGAAGTAGTATTCTATCGTCCGTTTTTGCCAACCATTTTTCTCGAGGGAGTAATTCATCAGCGATTTTCTTATCGCAGGTTTCACACATTTCATCCACCATGCCAGTGCCGAGGTATACGAAGTGAATTTGTTCTCGCACGGGTTCCGTAAGGTATTGAATATTTCATGGTAAACAGGTTCTTTTAGGTGTTCCACGTTCAACTCCCACAAGCCTCGTTCCCTGTACGTTTCTTGCCGTTTTAAGTTCATGGTACATATGTATACAGCGTGACCCGAAAAGATGTGGGCCATAGCTCAGTTTGGAGGACGTGCGTTTCCAGGTCGACTGTTACATAGATCCTGTCGATGCGACTAGCGGAATAATTCGTAATATGAGTGAAACCCGGCAATGCATCGTTCTTCAGCTCCCAGGTGTCAATTAAACGGAGTTCTGCAATTGCGGCTGCGAGTTCTGCATTGTTATTAAAATGCGGCGTCTGGTTTTTTGGAGACGGCACCTCAAAAAATGATATGCTCGTAGCGGCCATCCAAAAGCGGAACTATATCATCTTTATAAAATTCAGCTCTTCGCCCCCTGTAGCCAGTGCCAGATGGTGCATAGATATTTATAAAACGCGTATTGTGAATGGTGACTGCTAGACATCTGCCATTTGCCAGGTTCTCGACATCTCTGATGATGATTCCTTCTTTGGAGAGTATCGCCGTTTCAAGGTCGCGGTCGCTCGCTGGAATTATGACTGGATTGTAACCTGCGATGGCATCAAGTCTAATATCTGTTAATTCTTGTAACATAACAACATCAATATCGGCAGGCATAGAGTATATCTTGCAAGTTCTTAAGGTTTAATACGCTACGGATCTTGTTTGCATTCAACGTCCCGATTCTATAAGCTTGTAATGAAGTCGTGACTAATTAAGTAAGTATACAAGTCGTTATGATCCACTGTCGACGAAGCCGAAGGTTTTCCATGTAGTGGCCGAGACGATGTTTCGTCCCTCATTTGCTTGTCTTTCTGCACTGGAATCTTTCCTCCTGGTAGGTGTGACACTTCCTTCATTTCCTCATCTGCAGGAAATTCTTCAATGTCATCTGCCCAGTTTCTCTTATCACTGCATTCAGACAACTCTATATCTAGCCCACGTTGAGAAGGAGTACTGCGCTTTGTTTCTTTACTTGTGGACCGTTTCGTTTCGCCATCCTGTTGTGTCTGCGTTTTCACTTTTCGAGAGTCGTATTTTCCCGCTGTGTGCAGGGCCTGTGGGTCTACGTCAAAATTGACAGATGTCGTACCACTGATTTTGCGACCGGTTTGTTGTGCCCTTTCATGCACTGATTGCACCTTTTGAGGAGCGTCAGGTGGAGCTATCCTCCATTTTTTATGCTTTTTGGTAACAGATCCGGATTTCTGTCGCTCCTCAGTCACGGATGCCGTGCTGGGATCTTCTGCAGCATCCGCGTTCTCGTCTCGCTGGTCATCTTGCTCAACAGTTCCGTCACATTTGGAAAGACATCCTGCTTCTGTGATGGGCGCCGCTTCAGGCGACAGAACGACAATCGTTACTTCAGTAGAGCTAGTGGTCACTGACAAGCTTTCGTCATCGTCTTTTCTTTCGCCACTACTCTCCAAAGCGAAAATTGACGTCGTAGCAGTGTGGCCACGGGTGGCCGGTGCATACGTCACTGGAAAGGTCGTCATCGTCATGGGAGGGACTACTTATCCAGCCGGTAACTGCGTCACTCTCCTGTGTATACATTTGGAACGTACGTGTCCAGTCTGTCCACAGTCGGAGCAAGTACGCCGCTGTCCATCATACATCACAATAGCTCTATAACCGCTTATGTAAACATACGAAGGAATGTGCTGCTGAAGATCTATTTTTATTTGCCTGACACTATTTACAGCTGGAAACGTTTGAAAGGTGGTCAACTTCTCCGCAACATTACTAATGGCCTTCCCGTATGCCTTGAGGACACAATTAATTTGTTCCATAGTTATTTCAAAGGGAAATTCAAAAATACGGAATCGCGAAACCTGCATGATATTCTTTGACATCACCGACGTTTCCATCACAGTGATTAAATTTAAAAGATCCTCCAAGTCCTTCAATTATCCTATCACAGCATTTAGCATTCACCATCCTTACATAAGCTGTGCAACTCATAATCGATAAGTGGATCCCAGTTATATCAGTGGGACTGAGCTTTACTACATCGGCCGGCCACGGTTGCCAAGCGGTTCAAGGACCTTTAGTCCGGAACCGCGCTGCTGCTACGGTCGCTGGTTCGAACCCTGCATCGGGCATGGATGTGTGTGATGTCCTTACGTTAGTTAGGTTTAAGTAGTTCTAAGTCGAGGGGACTGATGGCCTCAGATGTTAAGTCCTATAGTGCTCAGAGCCATTTGAACCACTGCTACATCGCGCAAGAACTGTTCTACTTCGAATGCATTAGGTCGTGCAAAGCGTTCATCGAACGTGAACTTCAAAGTATCTTTCCGAAGCGGTTGCGTCATATTCATGTTCGATTCATTTTCAGTTATACAATTGGCGTGTAAGCCGCAAGAGCGCTCAACTCACCACTTACTTGCAGCACGCGGCCGGCCGCAGCGAAGACGTATTCAAGGCCCGTCCACACAGCTCGCCTACCGAAGCATGACTTGACGCTGCTCAGGGATGCGTTGACACCGCTAAACACACGGCAACACTAATTTGTAGGTGAACAGACACTAAATTAACTATATTTTTCAATATTTCTGAAGAACCACTCGAAAACTGATGGTTGTTGACGTTGATAACCAGAGATATGTACAACTTTTATTTGACTATGAATTCGTCTCTGTGTTTCGTTGGTCGTTGAGAGCTCGTGGATTCATGTTCAGATGGTTGAATAAGCGACAGAATTATGGCAGCATGATCTGTAACTTTCTTATATGGAATAACATTTTTAAAACAATACCATATATTCACAGCATCCCCCGGCGGTTACATCAGTTAATACATGGGTTACTTGTGCAGTAAATCACAAAAAACTGAGTACATGGTGATTGCACTGAGACTAAAATATGACAAAAAATGGAATGATTAAATTTAAATTAACCCTAACATCCGCCGGCCGTGGTGGCCGCGCGGTTCTAGGCGCTTCCGTCCAGAACCCCGCGACTGCTACGGTCGCAGGTTCGAATCCTTCTGAACGTCTGTATCGATGTGGAATGCACCGCAACCTATATCGTTCTGGAACTCTTTTGCTAAACACTTGCTTTGTTTAAGCCGTAAATCTAAAGGAAGTGGAAGGCTGAACCAATAAAGTGAACTACCAAAAAATCTCACATAAAAATTGACGATGCTACTAAGGCTGAATTTGACTAAGACTTTAACAAAGCAACTCTAGTTAAGACACGTTATTTAAGACCCCTTTCAATTCCGAAACTTTAACATTACATGTAAAATAACAGTGGACACACAGCTTCAATTTTAAGACGAATACTTCTAACATATTTATTAAAACGTAACTTGGGCAATCTTGCAAATTACTAGACTAGAGAACCTTGCAAAGCGAACCACGAAATAATTCAAATGCCCATTAGCTTGTAAGATGGGCTTTTAGGGCATAGAAAGCTACAACATTGGAAAAGCAGAAATGTGTATCAACAAAAGAGGGCCCAAGCTTGTAAGGCCGAAGCTTCATGGAGACGGTTGCGAATGGTCCCACTGATATAACTGGGATCCACTTATCGATTATGAGTTGCACAGCTTATGTAAGGATGGTGAATGCTAAATGCTGTGATAGGATAATTGAAGGACTTGGAGGATCTTTTAAATTTAATCACTGTGATGGAAACGTCGGTGATGTCAAAGAATATCATGCAGGTTTCGCGATTCCGTATTTTTGAATTTCCCTTTGAAATAACTATGGAACAAATTAATTGTGTCCTCAAGGCATACGGGAAGGCCATTAGTAATGTTGCGGAGAAGTTGACCACCTTTCAAACGTTTCCAGCTTTAAATAGTGTCAGGCAAATAAAAATAGATCTTCAGCAGCACATTCCTTCGTATGTTTACATAAGCGGTTATAGAGCTATTGTGATGTATGATGGACAGCGGCGTACTTGCTCCGACTGTGGACAGACTGGACACGTACGTTCCAAATGTATACACAGGAGAGTGACGCAGTTACCGGCTGGATAAGTAGTCCCTCCCATGACGATGACGACCTTTCCAGTGACTTATGCACCATCCACGAACGGTGGAGCCGCCTGAACGAAGTGATGTTTAACTCCACCCGTGGCCACACTGCTACGACGTCAATTTTCGCTTTGGAGAGTAGTGGCGAAAGAAAAGACGATGACGAAAGCTTGTCAGTGACCACTAGCTCTACTGAAGTAACGATTGTCGTTCTGTCGCCTGAAGCGGCGCCCATCACAGAAGCAGGATGTCTTGTTCTAAACAAGAACTGCTGTGGTAATTATCGTAATAACAAACAAATCAATAATTTTTGCGACTTCTTGCGCAACATATAAAAGCGGATTTTTTACAATCACAGGGCGTTTGCAGTAAGTCTGTACAAAAATATGCCTCATTAACATTTACGAAAATGTTTTGAGTTTCTGATAATTTTGAAGCAAATCAGGCATATTGAATCGTATCTCGGAATATTGGTGACGATAACTGATGGTGTATTATAGAATGAACTTTTATACAGTCTTCCCGGGAACAAATTTCACGATTCTCCAGTAACAATGCGCTGCAATTTTTGCAAGCAACAGAAGAAAAAAAAGTGCCAGAGGAGGAATCGAGCCCGAGACCTCTGGCGTAAGGGTCCAAACGCTAACCATGTTTTTTTTTTTTAAATTCATTTTGTTCGGTATTGTTCGTTCCGTTTGGTCTGGGCGGACGTCACAAGGCATCCGTTCAAGTGCATCGTTAATTCTTCGACTCAGTATTTTTTTATTACAGAGAGCACGCAGCCCTCTGACCGAACACGCTGAGCTACCGTACCGGCTCCCATGTAGGCCAGACGGCGGCTCGGCTATTGACGAACATTTTATACTCATAAGGCACCTAAGAAACTTTGGATCAATTTTTCTCGGGATTCTCCGAGTAGTGCGTCCTAATATTTTAACCACGTGAGGTGTTAGGGGTACTCTTTCACCACACAAAATTTCGGACAAATCCCGGACCCAAGGTCGTGCCATCTCCTTGTAAGAGCGATCACAATCACAGTTAACTAAGCGCTCTTAGTTATTAGAGTACTTAACTGTGTGTCTTGATGCTGAGGCGATTTTGCAAAGATGTCAGACCATCACTTCGCAAGACCTTAACAGCGTTTCCCTCCAAGGAAGTGGGCACATCCACAGCTCACGAAGTTGCCGGAGAATGCACAGCGCCGGCCAACTCCCGCTGCCTCCAGTATAACCACGTGACAACCGCCGCCTGGCCTCGGGCACGCCGTCTGCCCGCCAGCCAGTCGCCGACTCACGCACCGCCGCCTTCCGTTCTCAAAGCGTTGTTTTTTAAATTTTTTTTTAAATACCTGATCGCTGTGGGCACTCTCTTGTATCCCGAGTCGGCCCAGGCCCCAAGACAAACCTCTGTACTGGGAAATCGATCTTACTCATGTCAGAGTAATCCCGCCACGGCACAGGTAAAACTCTATGGAGATTGCGGAACGTTTATTTGAGAGGTTATAGTATGTGATCGGTACCTTTTGTCCTATTTGAAACTCAGAGAAATGGATATCCCGTACGCGTGCTTTAATATCACACTTGCAGCACGCGTACCATTAGCTAGTCAGTGAAATCGTGAGTCCGATATCGAATGTCCCAGGTTTTCTGATTGCTGTAACAGTAAAATTTACCATTTCTCTGCTTGTACGCCATTTTTTATGACCCAGCAGCCTGTCTAATGTTCTTCAGTGCTAAGTCGATGATTACTTGGAGCTGGGTTCCTCGTGTGTCAGTAACGAGATCTGGGGTAGCATGGTCGATGTGTGTGGAAGTTTGTTGAGAATGTCCTGAAACGATTTAACGTGCGTATCCCAGGTTTTGTGATTGCTGCGACAGTAAATCTTACGAGTTCCCTTATCAGGCGTTCCACTGGGTTACAGCTCAGTTGGCACACTGAAATTAATATTGGCTTTACTTTCCGACGACTCAGAATGTGTGACCACCCTTTCGGATGAAACTGCGCCCCATTGTCTGAAACTACCGGCTTCAACGGTCCTAATTTTCGCAAAAAATTGCTAAACCAAGCCTTCACCATAGTTTTCCCTTTTGCCATCATCTGTTGTGTAAAGGATAGGAAATTTGGACGTTAGTTCCACAGCCATCAGTATGTAAGGAAAGAATGACCTAGTATCGATTACTGGCCCGAACAAGTCGACAGCGGCGATGCCACACAGTTTTGTGGGGAGTATTGGGTGGAGAGGTGGAGCATACGTCACTGCGGCAGTTTTGCATCGCTGGCATGGCACGCATACTCAAATGATACGGCATATTCGTCTGCGCATGTCGTTAAAGTAGCATGTCTCATGGATTTATCTGAAGTACTTTCTTTGCGGCGAAAATCCCGTAACAATACTAATCCCGTAATCATACTTATTTATCCATGATTAAATCTGATGTTGTGAGTTGTCACCGTGTGTCGTCTGGACCACTTATATGAAGAGAATGACGTCTCATACTAAGTAGAGATGACGAATCGCAGCATAGTCGCTATCGTCCCACTTTTCTTTAACGTCTATCCATATCTCATCTCTGTGCTGATAGTGTGCAATGTTCCTGTGGAAGGTTGTAACAGCTTTTTCTTCAGCTTCCCCTTTTGGATATAAGAAGCTGAAGTTTTTGTCTCCATCATCACCATCTTCTGCACGTACTAATCCTACAGGTACACGTGATAGGGCGTTTGCAGTGATGTTTTCTTTTTTCTCTGGGAATGTAATCCACTGTAAATCGGTATCCTTGGAGGTAGAATGCCCACCACGCCAGTCTCTTGTGGGATATCTTAGCGGTCTCTAAAAGTACCAGAGCTCGGAGGTGGGTAAATAACATTGTTGTTGGACCAGTAACGTAATATTAGAATATGGTAAAGGCCCACAGAATTGCCAGCGCCAAAACTTCCGTGAGAGAGTAATTTCTTTCACAGAGAGTGAGCACCTGGTTTGGGAAAGCAATCATTTTCCAAGAGGACGGATCGGTGATGTCCTCTGCTTCGAACAGAATGATGGCCAAACCAGAGAATGAGCTGTCAGTCATGACACAGAAATCTTGCGATAGGTCGAGGTGTGCAAGAATCGGTGCCTTGACTGATGCCTCTTTAGGTTTCGTGAATTCGTCTTGTGCCTGCTGGTCCCAGATCCATGAAGCATTTTTTCCAGTCAGGGCGTGGAATGGAGGTCAAGTTTAGATTATTTTTTTTGGAAATTTGTGGTAAGTTTCTATGGCACCAAATTGCTGAGGTCATCGGTCCCTAGGCTTACACACACTCATGCTTGAGGGAGTACTCGAACCTGCGATGGGGGGAGCCGCGCGAACGGTGGCAAGGCGTCTAAGACCTCACGGCTAGCAAGTTTAGATTCACAAAGCGCTTGTAGAAATTAAATAGAGAAAACCGTGTAAATGTTTTTTATTGGTTGGAGCTGCGCAATCCGCAATCGCACTATTCTTGTCCGGGTCTGGTTGTATCTCCTCTGTTGATACTATGAGTTCCAGGAATCTTCTTTATTCTCTGCCGAATTATGACTTGTCTAAGTTCACAATCACTCCCGCCTGTTCAAAGGCTTCCAGTAACCGATGAACCACTTCATTGTAGACAGCCAAAGAATTAACTGCCACGAGAGTGCTATGCCTCATCGTAAATCTGCAGAAATGATACTGTTGAGGCATCTAATACAAGCTGCTGACGATATATTTAGCCGAAACGAAAGGGGTCTGAACTTGTGACTGTTCCCATAAATATGTCTTGGACACTATCATTCATGCTCGTGATTGATTCAGGTGAGAGTACATAAATGTATTGAATATGGGTGTCCGGCTTGATATTTACCCGAAACGTAGTAAAACGTGATACGAAATAAAGAAAATATACCTTGTATCCTCTACAGACATACTCAACTGCTGAATCTCTTTTCTAAGTAATTTGCTGTTAGTGCCCATAATTGAGGTGTCAGAGGTGGATACACTAAGTTAAATGTTAAGCACATTGATGAAGAGGCTCATGAGGACATCCTTCAATTTGATATTTCTAATGCAGGGAGATAAAAACAACAATGGTCTTAGTCCACTGCTGCACCGGCAGAAACCGAGTTTATTCTGGTACTTCTCATCCGGTATTTGTAGTAAAGCAAAACCGGTACCATTAACAAGTAGTAGAAGACTCTTTACTAGGTCCTTATTAGACTCGTTTCCTTCAGGCTTTACCCACTCGACTATTCTTTGTCTTTTGCCCGCCAGAACTTCGCATTGTAACATTAGATGTGATGCAGTTCCATCTTCCACACCATGTGGTCCACACTCGGTGGCTTTTTGCACTGTATCCATCAGGTGTAGATGTTTTATGCAGTTACATGGCCAGTCATAAGTCCTACCACAAGTTTGACCTGTTTTCTGTTTAAGTTCATTATTATAGAACTCCTATTGAAATATAGATTAGTCAACATTGACTTGCCCTATGTTTGATTTTGGCTCGTATCCCAATAAACGTGCTGCTTCTGATTCAATTACGTAGTTTTGGTGGTACTGTAACGGTACGTTGTGCAGGTTACGGTCCAATAAATCGAGACATGGCACCTGTCCTGGACATTATATTAGCTTGGTCATTGCTATTAATTCCTGAGAGACCAGAGACTTACACCAGGTTTGCCTGTTGCTTTCCCCTACGCTTCCAGGGGCTTCCTTGCATTCTGCAATGATCTTTCATGTCGATGCAGCGACTGGTGGATATTTCCCAGCTGGTTAGGAATGAGAATGAATGAATAACATCGTAACTACATTTTTGTTTTTATATGTTATTTAGACGTACTTTATCTCCCAATCTATAAAAGAAATCTAAGTTTTACGGAAACTACACTGCTGGCCATTAAAATTGCTACACCAAGAAGAAATGCAGATGATAAACGGGTATTCATTGGACAGATATATTATACTAGAACAGACATGTGATTACATGAAACTTCCTGGCAGATTAAAACTGTGTGCCCGACCGAGACTCGAACTCCGGACCTTTGCCTTGCGCGGGCAAGTGCTCTACCATCTGAGCTACCGAATCACGACTCACGCACGGCCCTCACACTTTACTTCTGCCAGTATCTCGTCTCCTACCTTCCAAACTTTACAGATGCTCTCTCGAGTGCTAGTGATACGAGGCCGTTGGGATCCAGCACAGCATTCCGTATTTTCCGTCCTGAACCCACTGATTCCATATTCTGCTAACAGTCATTGGATCTCGACCAACGCGAGCAGCAATGTCGCGATACGGTAAACCGCAATCGCGATAGGCTACAATCCGACCTTTACCGAAGTCGGAAACGTAATGGGACGCATTTCTCTTCCTTACACGAGGCATCACAACAAAGTTTCACTAGGCAACTCTGGTGGTGGTGGTGGTTAGTGTTTAACGTCCCGTCGACAACGAGGTCATTAGAGACGGAGCGCAAGCTCGGGTTAGGGAAGGATTGGGAAGGAAATCGGCCGTGCCCTTTTCAAAGGAAGCAACTCTGGTCAACTACTGTTTGTGTATGAGAAATCGGTTGGAAACTTTCCTTATGTCAGCATGTTGTAGGTGTCGCCAGCGGCGCCAACCTTGTGTGAACGCTCTGAAAAGCTGATCATTTGCATATCACACCATCTTCCTCCTGTCGGTTAAATTTCGCGTCTGTAGCACGTCATCTTCGTGGTGTAGCAATTTTAATGGCCAGTAGTGTATGTCCATAAAAACTGTTATCCACCTTAAACTCATATGCTAACCTGTGACAAATCATAACCGAATTAGAACTGAACTGTAAGTGGTCTGAGTACAACTGCTCTTTATATGAAATGTACATCTCAGGTGAAACAGTTATATGGCCCTAATCAAAATTTCCAGTTACCTCGCGTCTTGACAACACTGTATGGATTCTCGAAAGCAGAACAGGAGACAGCAAGCAGATAGCAGTTAAGCTAGATTCCTAAGTGAAATCTCCAAACTATATTCTAACTGTTACATACCACGTGGTGCAATGTGAACAATGACTTATAAAGGGTACAATGTTGACAAAGAATTTCTAAAAAACTTGAAAAGCTTAATGAGTTGAAATATTAATGTGTGAATCACAGCTCTGTGCAAGTGAACAAAGTTAACTAGCTTACAATGATAATTTCTACAGTTCTACAAATCAGGTGCGCAATGCTGCAGTCTTATCTCAAATTACTCTCTGTCTCTCTCTCTCTCTCTGTCTCTCTCTCTCTCTCTCTCTCTCTCTCTCTTGAAGTTTCAGAAAAAGTTATCTCGAAAACTATACATCGGGTAAAAATTGTGGCTAAGACAAGATCGTCATCGTCACCTCAAATGTGGACATCAAATGTTACTACACGTGACCTCTAGAGCCCGCTCCCTTGGGTTGGGCATGGGGCAACTTTTGTGACTGTTAGAACGTTTTGAGGAAATTGCAAATGCGTTAACGTTCCACATAAGGTGATCCTTCAGTTGACGTATCTGGTGACGAGAGGTTTGTTTCGCCAGAGCGTGGCTGAGGTACTAGCGGTTCAGGGAATGTTAGATGACTTAGAGAGATAGATTGTGTGAGAAAGTTAATGGTCGCGAGTTAGGGGCGAACTGCTGTATAAATACTTCCTACGCGTCGATACCCGTGGCGGAACTCTCCACCATTATACTGAGGAGATTAGAATTGCGGTTTCTGCTTTGATATTGCCTGTGACTGAGTTGGGAAACCGTCGAGAAGGCAAGTCACAAATGATTTTGTGTTTTTCACAGAATTACCACTTTTTCCACTTTAGATGAATCGTTCTTTAAAATCGAGAGCGTACATTCGCCGATACGAGGAGCGATTTTGAAAAATCAACAACAGGGGAACATGCTGAATATGTTTCGGGTGAAAGGAACGGGCACCACCTATCCATTGAATGCTATAGACTATTTTCGGTGTGTTGATAGCGGTCATCTTGTGCGCCAGTGTTCCATACACAGAATGTGTCATCACTTTTGTCTCTAAGCTGATCGTAGGTTGTGTTCCAAAAACTAACAGCATAGAGACAGAAGTGTTGACATTTTCTGCAAGACCTGACAATCATTTTGCAGTTAAATGCTCAAACACGTATAGTATTTGTTTGTCTGATGGGGCTGTTTAGTGCTATACCACCTACTGCCCTCCCCTGTCTTAAGCCCTCGTGAGTTCAGCTCGATTTCTAAACTGGAGGAAAGACTTTACGGCATTCGCTTCAGGACTGCTACAGATTCGTCGGGCAATAGACCGCGCCGCTTGAACTGTCGTCACAGGCCAGTAAAGCTTTGAAACATTGATAAACGTATGTGTTTAGTATGAGATGTAAGTAAATAGTTGCCACTATTAATGTACCAACCGGGTGTTACAAAAAGGTACGGCTAAACTTTCACGAAACATTCCTCACACAGAAATAAAGAAAGGATGTTATGTGGACATGTGTCCGGAGGCGCTTAATTTCCATGTTAGAGCTCATTGTAGTTTCATCAGTATGTACTTCCACCTACGCTCGATGGAGCACGTTATCATGATTTCATACGGGATACTCTACCTGTGCTGCTAGAACATGTGCCTTTAGATGTACGACACAACATGTGGTTCATGCACGATAGAGCTCCTGCACATTTCAGTCGAAGTGTTAGTACGCATGCATTGGCAGAGGCTGACCAATTCCATGGCCTCCACGCTCTCCTGGCCTCAACCCTCTTGACTTTCATTTACGGGGGCATTTGAAAGCTCTTGTCTACGCAACCCTGGTACCAAATGGAGAGACTCTTCGTGCTCGTATTGTGGACGGCTGTGATACAATACGCCATTCTCCAGGGCTGCATCAGCGCATCAAGGATTCCATGAGACGGAGGGTGGATGCATGTATCCTCGCTATCGGAGGACGTTTTGAACATTTCCTGTATCAAAGTGTTTGAAGTCTCGCTGGTACTTTCTGTTGCTGTGTGTTTCCATTCCATGATTAATGTGATTTGAAGATAAGTAATAAAATGAGCTCTAACATGGAAAGTAAGCGTTTCTGGACACATGTCCACATAACATATTTTCTTTCTTTGTGTGTGAGGAATGTTTCCTGAAAGTTTGGCCGTACCTCTTTGTAACACCCTATATGTGAGAAAGAGAGAGAGAGAGAGAGAGAGAGAGAAAGAGGGAGAGAGAGAGGAAATCTGAGACAAGACAGCAGTTGCGTACATTATTTGTAGAAATGGTCATTGTCAGCTAGTTAACTTTCTTCACTTGCACTGAGATAAGAGAATGACAACACCAGTTGCCTGATCCACTCATTAAGATTTCAACTGCTTAAGCCGTCTGAGTTTTCTTTTTAGAAATGGTATATATATATATAATTATTCAAAATTTATATTCCTTTCACTTTTCAGTACATACATCATATTCACACTGCTATCCTTCACAGTGCAACTTTCTTCATCCAACAGATGGAATCAAAAGGCAACAAAGCACTACCAAATACGTCCCTCGCCCACCACACTACAAATAACAACGTATCAGACTGCTGAGAGGCAAAGGCTGTTTACCACTAACGTGCATATCGATGACATACAAAAATCAAAATGCGTTACAGCCTTAAAAGTGTAGATACCACGATCCTTGTAGTACCCAAGCAAATTGCTCCTCCGTGCATACCCTAGTAGCGGATATTTCCGCCTGTGGCCAACTTCGCTAGAGACACTCCTCCCATTATCCTTGGATATGCCCAATTTCCTCGATTCCCAGTTTGTTAATCTATTTTCAACCTGTCAGCAAACCAGACAATGGCTCCTGAAAGATGTCGTGGTTCATTCCTCCACTCGACCTACCGGGGTAGCCGAACGGTGTGAGGCGCCTTGCCACGGTACGAGCGGCTGCCCCCTCCCCTCACTCCACCCATCTCCCACCGTAGCTTGTTCGAGTCCTCTCTGGGGCATGGGTGTGTGTGTTGATATATGCGTAAGTTAGAATTAACACGTTAAATTAAGAAATGTGCAAGCCTAAGGACCGATGAACTCAGCAGTTTGGTCCCATAGAAACTTACAACAACTCTCTAATTTTCTTCCACTGCTCCCTTCTTGCAGTTGTTACAGGGAAAAGTTTACTGGAGTAGCTAAAAGCTGTTGTACGGTCAGCCGCCATTAACCAGTCAATTCCTATGTTTACCACACTATATGGGTGTGAGGTTCTAGTTACGCTAAAGGAATCCAGTTATTTCTTGTTCTTAGTCTATATGCCCATGCCACTGTCTCCATTGTAACCCAAAGGCGTAACAGGGGCATGTCCAGCGCGGTCTCCATAACAGCAGCGGGTCCACTGCTAATTCCTCCAGTTTTAACTAAGCAGTAGAATCTCTGTACCTTACGAAGGTCCCTGGCAAACACCTTCTACTTTATTTCATCGTAATGTAGCCCCATCAGATGTCACAGGTCTTATTTCCGTAGTAAGTATCCAGTATGTATTCCTAGGGTCTTAGAACTCAGTTTTTATCACAGTCCAGTCTAATGCTCATAAGAGTGCTTTTCGCCTCGGAACGTTTATCCTTTATATGAGGGATCCATGATAGTTTCGCATCCCACTGCTAGTAGAGTTTCATCTAGACGCTTGATATTCCAAATTACGAAGTATGTGATGGATTTGCATCCTCGTAAATGGTGCTACGTCAATTGTCTTGGGCCTGACATTTAGATCCTGTACCTGCACCAGTTTTCCGGAATGTGTAGTACAGTATGTGCTGCTGCTCTCCGGAAAAATGCGGCACGGAATTTGCAAATTTTTCCAATTTTATGCCTACCGCAGCAGAGGCTAGCCCGGCAGGTGTGCTAGTTATGTAAGGCACTGGATGGTATTGTTGATATTACGACGAAACAGTCCAGGCCGAGTGGCGCTTACGACACTGGCCAACAGCCGAGCGCACGGCACGGAGTGACCCAGAGTGAAGTAATCGGAAACGTACATGCTACCGAGAAACTCATACTTTGCCAATTTATCTGGGTGTAGCAACTCGTGCTCAGTAGAGTGAGAGCTAGAAAAAAGACTTAAGTATCCGCAGGTATGGGAATGAAAGCGTGGGCTTCAGTGGGTAATTATTTAGTTTGTGGGACGTTGTACGTGGCTGAGCTCAAGTAATGGACAGTTTGAGGTTTCACATTGTTTTATGTGTAGAAACATAGCGCACTGAGTAATGTTGATTTAAATATTTGGTTTCCTTTACTATATCTAACTTTGACAGAGCTGAAGCGAATCTGTCAGAAGGTATAATGATAGTAAAAGACGTCGAGAGGTTGAGTTTCGGTAGAAGCCGTAAGCGAGCATTAAGCGAGAAACTGTGTCACTTGTAGCACAGTAATCGTAGAAGCATGGAAAAAGTATTACTGAAGTGTAGCTACTTGTTTTATACAGATGGGGTGTTACAGTAACACTAGTAACTCAGCCGTGTATACAGTTATGTGGTGCTACTCCGGTTTATTGCGAACAATATCGTACAGCGGGTCACTCTCAACCATTAACAGAGGACATCATTGAACAGCCACTACGAGATGGGATCAAGAACCTAGTGACAGTCCCTGAAGCACAAATGTTGTAATTATGTATGACAAATCATTGGCTGGTATGAAGAAATAAATGTTTTTCTGTGATTACAGATGCTTATCAAATAGTTAATATTACGGAAATCTTGGATAATTTGGGTGAGTGTCATTACTTAACTGCAGTGGATCTCAAAAACGGTTACAAACAATTAAGAGTAGCACTTCAACATAGGCCAAAGGCATTCTTTACCGCGGCATGTTGACATTATCGATTTATGGGGATGCCATACAGTTTAAAAAATGCACCTGCTAGTTTCTAGCGGTTATTTGACAGAGTTTTAAGAGGGTTAAGTCCTAAAATGTATGCGATCCTTTTAGATGACTAAATTGTCTACTCAACCGTTATACCAAAGGACGTTTTAAATCGGATACAGTCAACACTTTGGACGCCGAGCGTGGGCAAGTACCGTTTTGCTCAAACTCGATATAGAATTACTATGTGTAGTATGCAGACTGATATTCCTTTTACAGAAGCAATTCAAAATTTTCCAGCACCATGGATGATCGAACAGATGTGGCCATTCGTCGGTTTGTTCAAATAACGGATTTCGTGAAAAGATTTGTTAGTTAGTTTGTTTCATGTTCACGGGTTATTTTGTACAATAAATCGTATTGTGGAATGAGTTATTTTACATCCACATTGTAAACATGGCTACATGCTCAACATTTATAACTTTATGTTTGTCCCTAAAATATGAAGATTTGAGTTAGTAATTCCTACCCATCATCTTTTACACATTACAATAGCAATTCTTTTACAGAAAAGAAGAAATTTCCAGTAAGAAACTTTTTCAGTTTGCTTTCGAATTTTACTTTGCTTTCTATAAGACATTTTGTATTGCTAGGCAAGTGATAAAAAACTTTTATTGCAACATACCGCACCACAATTTTTGTGCTCAAGGCAACCTTAACGTGGAATAATGAATATAATTTTTCCTTCTGATATTGAAATTATGTAAATCGTTGTTCCTTTCGATGCGTGGTAAATTATTTAGAAAAATCTTCAGGAGGGAATAAATAAGTGGTGTTGGAGTAGTCACAATGCTCAACTCCTTAAACAGATCTCTAAAGGTGACCACGGATAAGCACCACATATTATTCTTACAGCATATTTTTTGTGCAATAAAGAGTTTCTTTTTTAAAGATGACTTACCACACAGCATTGTCCAATATGACGTTATTGAATGAAAACATGTAGAAAACGCCGAGCTACTGATTTGCCTTTCCCCAAGGTATGCAACATTTATAACTGCAGAAGTGTCTGAACTAACCTTTTTAAGGAGTTCCAAAATGATCTTTTTCCAGTTCATATTCTCATCACTATAGCCATATATAGTTGTTATTTCTTTACTCTATGTAATTGGTGTAGTAGCTCTAGTTACGCAGAACTCAATATGTTGTGTCTTCTTAAAACTGAGGGTGAGACCATTCGCAGGATACCCGTCAACGATACTTTTAAAACATTTGTGTCTTTTTAAAATTGGTGGCGAGGGCACTCACAGGAAACCAACCAATGACACTTTTAAAAATACTGTTTATCATTTGTTTTGTTTCTGTTTGTATGCTTGGACTGATTTCAGTACCGGTGTCGTCTGCAATAAGAACTAATTCTGTTTATTGTACATTAGACCAAAGATCGTTTACATATGTGGCGAACAGTTGTAGACCTAAGTCTGATCCTTGGGGAATCATGTCCCTGGACTATAATTTTGAATTATTAAGTACACCCTTCTGCATATATTTGGTTACATATGACATTAGCCAATGGTTGGCTATACAATCAATCTCACAAAACTACAATTTATCTAGGAGAATATTGTGATTCATACAGTCAGAGACCTTAGACAGGTCGCAGGAAATAGCAACCGATGCTATTTAATCATTGTAAAATTTGGCGAGTTAACATGTTAATGGCTTTCTCAGTAGAGAAACTCTTTTGAAACCCAAACTGTGATTTTCTGAGGGTATTTTTATTGCTAAGATGAGATATTATTCTAGAATAAATCACTTTCTCAATATTTTTTTTCAAATGATGTCAGCAGTGGAATAGGTCGATAGCTGAGTTAGTAATGCATTACATATTTTTAATGAGACCAGATTTATAATATGGAAACAAATATGTTGTAAGTAGGCTGTTAAGGTTTTTTTATTGGTAACGCCGCCGCCACGTAGCGCTCTGTATAAAAATCACTAGCTGTGCCATGTGCAGTCTGTGGCTGGTTTGCATTGTTGTCTGCCATTGTAGTGTTGGGCTGCGGCAGCTGGATGCTAACAGCGCGTAGCGTTGCGCAGTTGGAGGTGAGCCGCCAGTAGTGGTGGACGTGGGGAGAGAGTTTTGTAATTTGTAAGACTGGATGTCATGAACTACCATATAAATTATGACTATTAAGGTAAATACATTGTTTGTTCTCTATTAAAATCTTTCATTTTGCTAACTGTGCCTATCAGTAGTTAGTGACTTCCGTAGTTTGAATCTTTTAGTTAGCTGGCAGTAGTGGCGTTCGCTGTATTGCAGTAGTTCGAGTAACGAAGATTTTTGTGAGGTAAGTGATTTGTGAAACATATAGATAAATGTTAGTCAGGGCCATTCTCTTGTAGGGATTATTGAAAGTCAGATTGCGTTGCGCTAAAAACTATTGTGTGTCAGTTTAAGCACAGTCGTGTATAAATTTTTCTAAGGGGACGTTTCAATGTAGTACGCTATTGGGAACAGCATCAAAACCTGATGTCCTTTATTTTTGAAAGAATGTACTATTCTCTTAATTACATGACTCGCAAAGAGTGTAATGTTCCAGTGGAAGGAGGAGTGGCAGGTAGTATCAGAGAAACTGGAGGAGCACAATGAGTTCCGATCCTGTATTGGTTATTTTAGGTTTTAGAAAATGGTTCATTGTCTCTTATGATGTTTGTAATAGGTCAGTCGGATGTATTTTGGGTGAGATGTTCGATGGACAGGGGCAGTTAAATAATGCGTGACGTAACTATTCTACAGCCGAAATGTTAACGATCATTAGCGATATTACATATTTTTGCTGTTTCTTGTCTGGTTGAAGATTTAAAGTTTAGGTTGATAATGCGTGATTGAAATGGTTGTTTGACCTAAGAGACTCATCTATTCGTTTGCCACGCTTCGTTCTTAAGTTTAGTGAGTGTGATTAGGAGGTTGTCCACACAAATGCAGATACATGTCGGAAGTACCAATGCTAAGTACACTGGACAGGTCTATTGGAATAGCAGCAAGCACAGGCAGATAGTAAAGAGTGTCAGGCTTATGAGTAGCCGGCCGCGGTGGTCTCGCGGTTCTAGGCGCGCAGTCGGGAACCGTGTGACTGCTATGGTCGCAGGTTCGAATCCTGCCTCGGGCATGGAAGTGTGTGATGTCCTTAGGTTAGTTAGGTTTAAGTAGTTCTAAGTTCTAGGGGACTGATGACCACAGCAGTTGAGTCCCATAGTGCTCAGAGCCATTTGAATCATTTGAGCTTATGAGTCACAGCCGCCCTTTATCATACCTGAGGATTTGCTGCACACATTTCCAAAAGAAAGTATTACAACAGGGTCATGAGGATGTTTTTTTCAGATCATGGTGACCTAGAATCAACCGATAGTCGTATTGCGGAATGGTTTTGGTGGGGAACAGGAAGGGTGAAGTGGTGAAATATGTCAAACACTGTGTACCATGTGCTCAGAGAGAGGATGCTTTGCACCAGAAAATCCCTTCGCAGAGGTTACCAGATGCTTCGAAGCCACTTTAAATGCTTGTTCTAGACATTTGCTAACCATATAACAGAACACCATTAAAGAATACATATGTGTTTACGATCATCAATGTTTCTCACGGTATCTAGTAATGATAGCAGTTCCACTGTAGCACAAGCATTTATTAACAATTGAATACTGGATATCAAGTGTCTTATAGCTTATTTATAGACCAGGGTACGAACTTAGTTTTAGTACCTACAACCAGCAGTGCCGTTTGTTGCATATTCGGAAGTTAGGAACGAACACGTTCTACCTACAGACTAAAAGCAAGATGAAGCGTGAGCATAAGACCATTTCTAAATGCTAAGCTTTTACGTGACTGTTAGACATGACGACTGGTATACACATTTTCCGTACGTAGTTTCGCCTACAAATCAAAGGTTAATACTGAAACAGCCCAGTCACTATTTGAGGTAGGGTACGGGATGAAAACGCCCACTCATTTTGTCTTTTTAGGTCCTAAATTTCTAGCGAATTGCGAACCAATGAATAATTTTGTGAGCAGAGTATGGAGGGTGTGGAGAAACGGGCAAAACCCGTACACAAAAACCCTGGAACGCCAGAAATAGCGAAATAGGCGCACTGGCAGGCTGCCCCACTGTCGTAGAGGGCAGTGTGTGTTAGTTACTAGCTCGTATACACCAAAGAGACAGAAAAATAAGTTCCTGACCTCCGTAGCGTAGCGGTAGCGTTACTGCCTAACATGTACGGGGTCCGGGTTCGATTCCCAGCAGGGGACTGGGTTTTGTGTGTCCTTCATCATCATTTTCATCGTCATTGACTCGCTAGTCACCGATGTGGCGTCATCTAAAAAGGACTTGCATTACGGCGGCCGAATGGAGCCTCCCGGCCAACAATGCCATAAGATCATTTCATTCCACTACGTCACGAGCCATACCAGGTGGTGGATAACACCAACTGTTGACGGAAAGGCACCTTTCCCTGCCTAAACGTCTATTCTGCACGTCAGTCTGGTGGGAGAGTTTAAGAGTATTTTGGCTGCTCTGACAGACCCGGTGCGATTAGGTGCAGCTGGTGGAAAGGAGGAAACTCCGCGTTTAGACAGCTTAAAGCGAAAGTCGCGCCTACGGTCTGAGGTCACTGTTGTTACATTATTTGAAATATTATGCTATAGTTAGAGTTATTCTTGATATTTGTGATACCGGAGGTAAAATAGTCCCCCATTCGGACATCCGGGCGGGGACTACTCAAAAGGATGTCGTTATCAGCAGAAAGAAAACCGGCGTTCTACGGATCGGAGCGTGGAATGTCAGATCCCTTAATCAGGCAGGTAGGTTAGAAAATCTAAAAAGGGGAATGGATAGGTTAAAGTTAGATATAGTGGGAATTAGTGAAGTTCGGTGGCAGGAGGAACAAGACTTCTGGTCAGGTGACTGTTGTTGTTGTCTTCAGTCCTGAGACTGGTTTGATGCAGCTCTCCATGCTACTCTATCCTGTGCAAGTTGCTTCATTTCCCAGTACCTACTGCAACCTACATCCTTCTGAATCTGCTTAGTGTACTCATCTCTCGGTCTCCCTCTACGATTTTTACCCTCCACGCTGCCCTCCAATGCTAAATTTGTGATCCCTTGATGCCTCAAAACATGTCCTACCAACCGATCCCTTCGTCTGGTCAAGTTGTGCCACAAACTTCTCTTCTCCCCAATCCTATTCAATACCTCCTCATTAGTTACGTGATCTATCCACCTTATCTTCAGTATTCTTCTGTAGCACGTCAGGTGACTACAGGGTTATAAACTCAAAATCAAATAGGGGTAATGCAGGAGTAGGTTTAGTAATGAATAGGGAAATAGGAATGCGGGTAAGCTACTACGAACAGCATAGTGAACGCATTATTGTGTCCAAGATAGATACGAAGCCCACACCTACTACAGTAGTACAAGTTTATAGGCCAACTAGCTCTGCAAATGACGAAGAAATTGGGGAAAAACTAGTAGAAGCCGACCTCGGGGAAAAATGATGGAGCCATGTTTCATCACCTGTCACAATTCTTCCCAGAAATTCATCTCCACCATTCTCGTAATGTTCCAAAAGTTCACTGCATACCGTTTTTCTTGTTTCTTTGTGAGTCACTATCTACATCCTGGGAACCCACCTGGCACAAACCTTTCTTAACGCCAACACTTTCACTATACTGCAAACACTTCCTTCCCCTATCCCAACGTAGCGTCACAATTCGTTCTCTGTGATGCTTCTGTCAGCAGTCACCAATTTGTTAACTCTCTGCACATTGTCTGGAGTGTGTGCAGTACGAGGCCTGCCGCTGCGAGGACAATCCTCAATATCGCCGTGCCCGCTTTCATCACGTAAGCTGCTTGCCCACCGACTAACTGTACTGCAATCGACAGCAGCATCTCCATACACCTTTTTCAACCTCTTGTGGATGTTTCCCACTGTCTCGTGTTCACAGCACAGGAATTCTATGACAGCACGTTGTTTCTGACGATCGTCAAGTGTAGCAACCATCTTGAAGACATGCTGTGACGGCGCCGCACACGGGAACGGGTTGAACTAAGTTTGAAAACAAGTGGGAAGGATTTATCTACACACTGTAAAACTTTCACATATGCAAAATGAAAACTGTGTTTTTGAAAAAATTGTGTGCATTTCTTTTGGAGTGACCCTCATATTAGTATATATCTGGACTTTGAAAAATTATGTGTCTGGAGTGGGCATCAGGTGGACTGAGCAGATAGGCTGTCAGCTTAGGCTGCTTGTGCTTTTGTTATCGTCAACGGAGGTTTTACAATGAATAATTCATGCTTGTGGAGCGATAATTTAACTTTTAGTAGATCGTTCCTACAAAGGTTGAATCTAATACAATTTTGAATCTAGTACTAGTTTTGATATTGTGGAAAATGATTGTATAGCTCCTGTTGATGAGGAATAGATTAGTTATTCAGTTTCAAAACACAATTATAAAATGAATAATATGCAAATGTTCCAAACGTCATGGGAGACGTTGGAGTCTAATGTGAAGGGGCTTGATGAATAGTTAGCCCCAGAACTAGTGGAAAGGAACTTAGAGTGAAATTACAGACTAGTAACAATTGGTTTAGTAAAAACCTGCTGGCTGTTGCCAGTGAACAACGAGGTAGTGCTACTCTATTATAAATATGAATTCACAATTTAGGGCAGAAGTTTGAATTCACTGTGGAAGACATTTACCACTCGGGTAAAGTAAGAATGCATTCTGAATTTGGTGAGAGGCTCTTGGATGTGAAAAAAAATAACAAATCTGTTTCTGTAGAAGAGAGTCCTGTAATCTTGCAGTTACCTGCAGGCAAATGTACAGGTTTCAAAGAATCGGTGTGAAACAAGAGACTGGATTGATAGAATGTTTGGGTGCTCTACCCAATTTAGAAGTAATTAGATTAAAAATTTATTTCCATTCATATACCATTATTACAAGGTTTAGAAACAAACTGTAAAGAATGAAATATTATTGCAGAATCATTGTGTGAGAATAAGGAAGACGTACAGAAGACAAGTAAAAAGGTGGCTCCATGAGCTATTGTTGTTGCACGATTAGCTCTTAATGCTCATCAGAGTTCAAGTGGTATTGTATCTTATTGTGTAAATGATTCCGAAAAAGTTAGGACTTTATTCAGATTCAGAGTCTCTATTAGCCGCTGACTAAATGTAGTGAAACGGTTTTTTTTATATTAATGGCATGATCCGGTAGTAATCACTATAAAATTACTGTTCACACGGCACATACAAATGATTTATCCTATATTAACAAGTTATACAGAATTGTAATCATAATTCTAAAACTCAATTTCTACACTGCTACTCTCGAAGAATTCTCTTGAGCTAGAGAATGGATTGTTTATTAACCAGTTATTCAACTTAGATAGAAAGTTTTTGAAAGCTGTAGTGATTGGAGAGTATGTCAATTTATTAAAAAAGTTCAAAAGTTCACTTTGCGAAATTTACCTGATTTTGAGAGTCTAATCTAAGAATGTCAGTATTCTTTTTGTTTCTGGTATCATGATAGTGTATGTTCTTTCTGGTGTCAAGCTTTACTATGTTGTTTTCTGTGATGATGCATAGAGATAAAGATTTATCATCGTCATTATTTTGCTCTTACGGAACAAAGGACTGCATTTTTCCCTTGTACTAACCTTACACATTAATCGTAGCATCTATTTCTGAATCAGTACTAAGTCACTGACATGACGTGTGTGAAGCTGAAAAAGCCCAAATTAATCTCTGCGAAGATGTTTATTTCTCACTAGATCAGCTAATTTCCGTATGACATCGGACAACCTTGATATCTTTCTAAGGCGTTATTAATATGAGGTTGCCAGTTTCATTTTGAATCAATATATTTTCCAAATAGTAGTAGAGACGTTTGGAGTTTCAGAGAATATCATATGGAGAGTAATTAGGACAGTACTTGATTGAGAGTGTTTCTAAAATTGAAAAAAAGTATGGGGTCATTGTTATAGCAAATGTCATGTGCCAAATAATAGTGAATTAGATTCTGTTCATGAAAATGAGTGAGATCCTGTAGCTCGTTATGAAAGGAGGACAATTCATCGTAACCATGGTCATTGTAATCAGGATGCTGGAAACTGTGAAATGAAGCATGGTTTTCAAAATAACCATTTCTTACCTGTTCTAAAATTTCAAGTTTTTAGCGTTCATGAAATACTACTGATCCTCATACTTTGCTAGAGGAGTTTGATTTTTCATTTCCTTCCACATGGCCAGCCGATCACAGAACTGAGTTTGTATGTGGCTGTTTGGTGGGTGACCTTAGTACGTGCATACTGAGATTGACTAGAGACTGTGAGCCATATGATGAGTTTTAGCAGATATTCCTGTTATAAGATTGGTCTGAGCGCACCAAACAGAATCTTTGGCCTACTTCTTGATGAAAAGTTTTAATGATTCTGGTTTTATAAATCCTGCTTCAGTCTTTGACTGCATGGTGTTGAAAAATAAATTTTTGTACAATACTGACAGCCCTACTGAATTGAACTGACTTGTAAAATGTACTCCCAAGTTGAGCCAGATTATTCTTCCTGGTCAGTTGAAAGGGTAGTTAATGGGTTTTGAGATTCTGCTTCAAGAATTAGAGTGTGGCAATGCTGAAGAGAATGCTTGTGGTAGAAGCGATAGTAAGTTTTGTTATCCTGGTCTGAGACCACAAAAGAATTGGAATCACCAGCAATGTGATACATACTGTTCTAAGTGGGATGTTTCGGTTTTTATGTTAGTAATGCCACGTAGCGCTCTGTATGAAGATCACTGACTGTGCTGTTTGCAGTCCTTACAGTCCTACTGAATTGAACTGACTTGTAAAATGTACTCCCAAGTTGAGCCAGGTTATTCTTCCTGGTCAGTTGAAAGGGTAGTTAGTGAGTTTTGAGATTTTGCTTCAAGAATTAGAGTGTGGCTGGTTGGAATTGTTGGAATATTTGCTACTGTAGTGTTGGGCAGTTGGATGTGAAATGCGGGTAGCGTTGCGCAGTTGGAGGTGAGCCGCCAGTATTGGTTGATGTGGAGAGAGAGAGAGATGGCAGAGTTTTGAGAAAGGACGAGTGTACGTGTGTCCATCAGAGAACAGAGAAAGGAAATTTGTAAGACTGGATGTCATGAACTGATATAAAATGACTATTGAACTTATTAAGGTAATACATTGTTTGTTCTCTATCAAAATGTTTCATTTGCTAACTACGCCTATCAATAGTTAGTGCCTCCAGTAGTTAGAATCTTCCATTTAGCTGGCAGTACTGGCGCTCGCTGTATTGCAGTAGTTCGAGTAGGGAAGATTTTTGGGAGGTAAGTGATTCATGAAAGGTATAGGTTATTGTTAGTCAGGGCCATTCTTTTGTAGGGATTATTGAAAGTCAGATTGCGATGCGCTAAAAAAAAATGTGTGTCAGTTTAGTGTTGATCAGAATAAGTAAAGAGAGAAAGGTCTGATTACTTTCAGTTTTGCCTCAGCTGTTTGAAAATTAAATTACGTGAGGGTTTTCCAGTACTGTCAGTTACAAATTTTTCGAAGGGGAAGTTGCACTGTGATAGATATGGAACAAAAACCGAAGGCGTCTGAGGAATTACGTGTTTGGAATGAAAGAAACAATTTTTGGAGTGGTAGGAGTGATTGGATTAAAAGGTGGTAAAGGGAATGGTGGTCACTTACAATGACGAGATAGAAACTGTAGTTCTTATTTTGCAGAGGTACGCTCAGATTATCCGCAGACCAATGTGCAAGTGGATAGCCCAGAGCCCCATAGCCACACAATTGATAGTTGATATGTGCAGATGATTTTAGCACTGAAAGCACGATGAGCAAAAGCAATGAGAAATTGAATATATTTATTTTTGTAGGCTTGAGTTACCTATTGGTAAGTGATAGTCAAGAAAATCTCATTTCTCTGAAGAGTCCAGAGTTTCAAATACAGGTGAATGAAATTACTTTACCTTGTGTTCTGAGTGTGGGAAGCCAGTCGTATGTGTTGAGTGAGTCACCATTTCACAGATCCGAAGGTGTAGCTTTATGAACTATTCTTTCTTTACAGTGGACTCAAAGGAAAGGGATGATTACCAGAAAAGGTACAGAGGTGTAGAGACAAGTGAGTATTGGTTTTCTTTTTCAAGGTTATAGTTCCTTTTAAGTTTCACAACTGTGTGGAATTTGACTAGTGATACGATTTCAGGGGCAGATTTTCTTTTGTTGGCGTATCAAGTAGTGATGGCCTTTGGCAGTGAGTGCAGTGGGTGCAGTGAGTTTTAAGTATAATGATGCTATGTTTAAACTGAGTTTTTATGAGATGCTGTTATGGGGAAGAGTTTAAGCCATTGTCTTAAATTTTGCGCCAGAAGTGAGTTCTCTTCTGGGTCGATTCTGTTGTGAGTGAGAAGCGTGTTGCCTGTTGGTGACTGAGTATAGAGTTCACGCAGTCCTATTACATCATTTGCCAATGAGGTCTTTGGACTTCACAAGGAATATGGTGCTGGAGTATCTGCGCTGAAGTGGTAGGCGAGTTAGTAAAAGGAAATTTATTTACTGGACTGCGACATAATTTTTCAATGTTTACAGAGCATCCAGGAACACACAGTTCTTTTGTGTGTGTGTGTGTGTGTGTGTGTGTGTGTGTGTGTGTGTGTGTGTGTGTGTGCATGATTTTCCTGGGTGTTAGCATTTTTTTTTCAATTAGTTACTTTCTGCACTGCTAGCTCTCTTTTTCTGCATAGTGTCGATACAGGAATTTTACTATGAGCCCATAGTCTAGCACCGAATTTGCGAAGAAGTTTTTTGTATCAATAAAAAAATGTCAGGCATAAATAATGAAATAAATGTAATAACACTGGAAATAAAAAGCATGAAGGTGGTCTGATGGAAGGACGTGCTGAAACGTAAAATTGATATTTGCAAAACCTCATGACAGGTATGTACATCATGTGATGACTGCTCGAACAGTCCATGGGTGTACTGCCAGTCCATAGCGTCCAAAGGGCACAATATTTCGTCCATGAGACATGTCGCCATCGTCAGGTGCGTTGACGAACTGAGCTCCTGAGGGTTGGCAGCCGTCTTAAATCCCCTCCTATCACGAGGTGTTCTCTCCGTGGTCAGCGCCCGCGCGCGGTCTATGAGATGCTGGCATCGGCGTCTGTGGTGGCATCGCTGTAATTGCCTCGATCGCCCTAGTCGTCAATTCGTTTCATCTGCTGAGCGTCTTTTTAATTTGACTCAATAGATGGATCCAAACGAAAACCTACGTGTTTTCTACGTTATGTGGGTGACACGTTCGTGATCTGACCCCATGGAAGTGACAAGCTCCTAGAACATCAAATTCTCTATGGTGACTGAAGTCCAAGGAAGATTACCATTCCTGGACGTCATGGTCACGGGGTATACAGGAAGAAAACGCACACCGATCTGTATTTGTAAGCGGGTTGCTGCCACCAACCTGCACAGAGGAATGGAGTGCTAAAAACACTTGTGCACAGGGTGCGCATCATCTCTGACGCAGAGAGTCTGCCCCAAGAGCAGGAACACCTCAAACTGTGTTCCGGAAAAACTGGCACTCGGACTGGCAGGTAAGACGAGCTTTCCGCCCCACCTCTACAGAACAGCGTGTGGAGACGTAAGAAGTCACGGAGAAAGAGATAACCACTGCCTATATTACTTACACTGGCGCAGTATCTATATCTACACCTACATCTACATGATTACGCTGCAATTCAGATTTAAGTGCTTGGCAGAGGGTTCATCGAACCACAATCATACTATCTCCCTACCATTCCACTCCCGAACAGCGCGCAGGAAAAACGAACACCTAATCCTTTCTGTTCGAGCTCTGATTTCTCTTATTTTATTTTGATGATCATTCCTACCTATGTAGGTTGGGCTCAACAAAATATTTTCGCATTCGGAAGAGAAAGTTGGTGACTGAAATTTCGTATTAGGTCTCGCCGCGACGAAAACCATCTTAGCTTTAATGACGTCCATCCCAACTCGCGTATCCAATCTGCCACACTCTCTCCCCTATTACATGAAAATACAAAACGAGCTGCGCTTTTTTGCACCCTTTCGATGTCCCCCGTCAATCCCACCTGGTAAGGATCCCACACAGCGCAGCAATATTCTAACAGAGGACGAACGAGTGTAGTGTAAGCTGTCTCTTTAGTGGACTTGTTGCATCTTCTAAGTGTCCTGCCATTGAAACGCAACCTTTGGCTCGCCTTCCCCACAATATTGTCTATGTGGTTTTTCCAACTGAAGTTGTTCGTAATTTTTGCACCCAGGTACTTAGTTGATTTGACAGCCTTGAGAATTGTACTATTTATCGAGTACTCGAATTCCAACGGAATTCTTTTGGAACTCATGTGGATCACCTCACACTTTTCATTATTTAGCGTCAACTGCCTCCTGCCACGCCATACAGCAATTTTTCTAAATCGCTTTGCAACTGATACTGGTCTTTGGATGACCTTACTAGACGGTAAATTACAGCATCATCTGCGAACAACATAAGAGAACTGCTCAGATTGTCACGCAGGTCATTTATATAGATCAGGAACAGCAGAGGTCCCAGGACGCTTCCCTGGGGAACAGCTGATATCACTTCAATTTTAGTCGATGATTTGCCGTCTATTACTACGAACTGCGACCTTCCTGACAGGAAATCACGAATCCAGTCGCACAACTGAGACGATACCCCATAGGCCCGTAGCTTGATTAGAAGTCGCTTGTGAGGAACAGTGACAAAAGCTTTCCGGAAATCTAAAAATACGGAATCAACTTGAGATCCCCTGTCGATAGCGGCCATTACTTCGTGCGAATAAAGAGCTAGCTGCGTTGCACAAGAGCGATGTTTTCTGAAACCATGCTGGTTACGTATCAATAGATCGTTCCCTTCGAGGTTATTCATAATGTTTGAATACAGTATATGCTCCAAAACCCTACTGCAAACCGACGTCAATGATATAGGTCTGTAGTTCGATGGATTACTCCTACTACCCTTCTTAAACACTGGTGCACTGACTTCAATGATATAGGTCTGTAGTTCGATGAATTACTCCTACTACCCTTCTTAAACACTGGTGCGACCTGCGCAATTTTCCAGTCAGCAGGTACAGATCTATCGGTTGCTAAGTAGGGAGCTATTGTATCAGCGTAATCTGAAAGGAACCTAATCGGTATACAATCTGGACCTGAAGACATGCCCGTATCAAGCAATTAGAGTTGCTTCGCAACCCCTAAGGTATCGACTTCTAAGAAACTCATGCTGGCAGCAGTTCATGTTTCAAATTCTGGAATATTCCATTCGTCTTCCCTGGTGAAGGAATTTCGGAAAACTGCGTTCAATAACTCCTCTTTAGCGGCACAGTCGTCGGTAACAGTACCATCGGCACTGCGCAGAAAAGGTATTGACTGCGTCTTGCCGCTTGTGTACTTTACATACGACCAGAATTTCTTCGGATTTTCTACCAAATTTCGAGACAATATTTCGTTGTGTAACCTATTAAAGGCGTCTCGCATTGAAGTCCGTGCCAAATTTCGTGCGTCTGTAAATTTTAGCCAATCTTCGGGATTTTGCCTTCTTCTGAACTTCGCATGCTTTTTCCATTGCCTCTGCAACAGCGGTCGGACCTGTTTTGTATACTATGAGGGATTAGTTCCATCTCTTACCAATTTGTGAGGTATGAATCTCTCAATTGCAATTAACACTGTGAATCCTATCGGGGACAGTAGGATGAATATTGAGGAAACGCCGAGTAGGAACTGTCTTTTGCCAACCAAATAAAACTCGAGCATTATTGGAAAGTGTCAGAGACGATCTCGGTTTGCGGTTGGCCGGCATATAGCAGATTCCGTGTCAATGTGGGAATACTTATATTAGACAGATAGTGCACATCATCGAAGATCGTTGCCGAGAATATTAAAGGCACACTCAACTTGGGTACCCCAACAAGTCGGCGTTAACGGATCACTTGTTCGAAAATCACGAAATGGACTACCAACATACCAGGGTCTTGGCACAGACGTCTAAGTACTGGGACAGCGTCGTTAGAGAGGCTTTCGAAATTGGTACCAGCGACGGACTCCTCAACCAAGATTGCGGCTACAACCTCAGGAGGGCATGGAAACCAGCATTGAGTCTAATTAAACAGATCCTCGGCAAAGGAAACCAACGGGTGACTAGGGCGGACGGGGCAACACTGACGCCACCACAGACGCCGATGCCAGCCTCTCACCCACGGGTGACGCGCGGGCGCGTACGGTGGCGAGAACGCCTAACAAGGGGAGGGGATTTAAGACGACCGTCCGCCCTCAGGAGCTCAGTTCGTCAGCGCACCTGACGATGACGACATGTCTGATTGTCGAAATATTATGCCCGTTGGACACTACGGACTGGCAGTACACCCGTGGACTGTTCGAGCAAGAAATAAGTTACGAGAAACTGAAGAATCACAATGAGATAATAATCTCTTCACGCACTCTGCATATAGCATTAATAATTGGTTATAAGGTGATGTACAAGTTGGTATTGTATGTTTATTGATCAAATGAAGTGATTTATACTGTAATTCCATTCATAAATATTTGGAAGTGGATAGATTACATATGGATTATGCACTGCATAAGCAAAGAAACTGGTACACCTGTCGGATATAACGTATGACCCACGCTGGACGCAGAATTACCTCAACACGACGAGGTATGGATTCGACTAATGTGTGAAGTAGTGCTGCAAGGAATTAACACTGTGAATCCTGCAGGGCTGTCCATAAGCCCATAAGAGAACGAGAGGATGGAGATCTCTTCTGAATAGCTAGATGAAGGCATCCCAGATATGGTCAATAATGTTCATGCTTGGGAAGTTTGGTGGCCAACACCAGTGTGTAAGCTCAGAAGAGTGCTCCTGGAGGCTCTCTGTAGCAATTCTGGACGTGTGGGATATCGTATTGTCCTGCTGGAATTGCTCAAGTCCGTCGGAATGCACAATGGGCATGAGTGAATTCAGGTCATCAGACAGGATGCTTACGCACGTGTCACCTGTCACTGTCGTATCTAAACGTATCAGGGGTTCCATATCACTCCAACTGCACACGCCCTACTCCATCACAGAGCTACCACCAGCTTGAACAGTCCTCTGCTGACATGCAGGGTCCATGGATTAATGAGGTTGTCTCTGCCCCTGTACATGCCTATCCGATCGATACAATTTGAAATGAGACTCGTCCGACTATGCACATGTTTCCAGTGATCAACAGTCCAATGGGGTGTTGACGCCATAGCCAAAGCATAAACCTTTGTGTCGTGCAGTCATCAAGGGTGCAGCAGTGGGCCTTCACCTCCGAAAGCCCATATCGATGATGTTTCATTGAAAGGTTCGCACGCTGACACTCTGAAAAACATATTTTTGCTTTTAATGAATTATTCTACCTGATTATATATACGTGTGGTGCGAGAAAAGTAATGACGCAGACAGCACTGAGAGTGATCTGGCAGTTCTGTGTACACTGGCGTGATCATCCCTTTCAGACAGCCTCAGTTTTCAGCTTTTACATCAATCACGTGATTTTTTTGAGAGCCCCCATCAGTGAAACTGGTTTTTGTTGTGTTTATAGTAATGGAACAACTGATTTTGGAACGACGTTATTCAGTAACGTTTTTAGTTAAACTTGGGTAATCAGTGACAGTAACCTTTGAAAAGTTGAAAAAGGCGTATGGGAAACATTCGTTGTCAAGAGCACAAACGTTTCGCTGGCAAAAATCATTTTTGGGAGGCTGAGAACATGGGGAAGAGGAATCTCGCTCAGCGAGGCCTTCAAAGTCAAAAATCGACGAAAACGCCGAAGGTGTTCATGGGCTTGTGAGATCAGACTGACGTTTAAAAATAAGGATAATGGGTGGCCTGTCAAACTTAAACACTTTCACCTTAAGTAAAATTTTGACTGAAGATTTGCGCATGTGGAAGGTTTGTGCTCAAATCCTGCTGAGAAACCTCACAATTGAGCAAAACAACAATAGAGGAAACGTGTGAGTTGATCTTCTTGCGAAGACTGCAGTTAACTTTGAATGTTTCAGGTGTGCAATCACCGGTGATTAATCCAGGACTCGGTTGTTGGCGCTGCAGTCCGGAACCGCGCGACTAATACGGTCACAGGTTCGAATCCTACCTCGGGCATGGATGTGTGTGATGTCCTTAGGTTAGTAAGGTTTAAGTAGTTCTAAGTTCTAGGGGACTGATGGCCTCAGATGTTAAGTCCCATAGTGCTGAGAGGCATTTGAACCATTTTTCAACTGATCCAGGACTATTGAGTATGATCCTGACATAAAGGGGCAAAGTTAGGAATGGCATACTGAGACATCTCGTCCAACAAAAGAGGCTCGAATGAAAAATGAAAGATCAAAAAAGTTCTTATTTACTTTCTTGAGTGTAGGAATATCAAGCATAATGAATTTGTTCCTTCAGGACAAACTGTCACCCTTGTGTTTTACAATGATGTCCTTCACACTCCCAGAAAAAGAGTAAAAGAGAAAAAAATAAAATTAATATTCCATACAAGCAACTAAAGGTAATGTTCTGACGTTACAGTGCGTTGGTAGCCCTGCGCCTGCTATACACGGACGTCTGTGTCACAGCTCTCGAAAAAATGGTTCAAATGGCTCCGAGCACTATGGGACTCAACTGCTGTGGTCATTAGTCCCCTAGAACTTCGAACTACTTAAATCTAACTAACCTAAGGACAGCACACACATCCATGCCCGAGGCAGGATTCGAACCTGCGACCGTAGCAGTCGCACGGTTCCGGACTGCGCGCCTAGAACCGCGAGGCCACCGCGGCCGGCCAGAGCTCTCGTAAAAAATAAGTAATTTAAATAGTAATAAACTGCTTTAACACTTTAAACTAATTTATTACGTTAATTATAGTGCTCTTCAAGCGTATCGTTAAAGGTTTTTGTCTTACGCGTGTATTTTCACAGCAATCACGTAAAGTTCGTTTTGTTTACATATCGCTGCCAGACCGAACTTTTGAGCTTTCAGATTAAACTTCATACCGCACTTTTAAGTCTATTTACTGATAGTTTAGTGTGCTAAATACGTTTGCTGCCCCTTTGTATCAGTCGAGTATCGTCATCTCTTAAGTAATTACCAGTAAAAAACTTCTGAACCACTGCTTACTTAGCGCGAGTAGGCCTAATTTTTCGTACACGTATTTTCATTGTTTTCCGGTAACTTAATTTTCTTTCTGTCATTAAAATCGATTTGTACCATGAGTGTAAAGTGCCTGACGTTCCGTAGAATCGTTAGCTCCGGGTTCTGGTGTGATGGATGTAGTAACTTTCTTCATTGGGGCGTTTGTAGTGGCGTGGGAATTGGGAAAATGAGCGAGACTCATCAGTGGTTCTGTAGGCTATGCACAAGAGATAGAAAGATTGTGGAACAGGAGGGGAAAATTGCTGCCCTTCAGGCTCAGTTATACGAGGCTAGGCGAGAACTGGGCAGGTTAAGAGTGGAGAAGGGTAAACAGGGGTGGGAAGTGGCAACAGGCGTAAGGAACAGGCCAAGAAGTTCTTCTGACAGCTTTGTTATTTGTGATTCTTGAGTTTCTCCCGGCGTATTTGATAATCAAAATATCCACGGGTGTACTGCCGGTCTATAGTGTCCAACGGGCACAATATTTCGGCGATCAAACATGTCGCCATCATCAGGTGAACTGACGGACTGAGCTCTTGTGAACGTGCCGGCACGGAGATCCGTACGCTATGGCTGCTCAGGGGGAACTGGGTTCGGTCGCGGCGGCGGCCGATTTAAATACCCTCCGCCCGCGGCGCGCTCCCTCCGCCGTCCGCGCCCCGCGCCAAGGTAACGAGGTGGAACAGTCGGATGTCAACAACTACCTCCCAATCTCTCTTCTGACAGCTCTATCAAAAATTTTTGAGAAAGTAATGTATTCAAGAGTAGCCTCCAATATTTGTAAAAATAAAGTACTAACAAAATGTCAGTTTGGTTTTCAGAAAGGCTTTTCAACAGAAAATGCTATGTACGCTTTCAATGATCAAATATAAAATGCTCTGAATAACTGGACATCACCCATTGGTATTTTTTGTGAACGATAAAAGGCCTTTGATTGTGTAAATCATGGAATTCTTTTAGATACGCTAAATCATTATGGTTTGAGTGGGGTAGTGCATAAATGATTTAATTCATACTTAACTGGAAACATGCAGAAAGTTGAAATAAGTGGTTCATGTAATGTTAATACAACAGCTGATTCCTCAAACTGGGGGGTTATCAAGTGCGGGGTCCCACAGCGTTCGGTCTTAGGTCATTTACTGTTCTTGATATACATTAATGACTTACCATTCCACATTGATGAAGATGCAAAGTCAGTTCTTTTCGGTGATGGTACAAGTATAGTAATAACATCCAAAAACCAAGAACTAAGTGATGTAATTGTAAATGATGTTTTTCATAAAATTATTAAGTGGTTCTCAACAAACGGACTCTCTTTAAATTTTGATAAAACACAGTATATACAGTTCCGTACAGTAAATGGCACAACTCCAGTAATAAATATAGACTTTGAACAGAAGTCTGTAGCTAAGGTAGAATATTTTGATAAAACACAGTATGTACAGTTCCGTACAGCAAATGGCACAACTCCAGTAATAAATAAAGACTTTGAACAGAAGTCTGTAGCTAAGGTAGAATATTCCAAATTTTTAGGGGTGCCCATTGATGAGAGGTTAAACTGGAAGCAACATATTGATCGTCTGCTGAAACGTCTGAGTTCAGCTACGTATGCTATTAGGGTCATTGCAAATTTTGGTGATAAGAATCCCAGTAAATTAGCTTACTATGCCTGCTTTCATTCACTGCTTTCCTATGGCATCGTATTCTGGCGTAATTCATCGTTGAGTTGAAAAGTATTCATTGCTCAATAACGTCTAGTCAGAATAATTGCTGGAGCCCACCCACGGTCATCCTGTAGACATCTATTTAAGGATCTGGGGATCCTCACAGTAACCTCACAGTATATATATATATTAACTTATGAAATTTGTTGTTAATAATCCAACCCAGTTCAAAGTTAATAGCAGTGTGCATAACTATAACACCAGGGGAAAGGATGATCTTCACTATGCAGGGTTAAATCTGACTTTGGCAGAGAAAGGGGTAAATTATGGTGGCACGAAAGTTTTTGGCCACCTACCAAACAGCATCAAAAGCCTGACAGATAGCCAACTAACATTTAAAAATAAATTAAATGAATGTCTAGATGACAACTCTTACTCATTGGCTGAATTTTTAGATATAAATTAATGGAAAAAAACCAACTTAAACATTAGTGTCATGCAATATTATGTATAATGTAATATCTTGTTCAGACATCTTTTGTTTACCTGACACATTTCACATCATTACGAAGTGTGGTATTCATGATCTATGGAACAAGTATTAATCTAATCTAAAGGTTATGATACATTATTTAATTAATCATTAGTAAAGGTAGTTTCTGGTTTGGAAGGGTCGAATGGAACTTCCAGTGTTACTCAAGACTTCCTGAACACTACAAGTGTTAACGTACACAGAAATGGTCATACAGAAACATAAGTAACAGCGCTGCACTATGTGATGAAAGTTACTTAGTGTAACTAGCTGAATTACTAAATATGCAAGAACTATAAGCAAAGTATGTACAAACAAAAATATGTATATCTAGTGAGTATCCCGAGACCACCGAATTTGTCGTTATGCTCAACTGCACAGCCTTACTGTTAGCACAGCATCGATATTGCGATGTCTTGCACTCCCCTTAACCAGCCTAATATGCCGTTGAATGTTACGACTGGGCCAGACAACAACACTATTTTATTTAATAGAACATTAACACAAAGTCTTTTACACCTATTTTTCTAAAATTTTACCAAACTCTTAACAAGAAAAAATCTTCCATATTACGTAAATCTATCTTTTGGCTATAAAGGTTTGGCAATGACGGAAAATACCCTTTTTTAATAGGCTTCAAAATATCTTAAATTGACTTTGTATATAAAATTTAAACAATGTCTTTGAAATGCATCAAACACTGGTAGTAAACACACAACGAATTCTTCATGCCGTTTGGTGACGGAAGTTTATAATAAAGTGAAGTTATATGAATACAATTCAAATCCCACGCAGGCGGTGATAATCAAACAGATGGGATTGGTGGTACAGAGGAAGCACACAGTTTGGTACTTAACAACTTGTAACGCCATCATGATGATAAGCAAACTATCTGTAGACGCAACCCAGAGTGGTACTGGGTTATACAGTCCTCAACAACTGAAAAGTAAAAGGTGACAGGACAAGTCTTCAATACTCCAAATTATTTTACTAAATTATTGCCCGTAATAACTGCTCTGAAAGTAATAGTTCTTATTAAAGTAAACTTCCCTATTTTTTCCGGCAGAATAGTTCTGTGCTGGGAGTCTAACCCTACGCTTATCGTCGTTGTTGATCACATACGATTAGGGTTGACTGTCGAATTCTTCTTAAACTGTGACTGGGAGTGTCTGAATGTAAAATGATACGACGGAAAGCTCCGTAACTGATTCTGCGTATAACCAATCATCACTCTTTATTGTTGACGAAGGCGGAGAGGCATTAAGTGGCGTAATTATTTTTCACCTGTAGTTTGGTGTGTGCATAGTAAGTCTTGAAATGACATTATGAATAGTGCCAGACTAGGATTCGAACCCGGACATAAAGGAGCGTGGGAAATTGGGGAAACAACGAAGCGATGGCATTGTATCATCTTAAAGGAGTCAAAACTGACGAAAGAGTAGATTCGAGTTCGAATACAAGTCCAGCAGAAATATTTTCAACACCTCAAAATATAATACAATAAGAAATGAGTCCTCGTGACGTTACATGAGGACTGGATCATTGGTAAAATAAAATCTTTCGTATAAGAAAGCTAACTGGCGACAGTTTCAACTTAGCCTGACTTCAGCCTCTGTCACTGCGTAAGTTACACCGATCTCCTCCAGTACATAGTGAAGTGATATCATCATTAATGTGAATTTGCAACCACGGTGCTATTCTACATTGTCCAACTGGCGTTAACAGAGAAGAAGAGAGTCTGTTCGTACTTGTTAAAAACGTTGGCCTGATGTATGAACAGAACCCAAACTTTAAGCATATGAAGCGAGAATCACACCAATATACCACAGAACTGCAAACAGCGCTGCTTCGTGCTTTTGCCGTAAAGGATGATACTCCACAATGAATGGGAACTATGAATCCCTGAAAGTTGATTACAAACTTTCTAAAACGTTCATTTCCTTGTTCGTCCTCATTGATGTGCAATAGCTTCCTTGACTGCCCGATGCGTACTGTTGTTCTCTTTTTGTAATTACGGAAATAAAATCTCATAACAGTCAGTTGCAAGGACAGGCAACAAAGATGAATGCAGAAATTTATGTAGCAAGTGTTGCTTTCCGGTTGTGATTTGTAACATTATGTGATTGCCTTATCACTTTAAATCATTCACTAATCGAGCAGTTGCTCCGCAACAGCTACAGTTAGCAATAATGTTGCGAGAATGTAAAGGGTGAACGACCTGTGACGTAACTTGTTTATTGTCGAAGCGCCGTCAGAGATGCAATGAGTTATTGACTTCGAAAACCGCGGGGTGAAAAACGGACAGAAGAGGAACACTTTTACACATTTTTTTTTATTTACGAGGTATTCTCGATGAAAAGTTACTCATTCTTCTCTTGTCTCTTGTAACTTGTGCCGGACGCGCATGTCTTGCCGCCGTATTATTATTATCGTTAAAAATAATATTATTTTAGTGTAAAGTAAAAGTGCAATACTGCATAGCAGTAAATTTATTGTGAGACGTATATGTGAAAACGTCAAAGGAATTATTGTCATTACCAGAAGAGAAGTGCCAGTCAAAACGGCATCCATGTTAAATTCTTCATTGTAGTGTAAGTTCATCTATTAATTGCCATAAATTCAGATTTAAATGGAATTGGTGTATGGACTATTTATTTAGTGTAGAATCTATGTCTCACTCCTTCATGAAATTATTTAATTTTCTTTATGTTTCTGCCAAATAGAGAGTTTACAGTCACGAATTCTTTCGTCGAAATCGGACGGAAGTTGTATGCGGCGAAATATTTTCTCCGCGCCTCATTCTACTAGTAAATGCATGATAAACTACGGTCCCTTAGGAAATTTATGTTGAGCTATTCAAAACTAATTATATTTTGAATAGGCATTTACTCTCCTCTGCAATGCAACTTCCGACTGATCAGACTATCCAACAAGAGGCAGCCGCACACGGTCGGCGTTCGCAAATATATTTCCACCGCTGATTATTGCTATATGTTGCAGCACAAAAGAAACATATTGTTATAATTAGCGAGTACGACGGGGACGTTTATAACGCATGTTTATGTATACACATTACGTAAACTTATCGTTATAGATTCTACTGGAATATGCACGAGGGCGTCTGAAAAGCAGTGGCTACAATTTTTTAAAATGAAATCAGTTTTTTGTAAATACAACGAACGTCATTGGCACTTTACATCTTTATTCTAGTATATTTCTACATATTTGCAGTCTCTGCCCTAGAGAGCTCAGAATTTTAGCGTGTAACATGGCTGTGTGTGTAACGTCTGTACGTCGATGCGCGAGAAACAGCATACTGCAATCGAGTTTCGAATTCGAAGAGTTCGTCCACACATGGAACTACCTCTCATTTACCATGACACTGCCGGACCACACATATGAGCGCTGCGACATGTGATGTGCAACAATCCGGCGCCTTGGGTCCACTGTCCTTGGTCATCCTCCACACAGTAGCGACTTGGCAACATCCGATTTCCATCTGCTTACAAAATTTAGAGAATACCTCCTAGGACTTCAATTTGATAGCGATGAAATGGTGAAAGCAGAGGTGAGGCTATGGCTCCGCCAACAAAGTGAAACATCCTTCAGTGAAGATATCAAAAATATGATTTCTCATAGGGAGAAAAGTGTTCGTTGCCAGGGTACCTAAGTTAGCAAAAAAGGATGTGGAAATGAAGAAGATAGATGTACATTATTATTCAAGTCACTGTTCACTGCTTCATTTCCTTGTTCGATCGTGTGCCATTGGCTAACTGATGCGGACATTCAACTTCATTTTGTAAATAATGAAACAAAGTCACGTAACGGCCATCTACAGAAATTTCCAACAATGTACGATGCTGAAAACTGAGACTGTCTGAAAGGGATGATCACGCCAGTGCACACGTCACTGCAGGATCGCTGGTAATGCTGTCTGCATCATTACATTTCTCGCACCACACATGTATGGAATTTGGTAGAATAATTCCTTAAAAACAAATACACTCCTGGAAATTGAAATAAGAACACCGTGAATTCATTGTCCCAGGAAGGGGAAACTTTATTGACACATTTCTGGAGTCAGATGCATCACATGATCACACTGACAGAACCACAGACACATAGACACAGGCAACAGAGCATGCACAATGTCGGCACTAGTACAGTGTATATCCACCTTTCGCAGCAATGCAGGCTGCTATTCTCCCATGGAGACGATCGTAGAGATGCTGGATGTAGTCCTGTGGAACGGCTTGCCATGCCATTTCCACCTGGCGCCTCAGTTGGACCAGCGTTCGTGCTGGACGTGCAGACCGCGTGAGACGACGCTTCATCCAGTCCCAAACATGCTCAATGGGGGACAGATCCGGAGATCTTGCTGGCCAGGGTAGTTGACTTACACCTTCGAGAGCACGTTGGGTGGCACAGGATACATGCGGACGTGCATTGTCCTGTTGGAACAGCAAGTTCCCCTGCCGGTCTAGGAATGGTAGAACGATGGGTTCGATGACGGTTTGGATGTACCGTGCACTATTCAGTGTCCCCTCGACGATCACCAGAGGTGTACGGCCAGTGTAGGAGATCGCTCCCCATACCATGATGCCGGGTGTTGGCCCTGTGTGCCTTCGTCGTATGCAGTCCTGACTGTGGCGCTCACCTGCACGACGCCAAACACGCATACGACCATCATTGGCACCAAGGCAGAAGCGACTCTCATCGCTGAAGACGACACGTCTCCATTCGTCCCTCCATTCACGCCTGTCGCGACACCACTGGAGGCGGGCTGCACGATGTTGGGGCGTGAGCGGAAGACGGCCTAACGGTGTGCGGGACTGTAGCCCAGCTTCATGGAGACGGTTGCGAATGGTCCTCGCCGATACCCCAGGAGCAACAGTGTCCCTAATTTGCTGGGAAGTGGCGGTGCGGTCCCCTACGGCACTTCGTAGGATCCTACGGTCTTGGCGTGCATCCGTGCGTCGGTGCGGTCCGGTCCCAGGTCGACGGGCACCTGCACCTTCCGCCGACCACTGGCGACAACATCGATGTACTGTGGAGACCTCACGCCGCACGTGTTGAGCAATTCGGCGGTACGTCCACCCGGTCTCCCGCATGCCCACTATACGCCCTCGCTCAAAGTCCGTCAACTGCACATACGGTTTACGTCCACGCTGTCGCGGCATGCTACCAGTGTTAAAGACTGCGATGGAGCTCCGTATGCCACGGCAAACTGGCTGACACTGACGGCGGCGGTGCACAAATGCTGCGCAGCTAGCGCCATTCGACGGCCAACACCGCGGTTCCTGGTGTGTCCGCTGTGCCGTGCGTGTGATCATTGCTTGTACAGCCCTCTCGCAGTGTCCGGAGCAAGTATGGTGGGTCTGACACACCGGTGTCAATGTGTTCTTTTTTCAATTTCCAGGAGTGTATTTCGTTGATAGGAATCCAAGTTGAGTACAGAAGTTTTTCTCATGTAGTGTCAAGATTATATTGGCCGACTTATTGCGGCTAGAAAGAGGTATATCACGTTCTTTATACCTAGTTAGCCCAGAAAATGAGTCTTATGTTCAAGTCTCGTTCGGACTCAAAACCTTTGCTTAGTTAACATTGCTTTTACGTGTTCGGTTTTAATCCAAACCCAGAACAGAATAGTTTGTCATGTCCTTTAAGGTTGAAACTCTAGGTTCTACGTACATTTATATGTCGCTTTGAGTTAGATAAGATGGAGTATAGGTACCTTTGAAACTGCACGTAGATGGACGTGCCATCATGAATACAGTTAAATTACTACTGATACGTTGTTGATGACGATGATAGACCACTTTATTCTGTTACTCGTCGTTTTTAACTGGTTATCTTATTAATCAGCTCGCACAAAATCACTCGCTAAACGAATGACGGTTAAAATGTGCTTGCAAAATCTTTTAGAGAGTAAGACCATTTCGAATTATTACAGAATATTTCATCAGACATTTTTGAAAATTCTCTTAGTCGCAAATAGCTTTAATTTTGAGTAAGGATTACGGAATGATTTATGTAATGGAGTTATAGTCATTACTTATCTCCGATACTCATGAGAACGGTATCATTTTATAAACATCACATATATTCGTGCACTATCTCAAAGTATCAGCATGCGAACCTTTCAACGAAACATCATCGATATGGGCTTTGGGAGGCGAAGGCCCACTCCTGCACCCTTGACGACTGCACGACGCCAAGCTTTGTGCTTTGGATAGGCCGTCAACACCCCCCATTGGACTGTTGATAAAATCTCATGAATCCATAGACACTGCATTTTAGCAGAGGGCTGTTCAAGCTGGTGGAAGTTCTGTAATGGTCTGGGGCGTGTGCAGTTTGAGTAAATTGGAACCCCTAATATGATTAGATACTTCTCTCACAGGACACACGTGCGTAAGCATCCTGTCTGATCGCCTGAATTCATTCATGCCCGTTGTACATTCCGACGGACTTGGGCAATCCCAGCAGGACAATCCGATACTCTACACGTCCAGAATTGCTACAGAGAGGCTCCAGGAGCACTCTTCTGAGTTTAAACACTTCCGTTAGCCACCAAACTCCCCAGGCATGAACATTTTTGAGCATATTTGGGATGCCTTCATCTAGCTTTTCAGAAGAGCTCTCCATCCTATCGTACTCTTATGGGTTTATGGACAGCCCTGCAGGATTCATAGGGTCAATTCCCTGCAACACTACTTCACACATTAGTCGATTCCTTACCACGTCGTGTTGAGGCACTTCTGCGCGCTCGCATGGGCCCTACGCTATATTCGATAGGTGTACCAGTTTCTTTGGTTATGCTGTGCATAATCCACTTGTAATTCATCCACTTCAAAATGTTTATGAATGGAATCACAGTATACATCACCTTAGTTGATCAATAAACATACAATACCACCTTGTTCATCACCTTATAAATAATAGTTACTGCAATGTGCAGGAAGGATTACCTTCCATTGAGCCACTCTGCTGAACTACCTATCCGTGGTAAACGTCACGTAGTGTAAACGAAAAGATGATTTCCTAAACACGATTTATCGAGGATGGAATAAAACATATACCTTGTCAGTCTGTTAACAGTATCAATCTGTTGGAAGCTCAGAGATATTTACTTCATTCTCTGATGTGTAGTCGGTAGGATTTGTGACCTCGACCGATTTTGAATTTTATGAAATAAAAGTCAACAAAAAAATAATTTTAAGGCACAATTGCTATTTCCTTTATACTTTTCCCTCATGTATATGGTATTCTCCGTAGGATTCAAAGATTGGAACGAAGTTGCTACGTCCTGCAGGACAGTGGGCAAATCTCACGTTTTTTTGGTGTTTGACGTCACTACTCTATATGATGGCTATCGGTTTTCTGGACATTAATTAAATTTCTACCTCTTATCTCGTTGTCATCGTTCTTTTCTTAGCAGGGAAACATGGTGTCAGGATGTTCTCTATGTGTCTGCTGTTGCTCATACTATGAGTGATTAAATAATAAAAGTATGATGCATTCACCTGATTTTTTTGAGGTTCCGATGGTACTCCTTAACAACAATAATTCGACCAGCCCATGTAGACAAAAATAAAATACATGCTAACAAAACCACAATGCAAGAGAGTGAGAGATTTATCAGACAATAAAAGTGAGACATGCTTCATAATATATTCGTAGCAAAACTAGAGGCTGGTTCTTTCGTATCTTTACATCCCTGTATAATTAAATAGTTTCAGCACCTGGAGACGTTACTAGTTCCGTCATGAGTTATGCTATTCTTTATTCTTCTCGTATTTTTGCAATGGGTCCTCATATGACATTCAATTTTTGTATTTATACTTAAATTGTTTGTCTATTACTTCGCATCTTCGATATCTGTTCCTTCTAAATGTGTTATTTCCTTGTTAATGGCAAAAAAATCATCAGATGCAAGTAGCCTCATTTCAGAAAAGGTAGACAGAACTGTAATCCACTAAACAGCTCCTTTGAGAAAATATAAGTGATTTGGGAACATTAGTTTTGACACGTCTGTAATAAGACATTATCGTCATCCTGTCCTCAAACATCGATTTGTGACAGCGCTACCCAAATGTATAAATGAACTTGATTGAAAGTGCAAAAACTTTTCATTCAAACAACTATTGGTCAGAAAAATTCAGAACAAGGAAATAAATATTTTAATGAATTGTTATTACAGTAATCGTATCACATAGATCCTGAATAGTGACTCTCATTTCGGTTGATAAAAGACGATTCGATATCTTTTGGGAATATCTACTGATTTAACTTGCTCTTCGAATCAATGAATTCTGTTCTAATTTTAATCGCCTTTACAACATATGAATTGCGATTTCCGTTCATGAGGCCAGATTATTCGCTTTAACTTCAAGAAGTTTCCTCTGAATTTCATATTGTGTGGCATTTTGCAAGCAGCACTCCAGTGTGAGCAATATTCACTTGTGTCACTCATTATGCAAAATTATTATCTGTGAAGTAAAACGCCTCAGTAAATAATAAAAAAATAGTTAGACTATTATGGGGTACTAGGTAAATGCGTCAATACAGATATGCTCAATATTAACTACCACATGATGGTCCCTTCTTATTGTACTTAAAATTGTAGTGAGTGGGAAGCAAAAGTTGTTGATACTGTTCACATACTGTTTAGCAACTCTGAGTAATAACCTGGTTGAAGACAAACACACTTTACTAATTTTGGTATTTTGACATAATAAATCAGCAGCATCTGGATAGTCTCCACACATTCCAGCACTATCTGTCCATCTATAACATCCCATTCGCATCTGCAGATGTTACTGCAGGTTGCTGTGTGTAAACGCCTTTCAAAGCTACTGTTTAAAATTTCATTTTACTGAAGTACTTGCTGTCATTGAGCCCTTCTTCAGAATGAGTGCCAAACTTTTTTCTTATGTACTTTTAACGTAACTCTCTTCTAAAAGTTACTTCTCCCTAATTCGCACACTAATAATCTGATAATCTAGAGACTAAAATAACGAAGATTAATGACTGCTATGACACTGAACCTCCCCCCATGAACCATGGACCTTGCCGTTGGTGGGGAGGCTTGCGTGCCTCAGCGGTACAGATGGCCGTACCGTAGGTGCAACCACAACGGAGGGGTATCTGTTGAGAGGCCAGACAAACATAACGGTTCCTGAAGAGGGGCAGCAGCCTTTTCAGTAGTTGCAGGGGCAACAGTCTGGATGATTAACTGATCTGGCCTTGCAACATTAACCAAAACGGCCTTGCTGTGCTGGTACTGCGAACGGCTGAAAGCAAGGGGAAACTACAGCCGTAATTTTTCCCGAGGACATGAAGCTTTACTGTATGATTAAATGATGATGGCGTCCTCTTGGGTAAAATATTCTGGAGGTAAAATAGTCCCTCATTCGGATCTCCAGGCGGGGACTACTTAGGAGGACATCACTATCAGGAGAAAGAAAACTGGCGTTCTACGGATCGGAGCGTGGAATGTCAGATCCCTTAATCGGGCAGGTAGGTTAGAAATTTAAAAAGGGAAATTGATAGGTTAAAGTTAGATATAGAGGGAATTAGTGAAGTTCGGTGGCAGGAGGAACAAGACTTTTGGTCAGGTGAATACAGGGTTATAAATACAAAATCAAATAGGGGTAATGCAGGAGTAGGTTTAATAATGAATAAAAAAATAGGAGTGCGGGTAAGCTACTACAAACAGCATAGTTAACACATTATTGTGGCCAAGATAGACACAAAGCCCATGCCTACTATAGTAGTACAAGTTTATATGCCAACTAGCTCTGCAGATGATGAAGAAATTGATGAAATGTATGATGAGATAAAAGAAATTATTCAGGTAGTGAAGGGAGACGAAAATTTAATAGTCATGGGTGACTGGAATTCGTCAGTAGGAAAAGGGAGGGAAGGAAACATAGTGGGTGAATATGGATTGGGGCTAAGAAATAAAGGAGGAAGCCGCCTGGTACAGTTTTGCACAGAGCATAACTTAATCATAGCTAACACTTGGTTTAAGAATCATAAAAGAAGGTTGTATACATGGAAGAATCCTGGAGATACTAAAAGGTATCAGATGGATTATATAATGGTAAGACAGAGATTTAGGAATCAGGTTTTAAATTGTAGGACATTTACAGGGGCAGATGTGGAGTCTGACCACAATCTATTGGTTATGAACTGTAGATTAAAACTGAAGAAACTGCAAAAAGGTGGGAATTTAAAAAGAAGGGACCTGGATAAACTGAAAGAACCAGAGTTTGTACAGAGTTTCAGGGACAGCATAAGGGAACAATTGACAGGAATGGGGGACAGAAATACAGTAGAAGAAGAATGGGTAGCTCTAAGGGATGAAGTAGTGAAGGCAGCAGAGGATAAAGTAGGTAAAAAGACGAAGGCTGCTAGAAATCCTTAGGTAACAGAAGAAATATTGAATTTAATTGATGAAAGGAGAAAATGTAAAAATGCAATAAATGAAGCAGGCAAAAAGGAATACAAACGTCTCAAAAATGAGATCGACAGGAAGTGCAAAATGGCTAAGCAGGGATGACTAGAGGACAAATGTAAGGATGTAGAGGCTTATCTCACTAGGGGTAAGATAGATACTGCTTATAGGAAAATTAAAGAGAGCTTTGGGGAGAAGAGAACCACTTGTATAAATATCAAGAGCTCAGATGGCAACCCAGTTCTAAGCAAAGAAAGGAAAGCAGAAAGGTGGGAGGAGTATATCGATGGTTTATACAAGGGCGATGTACTTGAGGACAATATTATTGAAAGGGAAGAGGATGTAGATGAACATGAAATGGGAGATATGATACTGCGTGAAGAGTTTGACAGAGCACTGAAAGACCTGAGTCGAAATAAGGCCCCCGGAGTAGACAACATTCCATTGGAACTACTGACGGCCTCGGGAGAGCCAGTCATGACAAACCTCTACCAGCTGGTGAGCAAGATGTATGAGACAGGCGAAATACCCTCAGACTTCAAGAAGAATATAACAATTCCCATCCCAAAGAAAGCAGGTGCTGACAGATGTGAAAATTACCGAACTATCAGTTTAATAAGTTACCGCTGCAAAATACTAACGCGAATTCTTTACAGACGAATGGAAAAACTGGTAGATGCGGACCTCGGGGAGGATCAGTTTGGATTCCATAGAAATGTTGGAACACGCAAGGCAATACTGACCTTACGACTTATCTTAGAAGAAAGATTAAGAAAACGGAAACCTACGTTTCTAGCATTTTTGGACTTGGAGAAAGCTTTTGACAATGTTGACTGGTATACTCTCTTTCAAACTCTGAAGGTGGCAGGGGTAAAGTACAGGGAGCGAAAGGCTATTTACAATTTGTACAGAAACCAGATGGCAGTCATAAGAGTCGAGGGGCATGAAAGGGAAGCAGTGGTTGGGAAAGGAATGAGACAGGGTTGTAGCTCTCCCCGATGTTTTCAATCTGTTTATTGAGCAAGCAGTAAAGGAAACAAAAAAAAATTTGGAGTAGGTATTAAAATTCATGGAGGAGAAGTAAAAACTTTGAGGTTCGCCGATGACATTGTAATTCTGTCAGAGACAGCAAAGGACCTGGAAGAGCAGTTGAACGGAATGGACAGTGTCTTGAAAGGAGGATATAAGATGAACATCAACAAAAGTAAAACGAGGATAATGGAATGTAGTCAAATTAAATCGGGTGATGCTGAGGGAATTAGATTAGGAAATGAGACACTTAAAGTAGTAAAGGAGTTTAGCTATTTAGGAAGTAAAATAACTGATGATGGTCGAAGTAGAGAGGATATAAAATGTAGACTGGCAATGGCAAGGAAAGCGTTTCTGAGGAAGAGAAATTTGTTAACATCGAGTATAGATTTATGTATCAGGAAGTCGTTTCTGAAAGTATTTGTATGGAGTGTAGCCAAGTATGGAAGTGAAACATGGACGATAAATAGTTTGGACAACAAGAGAATAGAAGTTTTCGAAATGTGGTGTTACAGAAGAATGCTAAAAATAAGGTATTGAATAGGATTAGGGAGAAGAGAAGTTTGTGGCACAACTTGACTAGAAGAAGGGATCGGTTGGTAGGACATGTTTTGAGGCATCAATGGATCACAAATTTAGCATTGGAGGGCAGCGTGGAGGGTAAAAATCGTAGAGGGAGACCAAGAGATGAATACACTAAGCAGATTCAGAAGGATGTAGGTTGCAGTACGTACTGGGAGATGAAGAATCTTGCACAGGACAGAGTAGCATGGAGAGCTGCATCAAATCAGTCTCAGGACTGAAGACCTCAACAACAACAACAACAGTGACACTGAAGGCCATCTAATGAATTTCCTCTGCTCTTAATTTTTGGTGTTTTGATTGCCTCTTACACATCTGCATATGCCTCTTATATTTCAGGTACTTGTCAATATGACAGCTATTTCCACAATGTCATTGAGGTGGAAGCTTTAGTCCTGTATAAACAGCCTGTTCAAGATTCACATCGGCCGTGGAAACGTATTAGTTTCTCCCACGAAGTGGATTGGAGCTTGGCTACATTGTACAAAATATCTGCCAATCTTGTGACAGTCGAATTACTTCCTGGAATGATACAGAATTACCTTATTAAATTCACTTGATATTTTATCGATATTTCCGTTAAATATTTTAAACGACTTTTACTTAGGGCAGGGATGGGCAGTTGTTTTGGCCCCAAGGTCACGCTGTGAAATCGCAGGTTAGCAGGGAATAGAATCTTTTAGAAATACAGGATTTAGTAGTTAACTTTGTATTTCAGAGAAGGTGTAAACTGTACCACAAAAGTCATTAAGCAAAAATAAAATAAAATGTTGAAAGTTATGCACCGTTTATTTATTGCGACATTTCATATCACCTACAGTTACGAGCTAATTTAATTTTAGAGTCAGTTTGATGAGACAAATGATTCCTGTCACCGTTTTCTACATTTTTTTTTTGAAATTAGGGCTGAGACTCTTTATTGAAATACTCATCACAGCCTGTTAGACAATGTCTGTCAAGGAGTCGTTTTATTTACTCATGTTGATCGTGAAGCAAAAAAAACTTCGCTCACAAATATATGTGGAGCCAAATACAGACCCTATATTCCCAGAAAGTTTCTTTTATAGATTAAAATTTTTCAGCACATGAAGGTTTTTAAAAGTCAAGAAATGTCACAACAGCAGACATTTCTTTGACTATGTGATCTGACTGCATGTAAGTTCAAGTTGTAGCTCCTGAGGTGCTGTGTCAACATCAGCATTGGTGAGATAAGAGATCAAATTGGTTTCAAGATCGATTTTCTTGAAGTCCTGAAATTTTATTATGACGTACTACACTAATCTCTGCAGACGATCCCTAACCTCATCAGAAACACTTTCAGGAACTTTCTGTTTTCTTAAGAAAGGGAATGATAAAAATTACCTTCGTTTGCTTGCCTTGCCAATAAACATACTTTGCTTTCAAAGGGCTTGTATGTCTCCAAGTTTCATGTGCAAACAACTCCTTTCCCTGCAATGTCCCTTTCAGGTCATTTACCTTCTGTGATGTATCAGGCTGCTAATATCATCTCATCCCTCCCCTCCTCAAAAACCATGAGATACCTCCTTCGTGTCCAGAAATAAGAGGATTTTGGTTTGCAATGCCCAAACTCTTTTTAATACTTTTCCAATGCTCAACCAACTCAAGATATTACGGTAAATCGCGCCTTCCTTCCGTGCCTCCACATCCCCAAGAAAAGATCTGAACTGTCGATGGTACTCCGTCCCTGCTCTGATAGTGTGGACCACACCAACGACCTACCTCTACCAGTACCTTTAAGTTCAGTGTCGTGTCTCGTGCTTGTATGTCCACAGGCAGAGTCTCTGTGGGCGTTTACTAATGAGTAGTCATTCTGAAATACGATATGTGTAATCTGACGCCATTCAAAGCCATGTATTGCAATAATTCTTGCTTTATCAATTCAGTTTATGACAAGATCCGCTCGGCTTCATCTAATTTATTGTGTCGTTGTGTGATGTAATAAGGCCAATTATTTTGAAGAAGATATTTTTACAAATATCGAAACCACGGTCAAGGGATAATAAACCTTTATTTGCAACTGGATGGCTGATTTTTCAATCTCTTCAGAATTACACAGTTGCTGTTTCGCAGTCTTGTTTAAAATTTTATCTGTTTGTGAATGGGTAATGGCGTGTCATGCTAGTTGAGAACTTTGGTCGCGTATGGGACAGGGACGTCGGAACAAGGTGTTTTTTTTCCTGTCTTGGCAGGCCACAAAAAAACTTTTTCATGGAGGACCACATGTGGCCATCATTAGAGGCATGAAGGAACACAGAATGCCGCGGCTGCTCGCTACTTATATGTCAACGTCAACCTCCTGTGACGCCAAGTCTGTGTCGGTCCTATGTTCCAGCTTCATTAGATGTCACCTTTTTACCTCTTGCGTGACGGAGCTCCAGCCAATGGGCATCCTGAAAGTGGCGAATAATTCAAGTCAAATAGATCTTATACAAAGTGAGAAAACTATTTTCTGAGGGGTTATCTTGGATTACACTCACCCCAAACACGACACAAATGTTTCAGCTTCTTCCACTTTCTTCATTCTGCTGTTGAATCCAAACACAATAAAAAGTCCGATATGTTACAGTTTTTCCGCTCAACTCGCCCATTTCTAACCCGTGAACTTCACTACTTAGTCTTCAAATATGCAACGTTCAATATGTCGTCGAAACAATAAAACTAGAAACCAAATGAAAAATCGCCATTGATAAACTAAACTTGTGGAATCCCGCGTACCAAAACGCCAAACAAAATCTCCGCGAATTAACGCACCAACCTCAATTTGCTGGATAAATTTTGACCGCAGCGGTAGAAAACATACCGAGTATTCTCCAGCAGCTCGTTTTGTATTATCACGTTATAGGGGAGAGAGTGTGGCAGATATGATTCACGAGTTGGGATGGAAGTCATTACAGCATAGACGTTTTTCGTCGCGGCGAGACCTTTTTACGAAATTTCAGTCACCAACTTTCTCTTCCGAATGCGAAAATATTTTGTTGAGCCCAACCTACATAGGTAGGAATGATCATCAAAATAAAATAAGAGAAATCAGAGCTCGAACAGAAAGGTGTAGGTGTTCGTTTTTCCCGCTCTCTGTTCGGCAGTGGAATAGTAGAGAGATAGTATGATTGTGGTTCGATGAACCCTCTGCCAAGCACTTAAATGTGAATTACAGAGTAGTCATGTAGATGTAGATGTAGATGTACATCACTGGCCGCATAAGCAATTGGTAGAATACTGTTGTTACACCTTGCTGTCCGTACAGTTTATCGAATATATTTCACACTGAAAACCAAACTACATTGTAAATAATCTTATGTTTGCTAATAGGAATGCAAAAAGGTTCGTTGTCTATCGTAGGCTCGATGGGTACTGCGTCGCTATCACCTGGGCTGATGCTGGCTATCGTTAGGGCCGTGGGCCGGTAGAGCGGGAAGCTGTTCTGATCAGCACAGGCAGCCACGAGCACTTCCACGGGAATGTTATTCCAGTATTTTAACAGGACTGCCGGGTTATAAAATGGAGTAAATTACCTCTGAACTTTTATTAGATTGTACTGTTAGCAAACTGATGAGGTGTGGTTTATTAAATTACGGAACAATCTTGTTTAGAAACTTAGCTCTTCTTTTGCATTACGCTACGTTTACCACGAACAGGTAGCGCAGCGAAATAGCTTTAATGGAAGGCAACACTTCCTGGAGAAATTTACGCACCTTAAAGAGTTAGAAAATACACTGGAATCAGCAAGTTTCCCGACCGACTCACAAACCCACCTATCGCCGTATATCCACAGCCCACGTCCATGTCCTCTAGGCTCGCTAATTTTAGATTCACGCAGTCGGTCGAACGAAATGAGCATCAGCACTGGAGATTGTAGATTCGTTGCCCACCGAGGCGAAACAGTTGTGTGTATGCGTGTTGTTTGCCCCTTCGGACACGTCCAAAAGAACAGACACCACGCATTCTTATTACATGTAAAAAGTCTGTCATCAAAAACTCTTTTTACACTAGTAATTTTATTTTAGTTACTGATGCAAACGAACGCCATGTAAAGTCGCAAGACACTTACTTCATTTTTTTGTGCTTGAGATGTTGAATATATTGGTTTGGAACTGTGATTCTAACTTGGATTTCCCATTCTTAGGATTTGGTCCATTCATGATGCTACAGTTCTATTAATTTGCGTTTTTTCAACATTTCTTACTCCTCGAGGCCTCCAAGTAAGCTACGTGTGTGTGTGTTCGAACCCTTTTGTGGCGTAAAATTTGCCTGTTCAAGCTCTAACCAGAGCATCATAATTCCTTCGACAGCAGCAAATATTTATGACGCTTTGGGCTACCAATGATACACTGAAGTTTGCATTACATCATTTCAAGTTCAAACATTCCAGTCCTAGCTGATGGTAAAAAAGAATTCTATGGCTAACGTCTTTTCGCATGTGGTCAAAGACGATACTTCACGGGTTCGACTTCCTGTCAGTATTGAACTCGTTGTCAAGTAGGTGAAAAAATCTATATTTAATGCCAGTTTGCGGCTAGACAACAACGGCGATAGGATCTGTACTCGAATCCCGGGAGGGCAGAAGTTATTATTATGTCTTGTCATTTCATTTTCAGACATCTCGCTAGTGTTCAGAAATTTCGATATCAGACTTTCCATTGTGCTTACATAACAATATCACTTGAAGCTCAGTTCAAATCCCTGTCCAACAAAGAACTTAACGTCACGTATCGTGAAGTTTGTTACTTCTGAGTCAAAACCTATTTAATATACACTCCTGGAAATTAAAATAAGAACACCGTGAATTCATTGTCCCAGGAAGGGGAAACTTTATTGACACATTCCTGGGGTCAGATGCATCACATGATCACACTGACAGAATGCCAGGCACATAGACACAGGCAACAGAGCATGCACAATGTCGGCACTAGTACAGTGTATATCCACCTTTCGCAGCAATGCAGGCTGCTATTCTCCCATGGAGACGATCGTAGAGATGCTGGATGTAGTCCTGTGGAACGGCTTGCCATGCCATTTCCACCTGGCGCCTCAGTTGGACCAGCGTTCGTGCTGGACGTGCAGACCGCGTGAGACGACGCTTCATCCAGTCCCAAACATGCTCAATGGGGGACAGATCCGGAGATCTTGCTGGCCAGGGTAGTTGACTTACACCTTCTAGAGCACGTTGGGTGGCACAGGATACATGCGGATCTGCATTGTCCTGTTGGAGCAGCAAGTTCCCCTGCCGGTCTAGGAATGGTAGAACGATGGGTTCGATGACGGTTTGGATGTACCGTGCACTATTCAGTGTCCCCTCGACGATCACCAGAGGTGTACGGCCAGTGTAGGAGATCGCTCCCCATACCATGATACCGGGTGTTGGCCCTGTGTGCTTCGGTCGTATGCAGTCCTGATTGTGGCGCTCACCTGCACGGCGCCAAACACGCATACGACCATCATTGGCACCAAGGCAGAAACGACTCTCATCGCTGAAGACGACACGTCTCCATTCGTCCCTCCATTCACGCCTGTCGCGACACCACTGGAGGCGGGCTGCACGATGTTGGGGCGTGAGCGGAAGACGGCCTAACGGTGTGCAGGACCGTAGCCCAGCTTCATGGAGACGGTTGCGAATGGTCCTCGCGATACCCCAGGAGCAACATTGTCCCTAATTTGCTGGGAAGTGGCGGTGCGGTCCCCTACGGCACTGCGTAGGATCCTACGGTCTTGGCGTGCATCCGTGCGTCGCTGCGGTCCGGTCCCAGGTCGACGGGCACGTGTACCTTCCGCCGACCACTGGCGACAACATCGATGTACTGTGGAGACCTCACGCCCCACGTGTTGAGCAATTCGGCGGTACGTCCACCCGGCCTCCCGCATGCCCCGTATACGCCCTCGCTCAAAGTCCGTCAACTGCACATACGGTTCACGTCCACGCTGTCGCGGCATGCTACCAGTGTTAAAGACTGCGATGGAGCTCCGTATGCCACGGCAAACTGGCTGACACTGACGGCGGCGGTGCACAAATGCTGCGCAGCTAGCGCCATTCGACGGCCAACACCGCGGTTCCTGGTGTGTCCGCTGTGCCGTGCGTGTGATCATTGCTTGTACAGCCCTCTCGCAGTGTCCGGAGCAAGTATGGTGGGTCTGACACACCGGTGTCAATGTGTTCTTTTTTCCATGTCCAGGAGTGTATTTCGTTGATAGGAATCCAAGTTGAGTACAGAAGTTTTTCTCATGTAGTGTCAAGATTATATTGGCCGAGTTAATTGCGGCTAGAAAGAGGTATATCACGTTCTTTATACCTAGTTAGCCCAGAAAATGAGTCTTATGTTCAAGTCTCGTTCGGACTCAAAACCTTTGCTTAGTTAACATTGCTTTTACGTGTTCGGTTTTAATCCAAACCCAGAACAAAATAGTTTGTCATGTCCTTTAAGGTTGAAACTCTAGGTTCTACGTACATTTATATGTCGCTTTGAGTTAGATAAGATGGAGTATAGGTACCTTTGAAACTGCACGTAGATGGACGTGCCATCATGTATACAGTTAAATTACTACTGATACGTTGTTGATGACAATGACAGACCACTTTATTCTGTTACTCGTCGTTTTTAACTGGTTATCTCATTAATCAGCTCGCACAAAATCACTCGCTAAACGAATGACGGTTAAAATGTGCTTGCAAAATCTTTTAGAGAGTAAGACCATTTCGAATTATTACAGAATATTTCATCAGACATTTTTGAAAATTCTCTTAGTCGCAAATAGCTTTAATTTTGAGTAAGGATTACGGAATGATTTATGTAATGGAGTTATAGTCATTACTTATCTCCGATACTGATGAGAACGGTATCATTTTATAAACGTCACATATATTCGTGCATTATACGTGTTAAGAACTGTCTGAGAATACTTGTGGACTGTGCCCTGCTGGATGCGTCTCTCTGGCGCCAGATTGCCGGTGGTCTACGCAGGTTGTTTTCGTAGCCGGTCAAACGGCAAGTTCAGTGCCCTTAGCTGAATAGCAGAGGCATGATTGGTAAACTTAAACTGGGGCTAGTTGACGTCATAAAGCCCTGCTCGAAATTGGAGGGAACGGTCGCTTTTGGCGCGAATGATGTTCTGAGACAGTGCGGGGGAATTTTGGAATCAGAACTGAATGCTAATTCGCAGTTTTTTGAGGAGAGTATGTAGTAGAGCAATGTTGGCTTCGCTCTTGCGTTGCGCGTGCAGTAAATTCTGGACCTGATCGTCCTCGGAGTCAGATGATCTTGCGAGTTGGTGACTAGTTTTCGGAAGAACTTAGAATTCTCGGACAGCCTTCTGGGCCAGGGGTTGCTGCACGGCAAAAGTCGGCGCCTACATTATCAGGACGCTGCATACCGACGACTTGTTTCAAATTTCAGTATTGGTACAGTACTTCGCGGCTCCGGCATTGTAGGAACTTATCAATATTATACTGAATCCCTCAGTTGCACAAGCGCTCGCTTTGTTACAAGTCCACCTTGCTTGTTTCTCCAAGTGGTCCCATTTGAGGTCTCATTACTAATTGCGACACTGCTATATAGTCGGGAGATGAATATGTGATTCATTAGGACCTCCAGTCATTATCGTCAATCTATTGCATCATAGAGAGTAGGAGCACCGTGTTCTCGAGCCAACTCTTATTCTCACAATATTTCAATATACACTATCCTTTAATCTACTATGTATGTCGACAGTCATGTACATTTATGTTCTGATATATAATAAATCTCATTGTAATATTTAATTCCGCGTATCATTTCGTAGATATAGGCAGAATCCCATTTCCTGTTGTTTATTATGTTAAAGTTCTCTCTTTTTGAGTAGATTACGATTTTTATCAAATTATTGTGAGTGTGCACTCCTTATTTTACTGACTAGCAGGGTCCACCATCTTTTCCTTCCGTTACCACTGCCCGCGTAATTAATTAGCTCGTATATAAGGAGGGGGTCGAATGCATGTCTCGTTCTCATGCAAAGTTCGTCTGAATTAAAGAGGTACAAACTCTTGTCCACCCTGGCACCTCGCAATTTCACTATACAGCTTGAATATACGAGGGTTGCCCAGAAGGTAATGCAACGCATTGTTTTCTTTAACGATTTTTTGTTGAACGTTATTAGAATTACACACATGAAAGAATGGTGTTTCATCTGCACACCCTATTTTCCCACGTAATCTCCATCTTCTATGGCCTTCCTCCAGCGCCAATCAAGGGCGTGTATGCCCTCTCGGTATCAGTCCTTGTCCTGGTGGCGGAGCCAGATCTGCACTCTTTGAATCACCTCATCATCGACCTCAAAACTTCTACGAATGGTATCCTTTAATGGCCCAAACTAGTGGAAGTACGAGGGAATACGTCAGGGCTGTAGAGTGGATGGGGTAGCACTGTCCAACTCCGTTTTGCGATGTGTTCAGCAGTCCTAAGACTTGTGTGGGGCCAAGCGTTATCGTGATGAAGCAAAACCTTCTGGTTCGCTGTAGCGCTGAAGTCGCCAGAAGCTCGTCGTCAGTGATATTAAAGTGTTGATATATGCTTCTTAATTATTGGTACCACCTTTTGGCATCACGTCAATGAGAATCACATCTGCACAGTCCCAGAACACGGTGGTCATGACCTTACCGATGGAAGCAGTTGCTTTGAATTTTTTCGTCTGTGGGTAGTGGGAGTGGCGCCATTCCATCGATGGGATGGCTAAGAATGGTGGACTCCAGTTTCATCACGTCTCACAATCCGGGACAAGGAGGTATCCGCCTGAGCTTCAAAACTTAGCAACAAATCAATACAAACGTCCGTTTTGTGTGATTTGTAATACAGCTTTAGACAACGCGGGACCCATCTTGTACACACTTTTGAAAATCCAAGAGTGCGGATAGTTGCATCCCCACTTCCCTTTGCTAATTGACTGCATTGACAGCATCAACTGCCGAGTCGTAATGCGTCTGTTCTCGCGAATGCACATGTAGGTTTTTTAGGTTCGAGAATTCCCTCCCTAGGCCCGACAGGACGCCTTCTGAGTCGCGGCAAGGTAGGAGTAGGCAAAATGCAACAGAGAATGACAATATTAATGTGCTACTAGTAAACTGCAGGAGCGTCTATAGAAAGGTCCCGGAACTGCTCTCATTCATAAACAGTCACAATGCCCACAGAAAGCTGGCTGAAACCAGATGTAAACAATAATACAATTCTAAACTCAGATTGGAATATATTCCGCAGAGACAGGCTGGACAGTGAAGGGGGAGGCGTGTTTATAGCGACAAGAAGTGCAATAGAATCGAAGGAAATTGACGGAGATTCGAAATGTGAAATAATTTGAGTAAAGGTCAGGGTTAAAGCAGGATCAGATATGGTAATTGGATGCCTCTACAGGCCCCCTGGCTCAACAGCTGTTGTGGATGAGCACCTGAAGTATAATTTTGAAAATATTTCGAGTAGATTTCCCCACCATGTTATAGTTCTGGGTGGAGATTTTAATTTGCGGGATATAGACTGGGAGACTCAAAACATTTATAACGGGTGGCAGGGACAAAGAATCGAATGAAATATTTTTAAGTGCTTTATCTGGAAACTACCTTGAACGGTTAAACAGAGAACCGACTCGTGGCGATAACATATTAGACCTTCTAGTGACAAACAGACCCGAAATTTTGAAACAGTTAACGCAGAACAGGGAATCAGCGATCATAAAGCGGTTACTGCATCGATGATTTCAGCCGTGAATAGAAATTTTAAAAAAGGTAGGAAGATTTTTCTGTTTAGCAAAAGTGACAGAAAGCCGATTTCAGATTACTTGACGAAAGTTTTGTCTCAAGTACAGATAGTGTTGAGGATCAGCAGACAAAGTTCAAAACCATCGTACAACATGCGTTAGATGAGTATGTGCCAAGCAAGGTTTTAAGAGATCGAAAAGAGCCACCGTGGTACTACAACCGAGTTAGAAAACTGCTGCGGAAGCAAAGGGAACTTCACAGCAAACCTAAACATAGCCAAAGCCTTGCAGACAAACAAAAATTACGCGATGAGGAGGGCTATGCGACAGGCGTTCAATGAATTCGAAAGTAAAGTTCTATGTACTGACTTGGCAGAAAATTCTAAGAAATTTTGGTCTTATATCAAAGCGGTAGGTGGATCAAAACAAAATGTCCAGACACTCTGTGACCAAAATGGTACTGAAACAGAGGATGACAGACTAAAGGCCGAAATACTAAATGTCTTTTTCCAAAGCTGTTTTACAGAGGAAGACTGCACTGTAATTCCTTCTCTAGATTGTCGCACAGATGACAAAATGGTAGATATCGAAATAGACGACAGAGGAACAGAGAAACAATTAAAATCGCTCAAAAGAGGAAAGGCCGCTGGACCTGATGGAATACCAGTTCGATTTTACACAGAGTACGCGAAGCAGCTTGCCCCCCTTCTTGCAGTGGTGTACCGTAGGTCTCTAGAATAGCGTAGCGTACCAAAGGATTCGAAAAGGGCACAGGTCATCCCCGTTTTCAAGAAGGGACGTCGAACAGATGTGCAGAACTACAGAACTATAGACCTATATCTCTAACGTCGATCAGTTGTAGAATTTTGGAACACGTATTATGTTGGAGTATAATGACTGTTCTGGAGACTAGAAATGTAGTCTGTAGGAATCAGCATGGGTTTCGAAAAAGACGGTCGTGGGAAACCCAGCTCACGATATTCGTCCACGAGACTTAGAGGGCCATAGACACGGGTTCACAGGTACATGCCGTGTTTCTTGACTTCCGCATGACGTTCGATACAGTTCCCCACAGTCGTTTAATGAACAAAGTAAGAGCATATGGACTATCAGACCAATTGTGTGATTGGATCGAAGAGTACCTAGATAACAGAACGCAGCATGTCATTCTCAATGGAGAGAAGTCTTCCGAAGAAAGAGTGATTTCAGGTGTGCCGTAGGGGATGACCTTGTGGATGACATCGTGTTGTGGATGATGCTGCGGTATATCGAGAGGTTGTAACAATGGAAAATTGTACTGAAATGCAGGAGGATCTGCAGCGAATTGACGCATGGTGCAGGGAATTGCAATTGAACCTCAATGTAGACAAGTGTAATATGCTGCGAATACATGGAAAGAAAGATCCCTTCTCATTTAGCTACAATATATCAGGTCAGCAAACTGGAAGCCGTTCATTCCATAAATTATCTCGGAGTAGGCATTAAGAGTTATTTAAAATGGAATGATCATATAAAGTTGGTGTCGGTAAAGCAGATACCAGACTGAGATTCACTGGAAGAATCCTAAGGAAATGCAAACCGAAATCAAAGGAAGTAGGTTACAGTACGCTTGTTCGCCCACTGCTTGAATACTGCTCAGCAGTGTGGGATCCGTACCAGATAGGGTTGATCGAAGAAACAGAGAAAATCCAACGGAGAGCAGCGCGCTCCGTTACAGGATCATTTAGCAATCGAGAAAGCGTTACGAAGATGATAGATAAACTCCAGTGGAAGATTCTGCAGGAGAGAGGCTCAGTAGCAGGGTACGGACTTTTGTTGAAGTTTCGAGAACATACCTACACCGAGGAGTCAAGCAGTGTATTGACCCCTCCTACGTATATCTCGCGAAGAGACCATGAGGATAAAATCAGAGAGATTAGAGCCCACACAGAGGCATATCGACAATCCTTCTTTCCACGAACAGTACGAGACTGGAATAGAAGGGAGAACCGATAGAGGTTCTCAAGGTACCCTCTGCCACACACCGTCAGGTGGCTTGCGGAGTATGGATGTAGATGTAGATGTAGATGTAGATGTAGAATGTCATCAGCTCCCCGCAACATGTCAGATGCGACAGCCATGGATACTCTTCTCGACCACTGCATTTTCTGTTCTGCCGAACCGCCTTCTGATCACCTCACCTTCCGTGCCCAGCGACTAACTATACGTACTTCTGTGAACAGCAGATTTTCCATAGACTTTGCACAAGCGTTTGTGGATATTCTCCACAGTTTGTTTCTCTGCAGTGAGAAATTCGGTAATGGCACCTTGCTTGTAACGTACATCACCTAAGACGCCATTTTGAAATTGTCCTGCCGCTGCGCTGTCTGACGGAAGCGACGGAAACTTGGCGCGCTCACTCAACAGACTTCAAGTAATACACACATAACGTTTCCCTTTCGTAGTATTGTTTTTGGCTGATAATAAAAAAAGGTGGTGCATTACTTCCTGGGCAACCCGCGTACATTACATATATTTCTTAACGGCTCTAATCGCTGCCGTGCTTGTTCCTTCTGAAGAACACAGGCACTGCAGTATTGAATTCATTACGTCGATAAAAATAATTACCGTAATGATAATCTGCAAACAAAAACTTAAAAGAAAGCATTGCTTTACGCCAAACACACAAAATGGACGAGGTTTGATTACGTAATGTACACGACAGAGAGGGCAATATAAAACAAAATTCAGCAGCATTTCAAGTTGTCACAGGTGATACTCTAAATACCCTGGTTTATATCAGGCATATTTCAGTACATTAATAACCCTCGGCGAAGAGATTTGGTTATGTACTAATGAAATTATATTGTTCCACAAGATCAGATTGACATCATAATAATGCAACACAGCTCGATCTGAGTCATGTTACAAAGTTCTTCCAACATCTAAACCTGCGTACTTCCCACGGCTGTAGTTGTGCAGTCGAGCGTCGAGTCCTTTGGGGTCACCAAACGGACAAGTTCTTTGTCTTCAGGTACGATGCTCTAGACGGCCCTTTCACACTGTCTACCGCAAGGATTTCACAATAATGCTGATATTTCTGTCTTACTGATAAAGAAAACATCTTTCAAATATCTTTTAACCTGATCAGGCGTTTGATTACCAGATTTCGATACGTCACAAGGAAGTTTAGAGCTTCAAAAAGAGATTCTCGAATGTGCGGTCAAAACTCACTACTAGTTTCTTATATAATAATGAAAAAGCGGGTGGTCAGTTTGAAAAAAAGACCATTTTGAGCGTCCTACACGACGACAAGAAACATATGGTGATCCCAAAGGACTCGGTGGTACATGCACAGCCGTGGGACGGATACAGGCTTTTGATGTTGGAATAACTTTGTGGGAATCCTTTCAGATCTAATTCTGTTGAATGATTATGATGTCTCTACTTGAGAAACAATACAATCAACCTGCGGTCACTAGTACATGATAAATTCTCTTCGGCAAGGCTTACCAATGTACTGAAATTTGTCTGATATAAGTCAAGATATTTAGAAAATGACCAGAGACAATCTGAAATCCTTCTGAATTTATGTTTTTTATTGTCTTCTCCGTTGTACCCGCCAGGGTAGCCGAGAGCGCTAATCCGCTGCTTCCTGGACTCGTGTAGGCCCGCCGGCCTCGGATCGAATCCGCCCAACCGACTACCAACGAGGGCCGGTATGCCAGCCAGCCTGGATGTGGTTTTTAGGCGGTTTTTCACATGCCGCTAGGTGAATACAAGGCTGGTACCCACGTTCCTCCTCAGTTACATGACTCACAGACATTTGCAAACGTTCGCACTATTTCATGGCTTACACTAGACACAGACAGCTGGGGTACACTACTTACGTCCTGAGGGGTTTGGGGTGGCGACAGGGAGTGCATCTAGCCACCCTCTGGAACAAACACTGCTAAATCCGTAATAACAAGGCCGACCCCACGTTGAAAGCTGGACAAGGCCTAAGGAAAGGAAGGACTATCTTCTCTGTTGTATGTACTATGTGAAGAAATTTTAAGCGTTACCTTAGAGGTTATCGTTATTGTCATTACTGTATGTTGTTATAATGAATTACTTATCGTTTTCAATTAACAAAATATATGACTGTGAAACGGTAAATAAATGAATGTAAAGCTTAAGGTAAAAATTTAAAAAGCAAGAGAAATAAAAGTAAAATAATTAATTATACTAGTAATGAATATTTAGGTATTTTACTTGCGTGTGTTGAAAATACTCCTAGAGCAAAAATTGTGTTTCAGGTTCGAGTTTTACACGGATCTCTACGTGTCTTGAACGCTTCATTAATTTATCTTATAACAAATGTTTTCTTTTTCCAAATTAATTTATGTTGATGAGGGGTTGAGTAAAATTCGAGATTATTAAAAAAATGATAATGGATATTTCAGAAACATAAATTACGTATTAACTTTTGTATGAAAAACATTTTTCACATATTATCCTTTCGAAGATATTCTCTCTAAACATAAATGCCAAACTACATTTCAGGATATATTGGGCATACACAAAAAGATGCGTACTGCACTATTTTGCCCCTATACACCGCCGCCAAGTTTCAGTAAGATCGTTTGTTGACAAGGGAGTAGGTGATCTTTGATTTAAGGCTGTGTGTCACCTACTATATTTTGTACACTCACACTAATTCAAATTTCTTTATTTTGTATCCTTCCTGCGGTTCTACTTTGCAGCTGACACTTAAGAACCTGAGACAGGGTCCAACGAACCTCCTTCAGACTATTTCTCTACCATTCCACTCCTGAACATTGTGCGGGAAAAAGGAGTACTTAAATATTTCCGTACGAGCTTTGATTTCTATTATTTTATTGCAATAACCGTTTCTCTCTATGCAGCGGGGCGTCAACAAAATATTGTCGCACTCGGAGGAGAAAGTTCTTGACTGAAATTTAATGAAAAGATCTCGCCGGAGCGATAAACGTCTTTGTTTTAGTGATGTCCACCCCCACTCGCGTAGCACACGCTATCTCCCCTGTTTTGTCATAATAAAAAACTAGCTGCCCTACTTTGAAACTTTTCGATGTTATGTGCCAATCCTTTCTGGTAAGGACCCCATACTGCGTGGCAATACCCCAGAAGAGGACGGAAAAGCATAGTGCAGGCAGTGTCTTTAGTAGATTTGTTACATCTTCCATGTGTTGTGCCAATAAAGCCAGCCTTTGGCCTGCCTTCCCCATAACATTATCTATGTTACAGTTCTGATTTAACTCGTTTGTGTTTATAAGCGCTATGTATTTAGTTCAACTGAAAACCTTAGGATCTGTATGATTTATCGCGTAATTGAAATGTAACGGGTTCCTTTTAGTACTCTTGTGGATGAACTGAAACTTTTCATTATTTGTTTGTATATTCTAAATCATTTCTCAAATGGTTATGATATTCGGATGACTTTTCCAGAACGTAGACGACAGCATAATCTGCAATCTAAGAGAACTGCTGAGATTATCGCCTCATTCTTTGATACAGAGTACCCAAGGAGATACAATCATTCGGGGATATGACAGGAACTATCATCCGTAACAAAAAATGTAGTAAATATGGTGTTATGCTAATTCATTACGGATATTTTAGAACCGCGACTGTGTATTGAATGTAAATAAGTTACACAAAACTGCAACCAGTCACTTTTGTGATTAATTATGTTTTATTCCATGAGCCGGTTTTCGAACCTTTGCTGTTTCGTCTTCAGATGGTTTCAGGAGGTTACATCATTATTGCTATCAGTAATGATGTAACTCCCTGAAACCATCTGAACATGAACCTGAAAAGGCTAGAAAACCGGTTCAGGGAATAAAACATAATTATGCAAAAAAGTGACTGGTTGCAGTTTTGTATAACTTATTTACATAGTAAATATGGGCCCTAAATTTTAGTCCTAAACTTTATGTCTGAAAATCTATGACCACTTAATCTTCGATACTACGAAACAAGTATCTTCTACTGCAAGCTCTTTGCTTCCCATATTTTTGGAGGCTGTAGTATGGAACAAAACAAGAAAAAAATCCTCTACAAATATGGGCTCTAAACTGCATATGTTAAGAGCTATGAGCACTTGCTCAGTAAAGAGATGTGTTTCGCAGTAACAAAGATAAACAAGTCTCTTATAGGTATGCTCTTAAGGTATGCTCTTTAGAGTCCATGTTTACTTAAATTTTTTCTTGTTTTGGTACATACTACCACTTCTAAAAATATGGAAAGCAAAGAGTACAGGAGGTTTTTTTCAAAGTAGTGATTATGAAGAAGTGTTCATAGGTCTTAAAGTATGCACTTCAGAGCTCATATTTCCTATAGCTTTTTGCTTCGAATGATTGTTCCTGTCATATCACTGGATGCTGACCATTCTTTCTGAGGTACCCTGCATAAATTAAGAATAACAGAGGGAGTATACTCTTTCCTGGGGAAGCCCGATATCACTTCTGCTTTACTCACTCAGTTTTAATGCCCGGCGTTGTATACGTTGGAGATTCCAGTAATCTGGATAGTGTAATTAACCTTGTGACGCAAGTGGATCTGTTTATCAGTGCTTCAAGCGATGTGTTAAACACGAGGCGAAGTGCGTACGATACCGTGCGCCACCCTCTAAAGGGTCCAGTGGTGAAACCGCAGAGCACGCACATAGCTGGCGAAGAGGACTGGGTGTTTTCCCGAGGCGCGGTCTTCGGCCGTAAAATTTTGATGGCCTCGTCACACAGCTACAGCCTGCAGAGGGCCCACTCACGCACACTCCACGGTAAAGGCTGTGCCCGGGAATGACCGCGACCATGTGGAGTCCAGTCCAGAGGCATCATGCGCAGAGGGAAGGGGCGGGCGAGTTTTGGGTAAAAGCTGGGCGGCGGCCGGAGCGCCGGCTGGCTCGCCTTATAGAATTTACGGAGCTGTTACTGTCGCCTTATCGCGTGGCCCGGCCGTTGGCTCCCGGATTTACTGCCTCCAGCCGCAGCAGCAGCCGCCAATGCCTAGCGCACCACGGCGCGGCCTACCCTGCCCCTGTAATTACCCGCCAGCTGCTACTACGTGCTACCTGCTGCCTGCTGCGGAAGCTCCACACCGTGGCCCGTTAATTGTGTCGACGCACTCAAGCACTCTCGCGTGACGTTCCTCCGTGCTCTCTCTCTCTCTCTCTCTCTCTTCCCTTCCGATACTACATTCGCTCTTCCGGCTGGAGGTTTTTCTGTTGTTGTTGTTCTCCTTCTTCTTCTTCTTGCCTGAGGAACTAACCTGGTGCGCAGAACTTAAGGAAGAAAGTAACTGACGCGTGATGTGTCAGTACGAAGTACACAACTTGATGGAAATTGAACTACTCATACACATTCCAGCCACATTAACATGACCACCTGTCAAAAGCCTGAATAACCCATTTTGAGGCGCGGAATACCGCAAACGTGCAGGATGAGTGTCAATGAGGTTCTGGAAGATACATACGGTACGAAAAGAAAGGAAAAATAAATTTATTGTTGGTGTTAATAACGATCATCCTCCTTTATCTCCTCTGCATTACTGCAGATGACGTGTCACTAAGCACATTTGGTCTGTGCATGCAGTACACGTGAGGCGCCTAGTTATTTCCACTGCACTGTGTGAAATACGGAGGTTCTGTTATAGTTCACTAACTTGCTGTCTTGATGTTGATGTCCCCAGCGCAGAAAACAGCACGCAGGTCGTAGGTTGAGGCTGAAATTGACTTTTAGCGAGGTTCTGTTCTGAAATAATGTATCACTTCTTTGGGATGCCACTTGCGTATTTTAATATAACCACACGAGAAGACTACATGATATTAATACAACACCTTCTGATACAGCAAAGTACATTATCAAACACACTGTTTACGAAAATGCATCTTTATACTATTTGTGGCACGTTTCTGTGCCTGATGACTACCGGAGTGAATTGTTAATACTGAATACTGGCAAACACATCCTGCCACAGACAACATGATTATACATCTCGACTGTCTAATCCAGAGTGACGAGCAGGAACTTAAGTAAAAATTGGAAACACATACTACGACAGACAACATGTGTGTTCTTCTCGACTGCCTAATCCAGGGTGACGAACAGCACGAAACACTTCGCGCGCTATACCAGAAAAGGCGTCACCCCAAAGCTTCCGAAGTGCTTCGTCTGCAATTTCGTCAGTCTTTTTTTATTTAAACTGTTTTTAATAATTCTAAAATGACTGATTGATCGTCAGCTGTTAAGAGATATTTATATTAATAAGTGAAGTCATTCTAATGAGAAGTTTAATTAATAATAATAACTATACTTCAACGTTTTTGCACCCTTGCTCCGAACACAGCAGCCAATCACAGAGCAGTAGCATTATGCAGGCGGTCTTTCTCACGAGAATGGTACTGAATCTAACATCTGTCACAGGTACGTCACATAAATGGACATTTAGAGAAAGGGAAAGGAAGTTTTTGGTACGACACGTGTGAATTATAAATTATTTCAAGACTGTGTACGTGTGCTCAATGTATAACAAATAGTAAAGAACTTAAATTATTATTATTCAAACACAAATATCGATGTAATTAACCAAACACAGTTTATTTGGTATAATCTCTGTGTAACATAGGCCATGAAGATCAGAGACAATGCTTTGATGGAACGAGCTCTCCTGTTTTGTTTCGTCTAGCGGTAAGCCGCCATTGTAGTGCTGTCTAATATTTAACGTAAGTTTTATCTGTATTTTGAAAAATATATTAGAAATTGTTATTAGAAAGTGTGTATTATTGACTTAATTATCACCTTTCATGATAGCAACCATTAATTATAATTAACAAAGTTTTTACAGAACTTCGGAGTCCAGGGAGCTCATCTCCCCTAGCAGGATTTAGTCGGCCATTATGCTGACTGTATTATTTAATTAAAATTTCGAATCATAATATTAGATGTAAATGCGAGAGACTTCTCAGTTTTGATCTTTCATTAATTTCAAAGTTAAAAAGAGTCAAAATAGATTTCGTTTATTAATATTTAGAATACTGAGTGAGTTTAGTATGTTTCATTTTGGCAGCCTAATGGCATACGAGATTCTCTCCAGTTTTTCCTTCCAAATCATGAACCACGGCGCTCCTGAGCTCAGACTATCCTTGATGTTGCCTATCTTGCGCATGGACTACTCAGTTTCTATATTTTGCTTATTTTTTTCATATTTCCACACAACTTCTTCCAGTTTCAAACCAAGCAGCTGTTATCCTTTTGAACCATCCTGTTTACTTAAACTGTAGGAGTGATATCTTAAATATTCACCTAGACACGTTTTCGGTTTAGACAACATGCTCAGCTTTTGTAAAAAGGCTCTTCTCTCTGTCCCACGTCCGAACGCTCGAAAGTAAACGTTTGAATCAAGAATGTGGAAAATATAGAGGGAGGGGCGTTATAAAGGATGTCGACCATAAGATTAGCTGATTACACTGCTATTCTCAGTCAAAGTGAGTACAAATTACTTGATCTTCTGAATGGAATAAACAGCGTAGTAAGCACAGTATACGCATACACATTAAAGCAGAGAAAAGCGAAACGAACAAGGGGTAGCAGAAATGAGGTTAGCGATAAATTTTGGAAAGAAAAAGACGACCAAGCGAAAAATTCTAGAACCGTGTAAGCAGGATAAAACGTGATGGACGAAGCAAGGAGTAAAAAACAGACGTTTATAAGTGACTACAATGAGCACTTGTTGATGACGTCACGTCTTGCTTTCGTAACAACACACTGGAGTCTTAGTTGCTACGCTGACTATTTAGAGTGGGCACTGGCTAACTGTTATGTATCTACCAAACACAAACAACACATTTGTGAATGAAAGACAGGGATAGTGAGCATTCCTCGCCATAAGAAGTCGACTTCCATCAAACATAGCTCTTCAAGCGAGGAAGAAATTACTGCAAACGCGCTTCTCTAGCATGGAGTTGTATGCAAGTGAATCATGATGTGTGAATAATTCCGTATACAGAAGGCTTCTGAAAGTTAAGTGGATATATAAGAAATGAAGAGGATCTCCGAAAAATCAGTTTACTAGAAGGAGCTATATCAAAGGCTGCGTCAAGACATCAGAAAATAAATTGCGTGGTATTACTGGAGGCAGTGGAATGTAAAAAATATATAGGAAAATAGGAGCAAGAATGTACAGAGTGTTAAAAGAAGTAGTCTATATTGTGAGAAGTGGTAGTATGGAACAAAACAAGGAAAAAATGTGTAGTAATGGCACTAATGAGCACACTAGAAGAACTATGGCCACTTGGTTATCTTAAAAACGGTGTAACACGTCTCTCCTAATGCAAGCTCTGTCCTATTACGAATGCTCACAGAATGCAGGAAATGAATGAGAAGGCATTATTCTGTTACTGTGAAACAGCAGAGCTTTTAATGTAATTTGACTACTATGACATTCGACCTGCACTTGGGGACAATCGCTAGAGGTGGTGTTCAGTATGGAGTAATACTGTTCCACTATGCTATTAACAGCAAAGGTAAAATAGCGATGTTAGAGAATTTCAGAAACTTGTCAAAACAGGAATTGATTATGTTAGACTTAATGTAGGCTCTGCAACGACCCAGAACTGAGCATCAGTAGCACTAATACATGTTTACTGCATGATGTATACATAGACAGTAGCAGAGGAAGTCACTTCATTAATTAGCTGCATTCTGGACTCAACAGCAGGTATTCTGTGTGCTTTCTCTAGTGCAATGGATGCCTGTATAATTGGCATTCTGGATAAAGTTTGACCGTAAATGACCTTGAAAAGTGTTAGCATTTGTGCAGGTAGAATACATTCAGGGACAAGCCTAAATTCGAGAGCTAATTTGATTGATTCATGACTCCCACAGGTGTTGATTTATGACCCCCTGGAGATAATCAGTCCTTCTGAGAAACTCCCCCCCCCCTCCATCTCCCCTTCCTCCTCATCCACCCATCTGGGAAATCCCCAATCTTCACACCTCCACCCCTCACCGATATAAATACACTTTTTATATCAAATTAATTGGCTAATTAATTAAATTGACCAATTAATTACCCCTACCGTTCCTGGGAAAACCCTCATTCCCAATCCCCTCATGACCCTCCCCTCCCCCATCTGGAAATAGGCAGAAAAAGACTCGCTCTGTGATGGGCTGCTGGAGAGAAAGGACATAAGGTAATTTATTTTCTTCATATTGGATGCTACCCTGTTGGAAATTAGCAGGCAAAGCTCTGCCCCTCCCCTCCTCTGCCAACCACCTGGAGAAACGGCGGGAACGATCAGTCTTTTCGGCCTGAGTAGATTGTGACAACGATGTTCCCACTTGTGTAACAATCAGCAAATGGGGACAAGTGACTTTCTGAAACTAAAAGTTTGCTTTCGATGCTGGGCCACCACGCCTAGCACACAGTTCTAGAAACTACTGTTCATTTACGCCGCTTGACTTATTTCTGTGGAGATTTGTCTAGAATCATACACTAAACTCTAGTTCGTGATCTAATAGACCTTTGCAATTGTGCAACTGTCGCTAGTTTTACGTCTGCAATGCTACAAAACATTTGGAGGGAAGAGGAGTACAGATTAGATATCAGCTGCATCATTAACGGTGTGTTTATCGAGGTATATAAGGTATTTAAAAAATAAAAAAATAAAGATATAGAGTTACCGTACTTGTAGAAACAGGCCATCAAAAAATATGTCATGTTGTAACATTCTGTATTATTTTATGTTTAATGTAAGGGGACTGATGACCACAGCAGTTCAAAAATAGTTCAAATGGCTCTGAGCACTATGGGACTTAACATCTGTGGTCATCAGTCCCCTAGAACTTAGAAGTACTTAAACCTAACTAACCTAAGGAGATCACACACATCCATACCCGAGACAGGATTCGAACCTGCGACCGTAACAGTCGCGCGGTTCCGGACTGTGCGCCTAGAACCGCTAGACCACCGCGGCCGGCCACAGCAGTTAAGTCTCATAGTGCTCAGAGCCATTTGAATTTTTTGTTTTTGTTGCTCTGAGTTAAGAAGCTGAGAAAACTATGGTTGACAATGAAGAACAAGTGAAGCAGGCCAGGGATTAGAGGCCACTACATTGTAAATGTCGAACTGGGATAGGGGAAGGAGACGGTGTTGCTGACCAGTGATGGCAAGCAAAACACTGTTAAGCACTTTTATTCAAGTAGTACTTCAGCATTTGTAGTACTGTGATGCCGCGGACACGCCCCCTCATGCGTGCGTCGTGGAGGCCCCGCTCACAGCTAAGGAAGCTGAGTGTGACGGCAGCGCCCAGAGATGCTGACACTTGTTTGTCCCACTGAACAACGCCTGCAGCAGTTGGCGCCGCGCAGCATCCTGCGGCAAACGCAAGCTGCGCATACGGCTGCCAGATTCTTGTGGAGAACGTCAGGACCCAGAGGAAGAGCTCGCTCCAGAGGGGGTTGATGGAAGACGCTGGAGCGTACGCCACGTCATGGGGGACTGCACCACCCTCGACATAAACCACTGCTCTCCAAGTCAATGGCATGTTTGCTGCCCCGATGCAATGCTTCGAAGGACAAACGAATCAACACATCCGTGACTCATCGACGAAGTAACTCCTCGACCCATGCCCCAACTGCAATGCGCTCCTGGTACCTAGCCAGGATTGCGAGGCTTGACCTGGACAACCTAGTGCTGGGTAAGCGGGCCTGGTGATGACACCCCTGTGCCACCGTCTCAGCATTCGACAGCTGCCCATGTCTTTCAACACAGTCATAACAGAGCTGCTACTTCCACGACACCACACAAAAGCTATGTGATGACAGTACGCAAGTCTGTGGATTATCACAAGGAAAAGCAGAATGTCAGAGATAGTGTTTTTATTTGATGCTGGGAATTGCAACTTGTTTTGAATTTTCATAAAAACAAGGCAAAGCCCATGACAAGCTAAGGGCCCCTATAGTACTTAATTAGAAGACCAACGTAGCCTTCACATTGTTTAAATATCTAAGCATAATAGTGTAATGCTACATAAAATGCAATTACCACGTGAAATCAGTATTGTGAAATACGGTTGATATGCTTCGATTTTTGAAGGACTCTGTGAAATTGTGGTTTTTATATTAATCACACTGCATTCATAACACCAGTGTAACCAATACAAAGTGTATTTAAGAATAGCGGTTCAATTCCAGTTTGGAGGGTTCTGAGAATATTACATTTTAAACTTTGAGGACTCTTATGAGGTTTCAGTTACAAATAATGTGTAAATTTTCCCCCTGAATTGATGTTCCTTTATGTGTTATATCATTGCGTAATAACCAGTTACGATAGTGCAGTACAACAATGATAAAGTGTATAAATACAACACAAAGAAATTACGAAGTAAAAATGTCAAAATCAGTTCAAAAATCAATTAAAAAATTAGATACTACTCTTTTTCTGAACGCTATTGTCGCTGTATCAAATTAAACGATATGATTTAATTACGTCTGGTGTACCGCCTTGACATTATGGTCTCCAGGTCAACACGTTTTCTTACTGTTATGCAAGCTCTAATAGAGAGTACACCCTTTGAGCTATTTTATAACTTCATGAACTTCGGCTGTTGTTTCACCCTTAAACTTGTGTGATCTGTTACCATGTTTACATCTGGTTTCACTGTTTCGTTCCCTGTAGTGCCTAGGAAACGTTTCCAAATGTTGAGGTGTCGGTTTGTAATGCCATGGATTGACAGAATTACTGCGTGACAAACTAATATTTCTACTGTATTTCCATCACTTACTACCTTAACTTTGTAACTGTAGAAGAATTCACGATGATGTGCGTTATTGGTCTCCTGTGTCACACCGGCTTCACAGAGATTAGATAAGATAAATGCGCGTTTTGTTTATCAGAGATACTATTTCATTAAACTCTTTAATAAATGCATTTCTTTCAGTGCTAGCTGCACTTGCAAACATTTCAAACTTAAACACTTACAGTCATCGTCTGTGTTGTGACTCATAGCTCGAATTCGTTTTGAAGCATTTACAACTCGCCCGTGAACGAGTCTCTCCTTTGAACTGATCCAAGTTTTGCAACAGAATTTTTGTCACAACTACTGCTTGACAACTTGCAAATTTTCAAACACTGTCTCAACACACAACAATAGCACAATTAACGATGCAGTACAATGTTATTCCAAGACCGTGTTTACAACAACGAATAACAATAATGAATAATTAATGGATGAATGTGCGAACTCTGATCGACCTCACAATGCACACAAAAACTTTGAGCCTGAGTTACGTTGACATACGTTATTTCCTCGAATTTAAAGTTTTATAGTCTGGAAGCTCTTAATTTCAGCTACGAAATAGCAGTGAGAGTTAAAATTCGATCTGGGATGGAATTTAGTCCCGTGCCCTCTTTCTAGACTGTTGATGTCGCTGCTTTCGTATTTGCTGTATCTGCTTCAAATGCACTTTTGTGATGAGCAGTTAAGACTGTTCTATCGATAATTTTAACTCCATGGAACATTACTCAGTGTAGTTCGTGGTGTAAGCTTTCGATTCTTTCTAACGTTCTAACATTTCGAGTGTTTATCAAGTGAGCTTGGCAGCTGATGACAAAAAAATACTGAGACGCGACTTCTAAGACTGTAGGAACCCAATAAAATCTGTACACAGCTGTTACAGCGATCCTCAGACGGCGTTGTTCTCGAAAAACCAGTTTAGGGACGGTAAATGAAGCGGTGTACGAAGAAGATTACTCAGTAGAAATTACAGTGCCTGTGATGTGAAGAAGTATGATGCACTGTATTTCTTCACAACAAAGCCATTGGAATTTCTTATTTATAGGTCGATAGTTGGCCTTCGACTGACAACTAAAATGTCTCCCCTGTACGGAAATAACGTTAAAGAGATCTTCGACTTATGGAAATTTGTCTCTGACCGTCAATAGTGCATGGATAGCCGAAGCGACAGTCTGCCTTCAACAGCAGAGTGTTGGGGTCGTTCTGTTTACGTCTCTGACGCGATAGCACGCAAGTGGTATTTTAATGGTTTACAGTCGTGTAACTTCCCTCCTACGACGCTCCATGACATTTTCACAACGAAAATCGGCAATGAAGTTCAGTTTTACGATCGAATACGTGAGACCAAAAGGATCTGAAATAACAACGTTTACGAGATGACGTTCACATCAATTATGATGAGCTAGTAGGAATTGACCCTCCATAGTGGTTAATAGCCGGCCGCGGTGGTCTCGCGGTTCTAGGCGCTCAGTCCGGACCCGTGCGACTGCTACGGTCGCAGGTTCGAATCCTGCCTCGGGTATGGATGTGTGTGATGTCCTTAGGTTAATTAGGTTTAAGTAGCTTATAAGTTCTAGGGGACTGATGGCCACAGTAGTTAAGTCCCATAGTGCTCAGAGCCATTTGAACCATAGTGGTTAATATGGTCTCTGTGAAACTGGTGGACTACGTGGTTTGTTAAAGTATCTGAATAGGTTCAGACTTTCGGATGGACACCTTGGCCCATAATAGTGGGAGATGTGGATCTTGCCAAAAGTGTTCCAGTTGTTATTTGATGTGCCAGCAGAGAAGGTGATCGCAGCCTTGAAGCACTGTGATAAGCCAAACGGTCGCAAAACGCACGCTTCACCATGCACCCAGCTCTGAACAGGGTGTGCCAGGTGCATATAGACTAACTAAACATGTACTGTCATGTTTCAACATAGGTAGGTACCATGCCGTTGTGTTTTACGACACTAACCAAAGACATGTTCAGTTTGTGGGAAAGTGGGAGAGCTCAGATCAAGTTGTGTGCAAAGTAGCATCACGCAGCTGCTGCTGGGGGAGGAGCAGATGTTGCTCCCATAGACATTTGTGGGTGCGCTTCAATATGTACCATCTGGTCATCGACTCATCGACTGTCTACTCCTACATCTACGTCCACCTGCTGGTGAGTGGCGGAGGGTACCTTGAGTACCTCTATCGGTTCTCCCTTCATTCCAGTCTCCTATTGTTCGTGGAAAGAATAATTGTCGGTATGCCTCTGTGTGGGCTCTAATCTCTCTTATTTTAACCTCACGGTCTCTTCGCGAGTAATACGTAGGATGGAGCAATACACTGCTTCACTCTCCGATGAAGGTATTTTCTCGAAACTTTAACAAAAGCCCCTACAGAGCTACTGAGCGTCTCTCCTGCAGAGTCTTTCACTGGAGTTTATCTATGATCTCCGTAACGCTTTCGCGATAGCTAAATGATCCTGTAACGATACGCGCTGCTCTCCGTTGCATTTTCTCTATCTCTTCTATCAACCCTGTCTGGTACGGATCCTACACTGCTGAGCAGTATTCAAGCAGTGGCGAACAAACGTACTGGAACCTACTTTCTTTGTTTTCGGATTGCATTTCCTTAGGATTCTTCCAATAAATCTCAGTCTGGCATCTGCTTTACCGACGATTAACTTTATATGATCATTCCATTTTAAATCTCTCCTAATGCGTACTCCCACATAATTTATGGAATTAACTGCTTGCAGTTGCTGACCTGCTATTTTGTAGCTAAATGATAAGGGATCTATCTTTCTATGTATTCGTAGCACATTAGACTTGTCTACATTGAGATTCAATTGCCCTTCCCTGCACCATGCGCCAATTCGCTGCAGATCCTCCTGCATTTCAGTACAATTTTCCATTGTTACAACCTCTCGATATACCACAGCATCATCCAAAACACGCCTCAGTGAACTTCCTATGTCATCCACAAGGCCATTTATGTATAATGTGAATAGCAACGGTCCTACGACACTCCCCTGCGGCACACCTGAAATTACTCTTAATTCGGAAGACTCTCTTCATTGAGAATGACATGCTGCGTTCTGTTATCTAGGAACTCTTCAATCCAATCACACAATTGGTCTGATAGTCGATATGCTCTTACTTTGTTCATTAAAAGACTGTGGGGAACTGTATCCAACGCCTTGCGGAAGTCAAGAAACACGGCATCTACCTGGAAACCCGTGTCTATGGCCCTCTGTGGCTCGTGGACCAATAGCGCGAGCTGGGTTTCACACGATCGTCTTTTCCGAAACCTATGCAGATTCCTACAGAGTAGATTTCTAGTCTCCAGAAAAGTCACTATACTCGAACATAACATGTGTTCCAAGATTCTACAACTGATAGACGTCAGAGATATAGGTGTATAGTTCTGCACATCTGTTCGACGTCCCGTCTTGAAAACAGGGATGACCTGTGACCTTTTCCAATCCTTTGGAACGATACGCTCTTCTAGAGACCTAGGTACATCGCTGCAAGAAAGGGGGCAAGTTCCTTCGCGTACTCTGTATAAAATCGAACTGGTATCCCATCAGGTCCAGCGGCCTTTGAGCGGTTTTAATTGTTTCTCTATCCCTCTACCATTTTGTCATTTGTGCGACAATCTAGAGAAGGAACTACAGTGCAGTCTTCCTCTGTGAAACAGCTTTGGAAAAAGACATTTAGTATTTCGGCCTTTAGTCTGTCATCCTCTGTTTCAGTACCATTTTGGTCACAGAGTGTCTGGACATTTTGGTTTGATCCACCTACCGCTTTGATATAAGACCAAAATTTCTTAGAATTTTCTGCCAAGTCAGTACACAAAACTTTACTTTCGAATTCATTGAACGCTTCTCGCATGGCCCTCCTCACTCTACATTTCGCTTCGCGTAATTTTTGTTTGTCTGAAAGGCTTTGCCAATGTTTAGGTTTGCTGTGAAGTTCCCTTTGCTACCGCAGCAGTTTTGTAACTCGGTTGTTGTACCACTGTGGCTCTTTTCGATCTCTTAAAATCTTGCTTGGCACATACTCATCTAACGCATGTTGTACGATGGTTTTGAACTTTGTCCACTGATCCTCAACACTATCTGTACTTGAGACAAAACTTTTGTGTTGGGCCATCAAGTACTCTGAAATCTGCTTTTTGTCACTTTTGCTAAACAGAATAATCTTCCGACCTTTTTTAATATTTCTATTTACGGCTGAAATCATCGATGCAGTAATCGCTTTATGATCGCTGATTCCCTGTTCTGCGTTAACTGTTTCAAATAGTTCGGATGTGTTTGTCACCAGAAGGTCTAATATGTTACCGCCACGAGTCGTTTCTCTGTTTAACTGCTCAAAGTAGTTTTCAGATAAAACACTTAAGAGATTTTACTGGATTCTTTGTCCCTGCCACCTGTTATGAACATTTGGGTCTCTCAGTCTATATCGACAGATGGGTAGCCTCCAATTGGCATTGGGTGGCTCCCAAAGGTGGCATCTGTGCTCTATGGACAGACAGTCGTCACTATCTGAGCCTCTCCCAGGACTGATCTTATAATGGGAAGGGCGAAAGGACCTGTCAGAAAGGTTGGGTGGCACAGACTTAGTGGTAGGACCCACGCTTTTGTTCCCAGTGGCAACAACCATCATCACGTCACATACTTACATTCGTGTCCAAAACCAACGGCGTTCATGGAATGGAAGAAATGCCAAATAGCTCCACTCAATACCTGTGGGGTGATGTTCACAAAGGACAAAGAGCCCAGTGATGCCAACCACTCCAAGGAGGAAGATCGGATAGTCAGCTCCTTGAAATGATTAGATTGACAGCAGTCTTGCAGGAGACTTCTCACAGCACATGGCATCTGGATGATATACAACAGGCAGATTCAGTCTCTGCATCTTCACTGTCTTACTGCAACCTTCAACTATCCTATTAATTCCACAGAATGATCGCCACATAGACCCTACTGTGCGACCTATGATGTTAAGGACATGACGTCTGCTGCTGTAGCTAAATCTGTTAGAGTTGTGTCACATCACGACTGTTAAGTCCCCTGGGTGTTTTTGTCAACAGTGAGGCCTTCTGGGGGTTCCCCAACTCCGCTACTTCCAGTAGCATCAAAGATACCACTTCCTGTAGCTTAATCTGTTAGAGTTGTGTCACATCACGACAGTTAAGTGCCCATGGATGTTGTTGTCAACAGCGAGGCCTTCTGGGGGTCCCCCTACTCCACTACTTCCAGTATCATCAAAGATACCACCTCCTCTCGACAGATCTACTTGGTTGACACCATCAGTCCTAATACCATCAGATCAAGGATCAAGCGCAGATGTTTGCGATGTGTCACAGGCAGCAGAGCTCAACATTGCGTTCATAAGAGAAGTGTGTATCGACTGGTTTCCATCTGTATACGAGTACGATGTTTACCAAGAGTGGTAAGGCATAGTGATCAATGATGCGGCCTACTTCCTGTCAGCATGAGGACTAGCTATCACATACAGATGCATCATTGTGATTTAGTATGCTCCCTATGGCACACGCAAGAGGAGAGACTGTTTGAGGATTTTTGGGGAGGCGGTCACGCCCTTATTCGAAGCACGCTACAATCACATCATAATAGGGGGACTTCAACTGTGTCCTGTACACAGGATCAAACGCTGCATTTCTGCACATGCCGGGAAATGTAACGAATGGTGCAAAACCTTCGCTTCATGGGTACATGGTGGAGTATCCACAGCATCAGGCAGGGGTCAACGTATGTTACCAAACATTTGGTAAGTTGCCTTGAACAGGTCTACATCTCCCAGGAACTTACGATGGAGAAGCTTGACGCTGAGATATGGCCGACAGGCTTACCGTCATTGTGCCTACCTCTCGTGATGGCTATCTCTGCACCATCTCCTCCAAAGACAGAGGGCATGCAGAGCAGGAGCTCATGGAAGATCAAAGTTGCTATTCATGAGGATCTGGACTGTCGACAGAAGATAGAGTAGTCTTGGAGGGACTATGAGAGGCAACATCCTACGTATCATTTCATGATATAGTGGTGACTCGATGACGCAAAACCTGTTCACCAACGCAATGCAGTCGAGAGACAATGAGATGGCAATGGCCCACCATGGAATATCATTTTATACTACCACGGAAGATATCTACCAATGTCGTCGCCAGGACGTCATGCTGATGTTTGGCAATTGTAAGCAAAGAACACTATGTTTTCACGACACAGTCTCGAGGGCTCCCTTGTACAGGCACGTAGTCAGGACTGAATGGTGGAGAAACAAACGTCAACGCTTCACATAATGCACGAACGTCATAAAAGATGAACAGCATTACGCCGGAGATTGTTGCTGATACCCTTCACAACAGATGACCAACAAATCGCCTGGCTCAGATGGTCTCCTGATACAGTTTCATTGTACACTCCTGGAAATTGAAATAATAACACCATGAATTCATTGTCCCAGGAAGGGGAAACTTTATTGACACATTCCTGGGGTCAGATACATCACATGATCACACTGACAGAACCACAGGCACGTAGACACAGGCAACAGAGCATGCACAATGTCGGCACTAGTACAGTGTATATCCACCTTTCGCAGCAATGCAGGCTGCTATTCTCCCATGGAGACGATCGTAGAGATGCTGGATGTAGTCCTGTGGAACGGCTTGCCATGCCATTTCCACCTGGCGCCTCAGTTGGACCAGCGTTCGTGCTGGACGTGCAGACCGCGTGAGACAACGCTTCATCCAGTCCCAAACATGCTCGATGGGGGACAGATCCGAAGATCTTGCTGGCCTGGGTAGTTGACTTACACCTTCTAGAGCACGTTGGGTGGCACGGGATACATGTGGACGTGCATTGTCCTGTTGGAACAGCAAGTTCCCTTGCCGGTCTAGGAATGGTAGAACGATGGGTTCGATGACGGTTTGGATGTACCGTGCACTATTCAGTGTCCCCTCGACGATCACCAGAGGTGTACGGCCAGTATAGGAGATCGCTCCCCACAACATGATGCCGGGTGTTGGCCCTGTGTGCCTCGGTCGTATGCAGTCCTGATTGTGGCGCTCACCTGCACGGCGCCAAACATGCATACGACCATCATTGGCACCAAGGCAGAAGCGACTGTCATCGCTGATGACGACACGTCTCCATTCGTCCCTCCATTCACGCCTGTCGCGACACCACTGGAGGCGGGCTGCACGATGTTGGGGCGTGAGCGGAAGACGGCCTAACGGTGTGCAGGACCGTAGCCCAGCTTCATGGAGACGGTTGCGAATGGTCCTCGCCTATACCCCAGGAGCAACAGTGTCCCTAATTTGCTGGGAAGTGGCGGTGCGGTCCCCTACGGCACTGCGTAGGATCCTACGGTCTTGGCGTGCATCCGTGCGTCGCTGCGGTCCGGTCCGAGGTCGACGGGCACGTGCACTTTCCGCCGACCACTGGCGACAACATCGATGTACTGTGGAGACCTCACGCCCCACGTGTTGAGCAATTCGGCGGTACGTCCACCCGGCCTCCCGCATGCCCACTATACGCCCTCGCTCAAAGTCCGCCAACTGCACATACGGTTCACGTCCACGCTGTCGTGGCATGCTACCAGTGTTAAAGACTGCGATGGAGCTCCGTATGCCACGGCAAACTGGCTGACACTGACGGCGGCGGTGCACAAATGCTGCGCAGCTAGCGCTATTCGACGGCCAACACCGAGGTTCCTGGTGTGTTCGCTTTGCCGTGCGTGTGATCATTGCTTGTACAGCCCTCTCGCAGTGTCCGGAGCAAGTATGGTGGGTCTGACACACCGGTGTCAATGTGTTCTTTTTTCCATTTTCAGGAGTGTATTTTCCATAAGGTTATGTTGCCTCAATAGTTTACGAGGTACCACGAGCCGATGACCCCTGCAATGTGGATGCCACCTGCCTTTGTCTATGACATCTTTACATCGGTCCCCAAGCAGTTGCTGGAAGGGAAACTGTCCATTACCAGCTCCTAACACTGCTCAGCATGGCTTTCAAGATATTTACGACGATTTTGGGTGCCTACATTTGGAATGTCCATCCCAAGTCAGTTCTACAGACCAGCTATGTCTTGGTGGTAACAGCCACATGCGGATGGTTCTCCTTGATTAGAGTGATATCGCATTGATGAGGTGTGTCATGTGTGTGGAGCCTTGGTCTTGGTGGACTTCAACCATACCTTCAGTAGGGCATGCCATGACTATTTTGAGAAAGCGCTGCGGCAGCTGGCCTTCCCCTAGTCCTCTATTAACACCAGCATGTGTCTACTGCACGACGCTGTTTCACAGGTAACGATTTGTGGCTAGCAGATATGACCCCTATCGCCGACACTGTGAGGTTAGGCAGAAACTCGTTGGTGGTTATGTATGCCACTGACACAGAGCTGCTGTTACATGCGCTATGGTGCCAGCCCCATGCACTAGTGGTGAAAGGTCTTACCTTCGTCTGCTACATGTAGGCAAACTATCTGGTGTTTTTAGTGCATATGTGAAGTGAAGACCAAAGACCACTGGATTGGATTGCCCAATACAACGCTGCAACCAGAAGCCATGTGAATTTGTAGAAATCTGAGGCGATGATAACTGGTAGTAGCCCTCTTGGAAGGGAACTCGGTCCTATGTGCACTCCAGGATATGATAAAATTTTGGCAGGTTACATATCTTCATGCGCGAAATTCAGCAGATGGTGAACTGTAACTATACTCGTCTCCTACAGATTACACATATGGATATCCACAGTAACTTTCTGTGGTCCTTGAACATGGCCCAGCAGGAGCCTTATGTCAACATCTATCTGGCACCGAGAATACCCCAACTTGCAGTAGAGCTTGTAATGCTGAAGACCATAGCAAATGCAGCCTACAGGCAGTCTTTGGTTACAGTCTTTGGTTACTTCGCCAGTAAAGGAGTAACCATCGAAGTATGATACGATATGCTCATGCTTCCTTCCACAGAGACTGGTCTTGGAATGATCAATGTGCTTGTTAGAGCGGCTGTCAGTTGCTTTCTATGTAGGCACGATGATGAAGATGTTGACTCGTCATCAGCATAGCTTCATGGGCACTCTGATAAAAGGAATGGCTAACGCCTCTCATGAACCACCGACTGCAGTGATGCATATTTCCCCAACACTATCTGTCTTTAATGAATTTATCGTGAACTTCAGTTATTTTGACACTGACTGAGTGAGTGAATGCTGTGGGCCAATGACGTTTATTGCCAGATGATGCAAGACCATCATCGGAATACAGCTGAAAGCTGTCTTCGCTCAGTTACTTGGCTGGTGATCTGGTGTTAAGAGCATGCAACCTGGGATTTGATGTTCTAATACAAATAAATAATTCCATTCCATTCCATATGTATTGCAGTCTCTCCAGTACCATCTACCTGATAAGGATTAACACCATCTAGAATGTGAGTCTACCATGCAGGTGTAGCGGTTGGTGAGACATTCAGCGAAGGACCCAAGTGCAGTGACTCTGGTCACTCTTCTCTTCCTTGATATGATGTATTATCCATGTAGTAAGATGTATGCAGTGACATTTATCAAGGATTAGATGATGTTGTATCTTCACAGAGTGTGAAAAGTGTTTATCGATTTCTGGTCCTTCCTATAGAAAGATTCACTGGTCTCTGACGCCACCCTTGGAATGTGCTGCGTGTGAGAATTTAACCTTACGTGCGTATTAATTTTACAGAGGAGAACAAGCGACAGAACCATACGGCTCCTTTCTCTATGAAGACATAGCCAGCCCACTGGCGTGTGAGAAGGATCGTCTTGTTGCTAGAAGCTGGAGATGAAGTGTCTAAAGCTGATTCCGCCAGAAGGGAGGCCCACGTTTACTTAACCTTTAATACTGTTCTTTTTCTTGTTTAGATACTACCTTTACCCCTAGGAGGGCACATGTGTACGAATAAAGATTGTTTGTTTAATCTTCTATCCTGCACCAAAAAGGGAAGAAAGAACATTTTTTCAGGGAATGTGGTTCAGGGATGAGGAGGGGTGGTATCGTGGCCAGGCCTTGGGTTTCAACCATTGATTACTCTGCCTCCAACAGGAATACATTTCATTATTCCGCAGGTTAGCTTTCTACATTGTATGTCTTGCATAGGAGGAAGCATGAACTATGTAACGGTACCACTGAAATTCGCACTGAAAATGACTGCGGCATTACTAAATTATATGATGTAGATCAGATTGCTACACCAAAATGCTCCAAGCTGCTTACTTAATAGTTTGAGAGGGGAACACTACGACCTCTACTTGAGCACGCCATCTATTTTTAATGTCTTGGGATGAAAATTCAAACGACTTCTTTCTCCGCATCAGGAAACTTTCGTGCTTTGGTCATACAAAATATCAAGGAAGACACCCTAATCATTTCATTTACTATCATGATGATCCCTTTGGTGGAACAATCTACGAAACTGAGGAATTCTTGTTATGATCCTTTCCCTGATTTATGATACAGTGGCAAGAGCTCTCTCTATCTCAATGGTTTCAGCAGATAGTTTACGCTTGGATCTCTGCAGAGCCGTCAGTCTTCCATCATTAGTCGCCTTGCCATAGGCGACTAATACTTCCTGCTACGGGCATTTGCATCACTGCTGAGTGTCTTTGGAATTCCTGAGTGCACTGTAGTTTTTTTTTCCTCATCGAGCTCCGTTCATGTTGTTTTGGTGCTGACAGGGTTCGGGAGTGCCATTTTATTCTGCAGTGTTTGACCTTTCATCCTCTTATTTTTCGTCACAATCCTCTTCAACAGCCGTCTGTCACCACCATTCAACACATAATTTCGTCCACGTTCTGACTTAGAGGATGATGTTTTTCCGCTTTTCCTGTACGCATTATAAATCTTCGATACAGCGCCTGTGCCTTACGAAACACCAAACCCTTCGGCTACCAAGGTTATGGAGGCACCAACTATGCAAGCACCAAAAATCTGCAACTTCTGAATTCACTTACGTCCAACATAATGGACCCACAAGTACACAGAGCACTGTTATGACCACTACTGACACTTCCGGACACACACACTGTTGATAGTCAGATATATCAACGGAACTTGCAAGTTTATACATCATCTGCATTAATGTACGACTATGCATTTCTCATCGTGTTTCGAAATTTTTGTCCAACCCCTGTATTTATGTCCCTGCGTGTCTATTCCCACACTCTCGATTCTGAGGGCTCAGAGTAAATCAGCTCTGTCCCAACTAAAACACATGATTAAGTGAACAGATCTTTAATCGAAATTATCAGTTTTGGTACTGTCTCTTCATCTGACGTCGATCTTTAACAGCTTCTTCCCTTAAGTGTTTCAGTTTACATTCTTACATTACATTACAATATTTTCAGATGAACTGAAAATTCCATAGATTGTTAATCATCAACCAGTTGTGAGGTTCACTGCTCTAACACAACTAATATCAAATTACCAAGATGCCAGAGAACAGCTGAAGAACATTTTAAATAAATTCCGGAACTTTTCACAATACACATTATGCAATCCCTAGCTATCTTCCAAATATTCAATCAGTTCTTGACATTAACTTGAATGAAAGATTTTACCTGGCGAAGCAACAGAGTATTACATTAGTAACTAAATGATACAAAAGATCGACTGGTGTTTTCCACAGTTAATTTCATTTCTTGAGCAGCAACACTGGTATCCCAACGCTCTTTGACGCCCTATGGGTTGTCGCACTGATGTAATCAGACATCCTGGTGCTTCCATCCAAAGCTCTTCATACTATGGCGTGCCATACTAATAATTTAGAAAAATTTAACATATGGTTTGCTCCCCATTTGTGATTTAATCTTGCCGTTTGGCAACTTTTATCTTTACGTTCTGTTAGCTTTATTATTGTACTAGGATCTTTCCGGTGGCTTCACTCAAAAACGAGTTTGAAACATTGGTTGAACACATCTCCTCTTCTCCTCCTCCCTCCTCTCTGTCAATATCTACTTCTTGTCCACGCCATCTTTCTATCAATCTCATTCTCCACCCTTTCTTTGTTCATTCCAGCCATTAACTCTCCAAATGTGTCTTTCTCCCCCCCCCCCCTCTCTGTCCACCTGTTCTTGCCCTCAGCCATGCAGAGTGGCCCCTCCCTTGATCATGGGTGAGAGTGTGTTGTTCTTAGTATAAGTTAGTATATATTAGTTTAAGTAATGTGTAAGTCTAGGGAATGATGACCTCATCAGCTTGGTCCCTTAGGAATTCACACACATTTAAATGCCTTTTTCCTCCCCCTCTCTCTGATTATCTGTTTCACCACTCTCTCTGTCCAAACACCATTTCCACATACGCGTATATCATAATTATTCTACCACCCAAACATTTGGAGCTACACTCATATGTTGTGAGACGTTCCCTGGGAGGAGGGTCCACTGGGGCCCGCACAGTAACACTGTGTTCGGTGTGGGGTGGCGGTGGGCTGCTGTGGCCTGTTGTGGAGGTGTGAACCACTGAGGGCTACGGCCGAACGAAGCCTCACCGTCGTTTCTAGGTCCCCAGTTTAATACGTACATACATATGTAGATGACCTAGTTATGGCGCCTGCTGCTGGAGTTACTTTGTACCTGAAGATTTCATCAGAGCAAGTGATCATCTCTAACTTGGTGGCCTTTCAGCATTATGACATACAGTGACTTCTAGTCAGCATTGGGTCAACTTAGCTTTCCTTCACCATCTTCGGTAGCAGCCAAAGAAACTGTTACCGAGGCACTGTTTATGGGAACTTGCACCAACCCAGCCAGTAGCCATGTTGTAGCTAGTGCTGGTGGCTAGACAACCACGAAGCCAGCATTCGCTGAATTTTCGTTGTTCACAATGAGCCCACCACTCGTATGCCGGCTTTCGGAGTTGGCATTGCCCGCGCTGCTGGTGGTTTCTGTGACAACCAGCAAATAAGTTCAGCATCCGGACCATGAGACACAGTACAGCCCTGCTTTGCGCAAATCGGAGTTCGACATCTGACTGCACGCACCGAACTGAGTTGATCACCTCTCTTCGGCAAGGTATTTGAGAATTCTGTAGTAAACAAATATTTCTCACATGATGGTGACTTGCTGACTGTTCTCCAACCTCCAAGGCTGCTGTCGAGCCTTGACCTCCAGGGTCGTGACAGGGAAAGTTGGCGCAGTGGTTACGTACTGGTCTCGCACTCGGGAGGAAGACCATTCTGTAATGCAGAATTGATCAGTAGATGTCACGGGGCACACTCGCCAATATTAGAGTGAGGGAGGGTTAGGAGGAGGAGGGGAGGGAGGATCGTGTTGAGAGAAGGGAAACAGCAACATCAGAATGGGTCAACGAGGAGAGCTCTGTGGCGTCAAACGTGGAGTAGTCACCAGACGTTCCCTGACACAAAATAAGTAAATAAATAAATAAATAAGTAAAATAAAATGAAAATCATCTCTTAAAGCAGCTAGGGTCGACTGTTGGTGATGTGACTGTGAAGTGGAAGTGAAAGGAATAAGCAGAGCTAAAACAAGATGGGACAGATGTCATGGACTGACATACAGAAATCGTCGGGCACTGCGCTGGTAGGTTGTGAAAATCGCAAGAAATCAGCCGAAGCAAAGTGCTTCTAACACAGCAGGTAGCGAACTGACTGCTGTGCGTAGGGAGTTAAAAATAATGGGGTACAAAGCTAGAGCACATAAGTGTCACACTTCTGTAATCAGTGCTAGGCGACGCTTGGGATGGTCTAATAACTGACGCCGCAGGTCAGTTGCCGACTGGAAATGAATGATTTAGAGTGATGAAGCCCGCTGTAGCCTGTGGAAATTAGATGGAAGCGTTTTGGGTTCGAATTTCAGGAGAATATCACCTGTCATCATGTGTAGTGCTAATGAAGCAGAGAAAAGGAGTGACAACGGGATTGGAGCATTCATAGTGGGTGCGGTGCGGTCCCCTTTTTGGATTTAGGAAAACGTCTAAAGTGGAAGAATATTAACACGTTTCACGGCAGTGTGTGCTGCGACCAGTAGAGGAACAGTTGCTAGGTGATGAATATTTGTAACAGGATGACAGAGCACGTTGTCATTAGCATCATCCGTGAGACAATGGTTTGTGGACAATAACATTCTTGAAATCGACTGTGCTGCCCAGAGTTTCGATGTCAACCCAATGGAACGCTTTTGGGATGAGGTACATCTACATGGATACTCTGCAAATCACATTTAAGTGCCTAGGAGAGGGTTCATCGAACCACCATCACAATTCTCTATTATTCCAATCTCGTATAGCGCGCGAAAAGAATGAACCCCTATATCGTTCCGTACAAGCTCTGATTTCCCTTATTTTATTGTGGTCATCGTTCCTCCCTACGTAGGTCGATGTCAACAAAAATATATTAGCATTCGGAGGAGAAAGTTCATGATTGGAATTTCGGGAGAAGATTCCGTCGCAACGGAAAACGCCTTTCTTTTAATGATGTTCAGCCCAAATCCTGTATCATTTCTGTGACACTCTCTCCCATATTTCCCTATAATAAAAAAAGTGCTGCTCTTCTTTGAACTTTTCCGATGTACTCCGTCAGTCCTATCTGGTAAGGATCCCACAGCGTGCAGCAGTATTCTAAAAGAGGACGGACAAGCGTAGTGTAGGCTCCTTAGCACGTCTGTAACATTTTCTAATTGTCCTGCCGATAAAACGCAGTCTTCGGTTAGCCTTCGACACAACATTTTCTATGTGTCCCTTCCAATTGAAGTTGTTCGTTATCCTAATACCTAGGTATTTAGTTGAATTTACAGCTTTTAGATTAGATTGATTTATCGCGTAACGGACGTTTAACGACTTCCTTTTAGCACTCATAGGGATGACCTCACACTTTTCGTTATTTAGGGTCAATAGCCACTTTTTGCACCATTCAGATATCTTTTCTAAATTGTTTTGCAGTTTGTTTTGATCTCCTGATGACTTTATTAGTCGATAAACGGCAGCGTCATCTGTAAACAACCGAAGACGGCAGCTCAGATTGTCTCCCAAATCGTTTATATAGATAAGGAACAGCAAATAGCCTCTACCGGTACCTTTGGGAAGGCCGTAGATGGCTTCTGTTTTACTCGGTGACTTTCCGTCAATTACTACGAACTATGACCTCTCTGACAGGAAATCACAAATCCAGTTACATAACTGAGACGATATTCCATAAGCTCGCAATTTTAGTACGAGCCGCTTATGTGGTACAGTGTCAAAAGCCTCCTGGAAATACAAAAATACGGAATCGATCTGAAATCCCTTGTCAATAGCACTCAGTACTTCATGTGTGTAAAGAGCTAGTTGTGTTTCATACGAACGATGTTTACTAAACCCGTGTTGTGTGTGTGTCAATAGACAGTTTTCATCGAGGTAATTCATAACGTTCGACCACAATATATGTTCCAAAATCCTGCTACATATCGACTTTAACGATATGGGCCTGTAATTTCGTGGATTACTCCTACTACCTTCCTTGAATATTGGCGTCACCTGTGCAACTATCCAGTCTTTGGATACAGATATTTCGTCGGACGAACGGTTGAATATAATTGTTAAGTATGGAGCTTATGCATCAGCATACTCCGAAAGGAACCTAATTGGTATACAATCTGGACCAGAAGACTTGTTTTTAGTAAATGATTTAAGTTGCTTCACTACTCCGACGATATTTACTTCTACGTTACTCTTATTGCTAGCTGTTTTCGATTAGAATTCTGGAATATTTACCTCGCCTTCTTTTGTGAAGTCATTTCGGAAGGCTCTGTTTGGCAGCACTGTCTGCGATAGTGTCTCCATTGGTAAGGCGCACAGAAGGCATTGTTTGCTGCTTGCCGCTAACATACTTCACATACGAACAAAATCTCTTTGGACTTTCTGCTAGGTTTCTAGACAAAGTTTCGTTATGGAAACTGTTATAAGCATCTCGCATTGAAGTCCGCGCTGAATTACGAGCTTCTGTGAAAGATTGCCAGTCTTGGGGTTTTTGCGTCTGTTTAAATTTGGCTCGTTTGATTCGTTGTTTCTGCAACAGTGCTCTAACCTATTTTGTGTACCAAGGAGGATCAGCTCCGTCGTTTGTTAATTTATTTAGTATAAATATCTCAATTCGTGCCAATACTATTACTTTGAATTTAAGCCACATTTGGTCTACGCTTATATTGTTAATCTGTAAAGAGTGGAGACTGTCTCTCAAAAATTTATATCTGCTGTTTTGATTAGGTATACTTTTCATTTATTTTTCGAGGATTTGGACATTACAATATTCAATCTCGCTACGAGAACTCTATGTTCACTAATCCTTGAATCGATTTTGATTCTCGTTATTAACTCAGGATTATTAACTTGTTGCTAAGAGGCCTAACGTTGGCGCTCCCAACAACCAGTAATCCCACGCTCTGTGATTTCCTGGATCTTGCAGACTGAGTGGTTTCCTCTTAAACAAGACAGGCGACAGCATCCGGCTCAGAGACAGTGTCAGCCACAGGCAGCACCTGGAACTTATTTGTCAGGCAAACCGGGGAGGCCTTACGTGCGGCCCCCTGGGAGATCATTCGCCGCCTGCTTCGCCCCACGGTGATATCTCACTCGACCACAGGTGAGGGGTCAGTCTCAGTGCTAGCACTAACTGGGTTGACCACCAGTGAGGACCGATCGGAGGTCTTTGACCTGCTGGACGTCCGTTGGATCCCCAGGGCCGGCCCACAACAGTGGTGCCCATCCACTGCAGCCATCCAAGTTTGAAGCTCAGACCGAGGTGTCACCAACTCGGCTTGTATCCACACACAACAATCGCAGTCCCTGTCTATGCTAAAGAACGTGGAATATTAAACTATGCAGATAAACGGACTATTGGCAAGTTCTGCGCAAGTCTACTGCAGAGCCTGACGAAAACGCACGAACTGTGTCTAGTAATCCGCAGATGTGCAAAAACCTAAATACCGAAGCACTCAGGTGAAACTAAATAATTTGCCCCTGAGCAGGAACTTGTAATATGTAACAAAATCTGTTTACATTCCGACGCAAACAGAAACGGGAGAACTGTGGCTATTATATATTAAATTTACATGTAGAAACTCAGGAAAATATAATATTAAAGCACACAGATGATATAATAAAATTCGCTCCTAGTTAAGAGTTCGTAAATGTCACAAAATCTGTTACTTCCCTGTTGCTGCGTCTGTCTCGGTCAGCTACTACTGCCTGAACGTTGACTTCGCTCCTAGAGGACTATTTTCTCTAATTTCGTTTCTTTAGGAAGAATCGGCCGCCATTCACGCAGAGGAATGCCGACCCCTAACTGAAAGCGTCCCTAAGTGTATTCCAGCTGTCATCAAGGCGAAAAGTGGACACACCTCTTATTAATGGCCACTAATATGAGTCCGGGTATTTTTGATCAGATTTTGTATTGACAATATTAATTTTCATTTGTTGAGCAGTTTGTTTCACGGCTATGCTGATCAAACGGATCATGAGCGTACATAAAAAATTAATTTCTAATCACCACTCGAATAGAAGGCCTATATTAAGTTCGGCCTAAATTACAGTAGCAAATATACAGCCGTCGTATACATCTCACAATTGTGGACGTTTCCCTGTCGCATAGCGACGTGTAAGGTTTCCTGTCAATGAATTGTGTTCCAGGCAATATGGGGAGCTTAAAAAGGTATCAAGGACCTGACGTTCCCCGTTTTATGGCGCAATCCTCTAGGCGAATTCCAAAGTTTTCATGTGGACCACTAGTACATCGACAAATACGAAACAAGAATGTGAGCTTCATTAAAGGTTTCGCAGTCTCAAAGTAGAGCTTGTAGATTGCAAGCATGGTGCATTCAACAGAAGCTCTAGTTTCGTTTTGTCTCTTGTTATAATATGGCGTGACTGGTGCCACAGGTGCTTTCCAAGGATAATTAGTAGCTGTAACCAAGGTTGTTAGCTTGGCTTCCCGCCCAAGCCATCAGACATCAACAGCTGCACCTCCGCTGGGAACAACGACGACAACAGCTAATTACAGCGTCACTCCTCGTTAGGCGTCGTCTTGTGTCTGTGTCGTGAATGTCAGTAGCAGAGACGCTACCCTACTCAAGCGAGAGGGAGATGAGATTGCAGCAAACAGTAGCATAAACTCTTGAGGAGAAATTCCCTCTGCTGTACCTACTAATAGGCACTTAAATAAGCAATATTAGCTTTGAATAGCGCTGATCAAGGAAACCCGGATGAAGTGTTCAGACAGAGGAGAGTAATAAGCAACAAAATGAGAATACCGAAGCCCCACATGAGGGACAACAATGATAATAGGAGCCAAGTGGACTGCCTAGGATTTACAGACAACATAGCGATGATGAGTGGAAGAAGACGCAAGGAGACAACTTCACAATCTAAACAAAATAGCGGAAAGTGGGGAATGAGGATCGCCTGTAACAAGACAAAGACATGGAATATCACTGGGGGCTGGAAAACACTAGAAGGCATTGGGTAAACCTGGAAAAATATGTAGTAGGAATGCAATTTTGTCATATGATGACATGATGGAGACCGTGGCTGTTGTTTGAAGACAAATGTTGATGGTGTTAGGACAGCAGCCAGCTACAAATTTACTTTGAGTTCCTTTATTCAAAAGAAACTGTTACCGGTTGCGAATCGTTGTGATTCATCATCAGACGGTTTACATGCTTTTTTAATGACATTTGGTGTCTTTTTATAGATTAACTGTCGTGAAACGCCGGTTTCGAGTGTTTGTTTTCATAACATTCGTCCAACCGATGTAAATGCATTCCCACTGCATCCTCGTTGTTGCACACGTAAATAGTTCTCACTGTACACTTTAGATTTGTCGCTGAGATCATTTCAACCACGCACCACATGTTTTGATACATGTTTCAAGATAAAGATGAGGTCAGCTTTATGCGTCATACGAGGTATACAGTGTGTCCCAGAAATGATGCGACAAACTTCGGCGAGTTGTAGAGAGTTTCGTGAGGAATAAATCGAGAACAGAAAACTGTTTCCAAAAATAACGATGCTACAGAGAGTCGAAGTTATAGGCGGTTGCGCCTACTACTAGGCCACCCCTTCTGCAACAAAAGTGATGAGCCGTACGTGGAATGACTTGCAATGTTGTTAGTTATTCATAGATCGCGACTGATTAGCACGATCGCCTGTGGAGAAGATGCAGCAAGCTGCTGAGTAGAAAAGTCTTGCCTCCTATAAATATGGTGCTATGTTGCCCCAGTGGTTGACGGTTTCGTACACGTGTTGCATCTCCTGTTTATTTTTCTTCTTGAACCCTCTACAATCTCTGATGTCTCTCGGTACACAGGAGAAAAATAAACTGCATCCGAAAAAGTCATCCACCAAGGCAACTTATTCATAGGAGCCAAGCACCATCAATCCAGCGGATAGCTCCATCTTCTGCATTGGCGATCTTGGTAGTCAGCTGCGATCTCTGAATAACGAAAAACGTTGCGAGGCGTTCCGCCCACGGACCGTCAGCGTAGGGGGCTCAGTGGCAGGCGCCGGCGCCGGCGCCTATAGCTACGACGCTCTGTACTGTCAATAGATGACGTTTCTGGATGCGAGTTCCTATCACCAAGTTGTTCCTCAAACCCACGAAGTATTTCTCCATGTTTCTGGGGCAACCTGCACGCAATAAAGGGAGGGAATATATTTAGAGACGCAAATATCAGACACCACAAGGTAAGGATGAAGAAAGCGGTACTATAAGTAGCATATGGATGAAACAATGAAGAAATCATGCAGAACAAATAGAGAAAGAAGTGAAAAAGTACTAAGGAAAATACTGGACCCTAGAGGAAATGATGAAAGGTGAATACGAAGATCTGAGGAAAGGCTGTACTGTAGAATATCTGGAGAATTCAGATGAAAAGGTTAAGGTTCGTGGAACTTGTGGTAAGGATGATTATGGATAGAAGGACATAAATAGCACGAGAAGCAACAGAGAGGGCAAGAGCAAAGAAGGTAGGCAAGTTGATTGCTGAAATCAGGAAGAACTGTTCAGTCTTGAGGATCAAGACTGTTCCTCAAATTACACTGACGGAGACAGAATTGCAACAACAAGAAGGATTTGTGCTACGTTAAAGAAAGTTGCTTCGCATGTTCATACCGGGTGATCAAAAAGTCAGCATAAATTTGAAAACTGAATAAATCACGGAATAATGTAGATAGAGAGGTACAAATCGACACACATGCTTGGAAAGACATGGGGTTTTATTAGAACCAAGACAATACAATCATTTAAAAAATGTCCGACAGATGGCAATTCATCTGATCAGAATAGCAATAATTAGCATAGCAAAGTAAGACAAAGCAAAGATGATGATCTTTAGAGGAAATGCTCAAATCCACCATCATTCTCAACAATAGATGTAGCCGAGAAATAATGTTGTGAACAGCACTGTAAAGCATGTCCGGAGTTATGGTGAGGCATTGGCGTCGGATGTTGTCTTTCAGCATTCCTAGAGATGTCGGTCGATCATGATAAACTTGCGACTTCTGGTAACCCCAAAGCCAATAATCGCACGGACTGAGGTCTGGGGACCTGGGAGGCCCAGCATGACGAAAGTAGCTGCTGAGCACACGATCATCATCAAACGACGCGCGCAAGAGATCATTCACGCGTCTAGCAACATGTTTTTTGTTTTTTGTTTTAATGAAACCCCATGTCATTCCAAGCATGTGTGTCAATTTTTATCTCTCTATCTACTTTATTCCGTGGTTTATTAAGTTTTCAAATCTCTACTGACTTTTTGATCATCCGGTACATCGCAAAGAGATTATATGCATAAAAATTTCACGGCAGTCGCATAAGAATGGATCTAATAGTGCCACTATGAATATTCAAATCAGATTTGCTTTAAATAGCCGCTTTAATGAGCATTATTTACCTTTGGTACTGAACGTGGTGGTAGATATTAGTCACGAATGTCTTTAAGGCGACCAAGGAGCGATTTTAACACCGCACTGAGTGTGAATGGGGTTGCGTAATACGGCTACGAGAAGCTGGATATTTCTTCTATAATACTGCAGGAAGACAAAGCAGAAATGTAGCCACTGTACGTAGTTGCTGGCAGCAGTGGTCACGAGAATGTACGGCTGGAAGGACAACGGACTCCGGGCTGCCACGTGGCACTACCGAGACGGAAGACCATCATGTTCGTCGTATGGCTGTGTTGGATCGTATTGCATTTGCAGCAGCAATTTGAGCAGCAGTTGACACCACAGTGAAATAACTAACTGTTGTGAATCTGTTACTTCCTGGACAGCTCCGTCCCAGAAGCCCTATCCTTAGAAAACCACCGTTTCCGAGTTTAGTGGTGTCCAGCGAGAGCTCTTTGGAGGGCGGAGTGGAGATCTTTTCGTTTTCTGGTGAAAGCTGGTTCTGCGTCAGTGCCAGTGATGGGCCATGCGTTGATTAGAAGAGGGCCATTTAGGGCCTGTAACCAACCTGTCTGCGTGCTAGACACAGTGCACCTACAACTTGAGTTGTCTGCAAATTTGTGCGTCATGGTAATGATTCGACCTGTTATGCTGTCATTCAAGAACGGCATTTCAGGCGGTGTTTTCCGACACGATAGCGCTCGCCGACATAGCACTTTTGTAAGCCAACATGCTCTACAGAGTGTCAAGTTATTGCCTTGGCCTGCACGATCACCAGATCTGCTTCCAATAGAGCACATCTGGGAAGTCATCAGACGACAGCTATAGCGTAATCCACAAACAGCATTAATCGGCCCTGTATTTACCGACCAGGTGCTACAGCCGTGAAACTCCATACCACATTCTGACATGCGGCACCTGTCCACCACAATACATGCGCGTTGACATGCTTGTATTCAATATTCTGACGGTCACACCGGTTATTAATGTATCAGCACTTCACAAGGTTTATCTCGCATCTACGTTATCACGTGATCTTGCAGTGTTACTCACTTAGATATGTTACGTAACAAAATATACTCCCGAAATTTCGTTACTCTACAACAATAATTTTTTCTGTTGCAATTTTCTTCCCATCAGTGTAGATATTCACAGCACAGTTTAAATTCTGTCCCACTGGGCAGCTGGCGCCATTCCTGGTCATGCAGTTCTGCCATGACAGAGTGCACAAATCGACAAAACAGGCTAGTGCAGCCCCACGGCGAAGCGAGCTGTGTCCGTGTGTGATAGTGGAGATAGAAGGCGGTGTCAGACTAGCAACAGAAATAACTTGAGCCAGAACCAGGAGGAGTTTTTGTGTCTAGTGGTGGGTCATGGATGGTGCACCGGCTGGTCTTATTTACGTCCAGGAATGGCTGGTAGTGGGATTTGACTGTCGAGCAACGGGGCCTGGGATGACGGTTAGCGCTTGGCTGCTGGCAGTAGGCAACAGGAGAGCAGTCTGTGTGGCATATGTTGTGGCTGCTGTCATCATAGCGACTGGAAGCTAAAGTAGCCTTAGTGGAATATGTAGGGAGAGTATGCGTCAGCGAGAAAGCACGAAAACGAGTAAGCTCTGGAGATGTGAGTCTGATGGACATATATGAGTGGCAAGCTTGCATGGCCAGCAGTGGAGAGAGCGTGGTGGAGCCTGGGCCTCAGCTAGCAGCTACTTGTTATCTACACAAGGCATCGATTTCTATTCTGTGGTGGGTGGACGATGTTCGCTCCAGGGAAGGTTGTCTGACGGTATCAAGCCACATAATATTACCCACGGACACTTGACAATACGACAGGGATCATGAAGTACATGCGAAGTAGCAAGACGCGCCGCTGACGTCAGAGTTAACCCAACGAGCAATTGGTAGCTCGCAATTGTCATGACGTATTGCGTTGTAATTGCGTCTATGAGCAAAATATAATCATCTTCGAAAGTGTGCATTTTTATTGGTGACTGGCGACTGAATACAGAGCTACGCTGTAATTATCAGCATGTTGAGGATTCTTTGGAGTAAGTTTTTAAGTAAATAATAACGTTTTGGGCCGCGAGTTGTATTAACCACAGCAAAGAAGTAAAAAGATGGAAGTAGATTTTATATATTTCCAAAATACAACGAGGCGGAACGAAAATGAATAAAGCTCCAAAACGAGAGAGTCCACGATGGCGTAACAACTGAGAGTCCACATGCGCGTTTCCCTAGCGTGCATTTTAGTATCCGTTATAATTGCTGTTGGATTGTGCTCTTGGATAACAGTGCACAAAAAGAATGTTGTGCCACTTGCGCTCGGCAGAACACTTCAGTATCGCGAACCCCTGCGTCTGCTGTGCTTCATCTCAAGTATTATTAGTTATTACGTTACAGTTACTGCAGAGCCGTTTCCGGGCCTAGTGTGTTATCTGAAATAAGATTTAGTATGACAACATTTGGTGAGAATTAAACCCTAAAGATGTGCCTTATTTTCATGTCAGTTAACGATTCTGACTTCTAATTATTGGACACATTCGAGTTATTGGTTTGAATAACTTGGTCCTGTAGTCAACCTTTGGGTAATGTAGTTCTATGTAACTTATTTTGTATATGTTATTAACTCCTATTGATTGGTTGTTTTAGTTTTCACGGCTTCAGTGTCGCCTCTAGTTAATTTAGTTTTGGATCTTAAGTCATAAGATTATTTTCTTGTTTTTGCTTCCAGATGGTATAGTTATTAGTGTTACAGTAGTGTATTGTGTTGAGCTCTCCTTGTTACTGTCAAATTCAAATAGTTTTGGGGGAGGGGGAGGGAGCAGGAATTTTACCATTTGGAATGTATGTTAGGTACCAAATTAATGTGTATCTGTGGACTGAAAACCGGTCATTTTTCTTGTGTTTGGTTCAAGGTGGCAGCCAGTCAAAATTTTGAACTGTTAAGTCATTTCGATCAATGCTTACATAAATTGTTTAATGGCTATTCCGGTTTCAATTGAGTAGTCACTATCAGTACCCCTTGAACAATTCTTAGTTTGTGGTTTCCTCAAAACTTCCTGTGAGGCAACATTTCCATGATACTCGTAACAGAGGACTAGTAGGGACCGCACGAAAATGACAGTTAAGAGTTTTCAACCGCTTTTGCCTCGGGGTGATACGACAACGTCACTGTGACATATACGATAACGGTTGTGCGAATACCGAATTATAGATAACGGCAGCTTAGGGTAGTTGCTTAATCAGAAGCTGTAAAAGCCATAATTAAGTCTTCAGTTACGGTGAAATTTGTTAGTTATCATTAGAAAGTTCTGCTTTTAAAAGGTATTGTTTAGGATTAGCCCTAATCTTAAGTTATTTGAGGAGCCAATAATTTATCGACTGGGAAATTTCCAATTGACCGAAACGATTTAACTCCATGTAATTTAATTTTTGCAGCGTTACCAAAAAATTAAGAGAAAGATAATGTACAATTGGCTTTTTTACCCTCTAAACAATATCAAGTTGGATTTTCGACTTATTTAGTTTCCGAAATGGAAAATTCGTTAACACTTACAGCCGGAATGTAAATAACTCATGACATTATAGCTTATTTTTTGTCGAATAGGGCGGATTTTTGATTACTGGTGTACTCAAGTTATCAACATGCCTCTACTAGTATGCCTCTTACATCCTCCTAGCATCGTCTGTGAATGAATGTTACGTTTATCTTATTTCTGCTACTCTACATAACTTCATTTTTTCTTTGTTTGACTATAATTTCATTCAACTAGTCCTGTACTCTTCATCACACTCGCTGAAGACAAAAATATCATCAGCGAATCTTATCACTGATGTTCTTTCACCCCGAATTTTAATCCCACTGATGAATCTTTCCTTTATTTTCGACATTGCTTCTTCGATTTGAGCTGGAGGGTTCAGAGACTGAATCACTGTCTTACATTTTTTTTAATCACAGGACTTCTTTCTTGCTCTTATTTTATCACCTTATTCCTTCTATTTGTTATGGCTAGCGCTTGGGCTATGGACCATTTCTATACCCAACAGAAGGATTGTCTTGCTACAACTATCCTAAACTACAGGGCAAGTTTAAATATTGCACACTGCCTCCAGATTAGGCAAGTGGAGCGACTCGGTTGGCTCTTTTTGCATTAGATGTGGTCTACGTTGCGCATTATGGAACCTCTGGAGGTAACATTTAGTTTGTGTATGGTTCCTGGGAAAATCAGAAAACATGGTTTTTCGGTAAGAAAATGCCGCTGCGGATTCAAAGACGGCTATACATAACAAATGGCTAAACTTTTTACGATATAACTTAAGATATAGATATCGAACCACCTTGAAAAATAATTTGATGTTTTTATCCGTTTCCGAGATAAAGAGGTTCAAAGTTACCCTACTCATAGACCTAAAATATGCATATAAAATCTGGTGTGATGCGAAAAAGGAGTTCATATGGTAAAATTACGTAACAAGGAGAAATAGCTGTAAATTATCTCCAGTATCATGAGATGAATTCTAAGAACCCCATGCTGTTGTAGTACTGAAGTACATGCAAAATGTTTGTGCACATAAAATTTGGTCTGAGGTGTATAGTTCTGCTTAAATTTCACTAAGTAACTACCAAAATTTTATTGACCCATAAAGCTCTTTTCATATAACTGATATGCCTTGCTGCAGCAGAGAAATAAGGAAACAAAAGGAAAAATTCTCCTAGTGGAGCAAGAAAAAGGTGAATATAATCCTGTTTATTAAAAGACTGTGAATGAAAAGTGGGGTATCAGCTGCCTAATTCTACCTTCCTCAGCACCAAAAATTTTCCGAAAAAATTTGCCTTGCGGAAAAATTCACGCGTTTTCATGCTGAGAGAGAAGAAGACACTGGGAGTGGAAAAGCGGCGAAAGAGTAATAAATAGTGGAAGATAGCAGACAGAAGACAGTGGGTGTGGTATAGAAAGAGCAAAGGAAGCAATGGCAGTGAGTATGTGTGTGTGAGTGGGGGGGGGGGGGGGGTGAAGAGACGGACACAGAAGTGCCAGTGGAACACGGATGCGAGTGACAGAACGTTGCTAGGAGAAGAATGAAGGTGACGCTGTTAGGAGGAAAGTATTAAAGAGAAGGAGAATGTGTAAGTGTGTGAGAGCCAGTAATAATGAGTGATAGAGGCTATAACACTAACAAAGAGAAAGATATAGAAGCAACGGGAAGGAACGAATGAGACAGTAGCAGTAAGAGTGTGACAGCGACAGGAGACATTATTAGTAGGGCAGAACGAAGAAGACTTTGGCGATGAGACAGAGGACGGTGGCACATAGAGAGACACCAAGAGGTAATGACAATGAGTTGGGGTGAATGATTGAGAATGGGCAAGTGGTGGTGGATGGGTATGAGTGACTTCCAACAATGGACTAATGGGTGTGAGCGAGTTACAGGTAGGGGAGCTTGTGCATGTGAGAGGTGAGTTGCACGTCAAAAAGGCTGCAAATATGTTTGCATGCCATACCTTTGGGGAAAATTTTAATAATGCTGAAGAAGGTAGACAGATGCAGTTGACAACCATTTCTAAGTCAGAGTCTTTTAACACTGCTGAACAGGAGTACATTGACATTTTTTGGCTCTGACAGGAGCATTTTTCTGTTTTTCTGCTGTTTACCGGCCTTTCCCTGTAGATTGTATCTACTTTTTCTGAAAATTTGAGACAGCTTGCAGCATTATATGTTGCCAACGCTTTTTGTAGGTCAATAAACTTTGGGAAGGTGTCTTGAGGTTTCTAAGTGTTGTCTATATTACGAAGCGCAACGTCAGTTCACCTCCTACGGTGCCTCTACTTCTCCCAAAGCCTCACTGAGGGTCGTCTGAGCCTCAAGTCTTCTGTATACTGTTCTAGTCAGCTACTTAGATGCATGAACTGATATACTTATCCCACAGTATTTCTCGCGTTTATCTGGCTCTGTTGTGTTCGGGGTTGTGTGGATAACATTCTTCCAAAACTCGGATAGCGTGTCTCGAGTCTCATAGATTCTGCACACTAATTTGAATAGTCGTTTGGTTGTAAATTCCTTAGCCGGCCGGAGTAGCCGTGCGGTTCTAGGCACTACAGTCTGGAACCGCGTGACGGCAACGGTCTTGGGCATGGATGTGTGTGATGTCCTTAGGTTAGTTAGGTTTAAGTAGTTCTAAGTTCTAGGGGACTGATGACCTAAGATGTTAAGTCCCATAGTGCTCAGAGCCATTTTTGTAACTTCCTTCAAGGCATTTAGAAATTCCGAAGGAATGTTATCTATGCCTACTGTCTTGTTCGTTTGGACTTCTTCCAGTGCACTGTCATACTTGGACTTTGTTCCATACACCTTCCAAATCGACATCTATCACACCATCAGATACAGGTTGTTCCTGCCCCTCGTAGATTCCTTCAATGTGCTCTCCTCTCTTGCTCGCTCTTTCCTTTGTCTTTAACTCTGGAATTTATTTTTCCCTCCCAATGTTTAGGCGCTTGCATCTCACAGAGAACTATTTCGTGTTTGTAGAGGTGGTTTCTGCTCTTTCATCCATGTTCAAAAGGACAGTCACCACAAATATAATTAATGCGATGACGGTCAATGATCCCTTCAGTGCAGATGCACGCCAAGCTCGAAGTCTTACGGGAATCAGTGAGATGCCTCGAATACTGAGGATAATGAATAGGGGTACTACATCAGTAGTGTGCTGTATAAGTTGAGAGTGTGGATCTGACGAGAGGTGTGGTGGGATAATTCGTGGATTTGTGTGTGGCCACTGTGTCTGGATCGCGTCTGTCTAGTAAACAGAAGACTTCGGTTTGAATCCTCGCCTGGCATAAGTTTTTAACTTGCCCCATTGATATAAACCAATGTTCACTGGCAGCTGAAGTCTTTAATTCCTTTTGTCTTGTCTTTTGGCCGTTAAATAAGCTGAATCTCTCCTTTTGGCGACAATTTCGTTTTTTTTTTATTTTTTCCAAACTTCCCTGCAGTTATTTTGGTTTAGTTACCCTCCATATCCTACAAATTTCATTCTTGAGTGACTAATACTGTTGTGTTTTCTTCTGAGAATTTTTGTATATTCGTCTTTCATGAGTGAGCTTAAATGTTTCGTCTGTTACCCAAGGTTTCTCCAAATAGTTAGGAAAAATGCCGCGGTGGTTCCTTTGAAAAGAATACAGCCAATTTCTTCGTACTTGATTTCCTTATCGCAGTCGCGACGTTAAATTTTCTTTTTCTTTTTTAGCTTCCCATTAATAAAAACACATGAAGTGTGTGCTATGCAATATTTTTGCTTTTTCACATTTTCATTGTAGTACTACGATTAGGATAAGTAAATTCCGTAATTCTCTTTCATTTCCTGCCGTTTGGTTGTTATTACCTAAGGTTTATTTTATGTAACTAACTTACACCTATTTGCGTGACTGCGATTCTTACAGATAATCAGCAGATCATAAATATTTTCAGTATTTATTATTTGTCCCAAATGGATGAGAACCTCATGACTGAGGATATTAAGAGTTAATCTGACCATATTACTTGATATTTGTAATATATTACGTATCGTGTTCATCTGTATAGGTCCATATTCACGAAACTCTCATCACTGTGACCCTCTGAAACGAATAATACTTCCTACTCAATTTTCATAGGTATTCAAAGCTAATCAACGTGACAATCTCCTACAGAGAACGCTGTGGCACTTTATTGTCTCTGGTGCAACGTGCCGTAGATGACGCCGCAGCGGGTGGACAACCTGTGTCACTATAACTGATATGTCGAAAATCCAACAATTGGCAATAAAAAATTAAAATCACAGCGAGCATAATGATGTTCTTCCTACTTCGTAGCGCTGAAAACGGCAGTAAAGGAAGGACAGTAAGGCGGAAATTCATTGCAGCATGGCCCGTGTGACAGATGTGCTTTGATTCGTTTATCCTGCTTCAATGGAGCCAGCACTCGAGCAAATATTTATGGAAGCAACGTGTGAATGGCCATCAGTGGAACGGATATTACTCTGAACGCCTGCGTGTCACACTGCAAACTGACCGACGGACGGCAAGCATTGAATTATCGGTCATATCGAATTCGAAACAATAACCACTATTTGCAGCTCCTGACTTGTGAATGGGAATGTAAAGAGGAGCGATACGGCACAGTAAATTAACGAGAGTGTTTCGTGATAGGCTAAAATCACAGCAGTATAAAACCAAAAGACATTCTTTTATAACAGCAAATGTAATTTTGATGAATCAGACGTTCCTGAGCTTATTTTCCGTAGTAAGATCACCAAGCATGCAGCAATAGACGTGTTATGAGTCTGGAAAAGACGTTAACTAGTACGAAAAATTTAAAGTCTGATTTCTGCTTCATACATTTCAAAGTAGGACACCATTTCATATTTCGAAATGCCGTAGTTTAGTGAATAACTGTGGTACACCTTTAAAATTGTGTACGGCGGCCGAGTAAATTACATTTTGTATAATCTGAACGTTTAACGTCATTTGAGACACTACCTTTATATCCTCACATTTTGTCATGTCAGAATTTCTCCCAAACATACGTAGTTTGATCCCTTCATGTGAACTTCATGTGAATGGTGTGGGGACATATTTGTTGTGATCTTTTTATCTACTTCAGTGTTTACTAAACTCATTATTTTTATCAATTACGAGCTATGGTTTAGGAGATATATGGAGGTCTGAAATTGGCTGAAAAAGTAAACAACAAATACCATTCAGCGAGAGCTTCTTAAAGGATTCAACATTTTGAGCACTATAAAACATAGACTGGATTTTAGATAGTTGTAAGTCACAAAGAAAGTAGTTACTTGAATTTACCCATGGTGGTCTATGCCATAATTAGTTTGTACAAAAATCTGATGCGCTTTTTCCTGTTGAGCGCAACCAGGTATTTCCAGCCATAGATGGAAAACTTTCAGCAATAGCCAGGTTAGTATTTGACCTCATCAAGATTCTTCAAGATTCTTAAGAATCGTGTAGTTACTTTCAATAGATTCTCTGGGGGTAGTTAGATGAGTTCATAAAACCTGTTATCTTTTGGTTCCTAAGCCTAAATACTGATTTTTGTAAAAGGAATACTGCATTTTTCGCCAATTTTGTGATGACCAGATCTGCGAAATTGTACCAAACACCCAATGATGCTTCAGAAGGTACCGATAGATTTTATAACGTTCATGAGGCACAACTAAAATCTGTTCCTAATGAACAGAAAAAAAAAATGAAATAACCGTGTGGCATTGATGGCCAAGAGGCTCCGCAAAATGACCACTTTAGGCGGCCACAATTCAAATATGTTAAATAATATGTGCATTTATACTTATAACGGCTTCTGACCTTAGGGTTGATGTGTATTCAGACTTGGCAAAATTCTGAAAGTACCTACCAACCTAAAAGGTGATTTATAGGTAGCTAAAAGTGAAAAAAATTGATTGAAAATCAAATTAGTATATTTTACTTGAAGTTCACAGACAGTAAGAGAGTTAGTATCTCTCATCATAATGATCCATTCTTCCGTCGTCGTCGTTGTCGTCATCACCATCATCATCATCATCATCATTTATTGTTTCTTCGTCACCATTATCTTCAAGCATTTTCACAACAGGTTATTCTAACATTAACAGTACCTCCTTAGGAAAGCGTTTTCTTTTTCTAATGTATCTCCTCTTGGACACAATGATAGGATCTGAAATTATCATCATCCAGTGGAAAATATCCGTATTGGTATACATTCTTGAATTTTCCTTGCATGGAAAAGTCTTAAACCTTTATATTCTTTCTGACTAGATTCCAAGATATCTTCTGAAAAAAGCCCCACAGGCAAAGGTAGTTCCTTTATTATGTCTGCACCATGTATTAGCAACTTGTGCGCAGATGCACTCATTTTGTACCAATTGTATGTTTCTAAACAGATTTTTGCTGTTTTGAGGCAATGATTTTTAAAATTATAGTAATTAACATTAAATCCGCAAGACAAAACGCTTAGGATGTTTGCGAACCTTAGTATAATTTCGGGCTCTAGACCTGTTATAGTCGCAGATTTCGTGGGCTCTGCAAGAAAAATTTCTTGTAGTATTCCCGTCATTGGAGTTACCTCCTCCTTGCATGGGCTGGTCTACCACTAATCCCATTTCACGATAGAGTTTAGAGGTTATATTTTCTTTTCTTCTTTTTATATTTTCTTTGGCTTCTTTACCTATTGCTTGCCACTGCTTCAGTTCCAATTTATATGATACATGTAACAAGTACTCGTTACATCTAAGGTATGAGTGTAAAACAGATATACCAAACTTAAATGAACTAGTCGTAGAATATTGTTTTTGCAAAAGTAAATCAAGGTTTTTGAGTTCTTTGGGTGTTGCCTCTCACACATTACACGCTTGTGTTGACGAAGTGTCAGTGAGCACATTAAACGTTTTTCCGTCCATCATTGTAAATACAGCACGATGTTTAAATGTGTAAGATTTATCCCCAAGGGTCACCTCAGTAGGCTGCAAACTTGATGTTTGTTCCTCAATTAATTCGTAATGGAGTTTTACTGATTCCTTTGTCTCCGTTTCAATCTGCAGGCGAATGATGCGGTTATATCTCGACAAGGAAGGACTTTGGTTGTTTCAGAAAATCTGGCATTTGCAATGGAACTATATAGTACATAGTACATAGTACATTATGTTGGTATCTCCATACAGTGAGTTGTTTGTAAATGGAATGTCCACCACTACCGTGAAGGCCCCACTTGTAGATGACTTTAATCGCTGAGTTTGCAGTGTGATCGTGGTGTAACAGAAGTACATCCTGCTGTACACGAGCAAGTCTTTTGATTGTGTGGTCCAAAATATCTTGAACTGCAATGTGCACTAAGGTCTTAGTTATTGTTGTGTTACTCGGGTAACATTGCTTCTTTGTTTGTGCTATGACATTATAAGGTGGATGGATGTTCGCACCTCGAGATATCGCCAATTTTGCCAATGAATATAATCTTCTTTTCTCATGTCAGAGTCAATAATGAGCGCTAAGGCTTCTGCGGGTGAGGAAGGCTTTGGTTATGAATAACCGAATATGATGGCTTTTCGTGAATGTGTTTCATTCATCTGTATCTGCGAGGGCTGGGGTTAGGGCTAAGTTTACTACGTGTGCAGCTGCTCTTGTTCCACTCTTTTTAAGGCTGCTTTGAGCAGCAGTAAACAAAAGCTCTGACGTTGACTCAGCAATAATTGTTTGCACTATTCTTTGTTTTGATCGTTGAGAGCTCTCTTCAAAAGATTTTTCAGGTCTCCCTCTGGGTTTTTTCACGTGTAAATATCCGTTTGTCGTTGTAGTGCGTAGAGCTGGCCAGACCAAGTCGTTTTCTAACCATTCTGAATTGGATTTGGTAAGTCTTTCCATACGCCAATTTAATTTTTTCCACTTTTGTAGCAATTTTGGAAACAAACACTTTTAAAATTGACTTAATTTTACATACAATGTCTTTTGACTATTTATATTCAGTAAATGTATCCAATATGTGAGTCGTTAATCCTTCTATACACTTAGACGGTGATTGCTTGTAAAGCTCCTTTTTTGACACTAAAACTAGATCCATTTTCGTCATATTTAATTCCGAGAGCTTCCCTTCATGAACCATGGACCTTGCCGTTGGTGGGGAGGCTTGCGTGCCTCAGCGATACAGATAGCCGTACCGTAGGTACAACCACAACGGAGGGGTATCTGTTGAGAGGCCAGACAAACGTGTGGTTCCTGAAGAGGGGCAGCAGCCATTTCAGTAGTTGCAAGAGCAACAGTCTGGATGATTGACTGATCTGGCATTGTAACAATAACCAAAACGGCCATGCTGTGCTGGTACTGCGAACGGCTGAAAGCAAGGGGAAACTACGGCCGTAATTTTTCCCGAAGGCATGCAGCTTTACTGTGGGATTAAATGATGATGGCATGCTCTTGGGTAAAATATTCCGCAGGTAAAATAGTCCCCCATTCGGATCTCCGGGCGGGGACTACTTAAGAGGATGTCGTTATCAGGAGAAAGAAAACTGGTGTTCTACGGATCGGAGCGTGGAATGTCAGATCCCTTAATCGGGCAAGTAGGTTAGAAAATTTAAAAAGGGAAATGGATAGGTTAAAGTTAGATATAGTGGGAATTAGTGAAGTTTGGTGGCAGGAGTAACAAGACTTTTGATCAGGCGAATGCAGAGTTATAAATACAAAATCAGATAGAAGTAATGCAGGAGTAGTTTAATAGTGAATAAAAAAAGGAGTGCGGGTAAGCTACTACAAACTGCATAGTGAACTCATTATTGTGGCCAAGATATATACGAAGCCCACACCTACTACAGTAGTACAAGTTTATATGCCAACTAACTCTACAGATGACGAAGAAATTGAAGAAATGTATGATCAAATAAATAAATTATTCAGATAGTGAAGGGTGACGAAAATCTAATAGTCATGGGTGACTGGAATTCGGTAGTAGGAAAAGAAAGAGAATGAAACATAGTAGGTGAATATGGATTGGGGGGAAGAAAAGAACGAGGAAGCCGCCTGGTAGAATTTTGCACAGAGCACAACTTAATCATAGCTCACAAATGGTTTAAAAATCATGAAAGAAGGTTGTATACATGGAAGAATCCTGGAGATACTAAAAGGTATGAGATAGATTATATAATGGTAAGACAGAAATTTAGGAACCAGGTTTTAAATTGTAAAACATTTCGAGGGGCAGATGTGGACTCTGACCACAATTTATTGGTTATGACCTGTAGATTAAAATTGAAGAAAGTGCAAAAAGGTGGGAATTTAAGGAGATGGGACCTGGATAAACTGAAAGAACCGGAGCTTTTACACAGTTTCAGGGAGAGCATAAGGGAACAATTGACAGGAATGGGGGAAAGAAATACAGTATAAGATAAATGGGTAGCTTTGAGGGATGAAGAAGTGAAGGCAGCAGAGGATCAAGTAGGTAAAAAGACGAGGGCTGCTAGAAATCCCTGGGTAACAGAAGAAATATTGAATTTAATAGATGAAAGGAGAAAATATAAAAATGCAATAAATGAAGTATGCAAAAAGGAATACAAACGTCTCAAGAATGAGATCGACAGGAAATGCAAAATAGCTAAGCAGGGATGGCTAGAGGACAAATGTAAGGATGTAGAGGCTTATCTCACTAGGGGTAAGATAGATACTGCCTACAGGAAAATTAAAGAGACCTTTGGAGATAAGAGAACCACCTGTATGAACATCAAGAGCGCATATGGAAACCCAGTTCTAAGCAAAGGAGGGAAAGTAGAAAGGTGGAAGTAGTATATAGAGGATCTATACAAGGGCGATTTACTTGAGGACAATATTATGGAAATGGAAGAGGATGTAGATGAAGATGAAATTGGAGATATGATACTGCGTGAAGAGTTTGACAGAGCACTGAAAGACCTGAGTCGAAACAAGGCCCCCGGAGTAGGCAACAATCCATTGGAACTACTGACAGCCTTGGGAGAGCCAGTCCTGACAAAACTCTACCATCTGGTGAGCAAGATGTATGAAACAGGCGAAATACCCTTAGACTTCAAGAGGAATATAATAATTCCAATCCCAAAGAAAGTAGGTGTTGACAGATGTGAAAATTACCGAACCATCAGTTTAATAAACCACAGCTGCAAAATACTAACACGAATTCTTTACAGAGGAACGGAAAAACTAGTAGAAGCCGACCTCGGGGAAGATCAGTTTGGATTACGTGAGGCAATACTGGCCCTGCGACTTATCTTAGAAGAAAGATTACGGAAAGGCAAACCTACGTTTCTAGTAATTGTAGACTAAGAGAAAGCTTCTGACAATGTTGATTGGAATACTCTCTTTCAAATTCTAAAAGTGGCAGGGGTAAAATACAGGGAGCGAAAGGCTATTTACAATTTGTACAGAAACCAGATGGGAGTTATAAGAGTCGAGGTACATGAAAGGGAAGCAGTGGTTGGGAAGGGAGTGAGACAGGGTTGTAGTCTCTACCCGATGTTATTCAATCTGTATATTGAGCAAGCAGTAAAGGAAACAAAAGAAAAATTTTGAGTAGGTATTAAAACCCATGGAGAAGAAAAAAAAAAAGCTTTGAGGTTCGCTGATGACATTGTAATTCTGTCAGAGACAGCAAAGGACTTGGAAGAGCAGTTAAATGGAATGGACAGTGTCTTGAGAGGAGTATATAAGATGAACATCAACAAAAGCAAAACGTTGATAATGGAATGTAGTAGAATCAAGTCGGGTAATGCTGAGGGAATTAGATTTGTAAATGAGACATTTAAAGTAGTAAAGGAGTTTTGCTATTTGGGGAGCAAAATAACTGATGATGGTCGAAGTAGAGAGGATATAAAATGTAGACTGGCAATGGCAAGGAAAGCGTTTCTGAAGAAGAGAAATTTGTTAACATCGAGTATAGATTTAAGTGTCAGGAAGTCATTTCTGAAAGTATTTGTATGGAGTGTAGCCATGTATGGAAGTGAAACATGGACGATAAATACTTTGGACAAGAAGAGAATAGAAGCTTTCGAAATGTGGCGCTACAGAAGAATGCTGAAGATTAGATGGGTAGATCACATAACTAATGAGGACGAATTGAATAGGACTGGGGAAAGGAGACGTTTGTGGTACAACTTGACCAGAAGAAGGGATCGGTTGATAGGGCATGTTCTGAGGCATCAAGGGATCACCAATTTAGTGTTGGAGGGCAGCGTTGAGCGTAAGAATCGTAGAGGGAGACCAAGAGATGAATACACCAAGCAGATTCAGAAGGATGTAGGTTGCAGTAGGTACTGGGAGATGAAGAAGCTTGCACAGGATAGAGTATCATGGAGAGCTGCATCAAACCAGCCTCACGACTGAAGACCACAACACCAACAACAATTCCGAGTGATTTGGTCCACTCCGACTACCTATAAAGAAAAGAATAAGGTGTCACAATGCGTTGGCTTGAGTTCATAGAATTTACTATACTAATAGTCAACTAAAGCACAGGTGTAAATATATAGGGCAGAATGTGGTACTAGGCGGACTTTTTTTTTTGAAAGTCTAAGGAAAAATATTTTTTATAACATCGTCATTTACTATTAAGAAGGGTAAAAAATGAATTGTAACGTTGTCTATTTAATGAACACACCTTTTGCTTCCACCTCCATGATAAATATTGAGATTTTCGAATGAGATGATTAAAAAAATTCATTTTATAATACTTACGAGTTTCGAAAGCAACTTGCCTGCAAACCCTCACACGCTTTTATTATCAACATGACTATGAATATTTTGCGGCAATGCGACGGACCAGCTACCTGAGGTGAAGAATACAAGGACGTTTAGACCTAATCTATAAGTGTGAAAATCGATTTTTGGTCGCCTGAAGTGGTCATTTTGCCGCGTATGCAAGTACATTTCAGGTGACGTCAAATTGGCCGACTCCCGCGTCGGTGATAATGAGATAATGATGAGTACAACACAACACCCAGTCCACGAGTGGAGAAAATCTTCAATCCACCAGAGAATTGAATCGAGGCGCGCCTCAAATTTGGCAAACACTTTACCACTCAGCATCTTGTTTAGCCGCTGGTCAGCAGCAAGTACGAATTTTACAAAATGTATAACACTGCGCTGTCTGTGATAACGTCATTTATTCGGCACAAAAATAACATTATCATAGACAGCACAGTGTTTGCATTTTATGAAATACGTTACTGCTCAGCTAAGGAGGATAATGTACTGGGCAGGAAGAAAGAATGTTCAAATGTGCGTGAATTCCTAAGGACCAAATCGCTGAGGTCACCGTTCCCTAGACTTACACACTAACTTAAACTAACTTATGCTACGGACACCCAGGCCCGATGGAGCACTCAAACCTTCGGCGGGAGGGGCCGCGCGATTCATGACATGGCGCCTCCAACCGCGACGTTACTTCGTACGGTCAGGAGGGGGGGGGGGGAATCCTCAGCTGTTCTTACATATGCTTGAATGGATAATACTACCCTTGCTGCTTTGTGGAAACTTCCAATTCTGGGAAATTCATGAGTTGATTCTCACGTTTTAGCAACAAATTAGATGAGCCATCATACAAAATAAGGAATATAAAGAGCAATGAAGGATGTCTTCCGTGGGGAGCAGTACGTGGGTGATAGGCAGGTTATTGATGCAGCAACAAGTTGGCTCCACCGTCGACCAGCAGAGTGGTCCCATGTTGGTATGCTGGCCTATCAAGTAGGATGGTGCAAGCCCATCGCATTGAATGGAGATTATGTTGAAAAATAGTTATGCAGCCAACAGAGTGAGGAATAGTATGATGTATTGGAATCCTGAATAAAACGAACTTGCTTTCAGAAACAGATGTACTACACTGCGTATTGGACGCCCCTCGTGTTTGTTGCTGTGCAGATCCTCTAAACAGTCGAGAAGTTCTTGTTGAAATAAATTCGCTGACAGCTAATATCTTAACATTAACTGTGTGAAACATAGACTTACTACCCTTTATTAACATAGGAAAATTGAGCCAGAAAGAGACTCGAACCTGGACGTCTCTCTCGTGGCGAGCAGTTGATCTATCTAGCCACTTCGTCTTTCTGGGAACGTCTCACAGACCTACAAAGACTTCCCTATGTCACACTGTCTACAGTCCTGCGCCATGTCTCCATAGACCACTCGCAATACGTGGGAAGTCCAGTTTCGAGTCGCGATCCGGCACAAATTTTCGAAGGTCACTAGTAGGTAGTATATCCACAGCTAACAAAGCTGACACAGAGCTGCTCGCCGTCAGCGCATTTATTTCGAATTAATTTCGAATGGCTCTCAATCGTCGTTAGCGTCTGTTCATCCAGGCATATAAATATTTGAATTTGTAATATTATTACTAGTTTTACTGTTATTGTTAAATCCTAATTTCAATTCCTCAACTGACTGGCTGGCTCACAGGCTGAATAGTGCGCGCCAATATGTATTCATTATAAAAGAATACATTTCAGTGGTATATAATCGACTCTCACGTGGAAATGTCACTACCTACATTGGCCAGGAGCCACTCCAGCCATCTACATATTGGTGTCGCAGTTGGAGCTACTTACCGTCTAGGCAGTTCATAATTTTGTGCCAGCGTTTGTCGCGAGATAAGGATGCATTCTGTAGTTTAAGAGAATTGTCTGGAAGAATTAGTTTGATAGAACGTGGGATACTGAAGTAACGAGGAAAGACGAGATGCATTTGAAGTTCGCTTAGGATGTAGATACTTTGGTAAGGAATACCCGAGTAGGCAGTTTAGTTGAAGAGGAGTGAATGTCTATATAAAGGGAAATCACAGACTTCTGACAGTCAGAAATAGGCACAAGAAAGGTAACTGTGAAGTAACCTTGGGTAATAGAAGAAATAATGCAACTGTTCCAAGAAAGAAGTACAAAAATGTTTAGGGAAAGACAGAAATGCAGCAATATAAATTACTTAGGAATGAAATAAAGTGGATGCGCAGGGAGGCGAAGGCGAAGGCGAAATGGGTGCAGGTAAATAAGCAACCGTGGTAACATTAGGAGTGCATTGAGTATTCCTCTGTTAAACGCAGAGGAGAGCAAGAGTTCATTGAAGATCTCTATGAAGACGAGCACCTGTCTAATGACTTGATACAAGAAGAAACTTGAGCCCGATACGAAAGACATAGTAAATCCAGTATTAGAATCAAAATTTAAAAGACATTGATTCCAGTCGTTGTACAGAATATATCACAATGGAAACGTAAGACTTCCGAAAAATATCATCTACACAATTCAGAAGACAGCAACGGCCAATGGGTGTGTGAATTACCGCGCAATCAGCTTAACATCTCATGCACCCAAATTTCTGACGAGAATAATGTTCAGAAGAACGAAACGTAGCACTAAGGATTTCTTAGATGACTATGAGTCGAAAAGGTAAAGATACCACAGAGGCGGTCCTGCAGCTGAAGATGGAAGCAAGACGGAAGAAAAATCGAGAAACTTTCACAGGACTTTTTAGATCTAGGAAAACCGTTTGACAACGTAAAATGGGTCAAGATGTTCGAAATTCTGAGAAAGATTAAACTATGGGGTTAATACAGAGTATGTGGAAAAAACGAGGGGAAACAATAAGCTGGAAGACTAAGAGGGAAGTGCTCGAGGTGAAAAAGGGTGTAACGTGGGGATGCAGCCTTAAGCCCATTCTGTTCAATCTATACTTCAAAGAAGAAATGACGGAAATAAGGACGACGCGGGGTCCGCAGCCAGCCAGGGCGGGCCACTCTTTGGGTCGCTACCGTGGATAGTCGTCTCGGCTCCCGACTCACGCTGGATACTTTCGTGGCGAAGGCCACAGATTCCCAACTACGCCAGCCAAGTAAGAAGCAGCACGGCGCCAGCCTACAGCTCCCGGCGGAGCAGCGCTGAGTCGGCTGCTGGCGCAGCCATCGTGACGTAATCGGAACTCTATAGATGCCGAACAAGGCCGGCACGACACAGCGTTGCGTCGTACAGCCCGCTGGGGTACTTGCTCAGCAATGCGGGGCCTGCGATGTGGACCGAAGTGAACGAAGCTCAGTAGTGGAAAGGAATAAATCATTTGAAAACCTCGGCGGAGTTTTAATACGCCTCATTGTGGCACCAGACAACATTTGGTGTCAGAAAAGCGGACGTCGTCTGTCCAGTAGGACGTTCGAGCCCACCGCCTGCAGTACAGTCACAAGATGAGGTGTGTGCTGTCAAATTTGTTCTTATGAGTGTTGGACGTTTTGGTTCTTTTTTGTTTTTTCAAGTATGGGTCCTGGAAAGCCACATTTTTAGATGTTTTGAGTACGCATATTATTTATTTTGACAGAATAAGTGTTAGTTGGGATAGTAAGAATTTTTTTTTCGTGGCGTTTGATTACTTTGCATTGGTTTATAATGTTACTGAGTATGTTGATACGGAGTTGTAGGAAGTCAGATTGTTCTTATACTTAAATGTTTTTGTCGGGACTAACTAAGAACGAAAGCAACACAATGGCAGAATCAAGGACGCAAGGTGTGTCGGAACCTGAAGCGGTGCCGATTTTGTTGGAAAAAGTAGCACAATTGACAGTGGACAATACTCAGTTGAGAAATGAATTAACATCTAGAAGTGAGCGGGAAATCGCATCTAATCGGTCGTTGTTGCCTAGGGTGCAGGAGATTGATCCAGCCGTTGTGAGTCTGATTATTCCATTTTATGGCAAGGCAGCTGAGGATGTGCGTTCGTTTGTGGAGGACTTGGAAATGTCAGCTGCGATGAATGGTTAGTCTGATGAGCAGTTGTTACATATAGCCAAGATTAGACTAAATGGTGAAGTGAAAATATATGTGTTTTGAGGCCTTAAGGAAGGCAGGACAGTTTAAGCAATTAAAGGAAGGGCTTTTACAAAGGTACAAGAAACAGAATACCGCTTGGTACTTTAGGGAGAGGTTAAGTACAATGACAAAGAGATAGGGGGAGACGGTGGAGAAATTTGCGGACAGGATAGGGGAAATTAATCAGTACACTTACGAGTTGGGTCAGAGCGATGCAGCGAATAGTGTTCTGGTGGAGGAGGCCGAGCAAAGGGCACTTGATGTATTTTTGAGAGTGTTACCGGCGCATATGTCAAGGAAAGTGCATGAAGGAACTCCGAAAGATTTGTATTCAGCCATTCAGCTGGCAATTCAGTGTGAGGAAATAGACATGGTAACAGGAGTATGTGAGAGGCAAACAGTATCTGCAGTGGGTATAAAAGTGTGGTCGTACGGGATATGTGTAGAGGAAATGTACCCAGTCGCCGAGGAATAAATGAAGGGGTGGAAATCAGCAGCGTGGAGGATGGAGAAATGGAGATTGGAGAGGCGGACAAGCGTTAAACGACAGAGGAGTACCAAAACCCATCTAAAGGAGCTCCTGTTTAATTTCAATGCTGCGAATACAAATGCAGAGGTGGAATGTTCAGTGGTAGGATTCGTAGGAACTAAAAAGTTTAAGATTTTGTTAGACACAGAGGCGCAAGTGTCAGTGGCTACTAAGAACATAATGGGACGAAGGAAGTTAGACCCACCACGTTATAGGTTGCGTGGAGTGGGGAATAAGGGGGTCACGCCTTTGGGATCGCTGACAGTTGACTTTCGCATAGAGAAAGTCCGATTTAATGCATGCATGGAGGTGGTACCATGGGTGAGCGAGGGCTACGACATGATCCTAGGAGTAGATTTCCTGCATCAAGATTATGCCAAAATTTACCTTCGACAATGAACTGGTGAACATGGTGCAATGTTATTACCACTAGGGGAAACTGTTGTCAATGCAGAGCTGTCGCAAGGAGCGTTCAACGAAATGAACAAACCAATTGAACCGCTTACATTAGCATTAAGGGTCAATTCGCATGAATGTGTGTCTATCGCCACCGGCAAGTCGCTTCGGGTAGGTGTGGAGTCGAATCTAACTGTGGTTAGAGTATGTGTTATTGAACCATTGGAGGAAAATGAAGATTTGGGTTCATTGGGTTGTTTTGTGAAACGTAGAGTTGTACGTGTACAGGAAGGGACCGACGGGCGAGTACTTCACGTGAACGTGGATAATTTTAGCGTTGTAGACGCGAATTTGAGGAAAGGAGTTTTAGTAGCAAATTTATATCTGCCAGATGATGAAGACTGGTGTTCGAGAGGTAGGCGAAGTTATCAAGCACTAGCTGCCGACGTAACTGCATTGCATGACAAAATTAAGCATTTGAAAGGAGAAGAAAGGGAGCAGATGGAAGAATTATTGTGGGAGTTTAAGAATTTATTTTCCCACAACAACAAACAACTCCATTAATTAAATACAGTATACCAACAGGGACTGAACCACCGGGTTGCCGTAAACCATACAGAATACCGAGATGTTTGCAGCCGATTGTGGAGGATTTCATTGCACAGCAGCTTGCGGACGGTATTGTAGAGCTTAGTAATAGTTGCTGGGGAGCGAGCATTGTCGCTGTGCTTAAAAAATTTGCGGATGGAACTAAGAAACTGTGTCACTGCTGTGACTACCGATACCTCAATAATAAGACAGTGACGAACGCATACCCCATTCCAAACGTATCAAAGACTTTGTGTCACTTATGACAGTATCAGTACTTTTCTACGATGGATTCGACAAGTGGTTATCATCAATTAGAGGTGGCTCCAGAGGACTGTCCAAAAACTGCGTTCTCTACTCCTGGAGGCCATTACCAGTACATCAGAATGCCATTCGGTTTGAAAAACGCTCCGGCAACGTTTCAGAGGTTGTTAGACAGTGTGTTGAGGGGTTTGAAACCAGGGCAGTGTCGTGTCTATTTGGATGACATTATAGTGTTTTCAAGTAGTATGGAGCAACATAGACAGCGGTTAAGGGAAGTCTTTATGAAGTTCAGAGCAGCTCGTTCGACGTTGAGTCCGCAGAAGTGTCATTTTGCGTTAGAAAAAGTAAAATATTTGGGTCATATTACCAGTAAGGACTGAGTGCGAACAGATCAGAGGTTGGTACAGGCTGTAAGAGATTTTCGGGAACCGAAAACTGTTAAGGAAGTGCAGTCAGTCATCGGACTTTGCAATTTCTATCGAAAGTTCGTGAAGGGTTTTGCAGATTTAGCACAGCCGTTGACGCTATTGTTACGGAAGGGTGTGAAATTTTAGTGGACAGAAGAGTGTCAGAAAGCGTTTGACAAAGTGAAAGAAGTGTTAACATTAAGTCCGTTTCTTGTGTTTCCAAATTTTGAAAAGGAGTTTATGCTAGCATACGATGCATCGAATCAAGCATTAGGGTGTGTTCTTAGACAAGAAATTGATGAGAAAGAACATCCTGTAGCCTATGCATCTAGGAAGTTGAATACAGCAGAGAAGAATTACTGAACAACAAAGAGGGAGATGCTTAGCATAATCTATGGAATCACTTATTTTAAATTTTATTTATATGGGACTACATTTCAGGTTGCGCCAGATCATGCTGCATTGAAGTGGCTGTTGGGGGTGAAGGATCCGTCTACTAGACTCGCTCAATAGGCTGTGAGGCTTAGTAAATTCAACTACGAGGTTGTACACAAGCCTGGGAAGAAGCATGGTAATGTGGATGCACTAAGTAAGAAGGTGGCAAAAATTAGAGGGGGAAAAAAATGCTGTCACCGTTTGATTTAGTGAAGCTATAGAAAGGAAGGACTGGGGAATCTGTACGTCCGTTCGCGAGAACAATTCGGGATGTTTGGAAACGAGTACAAAAGGCGAATACAAAGGCTTTGGAAAGGTAGGATGATGCAGTAAAGCGAAAAGGAAGTTTACTGCAGCATAGGGTGGGCCAATGGGTAACGCTGTCCAGCCCCTATACGCAAAAAAAGAAAAACGAAGAAGTTCCTTACGAGGTATCAAGGGCCATATCAAGTTGTTGAAACCACATCTCCCGTTAATGTTAAGCTTCAGCTTCCAACTAGAACGACGATAGTACACGTTGGGCGATTACGGCCATTTAAGGGTTTCCCAGATGTGTGATTCCAGGCGTGTCACAGGAAGGAAAGAGGAAGAAAGAGAAAGTGAAGAGAGGTGCTAAGCGCAGAGAAAACCAGGAAGATAGAATGCAGCATGAAATACCGTATGCTTTGCGATCTAGAAAGTAGTAGAGTATTTGTAGTTTTTTTGTTTTTGTTTTCGTGTTATGTATCAATGGGTTTGTGTAGATTCATTAGGCATTGTGTTTTTATGTGTTGTATGTATTACCGTGTATTGTGAACCTGCTAGGGGCAGCAATCTTCTGAAGAGGAGGAAGAGTGATGGTGATCCCTGTCCTCAGGTCACTGAAAGTGTAGCGTCTAACGTATGTGGCGTGTTGTTGGAGAAGAGCTCAAACGCATCTCTGGAGAGATAAATGCGGTGGAATAAATTTTTCGGCAAAGCCGTAATAAAAATGTGTTATACGAGGTCAGGGTCTTACGATTTCCTGTTTAAGTTTTTAGTTATCGTCAGTATTGGATCAGAAAAGTCGTGTTTATATAATGTAAATTTAGGGATGAAAGTAGTCACACAATCAGTGTTGAGTTGAGATCAAAAATAGTGAACGTTGTGAGAAAATCTGTGAAGCTACAAATATGGGACGCGAGCGCCGTGCAGTTATTTTATACATGGTGAAAGGAATATACTGTCCAAGGGATATCGTGGAACCAAAATTGAACTTGCAACGAGTCGGGATGCATTGGATCTTCTCCACCTAAGAGAATTTAGTAGTAGCAGCAAGTTGTATTTACGGAAGCAAAACGTATGGAGCTCGAGGGGAGCGGAATTTTAGTCAATGGAACTAAGTGTAACATAATAGGAGCAACCTTCAATTTTCCAGCGTCAATTTCAGGAGTCACACAATTTAATGTTATGCAGTCACAGCCGTACTGGCAAGAAACCACTTTAGAGTTTTTCCAAGGCAGAATCTGACCTTGTTAAATCAAACTCTGGAGCCGGGCCTGTTGAGATACGTAAACCAGTTCATTTTAGAGCAAGAGGGGAGCATATAAGCCGAACAGCTTGTTCAACATGTCACGCAGTATAGAGGAAGTTAACGGCTAATATCGATCATTTTGAGCATCTCTGTGCCAAGTGTCATCGCAGCCTTAACTTTGTTATGTGTTGTTTTTTTTTTCTGATCAGGTGGAGAGCTAATTGCCAGAGGGATCTGACATCACTCCAAGTCCCAGTGGATTGGCTACCGAGGGCGTGAGATACTCAGGTAAGGGGTTGATCGAGCAGTGGTCGTCCAGTAAAGAATTTTTACGTTTTGTTTCATGTCATGGTTTAAAGACGGCACTAGACCTCATTTAAGTTTACTAGTAGTAAGTAAGCAAGTCATAAGTGCCAATCCACACACGTTTATGAGTTAGTTAAAGGACGACCTGGGGACCGGCACAACCGTTTAGGATAGGGAAAGGTAGTTTTGTACGATATACTGAGCACAAGTTAGAGCCAGGTGCGAGTCAGATTGCAGTAGGTTACGCTGACCAGCGGTTGCGAAGTGGAATGGAGGCCACAGGGCCGTCAAACCGCTGAAAAGAGTAAACGCAGCGGTTATCATGTTACAGGAAGAAGGGGCCCTCTGGCAGAACCGGGGTGTAGGACGTACGTGACTCGGAGCGATGCGTTAGCGAAACAGAGGCGCACAGCTGAGTATAAATAGATGTTGTTTTCTAACGAGATGCATTGAAGTGTGACAGCTCTCCTTTTTATTCGAAATAAATTCGCTGACTGCGAATCTCTTGATGTCTTCTCTGTTAGGTATAGATATAATACACATCAGTGATACATGAAAATTTCTGTCGGACCGGGACTCGAAACCGAGTGTTCCGCTTATAGCAAGCACTCGCCTTAACCACATTTTTCTCATTGCTCCATTTTGTTTGTTATTGTTCTCATCATTTGGTATTGGCGGATGTGACATGAGATCGAATATCTTCAAAATTTGGCGTCCCTATCAGCAACTGTATAAATATTAATTTTGATTTTAATAATGAACAACCTCAGTTGCACTGTTTACCTAGAAATTTACCTAGGTTTCAGTCGGGATAACACAACCTTCTTCAGAATAACAGTATCTATCCTTTGTCCGTAGTGGACATCGTCAAGCTAAAACTACAAATCCCTAAATTACCGTCAGAATGTAAAACTTATCTGGCACTGCCTAGGTCCCACTTCGCGACCGCAATGCTGCAGCCACGAGTGCTGTACTGTCAATCAAAATTGACATGACATCCCTTGAAATTCATCGTCGGAAATTTCACTCATTTTTTTCTTTTATGATTTTATTACAGAGGACAGTCAGCCATCGGACCGAACACAATGAGCTACCGTGCCCGTTGATCATTTCGGCTTTCTGTGCACACCTTACAGACAGACCCAGACTTTTATATGTCACATTGTCTACCGTGTCCATATATTCTAGAGATGGAAAGAAAACATCTGCGATCAGCAACTACCGAATGACATAGTTCCTCAAGAATTTACACTGCGTTAGTGCAAGTGACTGTGGAGGTGTCTACTTTAAGACGTAACAGTGATAGTTGGAACTGCTTGTTATAGTGGAAACGCTGCAGACGCGCTACCCGACGCCCAATGAATCCAGCAGACTATGGTTGTTGATTGGAGTAATGTGAGGGCGGATCCTGTAGTGGAAACAACCACCTACGGGTTAAATGCACCAAATCAGATGAACAAACACAAAGCAGTTTCTATAGTGCATACTAGCATTATTAGATTGGTAACTGGAGTTTACTAGCATCGAAATAGTTATAGTATTTAAAAAATTAAGTATCATAAGTAAATAGTTTATGCATAAATTTAATAATTACCAAGAAAAAGTGATTTGTGTGGCCTATTTTAGGTTTCCTGAGAATAGTCTGTAATTATGAAGAACAAATAAATAAATAATAATAAAACATTATTGATTCCCCACTTTGGCGCTTGAAACGTTATCACCTCGCCGTGTCGAGTCACCTCGTCGAGGAGACGCGGATTGCTAAGTGTCACGGAAGCACTACTCTACTGCTGACTACCTGTTTAATGATGAATGCCAAGGATACAGCAGCTGTCGGCGAAAAATAATAGTTGTGTTTCAAGTGCAATGGCCAGGGAGAACTGCATTTTTACGTTAAAATAGTTGCTACGCATCTCTTGTCACTAACTTGAACGATCGAAGAGCCTACTAAATGCTCGCAAATGGAAGATACTACATGTGCAGACAGCACTGATTCACTTCAAGCAGTACAAGATTTGCTACTTCGAACTATTACTCCTGCTACCGATTACAGTGAAGTACGTTTGTGACCGTGTCTGAATGTAATTGAAAATGTCACTATGAACTGTTAGTTTCTAGTGAGCCTGCAGAGTATTTAGGGCGAGACAAGGCGTTTGAAATGGAAATGATGATGTGGAAAATACTGACACATGCTTATAGGTTTAGTCTATCTACTCAATCACAAGTAATAGTAATTTAGTTTTTAGATCTCTTCTATGCCTGCCACTAAGTTTCTTGAAATCAATGTTCATGGACTAAAGACTACGTCCAGTCAACATCATCAACTGATGGCTCCTGCTATTTTTTTATTAAGTTTCTTAATTTCCAGCCAATAGGCATTCACTCTCTCGGCATCTGTCTTGCTCGGTTCAACATTTTTTTAAGAGGGAGGTGGTTGTAGCAACACGTCACATTGAACGGCATCACATGAGTCTTCTAGTGTTTGACAATCTTCCACTTTAAGGGTCTTTTCCTCAAATTGAGGCACGGGTCTAGAAGAAGAAGACTGCTTCACGTAAGGGCGAAGAAGAGAGTGGTGGGAGGCCAAATAAAACGATTTCTTTTCCTTTCCCTGTCTTGATTTCGATTTCGGAGGTTTCAAAGAACTTCCACAAGCAGAGTACCTGTTTTTCCTGCAGTCACGGAATGTCTGTGACGAATAAGAAGGCAGAATAAAGGAAATACCATATATAAAGTTACTTAAGATTATATCTATTTCTACAGTTTGCAAAGTGCTTAATAATTTTGCTGACAGAAATTAGCATGTATGTGAGATTTACACGGAAGCGCCAAATGAAACTGGTATGAGGCATGCATATTGAAATACAGAGATGTGTAAACAGGCAGAATATGGCTCTGTGTTCGGCAACGGCTATATAAGACAACAGCTGCCTGGCACAGTTGTTAGGTCGGTTACTGCTGCTACAGTGCAAGGTTATCAAGATATGAGTGAGTTTGAACGTGGTGTCATAGTCGGCGCACGAGCGATGGGACACTACATCTCCGTGGTAGCGATGAAGTGGGGATTTTCACGTTCGATCATTTCAGTGCTGGGCCATCAACAAGTGACAGTGTGCGAACCATTCAAAGAAACAGCATCGATATGGGCTTTCGGATCAGAAGGCCCACGCGTGTACCCTAGGCCCGTCAATACCGAAATTGGACTGTTGATGACTGGAAACATTTTGCCTGGTCAGACGAGTCTCGTTTCAAATTGTATCGAGCGGATGGATATGTACGGCTATGAAAATAACCTCACGAATCCATGGACCCTTCATGTCAGTAGGGACATCTGTTCAAGCTGGTGCAGTCTTTGTAATGGTGTAGGGCGTGTGCAGTTGGAGTGATGTGGGACCGCTGATACGTCTAGATGTAACTTTGACAGGTCACACGTATGTAAGTATCCTGTCTGATCAGCTGTAAGCATTCATGTCCATTAGTGCATCCCGACGGACTTTGGCAATTCCAGCACGACAATGTGACCCTCACACGTCCATAATTGGTGGAGATGGGCTTCACAAGTTTAAACACATCCACTGGCCACCAGACTCCCCGGACATGAACATTACTGAACATATCTGGGATGCCTTGCAACGGGCTGTTCAGAAGAGATCTCCGATTTTCTTAGTCTCAGGAATTTATGGACAGCCCTGCAGGATTCATGGGCTCAGTTCCCTCCAGCACTACTTCAGACATTAGTCTAGTAAATGCCACTGCGTGTTGTGGCACTTCTGCGAGCTCGCCGGGCCCTACACGATATAAGGCACCAGTTTCTTTGGCTCTTTAGTGTAAAAGTTACGTACATTTTGCAGTATTTAATTTCTAAGGCAATCACGCTATTATGCGTTAACTATTATTGCAAGTATTTGACTACAGGAAGCAGTGTGTGAGACGGAGCCCTTCTCTTTTCTGGAGGAATAGGCCTACGCACCACCAGTAACATCTTTCGATCAATGTGTGACGCTGTTTCCACTCGTCTGCAACCAATAGTTATAGTTGTCTTAGATAAAAATTTGTGAAAATGTATTTCATTTCAATATGCTGAGATATGGAGTCTGCCGAACAGTTTCAGCACCGTTACTGGAAAATACATGTGTATAAAGTATTTTAAGAACAAGGTCTCAAAATACAAACTGCAAAGGTAATTTTTTGCCGAACAGTTTCAGCACCATTACTGGAAACTACATGTGTATAAAGTATTTTAAGAATAGGGTCTCAAAATACGAACTACAAAGATAATTTTTTGACCGTGCTTACAGTTTTTGTTGGGGAAAATATTTCGTTTTTAATTATTGGTGTTGAGGATCTTGGAAGGAACGGTGGTGAAGTGGTATTTCGCCGCTATTTGACTGGTTGGTATTTAAAAGAACGGAAACTGAATGTGGAGGATCCTGTTTGCGTCCTAGGGCTCTCAGTTAGTATATCTGCAACTAAGGTTTTCAGAACCTTAAATGAGGACTCATCCATCCCAGATTCAAATGAATTAATTTTATAATGAGATTCACATTTTAAAATCACATATTTATTTGAACAAGAAATTGCAACAATTAGGGTGGTACGATGCTGCAACAAGTTCCTACCAGTTTATTTCATTTATGTTGCTTTCTTCCTCCATGCCATCCTGCCCTAGAATATGATACCATTGTTTAATTAAATAGACATGCTCTTCTAACAGATATCCTGCCTGAACGACATGTTGATTATATACAGCACAGAAAGAACTGCGCAGTCAACGTGTTTCCACCTTGAAAGTACATGTGCAAGTGAATGCTTCGGCTAATATAGGTGAGCCGTAGCAGCTGGCGCCAGAGCAGGCTGTTCCAGCTCGTCGGCTCTGTTGTGAGCCGCGGAGCGCTCTCTGCTCCAGGGAGCCATGTCGCTCGCTGTGACCATTCAAGTGGGCCGACACGTGGCACGGTTGGCTGAGGTACGCGACAAGGCAATCGTTTTGATGTACCATTTGCGTCTTACAAGATCGACAACCTCATACTCTTAGCTGCTAAGACGTGGTGACATGCTACACCAGGAAATACGATGTTCAGGAAATAAATAAGGAACAACTGTTTAACAAGAAATTGCATACTAAATTTATTGGGCCTCCCTAGCTTGACATTTTCTTTTCATTACGAGATCGGAAATATCAGGCGTCAAAGTGTTCGCAGCGTTAATGCGGAGAATGGCCTTCATTGCTGCATACTGAATAACCGATCGATCCTTACTTTTTACTCTTTTCATTGCTGAGAAAAGCTGCTCACAACAATACGTAGATCCAAACATGCACGTGATCTGAGCGGCATTGTTCTGACACTTGGAAAATTTTTTTTGCTGTAATGAACGATACCACCGTGACAAATCCGACGTGTTATAGTACCTCTCTTTCAACAAAGTTGAATTTTGCAAATCAGTAATCTCCAATTGTAGTGACGATGACAAGTCAACGGGGAAAACTGAAAAAGGAGTGCCGAACAACTGAAGTTCCATTTCCAAACTAGTGAGGTCTCGGAATCGAGCTTCAAACGACGAGCTGCTTTAAGTTTGCTTGGTAATCGCCGAAAGTAGTACCTTCAGGTAGCTTTAAAGAAGCAAGACGATTGAAGAACGTTAAATGTCCATTACTCATCTGCCTCTCAAATAAACGTAACATTTCAATGAACGCTTTGTTCTGGTCGTGCATGTCAACGATTAGCTGCTCTTTGTCCTGCAATGAAAGATTTAATTTATTCAGATGCATAGTTAGGTCAGCTAGGAATGCTAGGTCTGATATCCATTTTCTATCTTTCAGACAACGCATTTCCTCCCCTTTCATTTCGAGAAAAAGGAATATTTCCTCAGAAATGGCAAAGAAAACGTCAAGAACTTTTCCCCGACTCAGCCAACGAACTTTACTGTGGTAAGGTATATTCCCAATGCTCCGCTTCCATATCTTTCAGGAATCCTTTGAATTGGCGATGATTCATACCGTGACGCCGCACAAAATTCACACACTTCGCGACATCTTTCATTACGCCACCTAGCTCTACTGTTTCAGCACACAGTGCCTCTAGGTGAATAAAACAATGAAGAGTCAAAATGACTTTCCCGAATTCGTCCCGGAGTTTATTTTTCAAACGAGAAGCAAAACCGATCATTTGTGGTGCACCGTCTGTCGCTACAGAAGCTTACCCAACGGCAAATTCATATTGTCCACTGATTCACAAACAGCTTCAGAAATGTCACGTCCTGTTACGGTGTAATCGAGTGGTACCACATCCAAGAGTTCTTCAGTTACTTGCAGTTCCATTTCGACACCACGCACAAAGACTGCAAGCTGAGCACAGTCTGACATGTCGGTGCTTTCGTCAAGCGCTAGCGAAAATGGATCAAAGCTCTCCGCCTTTTTCCTGAGCTGTGTCTCTAAATCCGCTACCATGTCCAGGATTCGACGAGACATTGTTTGCTTTCACAGGAAAACCACTTCAATTGCCTGCACCTCCGTTGGAAACAAACATTCTGCAATTGGTACCATGCACGATTTTACGAGTGGTCCCACCGAAAATGGCTTGCCACTCATCGCAGTGATGTGAGCGACCCTGTAGCTTGCTCGAGTTGCAAATTCACTAGTGTTTTCTCCGCTCTCATTCACCTGAAAATTATAAACGTATTACAGAACACGAAATATGTTGCATGTTTTGATACCCTTCGTATTACGAAACCGTTTCTAAACTTACATCTCCTTGTACGTCATTCTTAAGCCTGGCTACCAGTTATCTGCGTGCAACGCCTTCTACCTGATCGTAGTGCTCTGCGTGAAGACGTGTATAATGTCGTTGTATGTTCTACCTCTTCGCAGACACTGCGGACGACCATCCCTCTCAATAAATAGAAAGGTATCCTCCAATAGAGGTACAGGGCTCCCGCGGCTAGTCATAGCTGTCATTGAGCACGGATTATTGCGTCAGTTGCGGCTGCATGCGGCCAGGGGGCAGTGAGTTTGCTTTCCCCTTCACGCGGGCTCCAAGCAGCCGCAGTAAGCGCTCCGGTTCCCTGGAGCTCGGTTGGAACAGCCTGCGCTAGGGTGTTCGACTTGTATCGCTGATATCGATATTCGGCTGTCCTGCTATCGGCTTCCCCGGTGGGTTTTCCGGGTGAACGCGTGACGAGTGAATCCCCTGTCGGCGTTCAACGGGCCAACTTGTGTTGAAAACAAGCCCGCATCCCTGACCGTGGTGCATGGGCCTCGCCGTGCTCGCCTCCCTTGTCTATTGGCGCGCGCCGGATGTACGGTACCGATCATTGGGCGCCTTGACGTGCAAAATTGTGGTGGGTTAGTCGTATCACGATGAACAGCTTCCTAGCTCGAAATTTGCAAGCTCCAAGTTACATATAACATTTATTGTGTGTCTAAAAAAAATGGTTCAAATGGCTCTGAGCACTACGGGACTCAACTGCTGTGGTCATCAGTCCCCTAGAACTTAGAACTAATTACACCTAACTAACCTAAGGACAGCACACACATCCATGCCCGAGGCAGGATTCGAACCTGCGACCGTAGCAGTCGCACGGTTCCGGACTGCGCGCCTAGAACCGCGAGACTACCGCGGCCGGCTTGTGTGTCTAACTAAGAAGATTGTTGAAACTTATTGTAGCATAGGTAGCTGCCGGAGACGATCCTGAACTTGGTTCCACAGTGGCTATTTCAAGGAGGCTGGTGTTCCTGATGTTTGTGATCATTAGTGGAGTGTGTGTTTTAAGTGGTTTTCATGCAAATTTTAACTTGTTTTAGGACATATTGTCCGCCTTGGGACTGGCTGCGGTTGTGTACGTACCCTGCAGCCGTACAGTTAATGGTTTAATCATTTGTCACGTCAGCAGTTGGTATGTTTATTTGATGTTGAAAGTGACATAAGGCAACTGGAAGTGATCTCTAAGTTTCCTGCAAATTTACTGGGAGACGGGTAATGCTGGAGTATAGCTCCTTAGTAATTTGGGGACGTGCTGATTATATATTCCTGATTATATATCCCAGTGTGGCTGTCATTTGACCTTGTTTTCATTGCAGTCTGTTTGTACTGTAGGTCACTTGTTAAGACTGTTCGTTCCCTGGCATCGGCGTGGTTATGGATTCTTGCCAGGACCGCTCATTGTGGGGGCGGTCGGATTATATATAAATATATGCCGCCAGCTATGCGACCCTGTGCACATGCCGTGGGGAGTGAACGCTCGTAATGCCTGCCGGCCGTAGCATTATTGCTGGCAAACACTCACTGCTATGGGCCTTAACGCTATTCTTTGAAGTTAAGTGCAATTTGGGAATCATTCTGACATTATATCCGTTAATTACGCGAGGCCACTTTGTTATTGTTGGCGTTTCTGTAAGTCATTGAGTTATTACTAGTTCTTATTTAACACTTATGTCAATCATTTGTGTATCTTTAATGAACGTGAAACTCATTACTCCTGTGTGCAAGTTTTGCTACCTTGACCCACATTGCATTTTTACTATAAGCATGTATCACTGTGGACCTTTATGTGGGCAGTTCAGCTTTATTAAGCTTTAAGATCTCTTTGTTCTATTTGAAGTTGTGGAATTATGTGGCTGTGTAACTTTGTTGGAAGTGTATAGTGTTGTTAGTCTCTTGAGACAAGCTTAAACAAGAACGATTGTTTGTGATTGATTATTCACCGTGCCTAATATCAGTGGTTTTAGTCGCGGAATACAAAATAATATGACTCTTACTCCTGTTTATGTAATTCAATCAAAGTGAAGATTTATATATTGTAGGGAAGATGTGAGTTGAAGTTTATAATAAAGTCTGTTTTCATTCCAATTAAAATTGTAAAACAATCACACGCTTGTCCATCACCAGTGAGCCAGGGCTTCCTATTTGCTTTAAATAACTGTGGTCAGATTGTAATTTTGATTTTATAAAGAACTGAGTAGTACCACGTTTCAGGGCAACATCCCGAAAACCAGGAAACACGAGACAGCTGTACGTAGCACATATCCTAATCGTTGTCTGTAGCGTGCTGTAGATCATCACAGCCAAATGTCAAAATGTACTACTTATTTGCCCTAGACTCGGAAGAGGTCTGCCTCTTCTTCCAGGGCTGAAAACTATTTCAATAGGGTAGGTATAGTTTTATGTAGCAATGCATGAGGGAAAATGCACCAGACAGAAACTAACCAGCGACTACATCCTTCACTGCGAACCATTTAGGTATGCCCAGTGGTTTTCTTGGTTTCGAAGAGTCAGAAAACTGTGGCAGTACGAAAAGGAACCAGTATATTATCAAACTCTGATATGGGACTATGGCCGCGTTCGTTTAGTCGAGCGATCTAAGGCGCTGCAGTCACGGACTGTGCGGCTGGTCCCGTCGGAGGTTCGAGTCCTCCCTCGGGCATGGTTGTATGTGTTTGTCCTTAGGATAGTTTAGGTTATGTAGTGTGTAAGCTTAGGAACTCATGAACTTAGAAGATAAGTTCCATACGATTTCACACACGTTTGAACATTTGAACATATGGGACTATAAGATCCTAAAAATTCACTTTTTTATATAATAAACACTCCATACAAATACTTTCAGAAACGACTTCCTGACACTCAAATCTATACTCGATGATGATAAGATTCTCTTCTTCAGAAACGTTTTCCTTGCCATTGCGAGTCTACATTTTATATCCTCTCTACTTCGACCATCATCAGTTATTTTGCTCCCCAAATAACAATACTCCTTTACTACTTCAAGTGTCTCATTTCCTAATCTAATTCCCTCAGCATCACCAGACTTAATTCGACTACATTTTCGTTATCCCCGTTTTGCTTTTGTTGATGTTCATCTTATATCCTCCTTTCATGTCATGTATGGAAGTGAAACGTGGACGATAAATAGTTTGGACAAGAAGAGAATAGAAGCTTTCGAAATGTGGTGCTACAGAAGAATGCTGAAGATTAGATGGGTAGGTCACATAACTAATGAGGAGGTACTGAATAGAATTGGGGAGAAGAGGAATTTGTGGCACAACTTGACAAGAAGAAGGGACCGGTTGGTAGAACATGTTCTGAGGCATCAGGGGATCACAAATTTAGCGTTGGAGGGCAATGTGGATGGTAAAAATCATAGAGGGAGACCAAGAGATGAATACACTAAGCAGATTCAGGAGGATGTCGGTTGCAGTAGGTACTGAGGGATGAAGAATCTTGTACAGGATAGAGCAGCATGGAGACCTGCATCAAACCAGTCTCAGGGCTGAAGACCACAACAACAACAACAATTTCATTTGAATTTCAGCCATGACGCCTTCCTTCTTTCATATGTCCCACCATCTGCACTAGAGATTCCCCGCCACAAAGAGTGCCTTCCAGCTCACGAGCTGTCCGCCCGTTGCTGTCAGCGGCGGCGCTGTCTGGGCTTCAAGTCCGACTCGGCTCCGCTCGGAATGAGGAGCTGCATGGGTCCCAGGTTTGGTCACGTTAGAAATTAGCATTTGGTACGAGGGCTGTTGAAACCGCGGCTCTCCGACGCTGTTCTCGAGTGCAGTTTGTTGCAGATATCTTGGCCTTGTGTGTTCCTTGAGCGCCAAAATTTATTTCACTTATATGTCTAAGTCATTTTCCTCTAATCTGGGGATTCAGTTGCAATGAACTAATGTCCGGAGTGTCTGATATTTGGAGAGTCTGTGTCATTATGTGATTTTGCGTTTGGATTATAACATCACCGTGCTGTCCATCGGCCGTGCGAACTTGGTGCTGGCTAAGCACTTTAGACGGGCTAATGCATGAGAAGGTGATATTGGTGGTGTCTGTGTCTGTGCTTGTCACCTGTGCCAGTATCTTGCCTTCCGGTGCTGAGCAGAATCAAAGGGCTGCAGTGCCTGAGATGTGGCTCTAGAAAGCGTATGCTCAGCAGTATGTGTGACAGGGCGAGAGTGTTTAAAACTGTATAAATGACTGGTGATTCCGTGTCCGGAGAACTGTTACTTTGGTGCAGGTCGCGCCTGCTCCAGTCATACGGCTGTCGTGTCACACGCAGAGGACATAAGACCTGTTGGTGTCATAGTTCTCTCGTGGACATGCTTGCAATGCGCATCGGATACCGACATCGTCTTCGCCGAGCCTGCCGTCCCCTACATCACATCAAACTCTGAGGAATTGATTTACATAACTTTGTTACGGGCTTCTCCTGCAACAATTGTAATATTTTGTTTTATTCTTCTTTTTTAAAGAGACGTCATCATATCTCGTGTTTTAATTAATGTGAGTTAAAGAGTTTCACTCTGTTGAATTAACGGTTTACAGGGCCATGAATGCCCGTTGTTAAGGTTGCTAAGTTTCCTGGAATTTTATAATCTGGAATTGCCATGATTGAACTTTTGAAGAGCCGTGATCGGCCTTTTCTAAGTTGGTTTAATTGTTTCTTAAGATTTTGCGAAGAAGCACTGCTTTAGTTTTTAACTAAAGGGGTTTTTCAGATGTAGAGGATTTATATTAATGGGGATGTGATTATATGTAATTGTCTTATTGGTTTCATATTAGAAGGGATCCCATTTATAGATTTGAAATGTGGTATAAGATTCTAGAACACCAGATGTTCATCTGTATAAGAATAATTACGACGGAAATGTTGGCATTGATAGATTTTTCTCTTCTTGTAAAAGTGTAAAATTCAAAATTAGTTCAAATTTTGTTACTTTTTGTTCAGGATTTATCTGAAAGCCTTATGCGCTTGTCTTTAAATTGTTAAAGAATTTTTTTGGTTCACTCTATTCTAAATTTACTAAGCGACAACAGTTTAGGAGATATGTTGAATGTTTGCTTAATGTGAACTTGGAAATTTGCACCTCACAACCTTTTGTAATAAACATTTTCCAAATGGTAAAAATGTTTACCCGAAACCCGCTCCAGTCCTTCCACGTAATTTACTCTGAACACCTGGGCACCATTTGAACATTGAATGTGAAAGGTTGCATTTCGGTGAACACATGTGTTGTCAAAAAGCTGCACTCTATATTTATTTATGCAAAAAGTAAAAGCTTTACTGAAAAAATAAGTAGAGAGTCGGAAGTATCTCTGCTTCATCTACATAAAACATTTTTAGGCTCATATGATGATTCCAAATCTGGTTCTCCTCACCCCTCTCCATGTGTCGTATGACACAGTTTCGTGAAGCAACCAGCACTCCATGTTGCACGCGGCACTATAACACAGACATGTGTTGGTGATATATCGCTGTCGCGTCAGTGTGAATCAGTTATGTGGCTTCACTTACTTTCCTATGTGATCTAACATTGTACGTTGCTTCTTTGTTACACGTTTCATAGGATATTGTATCATATATAGCATCACGTCAGTGTGAACCTTGCTTAAACAGCCAGGCAACCCTAGATAACTCCGTCAATCACGCCGGAGTTCCTTTTCCTGTGACTGAATCCCTTGCAATAAGCACCTTTCTTGCAGTTAATTTCACAGCAAAATTCTTCGAGCTGACATCAAAAAAGACACTGCACTCATGCAAATCATGCATGTTGTTGGCTGACAATGAACCTAGCATGAACAGTTATAGTGGAATCCTGCGTGTATAAAATTGACTGGAGAACCCAGATTCTATGTGCATTCAATTGAAGCACTGTATATGCGGTAAATTTTGAAGTTTTATCCGACCGATACACCGACTGAAAAGGTGCGGGTGTTTACCGTGACCAGATGTCCAACCTTCGACACCGGACGAGGTTAGATTTTCAGGTTTTTGCCAACCTTATCCGACCCATTTCACTGTCATACTTATGTCTTGGATCATATAGAGGGGAAAATGATGATTTCCTTGAAGAGACAGAGTCTAGATGTGTTTATCAAGCGGATATATCCACCAATTCACGCAGAAGTAATCTGTATTGGATTTATTCCAATCTCTGTCATGCCCCTATAACTTTTCCTCCTCTACAGACCTCTCAAGTATCACAGACGTTATTGCCTAGTGTGTTATCACAGCTACTAGCAATGTGTCCCTTCTTTTTGTAATGTATACCACAATCTAATTTCTTCTCCAGTGCCGTGCAGATCTCCTTATTTCTTATCGTATCAGCCGACCTAATTTTGAGCATCTGTCTGTAGGACCATGCTTCAAATATTTTATTCTCCGGCTCCTCCACAGTATGATTCACTCCTATCCAGTGAAGTGGGGTTTGTTTAAGATACACCACTCACCGGAGTGACGTGTAATTGAAAAACTGTTAATCTGCTACTGGCCAGGAATGCACTCTCTGTTTTGCTTCAAATGTAGGATAATTCTTCCACTTTTATCTACTGGTTATCCCTGATTCCAAGTTTACTTTGCTGTAATTTACCAATTAACTTTATCAGTATCTAATACCTGGTACTATCATTTCTTCGGTTTGCTCACAGTCATTTAGTGTTTTGCTTATTCAGTGTACAGACCGCACAGTAATCCCTGTCTTATACCCGTAGTAGCCCGAGCACATTGTTCTTGTCTCCATTCTTATTATTCCTTCTTGATTATAATACATATTGTATAGTACCCATCTTTCTCTACATCATGTATCTTCTATTTTCCTCAGAAGTCGTGGTTTCGAACAGTGGATCTTCTATAAACAACTATGAGGTAGATGCATGTACAGCTGTGCTACTACATTTTATCGCAAGAACTCTACAAATTTCTGTATCTTGAATCAATTTTACTACGGTACTATCAGTTTTATGGCTGATATCGACATCATAAGATACATGTAAAAATTAAAACATGTCGCAGAAAATGTCGGGGATCACAGAATGTCTAACCTCCATAGTTAAAACCGTGATGTCCATAAGACGGATAGAAAATGGACCAATAAATTTTGGGACGGAAATGTTCCTGTGCCGTGTAACAAGGACGCGCCAGCAAATCAGCGCAACACAGAGACACCCAGGAGAGCCGTAGCTACCAATGTTCGTATTGGACGTGTTGAGATCACGGCAGAACTCTCTTACTCTTTCTCCTATCTCATTTCCGCTGCTAAGCCCTGAATCTCCTTGTTACATGGCGTAGGATGTTCTCCGTTGCACAACTTTTTATTCATTGTCTATCCGCCCTACTATCACTATGGTTTCAACTATAAAGGTTGGCGTTCTATTTTCTCCGTCATGTTGTTCACCATGTTTTAATTTTTATGTGCACCTGATGGTGCGTTTATAAACCATGAACCCAGTATGCCTTAATAAAACTGGTTCAAGCTATAGCTGCTTGTGGAGTTCTTGCTATGGCGGCAAAGATTGTACAGTGCTTTTGATGCAACCACAGAAGGAAATTTTAGCCTAACCTATTTATAGTGCACTGAACAAAGCACTAGGAGAGGAGAATGAGGAGGACACTAAAACATTGATAATGATTAGTGACAGGAACATACACATTTAGTGACGAATACTCAACTTTGTACATATTAACTGAGGCTACAGGTCCTGAAGTTGTATTTCAGAAGCTGTGGCCTAATAGTATACAGTTATTGTCCTACTAGAATTTTAAATGAAGATGGGCTGGTGTGGACATTCTAGATGTAAATGATGCGGTGCGAACTACACAACTAGAAGACATTCTCCTCGGTAGTCGAGCTGACCTGCAACTGCCCGCTTTGCTGTGGCGCCGACGCATGTCACTTCTCTGGCGGCGCCACCGCTGTGACTTCTTGGTGCGGCAATCGTTGGGCTATAAGCCGCCTCTGGAGCGGATTGTCGACCTGTTGACGCCTGTGGTGCTGGCTGGTGGCGAGTGCCGTACTTACACCACAGGTACACGTTTTTTTTTCCTCTGTCAATTTCGATTGTAAAGTGCGGAATTTGTTGTGGGAGATAGTGGAATATTTCCGCTTCAGCCCCTCAGTTTCAAGAAGTTCCGATAGGTGGCGGCGATATATGCATCCTTCAAAATGGGTTCTGTATTGTAGGCGCATTCCTAGGAGAGAGTTGAGTTTCTTTTAGAAGAAGGCCAGAGAATTACAAAATTCATAGATAGGCGTTTGCAGAATTTCTACTGTGATCCGGGAGTGAGTCGTCGGGTGAGTCGTTTGTCATTATCGCAATGAGATCGCACAAACCTGATGATCTACCATGTGCCAGGTGCGTGCACACAGCTGTGGCTCCTGCAACGTTGGATAGTGTGGACATCCTCCTTTGAGGTAATCAGTGGATCACGATCAAACACATCGCTGGATGTCACACTTCTATATACTCCCCCAAGGTGAACAATTAACTCTGAATTGGTTTGTATTACTCCCAGGAAATTGAAGAAACGATTTCAGCATGTTTGTCATAATAAAAATGGATACAGACTTCCCCGTGAAAATGCAAGGCTTCATATAAGTCTGTGCACCCAAGAGGACCTCAAAAAACTTCATTCTACAGTTCTTCCTCAACCACTCAACAGACCACATCTCTCACCTTCCGACTTCCGTTTGGCCCAATGAAAGATATGCTCCAAGGGAAGCAATATGTAGGTGATTGGGAGGTTACTGATATAGCAGGACGTGGCCTCTGACATCGACCAGGGAACTGGTATCATGTGAGCATACAAACCCTTCCAGTAAGGTGGCTACGTGAACTGTGGTCTAGGGTTGTGGTATCGATAGCAACGATGCCACGGCATAGTTTAAAATGTTGGCACTACCACGAGACACCGACGACAGCGCCCTCTAGCTAGTTCTGTGCACAAGAGGAGGAGTTATACTTTGAAAAAAAAAAATATCAGATTCTGGATTGTAAGGCGTACCCAGGAGAAGATACAGACTCAGATCACAACGTGATAGTGATGAAGAGCAGGTTGAAGTTAAAGAGATTAGTCAGGAAGAATCAATACGCAAAGAAGTGGGATACGCAATTACTAAGGAATGACAAATACGCTTGAAGTTCTCTAAGGCTGTAGATACCACAATAAAGAATACTCTGGTAGGTACTACAGTAAAAGAGGAATGGACATTTCTAAAAACGTCAATCACAGAAGCTGAAAAGGAAAACATAGGTACAAAAAAGACTGCAAAAAAAACCATGGATAACAGAAGAAGTACTTGAGATGGTCGATGAAAGAAGGAAGAACAACAATGTTGAGAGAATACTAAAATACAAGTCGCTGAAGAACGAAATAAATAAGAAGTGCAGGGAAGCTAAGACGAAATGGCCGCATGAAAAATGTGAAGAAATCGAAAAACCAATGACAGTCGGCAGGACTGACTCAACACATAGGAAACTCAAAACAACCTTCTGTCAAATTGAAAGCAATGTGGTAACATTAAGAGTGCTACGGGAATTCCGTCATTAAATGTAGAGGAAAGAGCGGAGAGGTGGAAAGAGTGAAGGCCTGTATGAGGAGGAAAATTCGTGTAATATGATAGAAGAAAAAACAGAAGTCGATTTAGAAGATGTAGGAGTTCCAGTGTTAGAATCACAATTTAGGAGAGCTTTAGCGGACTTAAGATCAAATAAGGGTCAAAATGGTTCAAATAGCTCTGAGCACTATTGGACTTAACATCTCAGGTCCTAAGTCCCCTATACTTAGTACTACTTAAACCTAACTAACCTAAGGACATCACACATATCCATATCCGAGGCAGGATTCGAATCTGCGACAGTAGCAGCAGCGCGGTTCCGGAGTGAAGCCCCTAGAACCGCTCGGCCACAACGGCCTGGCTTGTATAAGGAAGAAGGGATCGATAATATTCCTTCAGAATTTCTAAGGGAAAGTGGCAACAAAACGACTATTCAGATTGGTGTGCAGAATGTGTGTCTGGCAATATACCACCTGACGTTCGGAAAAATATCATGCACACAATTCCGAAGAATGCAAAGGCTGACAAGTGCAGGAATTATCGCCCAATCGGGTTAACAGCTCATGCATCCCAGATTCCGACAAGAATAATATACAGAAAATTGAGGATGTGTTAGATGACGATCAGTTTGGCTTTAGGAAAGGTGAAGGCACAACAGCGGGAGCTCTGACGTTGCGGGTGATAATCGAAGCATAACTGAAGAAAAATCAAGAGATATTCATAGGATTTGTCGACCTAGATAAAGCGTTCGACAATGTAAAATGGTGAGAGATGTTCGGAAAATAGGGGTAAGCTGTAGGAAGAGACGTAACGTGCAATTTGTACGAGGACCAAGAGGGAAGGAAAAGAGTGGACGACGAAGAACGAAATGCTTGACTTAAAAGAGTGTAAAACAGGGACATAGTCTTTTGTCCCTAGTGTTCAATCTGTACATCGAAGAAGCAATGATGGAAATGAAAGAAAGGTTCAGAAGTGGAATTAAAATTCGAGGTGGAAGGGTATCAATGATACAGTACGATTCGCTGATGATATTGCAATCCTGAGTGGAAGTGAAGAAGAATTACATGATCTGCTGAATGGAATGGACAGTCTAATGAATACAGGATATGGATTGAGAGTAATCGAAGAACGACGGAAGTAATGAGAATTATCAGAAATGAGAAGAGCGAGAAACTTAATATCAGGACTGATGGTCACGAAATAGATGAAGTTAAGCTATTCCGCTTCCTAAGCAGCAATATGACAAATTACGGACAGCAAGGAGGTCATCAAAAGCAAACTAGCATTGGCAAAAAGGGCATTCCTGGCCAAGACAGGTGTACTAGTATCAAACATAGGCCTTAATTTGAGGATGAAATTTCTGAGAATATACGTTTGGAGCGCAGCGTTGTATGCTAGTGAAACTTGGACTGTGGAAAATCCGAAATGGAAGAGAACCGAGATATTGAAATGTGTTGCTACAGAAGGATGTTGAGAATTATGGGAGTGATAAGGTAAGGAATCGGAGGGGAAATGAATATGTGGAAAACACTGACAAGGAGAAGGGAAAAGATGATAGACTATCGGTTAAGACATTTGTAACTGACTTCTATGGCGCTAAAGGGAGCTGCAGAGAGAAAAAACTGTAGACGAAAACAGAGAAAGCAGTTAGGTTGCAAGTGATACTCTGAGGTGAAGAGGTTGGCACAGGAGAGAAATTCGTGGCGGGCGGCATCAAAACTGTGGCATTTACGCAGGCCACTCGCACCTGGAGCCATAGCAGACTATGCAGAAGCCGGCTAGACAAGGCACTGACATCATCATTTGTGCTTCAGTGCAGAGAGACTCTTCCCTGTTAACACTGTGATAGCTGGGCTGTGCTTCTTGCTTTATTATTTATACTGAGTCTCCATCCACTTGGAGAAATAACAGTTAAATAAATCTTCTCTTTACTAATGCTTTCACTAATGTTTCCTACTCCTGTCCAGCTTATCTACCACGACATGTGGCACACCAATCTGTAGCTAACCTTTTCTTACCATTGCGTACGACGTCGTACAGATCAACATCTGAATTACTGATGTTGGCATTGGTTTGCCACAAGGACCTTCTGTCCTACAATGAATACGTGATTAGTGGCAGTTTTGTCTGCCCTGTTCTTCCTACGCTACGGTCACAGGTTCGAATCCCGCCTGGGGCATGGATGTATGCGATGTCCTTAGGTTATTTAGGTTTAATTAGTTCTAAGTTCTAGGCGACTGATGAGCTCAGAAGTTAAGTCGCATAGTGCTCAGAGCCATTTGAACCATTTTTTTGTTCTTCCTCTTTATGGCTACACGACGAATGTTTTTATCGCCATTGGCACTACATTCTGATATTGTTTTCTTGGAATCTACATATATTTTAGCACCTCCCTGATCCTATCTGGTGCCGGTTTATTCTTTGGCACTGTAATCGGAGGACAGAAATTGGTACTGAGGGGCATTTTATTGATTATCCCTTGAAAGTCATCTAAACATGTATCCCATGTGTTATGCCTTTTCCTGCAGTATAAACAACTCAATGTCCCCAACTCCTTCATTGCTCGTTTTTCCTGTGTTTGTTAAGTGTGGCTTAATAGTGTTTGCATCTATACTGTGGTTCATCATCTGAGAATTTCTTATCAACTTTGCCAATTTGCTTCAAGAAATATTGCTTGAGAGTCTTACCGTCACTCAATTCTTCCGCCATTTTCATAGTGGTGAAGGTGTCAGAAGTTAGTTCTGTTACCACAAAAATGAACCTATGTCCCTTCTTTGTTCGCGGCAAAGGGCGCATTAAATCCGTTGCTGTAATATGTCTTAATTGCTATCGAATTATGGGAAACATTGGTGGTGTGGCCTGAAATATATGTTTAGCTTGCCGACGACCTTTATACTTGGCTAAAATTTCCTAATCCACCTCTCCATATTTGGAAAGTGATATGACTGTTTCAACTTTAAAAAGCATTTTTTTTTGGTCCATAAAGGTGCACAGTCCAATTGTATTTGTTTGGAATACACACAACCCATGAACTGGTATCTAATTACGTCTATAAAATAAGAGCCAAAGAGATAATATTGATTAATTTCCAAGGAGTCTTTCTTCTTCCCCTTATGCTTGATTCCTAAAATCTCTGGATTTTGTTTTGTTCCTTTGCTGTTTGCTTAAATGATGTGGCGATAATTTTCAAATGGAAAAGTTTTCATATAGTAAATGCCGAACTGTTCCTCCTCATTAGTTCTGGCTGTGTTATTAGAAACACCTCACATAGATCCCTAGAGGGCTTCCGCGAAAAACTTTACTGATACTAGGTCATAGGTTATAGAGAAGTCATTGTAGGGTTGATATCCAGCGTGCACGTCTACTCTGGGTTAATTTAGCCATTAACAAGAATTCCAAAGTCTTATAATCAGTGAGTACCCCTGTTTTATACCAAATAGAATGCAATTAAATCTTTCAAATCCCCGTACTACAGTTAACGCCTCCAATTCTGTAACTGAGCAATTGCTTTCACTCTTTGTCAGAAACAGCTTGCCAGTGCAATAATTTTGTTAGTCATTTATCCCTCCTGTTCACATTGCTGAAACAACACTACCCAACTCCCATTTTTGTATTATCCGTTCGTGCAGTCCTAAAGCATCGACTGTGCACTGACCACTGCAACGTCTCAAAATGGCATCAAGAAGACACTGACTATCACGCCAGTGGAAATAGTGAACAGCGCCACACCTCCAGGAAGATAGATTTCAGGGCCCAATGTTCACACTAATTTAACTACGAAGTTGCCCTTCGCTGGTAGGCCCAGTTTAGTCGCAGACTTCGAGAGCATCAGTACCGAGTAATAGGAAGACGCTACCTAGACTGTGTTCTGCGAGTAGCAATACTGTGTAAAGTACTTGCACGCAGCAGGCACAAGAAGCACCTCAAGCCATCTCTTAACAGAAAGTTAGGCTACATTTCTTTTCTTTTTAAAAATGTAGTGTTCTATTAATCTGTTCTGTGCACATCATTTTGGATTCATGCCACCAGCCTTCTCAACTTCGCTTCTTCCTTGTTTATGTTCGCGCTGACTTCCACAATAGCTTACACGACACATACAAATTCATGTGTCAGATCTGGGTGCGCTAATATGGGTGCTTGTAACAACACTGTTTTTTATTTGCTGAATTCTTCATATCCTTGCTGGCCCACAGCCATGGATTATTTTTGCGTGTAATAGCACATGAACATGGTGCCACTAAAGTGTCAATCCAACTGGTTCAAATGGCTCTGAGCACTGTGGGACTTAACTTCTGAGGTCATCAGTACCCTAGAACTTAGAACTACTTAAACCTAACTAACCTAAGGAAATCACACACATCCAATCCTGAGGCAGGATTCGAATCTGCGACCGTAGCGGTCCCGCGGTTCCGGACTGAAGCGCCTAGAACCACTCGGCCACTTCGGCCGGCGTCAATCCAATTGAATCTTTTGTAAAAGTTGATGAGTTCCAAGAACCCATACAATATTTTCTAGTACATGGCCTTCCAATATACCTAATGACCTGCAATTTGTCTAGATTTGGCGCTATCCCTTTTTCCGAAATGTGTCCCAAAAGTTCTGCTCGCTTTGTTCCAAATATGAATTTTGCAATATTCACTGTAACTCCAAATCTTTCAGTGTTCGGAGGAGTTTATATAAGACCTCATTATGCTGTTCCCAGTATGGTTCAGTGACTAATATGTAGTCCACATAGTATGTCAGCCTATGCTGTAACTCATCATTTTTGATAGTAGGTAAACCGCTTATAAACGCTGCAGATGATACATTGAGTCCAAATGATAACCTTTAAAATTGACAGCATTATGTTATAAAGTCTGTATACTTCCTGCATTCTGGTGCAGAAAGCAGGACTTCAGATCCTGAGATGAAAAAATTTTGCATCATGAAATTTTTGGATTAGCTCTTATAATTTCTCTGGCCGAACTGTTTCTATAACTATTAATGTGTTAATTTGCCTAGAATCTAACATGAGGCAAATACTACAGTCTTTTTTGTCTCCAATTCTTACAGGACTATTACATGCTGATGATGCAGGCTCTGTGATCCCATATTCAATCATTTTATGTAACTCAAGGAACATTTGTCTCCTATAGCAGCGAATGGAACTCTTAATGGTTTATGTTCTTTCATCTCAAATTTATACTGAAAGTGCTTGGTGGCCCCGGCCTTGATAGAAGTGTTTCCATGTTACTCCACATTAGTCTCTCTAATTCCCGTTTCTCATGCTCAGGGATGTTATTTAATTCCTGTAACTTTTTATTTGTCTTTTTATGAATTTCACCCACAAATTCATCATCTACGAAAACAGGTACATTTGTCCAAACATACGGTGAATGTTTTCACTCTGTCCCTTCCTCCACAACTTGCACACTTAACTGTGTTTCTTCCTCCACAATCTCTTGAAGTTTAAGATCATTCTGAAAGCAAAGAGTAATATCGCCTAAAGTCACACTACCCATGGCGAATATGACCTGTTACTTGTTCATAAAGTCAGCACCAATAATCATTTCCGTGGATAATTACGACATAATCAAACCTATGCATTAACGACCGTATTTCCGATTTGAGTTTTAATTTTTGGATGTAATTCAGTAGGTAAATTCCTTTCCGCTTCTTGCATCAGCACTTCATCAATGAAATCATAAACTAGTCGATTAACCTTCTTATTATCAGAAACCGAGCTTTGTGTTGGACATACATCAACAACTACGTCTCCTATTACGTTGACTACTTCCAGATTCTTTACTGGGAAAACGTTTGTCATAATCGCATTTGTACACTTGCACTATGGCGTCATAATCCCGTGAAATGTGAACATTTGGTTTTACTTGAGACAGCACATCGGCTTGAGTTTCAGTTAGTCGCTGGCTATCGTCATGAACTTTGCTTTCATTAGCCTCTGTATCAAATCTTTGCAATAAACAGTTTAACCCATTGTAATCTTCACTTTGTGTTAAGTCAACTGGTGGGTCTTCATCCATCAAATTCCAGTCAATAGTATCCCAAGACACCAGTCATTACTGTTCACCTATGTCTTCTGCCTCGGGTACTTTTTCCTCCTCCGTGTGTCATACGTGAGTCTACTAATGTGGTTACCGGGAACTTTGTAAATTTCACTGGGTCCCACATTATCCTCACAGTTTGCCACTTCGACGGATAGTCAGTTCTGACCATCACCTGGATTAGATAGCATAAACGCAGCCTCAGGTTATTGTTAACCTCTCCTCTGATCACTTGATTCCCTCACATTCTGTTGCTCTCCTGCCACATTCGGAGGGCTGCTCGCGTTCGAATAGTTCGCATTACATGGCTGAAACCAATTTGGTCTAGCATCATTATTTTTCCATTTACCATTGCTATTATTAGTATTATGTCGCTAGGACCGATTATTGTACCCACTGTTATTCCGTTATGAGTTCCAGTTTCTTCCATTTCGATCATTGTTCCTTCCTGGTTTCGATCTGCTATGACTACATTTTTCCCATTATCCCCATTTCCGATTCTCGGCCTTCTCTTGCTGGCTTCTACACTTTCGTGCATAATCCTCAATGAATATGAAGTCTACTTCACGGAGGATTTCCTGTCTCCTCCTCATCCCATCAACGGGGCTGTCGATACCGCAATGGGAGTTTCATTGTACATAGACGGACCAGTTCTCCATCACTATATGGATTGTCTAGCAACTGATTTTTCTTTATCATGTTCTCAAAAAATTGTACTGGGCTTTTCTCTTGCGAATTTTCGCTTAACGTGTTCTGAAGCAGCTCATATTTGATCCTATTCTGCACTTCAATTGACCAGTATCGTGAGAGAAATAAAGTTTAAACACACCACAGGATTAGCATCTTTGTTCTATTCATAATATTGTTTCCGCGATAGACCCGCCCATATGAGCACAAACGAAATTTAGCTTAAGTGATAAGGGACAATGTTCTGGTCAACCTGCCTGAAATTGATTTATAAATGTTGTTGAATGCAAGAAATTTCCATCCTCTTCATAATGTTGCAAGCTTCTGGCAGTGATGAAGTGGTCATTGTTAAATTTAGTTGTGACACCGTATGATATCTCTTCTAATACACCAATCCTCCCACTGATCGTACTTACATTATTTGCATCTGCCTCCTGTACCGCCATTGAGTATTGCAGACTTCACTGTCCTCCAAACACGCGTTACTACGTCGCAACGGTAAACAGTTATTTGCCTCAGATTGTGGTGCACGTATCGAATTCAGTGGTTCGCAACGTTGGCCCATACTGCTAACTGCAGGACCTGTATCGAGTCTCTCCAGTGGCATCAGAGTATGGGACGGCATGTAGAGTCACGGACAGCAACTTGTTGATGCCTGCTTCAGCTTTTTTGGTGCTGTATATTAATCTCTTTGACTCTGGTCAGCGTATGTCCTCACGTGTTGGTGTCTGTTGCGTTCCACGTAATTCTGTTTTTACCTGAGACATCACCGCTCTGTGCTCTGATGATTCATGTGTTGATTGCCAGTACTCGTTGTGTGGATCGGAATAGTAGACTCTCGGTACGTTTTATCTCTTTGCAGATTCGTCACTCACACATACAGCCACGTTTATTAACTTTACCCGTCTCATTATTATCTACGGGTGATTTCACTGCAATCTTGGCAGTGCCATTGTTCGGATCTACTGTTGTTTCTCGATTCTATTTTAAGAATTCGGCTATCAAGTCGCTTTAAAGCCGCTTTCGTCGTCCTTCCCTGTACAGTTGCATCCTCAGTGACTTGTTGTACCCTATGAGTTGTTTCTTTTACAAATGCTTCGACCCGTTGGTTAACTTTTCTTTTGAGTCTCGTCACGAAACTTGGTCACGTCTTTTTGAACCTCCTCTATGTATGTTCGTATTTGTTTGTGACCAACCACTAGTGCTTAAATCAAATCTTCTGATCCTTCCGCGTCCTTTCGAATTTTATCTAATTGTTTAACTCTGTTCTGTATTCCCCTTCCTGTGTTATGAATGCTCTTTTCGGTTTGTTGTTCTTGTTTCGGCAAGTCCTTTTGCACGTTTTGCTTGGTCTGAGTAAAATACAGAATCACTGAAAACATTATATCGTGTACATTTGTATCTTTCCCTGTAGCCATTTGATCCAATCTTTCTCTATCCTGTCTTTCCTGTGCCGTTTCCTTAAGTTCGGAATAGAGTGCTGATGCACATATTTCGTGATAGTTGGTTCACTATGATTACGTTCGGTCCTACACACTCTGACTAACCTAGCATAACCTGAATGCATGTCTCCTTTACGCAATGCCTCTTCTCCATGTTCGTTATCAATCCACTAGTGAGATTGTCTTGAAACTGTTTCTGTCTCATCATCCGACATTGTCTGTTCTAAATCGGGCTGCCCAGGAAATGCTCTTGCTGTGATTCACGCTCGATTCCATTCGGCACGTCTATTACCCGTCTCTGCTCCGATCTATCTCTTTCGGCAGTTTCAAATCTTTATAACGATCTCCGAGCTTCACGCTGTTTATGCACATAACTTTGCATTAACATTGGATGATACGACTTAGCTCTCTCCCAAAACGACATACATAGTCCTGTATGAATTCAATTACCTCACAAAGGTTTCAGAGTTTCGAACTAACGAAATACTTTTAAATATAGTTGGAACAAAATACAATGCTACCCAGCAACGAGGAGACAGTCACTTAGGCCCCGACGTAACACAAATAAATTTCACAACTAATCTATCTATTGAGTCTAATATTGAACTTAAAATTATATTATTTTTGAATTCAAAAATTTAAACTATCTCAGTCGTTAGCTCACACATTTACTTTAAATTTATTTCACAGGTCTGGCATAAGTTTGGAGTAACACTGTTTCACTGTATTTAAATAGAACCTGAGCGTTGGAAACTCACTGAGTATTAAGGAAGTAAGAATACTAGCGTATGAATCTACTTATTCTACTATACTTAAATATGGTGCCAAAGGTTTTGCAATTCTGACTTCCACCAGGACATTATTCCGACTATCAGAATAATACTCTTTAAAGCACTTTGTCAGGGTCGCCACTATCTAACGAGCCGGTACTAGTTTGGTGTGATCTACCGAACCACTTAGCGTACAAGGAATGCTTTGAAAAGGAAAATTAGATTCTAAGCCTGTTAACCGAGGCCTTGCTAGGTGTGGATATCTCAGCCACGCTGACAGTTAGACATTAGAAAAATAGCTACCGTCAGTGTACCTAAACATGTTACTGAGTAAGGGGGGGGGGGGAAACTCTACTTTAGGACAAGAAACATTCTACTCCCTGTGCAAAAGATGTTATTACATGAATTACCATACACATTAGGGTTCAAGATGTGGAAACATTTATGTTAGGAATATCCTATACAACTGAGAGGATTTGGAGGAAAATAAAGGCAATGAATATATTGATTAAGGTCACTAGCAACTTAATACATAAAATCTACTAAAAGTATTTCAGTGGACACTGATATCAAAACCGAAACTGCATACTGTTACTGTAGTTGGACCATAATTCCTATCTGCCTGATCATTTCCTCAAATGTGACCATAAAGGTCACACATGAATTATGTGGCTGATATCGTCGCGAGAGTATACAATTAATTACTCCAATCTAAATTAGGTCTGAAGTGAAAGCACGCTGGTAACTTCACAATTAATGCCTGACCAATGGGTCATTTACCTTTCGCAGAATGCAGTGATAATCTCGGGAGTTGATAGCTGTTGCGTGCAGCGGAACTCTGTATGCGTCCCTAGCTAAGATAAATGGCTTTGTACAAACCTCAAGGCTTGACGACAAGAACATTACTGCCCCAAAAAGTCTAGCTGTTAACTATAATAGCTCTTCTCGTGTCCTCCTCTACGGAGATGTATGAGAAATTCAGCATAAATTAGACTGACGCAGAGCTTCGTAAATCAACAAAGTATTCCTAGAAAATATCTGTCTCGGGGTCACCTCAGGGCATTAAGTGCCCTGTGCAGCCCACGACACAGGGAGAATAGCCTCAGTTATCCTTGCGTAATTGATTATATTGTCGCTTACTTCCCCCATTGTACCCCAGCTTCACTTCTTCCCACTACTGATATCGGTCAATGGGCGCGCTTATTACTGTCCATCGTCGCTTACTTGACCGATAAGAATCTCCGAATCAAAACTCCTGCTCATGCTGGCTTGTCCCTGACGAACCAGGAAATGTCCTGCCTGGGTTAAAACCTCCAGATGCTCGGCATGTGAAGTACGCGCGCTGCCCATGGTAATATAGCGTGTTTTTACAATTTACAGAAGGCACTTTACGCTGCATTTTGGGCTTTCGTCTCGCACAAATTCGCGTCCATGGTCTACTAACTGGCCCCGCTGCTGCGAGGGTCGCTGTGTTATTGCTCGCTAAGCGTATTTGTCTGTCGCACTTCTGCATTGTCAACTGCCAAACATCTTTCACTTCAGTTCCACTTTACAAGTAAAATATTACATATTTATCTGCATTGCTAATGAAGTAGGAATTGTTAGTACCATGTACATGCAAGCCACATATGTCTTATTACACTTCATACTTCGAAAATTAGTTAATTGCATTCAGAGTATGAATTATGACATATCAAACGAATCGGCTTAACTCGTAGGGTCGACGTAACGAGGGAATTAACATGTGGGTGCTAAAAATTACCCTGCCTCGTTACAAGCTGCTACGTTCAAACATATGATATTCCAAGTCATAGAATGGTTTCCTTTTTTTATTTCTTTTTTCTTGATTCTGTCTTTTCTTTATGGTCACCTGACCCTGCCCCTCCCAGAGATCTGAATAAGGGAGTAGTCCAGAATATTTTGCCAATGGTGATATCATCATGACAGGTTCTCAAATATAGACCATATTTATTGCGGATGCAACTTATAATGCAGTAATATCCGTAACCTTCTGAATCCTCACGCTGTTGCTCATTTCTGATTCGTTCGATTTTCACAGGCAGTTTTCACCCCAGGGACAAGACAAAGCTCTGAAACTCTCTTTGTTTCCCCTTTTTGTTGAGGCACTTGACAGAGCGAGGATAACTCCTTCATTGTAAGTCTTCAGCCACTACTGCTGATTCTCCTTATTCATAGCTTAAACAGTTACTGGTAGTGAATATCGGATCTAGAATGTTTTGATAAGTAGTCGAGTACGTTACCCCTAGACTATGAACAGTGCCAGAGTTGTAACCGAGTGAGGTGGCGCAGTTGTTAGCACATGTACTCACATTCGGGAGGACCTTTCACCTGGTCATCCAAATTTATTTTCCCCGTGATTTCCCTAAATAGCTTCAGACAAATGCTAGGATGGTTCCTTTGAAAGGGCATGGCCGATTTCATTCTCCATCCTTGACACAATCTGATCTTGTGCTCCGTTCTAAAAAACTTGATCTTGGCTGGACGTTATATCCTATCTTCCTTGTCTTCTTCGGAACTGTACTGATTTATGCCACGTCATTTTCCCAAAATGTGGCATAATGTTCATTTCAATCTCAGTTATCCTTCTGACAGGTATATCTTCCGCAAACGTTAATGAGACACACATAACGAGGCGACAGCATCATAAAACACATTAATAGGATAACGAGTATCTCTTGTTAACTATTTTAAATAGAATAAATATATTCTTTTCAGAGCTGGTCTCCAAACGGTTCGCGTTGTATCTACGTTCCTAATCTATGTATTTGAGACTTCTATTTGGTAAGCAAGCAGATATTTATATACATTATGTGATGTTCCTGACAATCTATTTTTGTATTCAATAACTAGCTGAGTAACAGCGTTGCCCTGGTAAGTATTTATTCCACTCTTGTAGTAGTTAAACTCTTCCTTCCTCTTCTGTCTGTCCAACTCCACTATTCTCCTCCTCTACCTCAGCTCTCTGTCCATCCCCTTTTTCCTCTCTCTCTGTTAATCTGCACCTGCCGCCTCTGCCCATCTGTCCTTCTCCCCTGTTCATCTTCTCCTTTCCCTCAAATTCCATCTCCTCCTCAACTCTCTCTGTCCATCTCATCCTCCCTCTCCAGTTGTTCATATTCTCCCCTTTCTATTCCCATCTCTTCCTCTCCCCTCCCTCTCCACTTGTTTATTTTCTCCCCTTTCTTTGCCCATCTCTTCCTCTCTCCTCTTTCTGTCCAACTCCTCCTCTTCCATTTTTCTGTCTGCCTAACTTTTTCTCTCCCTGTCTCTATCCATCTCTTTCTTTTTACTTTCTCTGTTCGTCTACTTGTCTCCCAGTTTACTGTCTCTGTTTCCTCCAACCCCATCTCTGTCCATCTCCTCCTCCTCATGTCTGTGCCTGTCTCCCCTTTCCTCCTTGCTATCTGTCCATCTCGTCGTCCTCCCTTCTCTCTCAATCTTATCATTCTCTTCCCGATAGGAGGTTGGCTATTCTAACACCTAAAGTATTTGTTTCCATGTTGTAACTTTTATGTGCACCAAATTTGATTGAACTCATTCCAGGGGTTAGAATGAGCTTTTTACCCGTGGCTTTGTCCGTACACACGCATGTAAAATTTAATTCACACATATTTAACAAATTTCAGGAATATTTATACACTTATTTCAATTATGTGTCTAGCGAGTTCTGCGAAGCAGTTTCATTTTCGTGCAGTTGAGTGTTTATGACGTTGAATCTACTGAATTGCGTGCTATAGAATGTTAATTTTTCAGATATATCCATTGGTATATGCGCCTACTGCCTGCGAAATGTGTTGTAAACAAGTTTGGTTATGAAGAAGTAATAAATTAAAAAGTCATGCACGATGTGTCAATTCCTCACGCATATCAGTATTTGACGCTATATCTCCTGAAATATGAGCCGTACAATGATACATTTTGTAGGTACATTCATTGTGAATACCGTCTGCGAAAATTGTAGCGAATAGAGTTAATAACAACGATGCAATAAATTCAAATGTCTTGCTTGTGTGTGGAATCTCATTGGACTTAACTGCTAAGGTCATCAGTCCCTAAGCTTACACACTACTTAACCTAAATTATCCTAAGGACAAACACACACACATGCCCGAGGGATGACTCGAACCTCCGCCGGGACCAGCCGTACAGTCCATGACGGCAGCGCCCAAGACCGCTCGGCTAATCCCGCGCTGCAAATGTCTCGCTTGATGCGTCATTTTTTTTTTTATTTCATACCTGACGTCATATCTCCTGAATCGAATGCCGTACAATGATGTAATTTTTTAGGTACATTCAATGGTGTATATTTGAATACTGGCTGCAAAATATGTAACAAATACAGTTAGTTGTAAAGAAGTAACAAATGAAAACGTCACGTTTTACGTTGTAGTTTTCAGTATGAACAGGGAAGGTGTAGTAAGCGACAAATCTTCGTTTCATCGTTTTGTAGGGGTTGTCAAGAGAGAAAAATTTCTTTAAAGTTTCAAATTATGTAGATAGTTCGTTGTAAGTTCCTAAGTGCTCTCATTCTCAAATACTGGATAGCTGAAGTATGGGCATCCTCGCATTCTGGGCTATAACACTTTTTCACCACCGTCACCACGTCACCTCTTTGATAGGTGGGTGGTTCTTATCCCCACAGTGATTCTTTCCAGACGGTAAACGATATTTGTACCAAGTTTGGTTGAAATCGGTCCAGTGGTTTAGGAGATGTGGAACATACATACATATGTACATTCATTGTTATAATTTATATGGATGGATAATTTGTATCGATTTCAAAAATATTTTTTTTAATTTTCAGCGATGACAACTCCCGGTAACTGGCCTATGGTTTCCGCCAAGACCCTGCACAGTGAACAAAACGCAGCCACTGTGCATGTTCCGAGGGCGGCAGAATGTAACGTGGTTTTTACACGGCGCCAGACACTGGCGTGGTGCCGTCCATTTGCTGCCTGCCGTATCCTTCCGCTGTCTGCTCCGCTACGCCACATAACAGGCAGACAGCGGGCAGATGGGCGGACAGACAGACAAACCATACGCCGAGTGGAGCTCTCCTTATTCTGACAGGCAGCCCGCACACGCCAGCATCTGGTTGTGTTTTCCCTCAGAACGAAGTGCATACGCCGTAGAATTCCATGAAGTAGCAGTCCTTTTTCCCGTCTGATGGCTCTTTGATATAGGTGGGATATTATCGTTTTGGTCGTGAAGTACCGCGTTTTTACCATGTATAGTTTTTACTGAGGCAGCAGCGCTATCGTTCGTCAATTTTTTTTTTTTTTTTTTTTTTTTTTTTTTTACAATCGCATTGTCCAACTAGGATTACGTTAACAACTTCAGTTCCTCTTCTTCCTTTGTTGTTGTTTCCCATTTTTCCAGTATTCCCTCATTTTCTCCCCATGAAGTCTCTTCCTTTCTTCTGTCCATGTTGTTCCCGATTTTTTATTTTTTCTGCTTTGAAGGCCTTCCAAACTTAGTATTTTGTTTTAAAACGCTTTCTTTCTGCTATTTCTGATTCTTTGATGTTGCTTCTTTCAAGATCTTTTCTTACTTCTGCTGTTGTGTTGGCAGAAGAGGCAACACCGTGTTGCAACTGGACGCCGAAATACGCGCGTCTTAGCTCACGTAGGCTGACGTGAGGAGGGAAGAACTATACTGACCTGAGGTCTGGAACATGACAAGGAATTAGAATTCAGAAAATGGACGGAATTAGTTTGATACTGAACTTTAATCCATTAATGATGAACGTCGCTGTTGACGGTACATGATTCACAACATTACCTGTTCTGAAAACATTCGTAGTAACTGAATATGGCGCCTTTATAGGTCGTAGCAAATGACGTAGCTGCAGGCTATGCTAAACTATCGTCTCTGCAAATGACAGCGTATGTAGGCAGGCATAGCTAGTACCAAGGTTTTTTAGTCTGTTTCCATCCATTCGGTAGATATTCCCAGAAAAGGTTAATCTTCGTTTTGCCATTACTTCAGATAATTTCTCTATATTTTTGTAGAGCTCCTCACTACTTCTTATTTTCCAACCATCTGCAGTTTTCATTGCACCCATTATTTTTCTAATAATCCTTCTTTCCAGTACCTCTAATTTGTCCATCTTATAGTTCATCGTTAGGCATTCAGATCCATGTAAACATTCTGGTCGTACCACTGTGGTGTAGTGTTTTAGTTTTGTTTTTCTAGATATACATTTCTTGTTGTAAATATTTTTGATCAAACCATATGCTCTTTCGATTTTGTTAATTCTTACACCTATTGCAGATTTTTCTAGTCCATTCTGTTGTATAATTTCTCCAAGATATTTAAATTTATTTACTCGCTCTATTTTACCTAATTGTGTTTCTATGTATTTTAGTGTATTTTTTATATTTGTCAAGAATTTTGTTTTTTCAGCTGAAATTTTGAGACCAGTTCTCTTTGAAAATTTTTCCAGGATGGTTGTTTGAGTAACTGCTTCCGTCAGGTTTTCTGAAAGTACTGCGAAATCTTTTTATTTATTGACATATTTTTAAGGCAACCTTTTCCTTCATTACATACACTTTAGATGGTTACTTGCTTTTCCTAAATGTCAGTCAAGCATTTTCAGGATTTAGGTAGGATCAAAGTATCCAACACGTGGATAAATGCGAGAGGCGTTCAATAAGAAATGCAACACTTTTTTTATGAAAGCAGGTTAATTTTATTCACGATTCCAGTATTCATTATTGTTCGCCGCTCTTTTGGCTACAGTACCCTATTTTTCGACATAATCTCTGTTGTATGCGGCAGCCTTATGTCACATTACTGGGAGGGCACCTTTACGCTTATGGTACCACTCTACTGGTCGATGTCAGTCAAAATATTGCTGCATCAGTAACATCCCTATCATCCACGTACTACTTCCCGCGGAGTGTCCGTCACTGCTCTTTATAGGCTTCCGTTAGGCGGCAAGGAACCGGCGGACACACAAATTTGATTACCCTATCTGGTGGACGAACGAGTCAGCACTACCAACAGAGACGCCCAGTTGTGTGGCGTGATGTCTGATTGTGATCCGCACGTTCTAACATTGCAAGACTTCCACTGTGTGCGACCAGCCGACACGCCGAAGAGCAAATAGGTTTGCGCGGCCTTGTTGTGATGATGGCAGTCGCCTCGCCCAACGACTGACTGTTCGCTTCCAGTTCTCTGTAGACATTCTACAAGGGCCTATGTACATCTGAGATGATGCCAGAGGATACTCATTGACAGCTTCCTGCTTGGAACGCTACTTCGTTACAGGCGCCAGTTTGAAGGCTACATATTGCTCCGCCACCCATCGGAACTTCATGTAACTATAGGAGATGGAACGGGAATATTCGACGATTTCCTACAACAAATTCCGCATTTTTTAACCGAAATTGGGGAGGGAAAACGTATTGCATTAGTAACTGAACGCCTGTGGTATTATTTATCCACAGCAAGACAAAGAATCTGAATTCTATTTTATGTGCGGATAATGTCACAACATTAACAGAGAAAGAAAATAACCTGCATTAAGGATTTACCTTCCAAGTTAGATAGCCGAGATTTACAATACGATTTTATGCACAAAACAACTTTTTATAGTAAGGGATCCTGAACGAACAAAAACAGTGGTGAGCAATACAGTGCTGGAACAGGCCAGCCATTTTACTTGTCTGGGATGTGATACCACATTCGAGTATGACAACGATGTAGAAAAGGAAGTAGCATAATTCGGAAAGGTACGTGGGACAATAAGCAGATATCTTAGCAACAAAGAAGTAACAGCTGTCCACACACTACTTTTTGTGAGTCGTGAGTCTCTTAGAAACAAGGAAATAAGGTCAAGGCAAGTGAATTAAGATTTCTTTTGGTCGTGAAACGCTGTACTAGAGTATAAAGATTAAAAAGACAGCGATATAAGGAAATTATTAAAAGTACTTTACATAAGAAACAGAATTGTACACAACAGGGGGAAGTAGGGTGAACTTCTGGACGGACTTAGAAAATAATAAATTTTGTACTGACAGAACGAAGAAACGTGGAAAGGTCAATCAAACGATGGGCACCACGAGAAACAAAAGAACTGATACTTGAAGCGCAGGAGAAGAAACTTGAGTGAGTGGTAAAGAGATCACCAGCATTGAGTAACACGTGACATATCTAATGTGACATCTGTGACACTGCCTCCTAACAACAATTTCTCGTTGCAGTGCTCCTTCATTTATTCCGTTTTATGCGTCTTCATTTATTTTTTAATTTACAAAAATGGTTCAAATGGCTCTGAGCACTATGGGACTTAACATCTATGGTCATCAGTCCCCTAGAACTTAGAACTACTTAAACCTAACTAATCTAAAGACAACACACAACACCCAGCCATCACGAGGCAGAGAAAATCCCTGACCCCGCCGGGAATCGAACCCGGAAACCCGGGCGTGGGAAACGAGAACGCTACCGCACGTCCACGAGATTCGGGCTTTTAATTTACACGCACAGTTCATCCGCAAAGTTATTACAGTAAACATACTTATAATTTGACATTTGCTTCTCAAACATAACGCACGTTTTTTGTGAAGATAACTGTTACTCTCGTGAAGCGCTACTGACTTTGTTGTTTTCGTAGTTATTGTTGTTCTTGTCGACATCAGTCCGAAAACTGGTTTCATACAGATGACCAGAACTTTCCATCCTCTGCAAGCCCCTCAACTAGCTATTGCAACGTACGTAGACTTGGACTACTACTATAGCCTACTGTAAGTAAGCATGGATTACGTGTTTTCCTGGTAGATTTTATCAGTGAAGATCACACCCCCATGGCCTGTACGTTAGGCGTGTTGCATACATGCCGGGCTTTACTTCATGACGAAAGCTTTTTTTACATATGCGATCAGTGTCTTACTAGATTTCCCCAGTAACTAGAAGCCATGAATCGTCTAGAAACTAAGTGAGGAAATGCAAAAGTCCAGGTAATGTATGGAATATTTTTCTCCTCCATATTTCTGTTTCTTAAAAATAAACTTAAAAAAGAGCTACAACTGTCAATGTTTAATACAGGTTTTAATCGAAATTTGTTTGTTTGTAATGTGAAACCGAGGAATGCTGTACTAAAAATAAGGAAAACAATATAGGTCAGTCACATAACCCTAGAAAACGCAGTAATCTAAAAAAAAATCGCTTCATTACTTCGTCGAACTTACATAACACATGTTTCTGTTATTCATAAACAACTTTCGCTTTTATCAATAACAACGGCTTTTATCATGATCAAGAACTTTGTATTGAGTACAAAATAACTACAATAATTGTACACATTTTTACCTCTATGCATGTAAACTGTACTTGCATGAAAAATATTTCTTTTGGTGACGTAAAGGCACTGAAGTTACACTATCAAATAATTTTTTCACTTATAAAACGAACTTTGTGTTCAGTACGAAGATAAGATACACAGCAGAATAACAATGAATAATGTGCGGTTCCAATTACGCGCAAAACAGACAACCAAACAAACAAAACAAAGACAAAGAGAATTCGTCGGTTCCCGGTTTCTCTTACACATTCATTTACGTTTCCTTCCCTGTCCATGCTACCAATACTACCTGTAATCCTACCATTTACTACGTCATTTATGTAGTGTTCCAGAAGTACGGAATCATAGTATTGCTTGAGGTAAACTCTAAAGCTACATATTTTTGAATCTGCAATCGGTAATCAAATCACGATATCCCTCAACAATTTTTCACTCCCCATTATTTTTCTCTATTACTGGCGATTCCCTTCTTTTTGTCAGGTTGAGCCATAAATACCTTTTCTCCCATTGCGATTCAGTACCTCCCCATTAGTTATCGATCTTCCCACCCAATCTTTAGCATTCTCTTGTAGCACCAAACGTCGAAAGCTCTTTATTCCTTTTTGTCTCAACTGTTTATCGTCGAGGTTTGAGATCCATACGTACAAAGATGTAATCCAGATAAATACCCTCGTAAAAATTTGCCAGACACCTAAAACTGTATTCTATGTTAACACGTTTCTCTTTTTTGCACTTCCTGCTATTCCCAGTCTGTATTTTATGTCATCTCTAGTTTGAATGTAGTCAGTCATTTTGTTACCTAAATGACGAAACTCATCTCCAACTTTCATTGTCTCATTTCATTATCTAATTCTGCCAGCATCGGATGATATAGTTCCAACTGATTCCATTACCCACGCCTTAAATTTTTTATATACATCCAATAGATTCTTCGGAAGACACTGTCCATGCTGTGCAGCTGCTCTTGCAGTTTCTCTGCGTCTCTTATAGAATCACAATGTCATCATCAAACCGCAAAGACTTTAGTGCTTCATCCAGAACATTAATTTCTATTCAGAATTTTCTCTGAAATTCCTTTACTTATTGCTCAATGTACAAAGCGAATAACGTCGAGGAGAGGCTACATCTTCTCAACTACTATTTCCCTTAGAGTCTCATAAATAGAGCACAGTTTCCGTACACGTTGCAGATAACTTTTCACTCCCTGAATTTTAATCCTTGCTACCTTAAGCAAACCAAAAGAGTATTTTTCAGTCAGTGTTATCAAAAGATTCCTCTAAACCTAAAAATGCTATAAACATACGTTTGTATGGTGAGTACAACGTCACGTGTTTCTAAGTTTCTCCGGACACCAAGCTTTTCATCCGAAGTCAGAATTTACGATTTTCCATCGTTACGTAAATTATCTGTGAAAGTATTTAGGGCACATGACTTACAAGCTGATGACATATTAACAGTTGTCTACAGCAGTCTTCTTTGGAATAGTAATTGTTACATTCTTCTTGAAGTAAGAGGGTAGTTTGCCTTTCTAGCATAACTTTCGCACGTGATGCAAGGTTTCTGTTTTAGGGTGATGATGCAGCGTGTATGTAACGTAGCGTGTCTATGATTCTGGTATATAAGCACTGGCATGTAGGTAAGGGATTAGTGTAGCATTCATTCGTGCGGTAAAATTGCGGGAACAAGACCTCTATCGACGTTATTACCAAATATGTCCAAAAAGATGAAGGACATCTGCTCAGAGAACGAGTTTTAACCCAGGGTCTTCTGAGTTCTTTGCAAATCTTCCCATCAGAATCGTGTTATCCCTCTCCTCTTCATTTACTTCATCTTCTCTTACTGTAGAATTGCCTTCAAGTTTGTTTCCCCTATATAGACCATTTGTGTATTCCTTCCACATTTCAACTATCCCCTCCTTGCTTAGTATGGGCTTACCATCTGATCTATTAATATCCATGCACATGCTTTTCTCTCCAAAAGTGTCTTAAATTTACCTATCCGCGGCATATATGTTTCCCGTAGTCAAGTATGCTTCCAAAGATTTTTCATATATCCATTCTTGCTTTGGCAGTTTCTTGTCACTCTTATTTCTAGATGTCCCTGTTCCCTTTTACCTGATTTATTTGCTGCATTTTTATATTTTCTCCTTTCATTAATTACAAGGGACCATCAAAAGGTTTCTGTTTTAGGGTGATGATGCAGCGTGTATGTAACGTAGCGTGTCTATGATTCTGGTATATAAGCACTGGCATGTAGGTAAGGGATTAGTGTAGCATTCATTCGTGCGGTAAAATTGCGGGAACAAGACCTCTATCGACGTTATTACCAAATATGTCCAAAAAGAACCAAATTGCTGTTAGTATTTTCTTGGCTGCTGGTGGACAACCATGGGAGATTGAACACGCCTTATAGTCCTAATATCACACTATGCTACTATCACATCTGTGTCTGCATATACGCACATACTCCATAAGCCACACGGTACGTGCATCGTCAAGGTACCCTGTTCCATTATTAATTTCCTTTTTTTTCCCATCCGCAAATAGAACGAGGGAAAAACGATTGTCTATATGCGCACGTACGAGCCTAATTTCTCGTATCTTATCTTCGTGGTCCTAACGCGAAACGTATGTTGGCATCAGTGGAATCGTTCTGCAGTCAGTTTTAAGTACCGGTTTTCTAAGTTTTCTCACTGGTGTTCCTCAAAATAACGTTGCCTTGCCTCCAGGGATTTCCATTCAAGTTCCCTATGAATCCCCGTTAACACTTGCGTGTTACTCGAATCTAGCCGGAACAAATCTAGCAGTCCCTTAAAAATGGCGCTGAAGGGTAGATTGGGTCCTATAGGATGAGGGTGTGCAGCAGGCAGCTTCGCACTTCACGCAGCAGGGCACTGGGATTTACCAAACCTAAAGCCTCAATGGGATGATTGCTTCAATGCTCAAGCCGATTTGGCCTAACTGTCATACCGATTATGGATCGTACGGCCTTCGGCCATGCGTTATCCAAGCATTTCTGTTGTTATTTTTGCATGTTCGATTTGCTGCTGGCTGCACTATTTCATGTCCCATGGCAACTCACTCGCCTTCTATAGTGTTGCTTATCCCTGTTGGAAACGTTGCCTAATGCTAAGTTTGAATCTCCCAACAATCTCTGGTTCCTGCCTCCTGAGATTCCAAAATTTCAGAATGCTCTTCTTGAACCGTGCCGGCTTTCATCCTATCGATTAAGCTCCTGAGATAGTACGCTTTTGGAGCATAGTGATGCAGTCGCGAGGTGACGCGCACGAGAGAGGTGATCGACTGACCGAACGTGCGGGGTGAGGAGCAGTTAGTGACAGCATGGGGTCACGAGAGGCTACCCTCCACGGTGAATACTGTCGCAATTAAAATGTCAATTCGGGTCGGCACGGGCTGCATTGGGCGCGTTTGAGGATGGACTGCATAGGGGTCGTTAGCCGAAACATGTTGTTGGTTGTCACCTACCTTTCCGATGCTGTTGGACACGAACTTCAACTGACGTAATAAGGTGATATCACTGTATTTGCGTCGTTCGTTGGAGACAAGTTTTCTTCAGTCCGTGTTGCAAATGTGATGAACTTGAGAAAGAATATGGGTTGATTCTCAATCACGATATTGTGTGTACAAATTATCTTGTGGTACGCCGCTATAAAACTTGGGTGACAGAATGTGCATCTGAGGCTTGACATATTTTGCTGTTTGAAATCTGGTGTCGAAATCTCTGTCTTATCATTAGCTGTTTGATACCTGATGGTCTCTTCTAATCTATTACACGTATACAACATTTATTCGTGATCTTCAAATCAAGTATTAGCAGTTGTACTCTAAAATTCCATCTAGTGTCTTCCCCATTCCCTCTTCTTCTCCAAATTCTCTCCATGATATTTCAATTTTCGGCTTTCTTTTGAGCCGGCCGGAGTGGCCGAGCGGTTCTAGGCGGTACAGTCTGGTACCACGCGACCGCTACGGTCGCAGGTTCGAATCCTGCCTCGGGCATGGATGTGTGTGGTGTTCTTAGGTTACTTAGGTTTAAGTAGTTCTAAGTCTAGGGGACTGATGACCTCAGAAGTTAAGTCCCATAGTGCTCAGACCCATTTTTTGAACTTTCTTTTGAATAATTACTTTTATCTCATCATACATTTTTTCATCTTCTTCGTCATCTGCGGAGCTAGTAGGCATGGTGCTAGTTTAAAGCCCAAGCTGAACAAGCGGCCGCTTGAGACGCAGAGCTCAGAGGGATGGAAAAATGCACAATCTCAGAATAATGCGAAAAGGGGAAAAATAATGAATAGCGAGAGTTTACACGAATGAAAAAATAATGTGACACTAGCAGAAGCATTAACGTTCCAGTAGACCTGGTGGCTCAAACAAGCCTTTTTTCGAAATAACTGCGAGAGTTAGTTAAGAGCCACCACCGACTTCAGTACCAAACATTGCCCTAGTTAGTACAAACGTTCACGGAATAGCAAAAGAAATTGGCATACCTGCCTAATATCGTGTAGGGCCCCCGCGAGTAGGCAGAAGCGCCGCAACTGGACGTAGCATGGACTCGACTAATGTCTGAATTAGTGCTGGAGGGAACTGAGACCATGAATCCTACAGGGCTCTCAATAAATCTGTAAGAATACGAGGGGGTGGAGATCTCCTCTGAACAGCACTTTGCAAGGCACCCCAGATATGCTCCATAATGTTCATGTGTAGGGGTTTGGTGGCCAGCGGAAGTATATAAACTCAGAGGAGTGTTCCTGGAGCCACTCTGCTGGAATTGCCGAAGTCCGTCGGAACGCACAATGGACATGAGTGAATGCATGTGATGGACAGGCTGCTTACATGCGTGTCACCTGTCGGACTCGTATCAGGGGTCCCATACCATTCCAACTGCACACGCCCCACACCATTACAGAGCTTCCACCAGTTTGGACAGTCCCCTGGTGACATGCAGAATCCATGGATTCATGAGGTTGTCTCCATACCCATCCACGTCCATCCGCTCTATACAATTTGAAACAAGACTCGTCCGGCCAGGCAACATGTTTCCAGTCATCAACATTCCAATGTCGGTGTTGATGGGCACACGCTAGGCACAAAGCTTAGTGTCGCACATTCATCGTGGGTATACGAGGGGGTCTTCGGCTCCGAAAGTCCATATCGGTGATGTTCCGTTGAATGATTCGCACGCTGACACTTGTTGATGGCCAAGCATTGAAATCTGCAGCAGTTTGTCGAAGGGTTGCACTTCTGTCTAGTTGAACGATTCTCTTCAGTTGTCGTTGCTCCCGTTTTTGTAAGATCTTTTTCCCGCCGAAAATATGTCGGAGATTTGATTTTTTACTGGATTTGTGATACAGTGCACTCTTGAAATGGTCCTGGGGGAAAATCGCCACATATCGCTACTTCGGAGATACTGTGTGCTATCGCTCGTACGCTGTCTAATCTTATACAGGCGTAGCCGAACGCAGAGCCGTATTCTGCCTGCTCACAGATCTCTGTATTTTAATACGCATGCATATACTAGTTTCTTTGCCGCTTCTATCTATTTCAAAGATAAACTTTTAGATTAAGTTCATAATTAATTTGTGTTAAATTTCACCAAAGGCCCATGTCAACAATATATCTGGGGGCCCTTGCTTTTTGCGAGCGGATGCTCTATCGACATTTTTTATATTCGGATATAGGTGGACGTGTTCCTGGTCCTTAGGTTTCGTAGTTCGCCATCTTTAAGCACTTTTTTTAAAATTGGGAATAAGACATACTAAAGTGTTTATAAACAAGGTATGGGGTTAATAAACATACGCGCATCCATAAACATGGAAAACTTAAAGTAAGCTGAGAGTTGTGACTCCATGGACAAAACGGAGTGTACGGAAGAAGGAACAGGGACGCGGAAAGACTAGTAGGAGCCCTCCCGCTCGGCGGATGGGTCTTCAGACCACAGTTGGCAAGGATTTACATGTAAGGTTTGGTGTCGGTGTCCCGATAACACCGGGCAGAAACGCACGAAAGGAAAACAGAAGGATTGGCTGAATGGCCCGGCTTGGCCTGATTTAGTGCATAAAGGAAATGGTTGCATGCACATGAGACTACCCTGTTGAGTGGTTCGATACAGGAATGTAGCTTGGGCTCAGACGTCAGTGTGGCGAGGACGGAGAAGTGCCGACGGGGTGTAGCACCATCCAGCTCCTGCAGAGGTAGCTGGCGAAGATCGAAGAAGGTTCGACAGCGCGGTTGGTGCTCCATTTCATTATGGACGGTTGTAAGTACTCCAAGAAGTCTTGATTTATTGCCATCAGTCCATTCCTTGACCCATACAACAGCGTGGTTTTTGGTGGAGGAGAAATGAGTGTCCTCTGGATAGATATACGTACACGGGGTAATTAAGTTCGACGGATACGGAGATAGCAGGCAACGAATTGTCGACCCAGTTTCCAGACGTCACCGTTGGCAGCACAAGTCAGGCGGTGGGCCACGTCGTCCATCAGGTGGAAAATTGTACAAAGCGGAGTGTCTGACAATACGACTGCATGAAGTTTATTTGTGGCGAATTTTCCACATGCAGCGTGGTTCAATATCGCCCGAATGTTGGAGGGAAAAAAAGGCTGGCTGATTTCACCCTAAACCGTGGGCCACCACGTCGTTGGATGTTTGAGTATGGCGTATGCTGACGTGCACCATTATGGTGGGGTATGCTCAGATTACATTTATGGCGCATCCGGCTGAGTTAATCAAGCATGACTCACAACCTATCCTCATACTTTTACTTCCAGCAGTATCTTATCTCTTGCCTTCCAACCTCACTGAAGCTCTCCTCCGAAACTTGCAGGACTAGCAATTCACACCTGACGGTCGGAAAACCATCAACAGTGTCACGTGCCCTCATTCCATGAGACAGTATTCGAATTTAATCCGAAACATAGGCGCTATCTCACCTTCTTCCCTTTGCTGGAAAGGCAAAGCGCAAGTTCCCAACAGCACGTGACATACTCAGGTGCTTACTCGTCCAAGTACCAGTCACTCGTGGCGTTGTTCAACTTCGGTGATTTGGCGAGAACTGGTACAGTCAATGATAGAAGGGCGTTAGCACCACAATTAATATCAAAAAACGACACTGAGTATTCAATCTCACTCATGGCTTCTCTTAATTTCCACAGTGTTCAAGGGTATGTTACTTACATGTTGAGCACATGCATATTTTGCTACTAATGTAAGACTTGACCTGCCAGTATGGTGCAAGATGGACAGGTCAAACAGCATTCAGATTGGAGTCCAGGTCACCTGATCGCTAACGTTTCGATTTTTCCGCAAGTGAGCTTAAAGTATACTTCCAAAGTAGACTTTTGGTTGCTAAAACTGAATTTTAAATTTGCTTCCCATGTACTTGAATTAAAACAATACAACTGGTACTTGCAAATGAAGTTCGAAGTAAGCCAGTTCAGTGCCACATTGATGTGTGAACTGACTGTGTTGCCAGTTTTGAAATTCATAAATTTCCACTTAGATTGTTTCACCACCAACCAAGAACAAGAAATCGTTGAATAATTTTCCTATTTGGTTTCCGACACGATAGCGTACAACTTTTTGTGAAGCTGCGTTTCTATTCGCCGCATTGTTTCGGTTCAGCAGTGGCGAGTCACACAAAACTTTATCAGCGCGTTACAACGCTACAAAAATATACAGAAAAATATCCACAAAAAATTTGTTAAATTAAAAATTAGTATTGTAATACATACTCAATGACGTAAAATAAAGTCAATACGTTGCTGTTTTCTATTGGAGAACTTATCTACAACCTTGGAATATAAGCCCTCAACATTGGTTACCATATTCTCCTCAATTCTTCTGCCTAACCACACCCTCGCTGTACGACATATTTAGTTATATGTAACAAGGAAGAATACAAATGTCATTGCTTGTCCCAGAATATGTTGCAAACATGAAAACGAAGTTAGTATGAGGCAAGATAGGTACTTTCTTCCTTTGATTCCAAAACTCAGCATCTCTAACCACACAGTCACACTGAACACGCTCAAGGTACAACGAAGTTATTGTTTGTTTTAGGATCTGAAGAAGTCTTTTACCACCAATGAGTCATTAATCGACAATTAATTATAAGAAATCGTACTAAGGGTGATATGTTTGTGATAAATCTTCAATGCGCCAGAAATAACATTCAGGATCGTAATGTAACCATGCACATGGGTGTTACGCTTTTTAATTTGCCTCCCAGTTCTCCTTTGTGGTTGGTCGCTTGATTAGAGCTCAAACGGCGTGTTGTGGGTTGTTAACTTTGTGTTATTTCCGTTTTTGCTCCTACTGACGTGTTGCTATGAGTATTCTAACCCACTCAATGCTGGCAAGGATGACGTCACATCAGAGCTTGCACAGAGGCACACTGACAGCTACGTCTCCTCTCTGAGTGAATCACAGATTAGTTGAAATGATATTCAGCACTCGACACTGTGATTTCTCATTATCAGTAATAGAACGCTACAAAACATGTCTTCGCCCACTTTGTTTGTCTAACATCTCACATTCGAAGAGAAATGGCGTAATTTTAGTACAATTTATGGGTCACGTTTGAAGAGAAATAACATAATTTCAGCGTGATATTTACAGTGTGCTGTAGCGCATTGTTACATGATCACTGGCTCCTACTGCTGTTCGCCGCATTTTACGGCAACTTAAATGGTCACATGCTTCTCAGTCCCCAAGGTATTGCTTGAAAATGAGCACAACGACTCATCTCCCTAATTATGGAATAACATTCACCATTCTCGGAAGGGATAGGCTGCCTCCTAAGTGATTCTGATGACTTTGGGTTGGATGTGTTGACGGCTTGGTGTGTCACAGCAGTAATGTGATCTTCCCAGTCCTGTTACCGGTGGAAGGCGGCAAACGCGGCGTAGTCGTTCAGTTAGACTCTCTGACTATCGACCTCAGCAGCCTCATTGTGCGATCTTTTCCGTTATGGGAAATGCCCCACGTGGGGAAGCGTTCGCTGATATGGAGGTCGAAATCCACCTCCCACTGAGCAGCGTCCTCCAGGGTAGGTGAGTGGAATCAGATGTCTGTCGCTGAAGACGAGCCTGTAGCAGTGATGAAACGAGTGGTCTGACCCATGTTCATCAATATCGTATGTCTTCAGTTTGTGTGAGAATGTCAATTACTCCACCTCTCAGGCAATTGGTGCTGAGGCCCCATAATCCAATGTGTGCGTTGAAATCTCCTAACAGGAGAAATGATTGGAGCAGTTGAGAATAAACTGAGATCTTCACCGTCAATGGGCCCCTAAGGCACCATATAAAAAGAGCACAACGTGACATTAACGTAGATCATTATCACGACACTCACCACTTGTAGCAGGGTGGTTAAGAATTTATGACAGAAGATACAATTTGTTAATCATTTGCTACTTTAAAAAATCACTCACTTTGAAATATTATAGCCTTAAAATTTTACCATTATTCCTTTTATTTCAAATTTAAAATTAAACTGGATGGGTACCTCTTATTATGGATAAATGTTGGCTTTTCAACTAAATTTCTAACTGTCGGGACTTAATAGTTTTTGCCACTTACTGCATTTCAGTTAATGTTGCTGATTAAAAACACATTATCATTATCGTTGTACATTTCTGAGATTTGCTTGTACTCTAAGACAATTTCAAAATAATATGATGGTCTGATCTAAAGAATCCACTACGTAATATGCACTTATTAACAGTAAAACATTAGCTTCACTGATAAGGCTGAACCAGTGTAAGTTTTTAATATCGTACTTTATGTGTCAAGAGCCCAGATAAGCACATTCTACTGTTAGGACCACTGCGAGATGTGCAGGAAGAGAGTCAGAGAGGTTGGGGAAGGCATCAACATGCAACTCCAGTGCCTTGATCAGTTGCGCTAGGTTTCTCCGTTGAACATCCATCGCGAATAGAACGATCGAAGCGGTCCTACGGATTCTCAATTAACCAGGGGACTAAGGTAAACTCGTCCTCGTGCTCCTTGAAACACGCATATTCACTGTCACGTATTGCGTTTTTCTACTGGTAGATGCCATCGCACCATGGAAAACAAACTGCCTGTGCGGGTGGAAATGGTTCCAAAGGATAGATCCATCGTGCCTTCAAAATGACCGAGATCATCCAGGCAATGCCACGAAAACAGATCGTGGCGTAGGCAGAGTGCTTTCTGACGCTTCAACCCGTATGCACCAACGACCATCTGTCCGATGGAGCATAGAACGTGATTCAGGTATTGGCGTGCAAGCTCGAGCCTTAGTGGCCGATTAACAGTAGTCAGCGTGGGTGCATGGAAGAGGCAGATGCTGTGGAGGCCAATACACACCAACGTCCGCTGTGGGCTTATTGAAGATATACTGTTGGTATCTCCTTGATTCATCTGGGCGGTCAGTTGCTCAACAGATGTACGTCTATTCGCCTGTACTCGTGTCCGCAGCCGTCGTTGAACCCTGTCATCTGTGGTCTGTGGTGAACCATAGTTTCTCGACGCTCCCTTTGGATAGCGCCATTTGGCCATGTATACTTTAACCACGGCGACATGTGAAGAGCCTACAAACTTCGCCGTTTCGTAAATGAACGGTCGTATTGAATACCAGAGCCATCATATCGACACACTAATGACGTATTGCCCCTGCTCACTGCTCGCAGCCATTAACTGATTTGCATGACAGTTCGTGTATGGTGTGCATCTGCACTGAAGAAATCGTTGGGCCGTAGTGCCCTATTTACACTACTGGCCATTAAAATTGCTACACCAAGAAGAAATGCAGATGATAAACGGATATTCACTGGACAAATATATTATACTAGAACTGACATGTGATTACATTTTCACGCAATTTGTGTGCATAGATCCAGAAAAATCAGTACCCAGAACAACCACCTCTGGCTGTAATAATGACCTTGATACGCCTGGGCATTGAGTCAAATAGAGCTTGGATGGCGTGTACAGGTACAGCTGCCCATGCAGCTTCAACACAATACCACAGTTCATCAAGAGTAGTGACTGGCGTATTGTGACGATCCAGTTGCTCGGTCACCATTGACCAGACGTTTCCAATTGGTGAGAGATCTGCAGAATGTGCTGGCCAAGGCAGCAGTCGAACATTTTCTGTATCCAGAAAGGCCCGTACAGGACCTACCACATTCAGTCGTGCATTATCCTGCTGAAATGTAGGGTTTCGCAGGTATCGGATGAAGGGTCGTAATACATCTGAAATGTAACGTCCACTGCTTAAAGTGACGGCAATCCGAACAAGAGGTGACCGGGACGTGTAACCAATGGCACCCCATACCATCACGCAGGGTGATGACGAATACACGCTTCCAATGTGCGTTCACCGCGATGTCACCAAACATGGATGCGACCATCATGATGCTGTAAACAGAACCTGGATTCATCCGAAAAAGTAACGTTTTGCCATTCGTGCACCCAGGTTTGTTGTTGAGTACAGCATCGCAAGCGCTCCTGTCTGTAATCCAGTGTCAACGGTAAGCGCAGCCATGGTCTCTGAGCTGTTAGTCCATGCTGCTGCAAACGTCTTCGAACTGTTCGTGCAGATTGTTGTTGTCTTGTAAACGTCCCCATCTGTTGAGTTAGGGATCGAGACGTGACTGCACGATCCTTTACAGCCATGCGGATAAGATGCCTATCATCTCGACTGCTAGTGATACGAGGCCGTTGGGATCCAGCACGGTGTTCCTTATTACCCTCCTGAGCCCACAGATTCCATATTCTGCTAACAGTCATTGGATCTCGACCAACGCGAGCAGCAGTGTCACGACACGATAAACCGCAATCGTGATAGGCTACAATCCGGCCCTTATCAAAGTCAGATACATGATGTTACACATTTCTCCTCCTTACACGAGGCATCACAACAACGTTTCACCAGGCAACGCTGGTCAACTGTTGTTTGTATATGAGAAATCGGTAGGAAACTTTCCTCATGTGAGCACGTTGTAGGTGTCGCTACCGGCGCCAACTTTGTGTGAATGCTCTGAAAAGCTAATCATTTGCATATCACAGCATCTTCTTCCTGCTAGTTTAACTTCACGTCTGTAGGACGTCACCTTCGTGGTGTAGCAATTTTAATGGCCAGTAGTGTATAAACAAGTGGCGATTGTTCTTTGAAACATGTCGGAAAGAACAGACATCGCATAAGGTGCATGCCCTGCCCTTAGTTAGGATAAATGCGTAACCTGGTACTAAATTTACTACTTCTCGCGGCCTAATTCATGATAAAATAATTCACGGGTGAACGCACAAATGTCATTATCCAACGGACATCAGCCTACACCTACACAAGGACAGCTGCCATCAAACGACAGAAAGTAATGGTGTCCTTATAACATTGGTTCTGAAACGTCTCCTTTGAACAATTATACGTGACTGTGCTTAAACTGACACACAATATTCTTTAGCGCAACGCAATCTGACTTTCAATAATCCCTACAAAATAATGGCCCTGACTAACATTAACCTATACCTTTCATAATGTATATAGCAGTTCATGACATCCAGTCTTACAAATTTCAAAACTCCGCTATCTCTCTCCCCATATACAACACTGCTGGCGGCTCACCTCCAGCTGGGAAACGCTACGCGCTGTTAACAGCCAACTGCCCAACACTACAATGGCGAGTATTACAACAATGCCAACCAGCCACTGATTACACACAGCTCATCCAGTGATTTTCATACAGGGCGCTACATGGCGTTACCAATAAGAAAACCTAAACAGCCTACTTACATGGCCCCCATGCTCCCCACAAAAAATTTTACAAATTGTTTTGGGCAGTGGCCAATAATGATTTGATAAAATTTTTCGTAATTACAATAACAAAGATATCAAATGCACACACTTACTGATACAATATTGGTCGAAAGCTAAAATTTTCTCACAGTCCATAAAGACAGTCCTGATCATTCATTACAGTAAAATTGCAGTATTTTTCTCAAAGTATGAGCACTAAAGGAAAATGCACACGGAAGGAGTGGATTTCCATGCAGTCTTGAAGAAGTAGTGTTGTCCTTCCAACGGAAAGACAGTGCTGACTCTTGACATGCAAACAGGTCAACAACAGAGCAAACCCACCTCAGAGTCAGTCGAAGTTTTGAATAATATTGGTAGGTAGCTCATCACAGAGGAGACCCACTGTAGTCCTGGTAGAGATTATGGTATTGGTGGGCCACCAGAGGTGCAGACCCACTGCAGTCCCTGTAGAGACGGCCATCAGCCATCTGTTGAATTCTAGGTAAATCTAGTAGTAAAACTGGCTTATCAAAGTAATACAAAGTGAAATTCAGTAGCACTATGCCTGGTACACAGCAGCAGCAAATGCAGTAACTTATACCTAAACATGACAAAGCTCAAGCAGAAAAAGTAGTACACTAAAGACAACAATGCAGATAAGGGAATGTCTCTTCACATCTTAATGTCTATGTAATTAAAGTGGTGCACCACAAAAACTTATTCTATGAAATAAATTACCAAGTACTTGAAAAGAAAATTATGTATGCAGTTCCTGTGAAGGGAAATGTCTTTTTGTGCTCCCTCATTTTTTTGGAGGTATATCAGAAAATTATTATTTACTGGATCCGTAGACAGAAAATATTTATATTAGTACATCTATAAAATTTTATTTGAAGCAATGCTGCAGTGCAGCTAGAAACTAGATATTAAACGAAATAGGCAAAGCAAGACGTGAAACGTCATTCACTAGCCATATGGCATTTCATAATGCAGTAAACAATCTTTCATTTCAGTAAATATCATAAATTAAGAACTCTACAGTGTAATCATGTTTTCAAGTTTGAGCGTGTCATATTTGCGATGCTTCCTACAAAGAAATGTCAATAGCGAGGATAATGGCCTCTCTCTTCTCCACCTAATGGCTTTTTCTCAAGTCGGCTGGCACACTTGGCCGCTCACAACGCTTTACGTCACGGTCGCTTACCTTTCTTACCGAAATATTTACGACAGCAGTTTCCGCTACAGTGACAGTCTCATAAAAATTTCACAGGTCGAAAATTTGTGTTATAAATGTGTAGAAACATAATCCTGTAAGTGTCCAAAAATTTTTCGGTGGCATTGTGATACATTCACGCATATACACACATTTCATGATTCTTAAAGTACTATTCTTGGTTTCCAACATCCTCTTCATAAATCAGAGTCCCTAACCACTACTCCTTATTCCTTACCTTATTGCACATGTACATATTCGTCGACACGTCAACCTTGCGGCGACACTTCAATATTTCATCACAAAAAATACGTAGCATAATCAAATTCCTTAAGTAGCATCAGCTTATTGATCATAAACATACCTCAAAAGCATAATACACATCGTCGTCGTAATAATAACACCATAACACCTCAGCCAAATCTCAAAAACGTCGTAGCTTTCTGCAATATTTTAAAAACCTAAAAAAAATTATATGCTCATTGCAATAGTGTCATCTACCTCAAACGTACTTTAAAAATCATGACCCCATACCAAATGAGACATTCAAAGCTCTCATAGTATCACAATGGTTCTGAAAAATATGAAGAGTTCACAAAGTACATACAAAATACAGTTTCATAAGTGTGAAGTTATCAAACTGTGTAATTGCGTAAACATGTGTCACTGACATAAAAAAATGTTTGTCTGTCTCTGTTAAATGATCAGATAGCTGTGTAATTTATCTGTTAGAGAAATATGGTACCGATGTGTAAAGTTGTATAAGCAAATACCATATTAGCTAGGGCTCCTTGTGCTTGCCACACACATGGTACACAAAGTAAGCGTGTACCCCCCTGAGTATTAATGTAATTATACCCTCAGGTGTTACAGATTACAGCAATGGAATGAAATGTATCACGGGAAACATTTGTATCATTGTACTTCCAATATCTTTAAAAATAAATGTTTTAAGTTCAAAATTAATCACTCAAATACGTGTACTGTAGTGCTAAACTGTGCGGCTTCTTGTAAGATAATCTCTGTGGAAGTGTCGTAGTTATCGTCCTCCGAAAGCTAAGTTCTGCAGAAGCCAATATACTTACCTCATGATAAACAAAAGTGAAATGCTTTGTGTATAGATGTCTTAGTTATTACGCTTATTGCCGTGATGAAGAAAGTACTGTGCTGTAACGTATTGTTGTGCTACGGAAAAGGCTGTCTCCTTGTAGCTATACCACAAAAGTTACTACTGAAACATGTTTTCCTTTCCCGAAGAATTCAGAAAAACTGTGCAGATATAAAACAGATACACCGCAAAAGCAAACATCGTAAATAGTCACTCATTAGTAGCGTCGTGATAAAATCGTGTAGCTGTCACATTAACTAACCACTGTGTCATCTGGTATCTCACAAAAAGTACCTTAAATTCAGAATGTATTTTCAAGTACACCAAAATGTTGCATTAAAATCTCATTAGCAGTACCGGTACATGTTCTAAATATGTCAGCCGTATAGTCGTTACGTAATCGTGCAACTAACAAGCAAGAATGTACACACACAATAACACTGTGTCGTCTGTTCACTATAACAATGCATTCATAATTTCTGTTTAGATAAGTTCTCTTGGTTCTTGACTGGCTATTTAACTTCAAACATTGTTGCATGTTAACTGACTAAATCTGACAAATCATATTAGTAATGTACAGTGAAAAATTTTATAGCAACGACTAAGTTAAAAAAACTGATTATCTCTCAATAAGCGGTTTTACCTGTGAAATGTGGTGCAATCTTTTACCCTTTCCAGTGCGCAGAGTTTCAACTTCGAAGCAATTATCATGTTGTATACGTCGGTAAGGAATGCTAAAATTTGCTCAAGGTTAGCGTCTATGTTATTTTTCTCCAGTCGGCGCGCGTGGCTGCCTGCGGTGCGAGTCATTGTCTGCTATTTCTTTGTTGGCGTGCGTCGTTATTGGGATTTGAAGACCTAACTTCTACAAATTCACCTTGTCGAGAGGGCCCTGACCTGTTTAAATCCCGCCAGTTTTGATGCAATTCAGGTCTGTCGTCATGTCGGTAGATTCCATAGTTTCTTTCTTGTCGGTCACGTGGTGGGGAATTTCTTCCTGAATCGTAACTGCGCGCTGAACTGTTGCGTCTGAAGTTATTCTGTCTCCCTTGATAATAACTGGTTTGTATTACTACTCTGCCAGTGGTTGTCATATGGGTGGTGTCTGGTTTGGTCACTATTTGCGCTGTAAGAATAGACTTGTCGTGTCCAGTTATTGTTTCTGTCGTCACGGAACTGTGACGGATGCGACCTGTAGTGATTGTTTTCCTGTTTTCGCATCCTGCTACTGTCTGTGTCAATTTCTAATTCTTGTAAGAGTCCCTGAAAAGCTTCAATGTCGTCTTTGCAACGCCCTGCCAAAATAATATGTCGTAAATGTTCAAGTAATTTGATTAAGCAAATGCGGATGACTTCTGAGGGGCTGTAAGGGTTTGATAGGTACTGATTCTTGTGCAACATGTCTTCAAAATATTTAATAAGACTGGAGAATTCAGATTGTTCGAAATGTTTCATCATTATGATGCTATGTTTTACTCGGTCTTGTGTACTTTGAGACCAATATGCTGAGAGGAAGGCATGATAAAATTCTCCTTCACTATGACAATCGTGGATGACCGATCACATTCTACAGCTGGTTCATTCTCCAAGAAGCCACGCACAAATTCTAACCTGTGCTCCAATGACCAGTTGGGAGGAAAACAATGAGAGAATTGATGAAGCCATGCTTGTGGATGAATGTCGTTGTCAGAATTCTTACATGTTTTGAATTTACGTGTAGTAATGAACAGCTTATAGTCAAAATCATCGTGTCGGCGAGTCACACATCGCTCATTGTTACTTCGTTTCGGCAGTTTCATTTCAAAATCCATTGCGCCTTGCCAATTTCTTTCATAATTTCCGAAGTGTCCTGTGTTTTTATTTTGTGGTTGTTCCGTATTTCTATGTCCCTCTTCCCGTACTTCCTGACTGCGATGCGGCAGCCACGAGTGTTGTACTGGAACTGCGCACTCGTGGCTGCCGCATCGCGTTCGGCAAGTGGGGCTGAGGCAGCTTCAGTTAAGTTTTTAAAATTGACGACACTTGGTGTATTTGTATTTTTAGTTTGACAATGTCCATTATGGACAAACATTAGTAAGTGTAATTCTGAAGAAGGTTGGGTTATCCCAATTGAAACCTAGGTAAATCTAGGTAACTCCGCAACTGAGGCTGTTAATTTTGAATTTAATATTTATACAGTTGCTGACAGGGCCGCGAAATGCTGAAAGTATTGATTTTGATTTTGTTTGAATTTTCTAATTTGTTCATACTCTTCAGTGTCAGTGAAAGCTACAGGTCTTGTGTCATTCAGATCATCTTCTACTTTTGTAGATAAGTTAGTGAACTGATCTGAAAGTTCGGCTATTTTATTCTATAATGAAATTATTTCCTCTGCGTGTTTTTCTGAACCAAGTTTCAGAGTGTCCATTCGTGTTGAAATTGTATCTACTGTGTCCTTTAAGTTTTCCTGAGTTTTTGCAAGTTGCGTAACCGAATCGGTAGATGCAACTGAGTCAATTTTCGCTTGCAAGGTGTCTTGATTTTCATGAACAATAGTTTGCAGTTCTTTTATGGCTGCTTCGTGATTCTGTAATGCATTTTCATGCCCCAAAAAAATAGGTTGGAAATGATCACAAATTTGTGTTTTTACGTCATTACAGACTTTTTGACATTTCGATTCAATGTTATGTATCTCAGTAGTTAAATCTTCAAGTGTTTGTCAAGTGTGGTGTCTAACTTCCGAAGATTTTGTTCCATTGTGTCTAACTGTTGCTGTGTTTGTCTCTGGTGTTGTTCCACTGTGTCTAATTTTTGAAGATTTTGTTCGATTGTGTCTAACTTTTGAAGATTTTGTCCCATTTGTTTCTGATTTTCTTCAAGCTTGTGTCTAACGTTTGTAGCCTTTGTCCCATTTGTTGCATTAACTGTAATAACAGTGCACTGGTGTTTGAAACATGTTCCTCAGTGCTATTCGGCACTGAATCTGAACCGACAATATTCGCATTTTGAAAAGTAGAAAATGTGCCTTGATATATTTGAGAAAACGGTGAGGACGCAAAACCTGAATCTACAGTATTTGCAAGATTGTATCCTGTCATTTCGGAATCCTGAGGCGAGCTGTTGCCGACCGATCGATCGATAATGCTTCCCTGTTCACTAATTGTTTCACTGCCTACACCATTATTTGCAGCCCGCTCCATTTTCCTATGCACAATTACCAAATTACTACTTTGAACATTAGTTAATTCATTACATGGTGGCGCTAAGACAGTGCTTTCGTCTTCACTGTAATTTCTCAGTTCACTTTGGAGTCTAGTATTACGTTTTTCACACGACATTATTGTCACAATATTTCACACAATAACACAGAAAAGGACAATTTGAAGAGCAAAAATAAGAGAACACATTAACATAGCACAGAAAATTATATCTCATTATTTGCAAGCGCAGCTGCGAAATACTTGGTGCAAATCTACATGCATGCGACAACTGTTTTACTGTACAACAATGAAAGACTGCAACTACAAAGGAAATTCTCTCTATGATTATGCACTAGCAATAAACAAAAGCTACACTAATTACACAAACTACAAGAAAAAAATCAGAAGATTCCAGTGAGGTCTCCTGGCAGTGTCGCCATATGAAACTTTATAATTATACACGACTGTGCTTAAACTGACACACAATATTTTTTAGCGCAACGCAATATGACTTTCAATAATCCCTAAAAAAGAATGGCCCTGACTAACATTAACCTATACCTTTCACAAATCACTTACCTCACAAAAATCTTCGTTACTCGAACTACTGCAATACAGCGAGTGCCACTACTGCCAGCTAAATAAAACAATCAAAGTACTGAAGGCACTAACTACTGATAGGCATAGTTAGCAAATGAAAGATTTTGATAGAGAACAAACAATGTATTTACCTCAATAGTGTTCAAAAGTCATAATGTATATAGCAGTTCATGACATCCAGTCTCACAAATTTCAAAACTCCGCCATCTTTCTCCCCACATCCACCACTGCTGGCGGCTCACCTCCAACTGCGCAACGCTACGCGCTGTTAACAGCCAACTGCCCAACACTGCAATGGCGAGTATTACAACAATTTCAACCAGCCACTGACTGCACACAGCACAGCCTGTTATTTTCATTCAGAGCACTACGTGCCGTTACCAATAAGAAAATCTAAGCTGCCTACTTAAAGTAAATATGACTAGAAGCCTCTCCAACATTGTCTCTACCAAGAACATGAGCGTCTGGGAACAGCGTTCCAGGGGAACAACTACATAGATATGCAAGTCTGAATAACGTTACGTCCTGCACCAACTGTGCAACTGGAGAAGACAGGAGAAGAACCTTAGGAAGTATCAGCAATTGCGTTCATTTCACTTTGTGACGCAATATCTGGAAATATAAGAGGAATTCTCTGGAGACACCAAGTGAAGACTGTCTTCGGACGAACAGTTGAAACATGGACATTACTTGGTAGTATCAATAGCGACCTCATTCTGCGGAAGTCCAGAGTCTATCAAATCCCCTGCCAGTGTGGCACAACGTACATTGGTCAGACGAAACTTGCTGTCAAACGTCGTTACCATGAACACCAGTGACATACCAGAGTGCAGAAGCTTAAAAAGCTGAACACTAACTATCACAATTACACTCAATGGACTACAACCATACTAAGGTTCTAATACATAGGTATAACTTCTGGGACTGTGTCACTATACACTCATGTTCAAATAGAAGCACAACACCTTGACCGACAAAGCACAGAATATGTACATTAGCATGTTCTGCAGAAATTATTAGCATCTGAACCACGTCAGCCAGCGGGTTCAAGGTCATCATCGATATTGCGGTGAACACCACTAATTGGTAAAATATATCTGCGGCTCTCGTCGTCGCTATAAGCCGAAGGTAATGGATCAGGGTGACTTGAGCATACGCGCAGGATGCATCTTAGACGTATGTGCGAACCGTACCATCAGAATAGTCAGTTTTAAAGACAGCTCATTGGCTTGAGAGAGTGTGATGCATCCATCAGGAAAATTGTTGATATTGTGGGACGAAATGTTACGGCAGTTCGACGAGTGTGTGTAGATTGATTCGTGGAAGGCGATAGAACATGAAAAGATGAATCGGGTTGCACTATCCGGACCATCCCCCAAGTAGTTGGACACCACATCTGAGAGGCATTACAGGGCAGTTCTGCGTCCTCCTCGGCTCTGGCGCAACAGTGTACCACATCGTACACTATCAGAGGTTACAGTCCGTCGCTGTTTATTACGGCATGGTTTACGTTCATCCTCTTCTCCGCCTACCTTTGACTAATGTGCACAAACATGCTGGACGGCAATAGTGTATGGAACGACGTCACTGGTGACAGGAATGGCATCAGATAGTTCTTTCGGACGAATATAGGTTCTGTTCATTCGAAAATTATGGCCGCATTTTTTTCACCTCAGGAAGAGGGAGCGACATCACAGCAACTGCATTCGCATAAGGCATACAGCGCCAAGTCAAGGCCTTATGGTATGGGTTGCTACTGGGTACCCATCCACAAATTACGGTTAGTGGGTGTCCAAGGCACAGTGACCAGTGTGACCTACGTGAATGACATCCCGCTTCCCGTTCCCATACCTTTTCTGCACAACATCCCAGATGCGATTTTTCAGCAGGGCAATGCACGACCACATGTTTCTTCACGAACACGTGCCTTCTCGATGACACAGGACGTCAGTTTTTTGCCCTGGCCAACCATATCATCAGACTTGTCGCCGCTGGAAAATGTGTGGGATATGGTGAAACAATAGGTGCAGCGTTGTGAACCGCTGCCAACCAAAACAGATGAACTTTAGAATCAGGTGAATGCTGCATGACTGGCTATGCCAAAGGACGGCATTCGCGCCTTATACCCGTCGATGCCATCACACTGGAACAAGTTATCAAGGCCTCTACTAGACAACAGGATTCACGCTGAGCCGAGGTGCCTAAGATCCTTATTATTTCTGCGGTTTATACTGATGTACATGTTCTGTGAATATGAACTTTCTAACTCTAGTCATTCAAGGTGTTCTGTTTTGTCTGAAAGTGAGTTTAGGATAAGGGAAGGACCGACGAGTCGTAATACGGGCTACAATCTTAGTAAGACTTGGAATTTCGCACTTAGTTTGATTGAGAAAAGACACGTTCCACGACGAACTTACCTTGAGGGTGAGCATAGCAGCACGTGACCTTGAGAGAGAACCTCCGACAAAACGACGAGCTTGTGGGAGGAGACGCTGGCCGCGTGCCAGGTGCTGGGTGTGGAGCACGTACGGAACGATCGGTGCAGGCAGGGGGTGAGGGGGGGGGGGGGTGATAAAGGCACCGCGATAACTCCCATGAATTCTGTTTATCTGTGCACACGATGTTGGCAACGTACCCGTTTGCTGAATATTTTTCAAAAAAAGTGTACGAAGACAATGACAGCTGGCTGTTAGGTTGTGAACTACACTGCACAACACAATTAAAGGACCACTTTCTAGAGGCCGACGAGGGTGGCCGAGCGGTTCTAGGCGCTACAGTCTGGAACCGCGAGACCGCTACGGTCGCAGGTTCGAATCCTGCCTCAGGCATGGATGTATGTCATGTCCTTAGGCTAGTTAGGTTTAAGTAGTTCTAAGTTCTAGGGGACTGATGACCTCAGAAGTTAAGTCGCATGGTGCTCAGAGCCATTAGAACCACTTTCTAGAAACTCCGTGAGTGTCTCGTATTGCGATGCAGAAGTTTGACATTTCGCTCAAATATGCATAAACGTTCCTTTGTGATGCTGTAAAGCCATGGTGCAACACGACACATCCTCGGGCTCCACGACGCTTGACACAACAAGGTGATGACACATGTGAGAAAAAGGGCCGGAGCTCTTAAGTTCGCGTGACATGTAAAGTGCGTCAGTGATGTCATATTGGCACCAAATTCCACTACGATTCTGCCCAATGCCAGTGTGGACGGTTTACACGATGGGAGGGACGTCATAATCCCCCTTACACAAATTTTGCTCCTCCTTTTGACGCCTCTGTGACAGTGGTCAGGACAGCGACGTCCGGCATTGAAATAACGTGGCTTCCTTATTGATGGCCGAGGAAAACAGATACACTGCCGCTCTGAAGCGACAGGAAAAGGCCCTAGAAAGGCGGGGATAGGGGGTTGGCATAGTCAACCGCCTTCATTTTGTGTTGATTCCCACACATCTCAAGGTCGATAACTACAGTTCGCAGTCTGATGTGCAAAAGGACGATGTTCTTGACAATCGTTAACTCTGATGTTACCTCCGGACGTCTCAGCCATTCCCTAAGAACATCGGGGGGTGTATCCCCATTAAACGTCACCGAACCCCTCTGGAGTGCAGGGTGAACTCATTTTTAACTCTCGTGTGCAGGATTTTTATGTTTCCTCAACCTTCCCGTTTTGCGGCCTCTTGTGTGTGACAACGGAGGTTCACGTGCGTGAATAAGTGGCAAACCTTCCACCAATTTTGCAAACCATTCGGCTGGACGCCCCCATCCAACCCCAGCATTATTGATAATTTTAAAAATGAGCCGGTTGAGAGACAACTTAAAGTAGTCTTATGACCTTCAGGTAAGCAACGCCTTCATGTTCATCCGACTCCAGTTGCCTTTCTGCAGGAACCTAGAATTACTTCGAGATTGCCTCTGTAAAGGTTCACTTTTAAAATTCTCAGTACCACAGCAGGAGGTGAAAGACGAAGGTTGAAAAGGAATCAGAACCATTTGCTACCTCTTATCAACTTAAAATTTCTTCTAATGGTTTTGAATGGTCCCTAGTGAGCAAAAATTACTCCAAAGAGTCGCGATGCTATTCAATGTGGGTGCAGTCCCACAATGGCTATAGAGGATTTCTACATCTCGAGCGTCAGTAATGTCAAAGGTTATCAAGAACGTCACCCTATTACTCATCGCATGGTGAATTGTCGTTTTCGAACGCGAATCTGCGTATATTCTGGACGGCGGTGTGTATGAAGTGTTTTCCTCAGCTATCCACAGTAAAACCGTGTGATTTCATCGCTGGGTGTCGTGGTTCTGTTTTTCATTTTAGAGGCGTCAAAAGAAGAGGTGAAATGTGGGTAGGAGGCGGTATGCTGACCTTCCCATTGCGACACGACCATGGTGGCGTTGAGCAGAATTACGTTGAAATTAGGTATCAATGCGCCATTATTAACCTACCTTATAGGTCACATGAACTTCTGAGCTCATACATGTCGACACCTTGTTGTTTGAAGCGTCGTCGCGTCAGAGAGTGACGTCGCAAGGCACCATGACTTTGCTCCATGACAGAGGAACGTTGTAGACACCTATGAGCCAAATTTCAAACTTCTAGGTCGCAACAAGAGACAGTTAAGCGGTTTATGAAAGGTGATCTTTTAATCAGTTGCACAGTGTATTTCGTGAAACTTATAGTGCTTTGTATTCAATAGTTTTTTGTTATAGATGATAGCCAGAAATAGATGGTAGACAGAGGTAAATAACAGCAGAGGGGTAGGTGAGTGTTGAAAAGTAGATGCACCGACGAAACTGAATTTGTTAAATCATGTCCACGAAACCGACTCTCCAGATTCCTGTGTCTGTGGGATACCTTGATTAAAATTTTATCCTCATGTGATCTCATTTTGAGAACAGAAAAAATCATTCCCATTAAGATGAAAAAAGGTGTGAGCACACGATGGCTTTTGGGTGTGTCCAAAGTTTCTTGATACTTTTGGATGGATAGACGGTGCCTTTAAACTTTTCAGGTGGATATCACAACGCTGCCCAGAAGACGTAGTCTTACGTTAAGGGAATCTGCCTGGTGAATATCACATACCTGCCCAGAGGACGTTGTGCCTTACGTTACTGGAACTTTTAAGGTTGGATAACGCAAAACTTCCCAGAGGTTGTTGTGGGTTTTGATAATGGAACTTTTCAGGTGGACATCGCAACACTGCCCAGAAGATGTTCTGTCTTATGTTATTTGAATTAATTACGTTCATTACGCACCCTATCCAGAAGACATTTTTCAGGTGGAGATCCCAAAACCGATAAGAGGATATTGACATGAGGCTTCTTCCCTTCCATCTAACTTTGAGGGAGGCCGAATCAATGACATGAAGAACAGAGAATCATTACAATTACTGCCCAGACACTTGTCTGTAATGCAGTGACTGTGTAATGATTGGCGACGAGTTAGTGTCAAACTAAAATTGTCACAGGTAGAATAGACACAGTTACTAACAGAAGGATAAAAACACAGGAAGAATGTGGGGTTGTTATTTTGGCAGTGACGAACTGACGGAAGACAATAACTAAAATACAGACAAAGGTTATGGGCACAGTGTCACCACAGACCTTCAAGACCAGCTTACTTCGCTGAGTTTTCGAGTTGACATGCGTCGTTTACCACTAACACCTCACCTCAAGCGACAGAGACCTTGATGGTCTGGAGACAGCGCCGACTGGGACACTAAATGACATTCAGTGGTGAGCAGGGATCAGTCTTGCTTCTCTTTGTGGTAGTCTGATCGACGCCAACACGTCATTAGACAACTTGGTGAGAGGTCACAGGAAACAACGATTTTCGAGACACATTACTCTCCAGCTCCTAGATTCATGACGTGGGGAGCTATTGGATACAATAACAGGAATGATTTGGTACCTGTTGAAGGGAGGACGAATCACCTGCAGAATGTGCCAGGAGTGATAAATCCCGTTGTCATATCTTTTATGACCAAAGTACATAAATGGTATATTCATGCAGAATAATGGAAGTCCCCACACATCAGTTCGCTCCACAGTCATCTTGAGGAATGAGTTTAACCAAGGTGGCCAATCACGTGAATGGCCACTCACTTAACAGTCTGTTTCACGATGGAAAGATGTATACATTAATATCAGCGTCGAGTCAGCCATCTCCATGAACTGACACAACATGTATTTCACGCGTGGCAGGGAACTCCTTACGGTGCCATTCGGAGACCATTTGATTCCATGCTACAATAAATACAAGAGTATGTCATGTCTCCGCTGGATGAAACCTCATATTCATGTTGATCATGACATGTGTTCTGTGGTGGTGAACATCTCCACAAACTTTTATATATAAGGAACTGGTGTTTCAGGGTGTAAGAGTTTCAATTTCCGACAGTACATGTCTGAGAAAGCAATTTCCGAGACTCTACCTTTGAACCAAAGCACTGTATGATACTGAGACTTGGGTTGTGGGAAAACCGGAACAGAAACGAATCGAAGCATTTGAGAAGAATATTGAAAATGAGTTGGACTGATAAGGTAAGGATTGAGGACGTTCTCTGCAGAATCAGCGAGAACGCTGATAAGAAAAAGGGACGGGATAGGTCATAGTCAAGGAACCTGGGAATAACTTGGATTGTACCTGAAGGAGCTGTAAAGGGTGAAAACTGTAGAGGAAACAGTGATTGGCATAGGTCCAGAAAATAACTGAGGATTTAGGTTGCTAGTGCTGCTCTAAGATGAGAATATTGGCGTTGAACCAGCTAAAAGATCGATGACCCAAGAAAAAAACTTGATAGAGTATTCAGGAAATTTGTTCATGTGTCAAATTCAACGTAACGGATCGTAGTTACACATTCCTGCAAGTGTATTGTTGTAAAATTGCAATTAAATTCCGTCAATGAAGGTCTGAAAGCCCAACATTAAATCCGTATGTCGATATGTAAGCCGCGGATTAATGAAAATGGTACAACAGACGACGGACTATCTCATTCACCACTTATTCGTCTCACTCAGAATACCATGCAAATCCGGCTTGTGCGTGATAAAAATTTCAGTTTTTATGGCTTATAAGAAAAACGCGCAGAAAATAAGAGTATTAGCGAATAAGTAATAAACTGTCAACAACAAGTAGTAAAATAGGAGCTGACAATAACAGTATTCATAGAAAGTAAAAGACATAGCACATTTATTACAGGAAAGAGTGGGATGAAGCTCTCGCAAAAAAACTTTAATGCCACACTCACTAATTAGCTTTTTAAAATTTGTGTCTCGTATGACTCTTATATACAGAAAGCCTCCGGAAAAGGTTCTTGTCATATAAAGCAATTTTGGGGAAAGAATGAGAAGCAGGAAGTTATTTTCATTCTGGAATATTTTCTCATCTGCGCGAGCAGTCGTATCAGCTGCAGCCAGGATATTTCTCTCTCTCTCTCTCTCTCTCTCTCTCTCTCTCTCTCTCTCTCTCTGTGTGTGTGTGTGTGTGTGTGTGTGTGTGTGTGTGTGTGTGTGTCCAGAGGCAGACAAGGATCGCAGAGTGTATATTTGCAGTGTCCGGACGGAGCGGCTCCGGAGACTCCCATAGGCGGACGAATTCTTCCCACTGCTCATATTTACGACCACGCAGTTTCAGGGAATTTGCAAACACCGTACACGTCCCAGGGGCGTTATTTATTGCTGCCCGGTGCGGCGTTGGCTCAAACTCCACAGCTCGGCTGTTAGGATCAGAAAACAGTGCTTCTCACTGGTGAGTAAATAGAAAAAAGCACAAATTCGCAGATAGAGGTGAAGTGAAGCATTGTGATTTAATGTCTTCTGTGCCTTACACTCTGTAGTTACGGAGTAATACCGCTTTCTTCAAGCGGAGGTAACAGGTTTGTTTCCAACCTCAGGTCCGTGCACTGTTTTAAATTATGATTTCTCTATTCATTCCTATTCCTATTCTTATACTTTTACTTTGTCTTTTCCTTTTCATGCATTGAACTTTATACTTTTTATAGCTTTGCGATTATCTATACGCCTGTCTTTAGAGGATACATTCTACCATTCGGTTGGTTGGTCCACGTGCTGTACATTTTTTGTACAAGGTATTATAGCATTTAATAACCACATATTTCGTTGACTACTCCAATTCTTGCTACGTGGTTTCGTTTCTGATTTTGTTTGTTTCTAATTATCCTGTGGTTCTTAATGTGTACGGTTTATACATCGTGTAATTTTTTTTAAAAATCCAGATACTGTTTACTTCCGTAAGGTGATGCTAAGGGAGTCTGATTCGCCAGATACAAGGCTGGATTGATAAGTCTGGTAATGAAAGTAAGAAAGTATGTTGTTGTGTAAACGACTCACCTTACTTATGGGCATAGTCTCCCTTCAGAGATATTCATTCAGAGTAGCGATCCTCCAGCTTTCTCGTCCCAATTAGAAAAATAGGTTCTGTGAAACTCTGGAAAATACTCGTTGACTGAAACTTTCACTTCCTCATTTCATGAAAATTTCTTCCCAGTAGGACAAATTTTCAGGAAGAAGTCCTTTAGGGCCAAGACGAGTTAGAGTGGATGACGAAGCAGTTCAAACCCGAGTTCATGTTCTCTCGCCATTGTTATCATTGATGCGTGGAACGGTGCATTATCCTGCTGAAAAAGCATTTTGCGTGCCAACGTTGTCTTTTTTTTTTTTCAACCAACAGAAGTTTCAAACTATCCAGCAATAAAGCATAATAGGATCGAGTGATAGTTCTGCTCTTTCCGAAGTAATGTGTGATGTTTATTGCTTTGGAATTCCAAAAAGTAGTGATCATCACCTTACCAGCTGACAAAATAGTCTTTGCGTTCTTCGGTGCACTTTCATCAGCCTTTGTCCGTTGTTTTGACTGATGTTAGGACTCTGGTGTGTAATGATGGATCCATGTTTTGTCAATAGCTACAAATCGGCATCAAAAGTATTTCGGATTGCGATTAAACATCGCTAGGCATAGTGTTGAAATGTTGTACCGGATGCACTTTTGGTCGACTGTGAGCAGTATCAGCACCCACCTTGCACGCAGTTTCTTTAGACCGAGTTCTTTGTGCAGAGCATTAGACACTCGCTCATTTGAGATGCCTACGGTCTCAGCAATCTCACGAATTTTTATACGACGGTCTGGCATTACCACATCAAGGATTTTGTCAATGGTTACCCACGTGGTCACCTCAATTGGAGAGCCGGAAAGCGCTTCGTCTTTGGTACTTGTCTGACCACATTAAAATTCATTAATCCAGAAGTAACTGGCCTTCAACGAAGGTGCAGGGTCCGCATGAAGTTCATCCCATTATGTTTTGATTTGTGCAGCACTGCAGCCCAATGTTTAATGATAGCACTTAATTAGTTTTCCTTAATGTTCAGTCTCAGTCGAAATACTGACCAGTACAGATGGTTGTCAACAATGAGCTGTATGCTTTGTTATATAACCCTTGGATAATAAAGCTTATCCACCATAAACGTGCGAAATTGTTGAAATTCTTCATACGATCCTCGGAAAAATCCAGATTACCAACCAAGAAGGCGGAACAAAAATGTTCCGTTCTTTCCGGTAATTTTACCAATCTGTTGAAACCACCCTCGTACGTCTCGTGTGTCGTGTTCGGTTTTATTTATTAGTGTATGTAGTCAGCTTCAAATACATAATCTAATTTAGTTTGACATCTAGATGCATGTTACTATGTAGGATATCCAAAACTGCCGAAGAACGACATTCTTAAAGCTTGTGGGAGAGAGAGGCAAAAGTAAATCCCAGTAAGTACAAGGCAGTATTTTACATTCAACCTCCTTACCATGTGACGAAATGATGCATAGTCTATTGACATATTACATAACATATTCATAGTGTTCAGTATGCATACAACCAGAGTTTATACATTATAATGACATTCTTTGTTGATTATTATCAGATATGAAGGTGGCAATAATATGCTAAAATTGGTAATGTGAAAATTAGGCCCTCATGCCACAATAAATTAATATATGACGATATTTATTCCGAAATTAAACTCTGAACAACTATATCTACTCTGATTCGATTTCCACCCCAGAAACTCACCATTTTATTTATTCTTACTTTACCTCTCTTTACATACAATAAATAAATAATTCAAATTAATCTTCAAAGTATCTGTAATTTTAATACATTTGTGTGCACATTCCTTTCAGATTTGAGCAACACCTTAAAAATACGATGTATTAAAAAGTAGTGGAAACATTGGTCCCATTGTCATTTCCGTTATTAATTAAAATTTTATTAATTTTTCAGATGCTTTTTGAAATCTTCGGTACCTTGCATTCGACTTTTATTAGTTTGTTGGTGTAATGCGCTCCACCACTGACAATGTGAAAATGTGTAACTAATAAATCGCACTTAGGCATTATGATATAAAATATTTAATCCTGAAGGAAACTAATCCAGCAGTTGTCAGAAATGGCTTTTGCCCCATACATAAAGAGTGATAACATAAATTCCTATAACATTGTTGGGCTCACAGGAACTGATGAAGAAATACGTGCACTGATAACTTCGTCCACAAATATAAGAAAAGTTCAAATTAGGAATAACGCTGGCGCCTGTCCAAAAGAACACTACTCTTGTTTATTTCAATAGATATTTTACAAAAACTCTTATGACATACGAACACCAAATGTAAGCTAATTACACACGCACAGTGTCAAAATGCCTTTAATAGTACGCTCGAAGTGCCAAAAAAAATAATTGAGAAATTAGTGCAGAAAAAATTAACAATAAAAATGTAAGAACATTGCCTCGTTTGGTGCTTGCTTACAGTAACTATTTAAAAGTATAAGAGTAGTGTTTTGCGAATACTGGTAATTTCGGCCGAGCGGTTCTAGGCCCTACAGTCTGGAACCGCGTGACCGCTACGGTCGCAGGTTCGAATCCTGCCTCGGGCATGGATGTGTGTGATGTCCTTAGGTTAGTTAGGTTTAAGTAATTCTACGTTCTAGGGGACTGATGACCTTAGAAGTTAAGGCCCATAGTGCTCAGAGCCATTTGAACCATTTGAACTGTTAATTTCGATACAGACAACAATGCTTGAGTACGACAAATCGAAACATCGGCAGTGAAATACAAACACCACGGCACACTTAAACATAAAACTAAAGGCCTAATCTATTTTGTATCCAAAACTGATGTTTGAATTAGTTAGTGGACGACTTTAGCTCGTAAAATCCATCTCATGTACTTTAAATTTCAATGACTTATTCGTTCTTATCTTTGACTACAAAATCGATCATGAGCAGACATTTGATTTAAATTTACAACATGTAGTACTAGAATCATACCCACTTTTTTTTCCTTTAAGATTTTCAGTCATATGATACATGGCTGTAAACGAGAGAAGCGGGACTTCAGGTCAGATAGTAACGATTGCGATAAATGACAAGCACCAGTTACAGATTATTTTATCACAAAATACGTTATAATTAACATTTAGAACACGAAAATGTGGATATATTTTTTACATAGCTGACCCATCCGAAGATACATTGAAATACAAAAACAAAGTGCGACGGCCACCTAAGTGCATTAATGCTGCTGGCATTTAGTGTTGTATTAAGGCTTACTGTGCCATGTGGGGTACCCGAGTGGTCTATGGCGTAGTGTCCTCCCCTCGTAGGAAGTTCGAGTCCTCCCTCGGGCATGAGTGTGTGTATTGTCCTTAGCGTAAGTTAGTTTAAGTTAGATTAAGTTAGATTAATCAGTGTGTAAGCTTACGGACCAATGATCTCAGCAGTTTGGTCCCATAGAAACTTACCATAAATTAAAAAAAAGGAAGGGCTTGATGAGTAACGTGCATGAAGGGCTCCAACCGTTGAGTGACCACTTTGAAAAACACTAATATGCAGCGTACACGTATGAGGCAGCGTTATCAGCACCTGACAGAAGTTGAAAGTGGCCTCATTATGAATGTTCAGTTGCCTTCATAGTCGGATGGTTTAATATCCTGATTTGTAGGGCATTCGGTAGCTCGATGTTGGGATGCATGGAAACATGGCTGCAGGCATACTGGAGATACAAATTCCAGTTGATTTAGTGTGACCACCAGAAGAGTTGCGTTTGGAGAGTTGCCTCCGGGAAGCTTGGACTGCTGGTGAACGGGGCTACATTGTGTTAAGCGATTAATCGCGGTTCCGTAGTACCCGGGATGACGAGCATCGACGAATATGGCGGCAACCTGGGGAGAGATACCATTCTTCCAGTATTTTGGAGAGGAACAGGACTGTTACTGCTAGCATCATGCTGGGGGGAAGGAGGACATCGGGTATGACTCTGGGAAATGATTGATGGTAACTGTAGGAACTCTGGTGGCGCAATGGTACGTCAGAGACATTGTGTGTCCTCGTGTGCTACCTGTCCTCTGACAGTACCATGCTGTCATTTTTTGCAACAGGACAATGCTCGTCCACAACTGGCACTTGTCCCTGTGATCTTTCTGCATGGAAAAAATCCTGCGGCAAGCAACATCCCTACGTCTGTCTCATATGGGACATGTGTGGGAAAAGCTCTGGCGTTCGTAACAGTACCATCATCCAGGAGATAAAGAACCAGTTAGAATATTTGTGAGCCAAATTGCTTCTGTAAAGTATAAAGTCTCTTTATAATACATTTCCCAACCGAATCAGTGCATGCAGACAGGCCAGAAGAGGTGCAACATTATACTGATAACAGGGTTCACACTGACAAGTTCTGTGTAAATTCGTATAGATTTGTGGTTACTGAAATAATATAACATATTTCTCAACCCAGGTGTTTCATTTCGTTTCCCTCCTCCCTTCTAAGTGCTTCAGTTTTTTTTCTCAAGCAGTGTATTCATCTCATAATAATGTGATGAAGTGCCGGCCGGTGTGGCCAAGCGGTTCTAGGCGCTTCAGTCTGGAGCCGCTCGACCGCTACGGTCGCAGGTTCGAATCCAACCTCGGGCATGGATGTGTGTCATGTCCCTAGGTTAGCTAGGTATAAGTAGTTTTAAGTTGTAGGGGACTGATGACCTCAGAGCCATTTGAACCATTTGTGATGAAGTCTGTTACAGGGGGTAAATAGCTCATAGAACGTAGGTTCATAGTTACACAGAACGCTAATTCTGTTATATCAGCCAAATCTGATGCCTAGTTTGAATATCATATAAAAATTTCTTGGCCTTCGTACTCTGCAATATCTGTTACCATTCTTGTGGTGTTACCAGTTGCCAGGTTGTTCGTATTGTACGGTGTGTGACAATGAAGTAAGTCATCGCAAACTAGGCATCAGGTTTGGCTGATATAACAGAATTAGCAAATGGTTCAAATGGCTCTGAGCACTATGGGACTTAACATCTGTGGTCATCAGTCCCCTAGAACTTAGAAATACTTAAACGTAACTAACCTAAGGACATCACACATATCCATGCCCGAGGCAGGATTCGATCCTGCGACCGTAGCAGTCGCGCCGTTCCGGACTGAGCGCCTGAACCGCTAGACCACCGCGGCCGGCACAGAATTAGCATTCTGTGTAACTATGTAACTGTATATATGTTACATAAATTTTTTTTTAGCCTTGTTAACGTCGTATTCTGCAACATTTGTTACGGTTCCTGTGATATTACCAGTTTTCAGATTGTTAATATTGTAAAATGAATTGCAACGTGTGTAGCCTTCCTACAATAACAAAATTCTTAATACACACACACACAAAACATATTATATAGATGAGAATTTTAAAACTGCAGGAAGGTATACTTTACAGAAAAATCTAAAAGTTTTATATAAGTATTTCATATACAACAGCGTCATTTTTATGAACTGATATATCCGTTATTTTCTATACTTCAAGGTTATGCGAAAATTTCTTTTGAAAAAATTTCGATCTCTGTTACCCACCATAAAATATGTGAAACGAAGCTGTATTTGGTCCAGAGACCTTTTCAAGTCTCAGACATCTATTATGTCTATATGCAGAATGAAGGGACTAATGAAAATTTCTACCAAGGCCGGGATTCGACTCCAGATCTCTTAATAACTAGGCAGATGCGCTGACTACTAGTCCTACAGGTGACTGACATAGCCCTGCCATTTACGGACTAAACCTAGGGATTTTCATGAAACGAAGTATCGTGTTGAGTTTTTATTTCACTTGAGTTTAGCACACCAAATCAATTATTTCTATCGGGATGCTACTAGGATGAATCACAACTTAAAAACGTAAATTATTTGTTATCAAAAATGTAGAGTGGGGAAACCTGTATAAATGTGAAGGTCGGATTCTAACCCACATGTAATTTCGAGGCTGACTACCCCTTTAGATCGCCCTCTTCCTCCTCCCCCCCCCCTCCCCTTTGTTAGACAGACAGAGAGGGGTTGATACTGATTAGCAGTGAGAAGCAGAAGACCTAGGCCTTGACTGGTATTTTCAGTAAAAATTCAGTGGACAAGCAAACAGAACTCAACACATTTAATGTGGGTGTTTTCCTATCTGACGAACCTCCTTGTACATATCAGCTATTGAAGTATTGACACCGGTTGTACTGCACCGACGATCTACTCGTTTTGGCGTTGGCTGCTGTGAAGAAGATATACATGGCAAAAAAAAGTTCAAATGTGTGTGAAATCTTAGGGGACTTAACTGCTAAGGTCATCAGTCCCCAAGCTTACACATTACTAAAGATAAATTATCCTACGGCCAAACACACACACCCATGCTCTAGGGAGGACTCGAACCTCCGCCGGGACCAGCCTCACAGTCCAGGACTGCAGCGCCTAAGATCGCTCGGCTAATCCCGCGCGGCAATATACACTCCTGGAAATTGAAATAAGAACACCGTGAATTCATTGTCCCAGGAAGGGGAAACTTTATTGACACATTCCTGGGGACAGATACATCACATGATCACACTGACAGAACCACAGGCACATAGACACAGGCAACAGAGCATGCACAATGTCGGCACTAGTACAGTGTATATCCACCTTTCACAGCAATGCAGGCTGCTATTCTCCCATGGAGACGATCGTAGAGATGCTGGATGTAGTCCTGTGGAACGGCTTGCCATGCCATTTCCACCTGGCGCCTCAGATGGACCAGCGTTCGTGCTGGACGTGCAGACCGCGTGAAACTACGCTTCATCCAGTCCCAAACATGCTCAATGGGGGACAGATCCGGAGATCTTGCTGGCCAGGGTAGTTGACTTACACCTTCTAGAGCACGTTGGGTGGCACGGGATACATGCCGACGTGTATTGTCCTGCTGGAACAGCAACTTCCCTTGCCGGTCTAGGAATGGTAGAACGATGGGTTCGATGACGGTTTGGATGTACCGTGCACTATTCAGTGTCCACTCGACGATCACCAGAGGTGTACGGCCAGTGTAGGAGATCGCTCCCCACACCATGATGCCGGGTGTTGGCCCTGTGTGCCTCGGTCGTATGCAGTCCTGATTGTGGCGCTCACCTGCACGGCGCCAAACACGCATACGACCATCATTGGCACCAAGGCAGAAGCGACTCTCATCGCTGAAGACGACACATCTCCATTCGTCTCTCCATTCACGCCTGTCGCGACACCACTGGAGGCGGGCTGCACGATGTTGGGGCGTGAGCGGAAGACGGCCTAACGGTGTGCGGGACCGTAGCCCAGCTTCATAGAGACGGTTGCGAATGGTCCTCGCCGATACCCCAGGAGCAACAGTGTCCCTAATTTGCTGGGAAGTGGCGGTGCGGTCCCCTACGGCACTGTGTAGGATCCTACGGTCTTGGCGTGCATCCGTGCGTCGCTGCGGTCCGGTCCCAGATCGACGGGCACGTGCACCTTCCTCCGACCACTGGCGACAACATCGATGTACTGTGGAGACCTCACGCCCCACGTGTTGAGCAATTCGGCGGTACGTCCACCCGGCCTCCCGCATGCCCACTATACGCCCTCGCTCAAAGTCCGTCAACTGCACATACTGTTCACGTCCACGCTGTCGCGGCATGCTACCAGTGTTAAAGACTGCGATGGAGCTCCGTATGCCACGGCAAACTGGCTGACACTGACGGCGGCGGTGCACAAATGCTGCGCAGCTGGTGCCATTCGACGGCCAACACCGCGGTTCCTGTTGTGTCCGCTGTGCCGTGCGTGTGATCGTTGCTTGTACAGCCCTCTCGCAGTGTCCGGAGCAAGTATGGTGGGTCTGACACACCGGTGTCAATGTGTTCTTTTTTCCATTTCCAGGAGTGTACATGGCGTACTGGCAATTCTCTGCTTACACAGTGGACGCAATATGCCGTCCACAAACACCTAGGGCTGAAATTGCCTGAATACAAGACAGAATAGAGTCAATATGTGTGTCTGCTCAGTAGCCAGGAACAGAAATCTGATCTAAATATTCTCTGGTGCAGAAGCACTTCAGTGTATGTTAGAGTCCAGAGAGAGCTAAAGAAACATCACTTGAGTGAACAGAATAACAACTCTGTTCACAGAGGAACGATTTCAAGTGCTCCTTGTGTCAAAAGCAACACTTGTCAAAATCTAACCGATAGGTTTTTCGCTGTGGTTCTCGCCAGAAAAGTCTGTAGGTCGATCCGTGGAAGGAGATGTCTTTCATCGATCCCCATAAAGAAATGGAGAGGAGATGGCTCCCAACGGCCCTTAGAGAAACATGGTCCAAAAATTTTCCCGCCAATCACCTGCGGTTCCTACTCCTCCCAGAAGATTTTGTGGAAGTTTTCATTACCGCTCTTAAATCCTTCATCAATCACAAACACGTCTCTGATTTTCAGTGGGAAGCATGCCCCAACGCTTCCCATGAGAAGACACCACGGAAGTCAGCTTGCAACCACGGTTTGTGACTTCGCACATTTCTTTGCACTAAAAAAATTTCTTTTCGTCTTGTTCTGTCCCCGATGATCTTTCCCCAGGTACACTAAATTGAATTTTTTTTCCGTTCCACCAGGGTGCAGTCTCCCATCCGCGCTGTCCTTGCTATGGGGGTTCTGCAACCTCCAACGTTATAAATTACCAGGTCCTCGCTCTGGCCGGCCGCGGTGGTCTCGCGGTTCTAGGCGCGCAGTCCGGAACCGTGCGACTGCTACGGTCGCAGGTTCGAATCCTGCCTCGGGCATGGATGTGTGTGATGTCCTTAGGTTAGTTAGGTTTAAGTAGTTCTAAGTTCTAGGGGACTAATGACCACAGCAGTTGAGTCCCATAGTGCTCAGAGCCATTTGAACCATCCTCGCTCTGCTGTCTCACAGGTCAGTAAATATTCGCCCCTGCAAACCACAACAAGTCTCTTCCCACCCCTTGGCCGACAGTGGCTTCGGAGGAATGCGTGGCCATGTCGTCCTTTCTGACAGTGCTCAGCTCTTATTAACTTCCGGACACGCCGTACTACGGAAATTGTTAGTACGTGTTGCTAGACAATATCAGCCAGGGAAATGATTAATTATCTGATTGCCCGTTGTAAACAATGATCTAGCATAAATATAAATCTAAAAGAAAATACTGAATATTAAATTTAGGGACGCAAAATCGTGCTGTCTTACACTGTAAATCTCATTCCGATATCTTGAACCGTTCATAAAGTAAAGGATGTGGAAGTATTAGGTGATTTCGCCCTGTAGAAATGATGAAAGACAATTACAGAATCCGAAATATCTTATGTACGAATGATGACAGGCTAGACTCCGTCTGTGGTGGGTGGGGAACGTCTTGAAGATTTTAATGTAAGTGACAAAAGTGTCCACTTAGTTTTTATTCGAATTGTTAAGGGTTGGCACAACTTCGCTCTATTATGATTCTACTGAGTACAATACGTGTAAAAGGCGGGACATTAAATTATATTATAATGGAAACTTAACCTATGACAAAATAAATCTGTTGACTGGCGGGACAGTCTCAAACAAGATTCGGACCATTTGAAGACCGTGTTTCGGGGGAACGGTTATAAGGAAGCGCAAATTCGGAAGGCTCTACATCCCACACCTGCAGCTCCGTCGGAAACTGAGGATGAACCTCATGAGGAGGCGGCTTTGGCTATTATTCCGTTTTGTGAGGCTTTATCCGGAAAAAATGGACGCACTTTACTTAAACACCAAGTGAAAACCATCTTCCGTCCTCCATGCAAAACCAAGAGCCTTCTTGCAGTGTCAAGGACAACCTTGGTCAACGTAAATTAGGAGTTTACCAGATACCTTGCCAATGCGGTAGTATACTATTGAGGACCGATACGGAGAACATCAACGGCAACAGGCCAGCAAGTCGGCAATCGCTGAGCATTGCCTGTCGGAACTCCATAATATGGGTTATCACCAAACCAAAGTCCTGACAGACTTCCAAATACTGGCACTGTGTCATCAAAGAAGCCATAGAGATCAGAGTAAGGGAGCCACAACTAAATAGTGACAACGGTTACATCCTTATCAAGGCTTGGGACCCCGCGATCACGCGGATTAAGAAGAAAAAGGATATTTCCCAGACTGTACTGATTTCGGTGGAGGAGGGAAGAATAACGAGAGCGGTGCCGGCAGACCCGCCTGAACGACCTAGGACGCAGCGCCCAGCTGGCGGGAGAACGGACGCTGTGCCTGGACCGCGCGCGGGGCGCGGACCTCACCGACTCATAGGAAGCGCCTGAGGGAGGAGGAGGAATTTTCTTTCTTTTTAAGAGGTGGAGCCCCTCCACGCCCACGCCGGCACGATGGCCAACGCAATAGGTCTACTGCCATCACTACATAAGGGTTAGTATTCACTAAAGTGAGGTGTCACAGGATGTGGGTACTGCGATGTCTGCGTACGTCTGGTTAGTGTTAACTTTTAATACGTGCTCATCTGGAGATAGATTGGGTCGAAATCGAACGAAGGATAGCGGTTTGAAGAGCAGAGGAAAGAAAAGTGCTAAGGCAAGAGCCAAGGGAAAAAAACCTTTGCGATAGTTAGGTCGGGTGGTAAGAGCAGTAGAGGTTGTCTTGCTGCCTGCGATAGGTCGTGCAAGGATAGGCTTTTTATTAGTAGTGGGTATCATGCATATCGATACCTTGACGTTGTGCGGGTATGCTGCTCGGCGGCTGGCGCTGAATGCTAGTGCAGAGTCCTCGTTCAGCGTCAGCAACCTGCAACAGTTAGATTTATTATCGATCTTGTGTCCGATAGGTCATATACCGGAAGCACAATGTGTGGGAATGTTGGCGGATTGTTTGTGCGTCTGTGGGCGAGCTCGTCGGTGTCCCTGCTGTGGCCTGTTGGTCGGCTCTAATAGCAGCTGGTAATTACCAGTCAGTGTTGCTGATATGTAGGGGCTTGCCGACGTTTGTCGCTTGTTTGCGTATGTTAATTTACCATAGGTGGCTATGCCCTAGCTAGCAGTGTCTTTGGGCGCTTGTGCTTCCACCTGTGGTTGTAGGAGGAGGGAGACTGTCGTATATATACATGGCGCCGGCCCACCGCCGGTCAGTACATCAGCGCACCTGATGATGCTAACGTGGTCGATTGCCGAAATATTGTGTCCTATGCACACTTATACCAGGCTGTTCACCCAAGATTTATTTCGTTATAAAATACGCCTGGAGAAATTGAAGAATCACAACTTATATTATGATTTCAACATGAAAGTCCATGGAATGGATTATATAAATATCTAGTACTCATTTCACAAGCAGGGAGTTCTATAGTCAGTAATGTCACGAGGGATATAGCACGGAGAAGCAGTGCACACGAGTAAAAAGGAAACTCGAATTATGTTCCATTAAATAAGTATTTATTAGCTCAAAATGGTTGAAATTGCTCTCAGCACTATGGGACTTAACATCTGGGGTCATCGGTCCCCTACAACTTACTACTACTTAAACCCAACTAACCTAAGGACATGAAAAACATCCATGCCCGAGGCAGGATTCGATCCTGCCACCGGAGCGGTTGGTCGGTTCCAGACTGAAGCGCCTAGAACCGCTCTGTCACAGTGGCCGGAATTTATTAGCTCGTAAGCTCTTCTTTCTCACCTTCTTCATCATTTACCAAAAGCAGAATAAAGTAATTGATATGATTCATTAAAGTAGGGTGGTTTTTCCGATAAAACTCATCATCAGAAAGGGAACTTCACTCAAAGGAGGTAATTCGTGAAAGGACTTAAAAATGAAATAAGTTATAACATTCGATTCATCCAAGCATGTACTTCCGACTAAGAAGAAACTACGGGAGTATGGTATACAGGATTTTAGAACAGGTAGCAACATTATTAGAGGTAGATCAGAAGGGGAGCCAGGAAATAAGTTCATCATGCACGAAGAAATTCATGCACCGAAACTATTAACGCCTCCCTTAGCCTGCAAGCTCATAATGAGCATGTATTTACGTAGATGACAGCGGTAGGATACTAACGTGGGTGCTACGTCACTAAGTTCGATTTGCCCAAAACGCATAGAAAATTGGTAAACATTCGGTACACAAAAATATCAGTATCAATCTAGTTATTCGTTCCACCCAGTTACGAATATTCTTATTAATGTCAGGTTGAAGGTATGATCAGTAATATCACGCCATTGCTTCAGAAACAGAAAAGTAACTGATCTCAGGAAAATCATGGCTTTACTTGTCACCAAAGAGCGCTCTCTTGAGGACTGAACTTTTATAACGCAATGTTCACCTGCAAATTTATTCACGGATCCAAACTGAAAAAAAAGCTTACGCTAAATGTGCTCGTAAGAGCACGTCTTACTCACCCCGTCCACACAGCCAAAGTGCTGACTTACAATCTGTTTTTTTAGAGATCTGTGCTAGCCATCATGTGACCAGCGCATCTTCAAAATGGTTGAGTTAGCAGGACAGTCCACAAAACGCTCAGCAAGCGATTGAACAGGGAAAACAGTGGAAATCTCCACACTTCCCACGTTGACCAACCGCAAGCCATACTTCGCGGAACGCCCCTTTCCCTTACCGTCTCTGGACACAAGTCAGGTCTGAAAACAAAATTCATTGGAAAGCTGTCCAGTCTCTACAATGAACGAGTCAAGCAAAACTCACATTCGATTACTCACTCATCCACACTTTGTAGACCTTATCTATGGTGGGAATCGTGGAGGGAGGAGGCCAGCGGTTGCTGATGTGAAATACAGAAAATTTAAACCAGTAAACGATCGGTTATCTAGGAAACCATTGTTTACTGGTTTCAATGTTCTGTATTTCACACCAGCAACATCTGTCCTCCTACATATCGCTTTCCCCATCTCTGACTTATTCACAAAGATGGAAGAATTCATGTAATAGCGATATGCACGTGTACAGATGGGGGACTGGAATGCAGGTGTAGGGGGAGGAGTAGATGGAAAGGTTACAGAAGAATATGAGATTGTGTCAAGTAATGAGAGAGGAGAAACAATAACTGAGTTCTGTTATAAATTTCAGCTAATAATAGCGAATACTCTGTTCAAGAATCACAAGAGGATGAGAAGGCATAATTGGAAACAGACAGCAGATACGAGAAGATTCCAGTTAGGTTGCTCCACGGTCAGGCAGATATACCGAAATCAGATTCTGGATTTCAAGGCACACCCACGAGCAGATACTGGCTCAGAGCATAATTTGGCAATGCTGAAGACTAAGCTGAAGACAGTAGGAAGAATCGCTGCCCTAAGATGTGAGATACAGAAGTATTAAGGAATGAAGAGATCACTTGATATTCTCTGAGGCTCCAGATGCAATTATGATGAACAGCTCAATAGGCAGTCCAGTTAAAGGTGAAAGTACAAAAATGTGCAGGGAAATACAGGAACACATAAATACACGTAACTTAGGAATAAATGAAATAGGAATTGCATGGAATCTGAGGTAAAATGGTTCCATGAAAAATCTGAGGAAATCGAAAAAAAATGGTTGTAGGAAGGACTTACTCAGCATACAGAAAAGTCTAAACAACATTCAGTGAAATTAAAGGCAAGGGGGATAATATTAATAGTGCAATGTGCATCAACTATTAAGCGCAGAGGAGAGAAAGGATACGTGAAAAGAGCACACTGAAAGCCTCTATAAGAAGGAGGACTTGTCTGATGACATTACAGAAGACGTAACAGTAGTCGATATAAAAGAGATAGGGGATCCAACACTAAAACATGAATTTGAAAGAGCTTTGGAGGATTTAACATCTAATAAGGCAGAAGGAATAGATGACATTCCATCGTAATTTCTAAAATCATTGGGAGAAGTGGCAAGAAAACGACTATTGATGTTGGTGTGTAGAATGAATGAGACGGCTATGTATACCATCAGACTTTCTGGAAAACATCATCCACAAAATTCTGAAGATAGCAAGAGGCGGCAAATGCGAGAATTATCACACCATCAGCTTAACAGCTGATGCATGCAAGTTTCTGAAAAGTATAAGGTACAGAAGAATGGTAAGGAGAATTGAGGATCTTTTATATCAGGGTCAGTTTGACTGTAGGAACGGGGCACCGAAGAAGCAGTTCTGACATTGCTCTTAATAGCGGAAGCAAGACTGAGGACATTATAAAAGCGGTCGACATTATAAAGTTGTGCAAGATTTTCTAAATGGCGAGGAAAATAGGGATAAGCTATACAGAAAGACGAGTAACATACAATATGTGCAAGAATAAAGAGGAATCTATGAGTCTGGGAGACCAAAAACGATGTGCTGGGATTAGATTGTAAGACATGAATGTGGTGTCTCGTTCCTACTGGTCAACCTATATATCGATAAAGCAGTGACGGAAATAAGAGAAAGCTTCAGAAGTGGGATCAAACTTCAAGGTGAAAGGATAACAACGAGTAGATTTGCTGATGGCATTGCTATTCTCACAGAAAGTGAACACGAATTATAGGATTAGTTGAACTGAATGAACAGTCTAATGTTTACGGAATGTGGGTTGAGAGTAAATCGAAGAAAAATGAAAGTAATGAGAAGCAACAGGAATGAGAACATCGAGAAATTTAACGTAAGAATTAGGTGTCATGAAGTAGACGTAGTTAGGGAATTCTGTAAACTAAATAAACCTTGATGGACGAAGCAAGCATGATATAAAAATGAAATTAGCTGAAGTGATGAGAATGGGGAGGAAGTAGTAAGGAGCTGTGCCGAAATTGTATGATATGTTTTGCTTCAAATAATTTATTACACAAAAATCCAAAATTCAATATTAAAAACCAAGAACCTGATTTTCATTTTCACAGAATGAGTAATACATTCGCTGTACTTCATATTACGATTTCTGATGATATCATGGTACAAGAAATAATATTTTGACAGCCTGATGGTGTTCTATCCGAAACCAAGCTATAGCCAAGAACTTTACTCACTAACCATAGCTCAAGAAAAGAAAAGGTGTCAAATGCAAATCAGCTTCAAAGACTTTAAATAACGACTATGACATAACAGCTCTACTTGATACACAAGTTAAATTCTGAGTGAGCAACGTAAGTGTGCTTACGAAATTTTGACGTTATCAAATTACAATACTTCCTTCTGATCAAGCTAATATGAACTCTAAATCATAATATAAATCATTAAATCCTGTAATTGACGTTACATCAAAGCTGAATGGAGTGAACAGATAAAAAGAAGAAGAAGACGAAACAATACTTACATAACCCTAATTAGTGAACAACTCTTAAAATTTAAGGCATGAGTATACAACTACGAAATAAGATTAATCGCAGGATCACAGCCTTTTCAATATGGTATCTACCTATAGGAATCGATTTACTATATAAAAGTCACTTGCACAATTGAAAATCCAGTGATGACAGCTTTGAACCAAATATCAAATTTCTGTAACTGAGGTCACTGTAGTACACAGAACTTGAGTAGCGAAAAGTAATAATTACAATTGACAAATTTACAGCAGGACAACAAATTTAAAAAAGTAAGATTACTTAAGAGCCTGACTCCTAATACTAACACAGATACAAGCTCTACTGCCAAATGACTGATACATACATTTCTTAAAACCTCAGTCACCATTCTGACATCTACAGTGGATTAAACACAGGAGAACATTTGGATGAAAATCTCTCAAACATAAATTCCCTACCACAAGCAGCCTGCATTCTTGAAACGTAAAGTAAGGCACTTATACACTAAACAAGGACAGAATTAGTGGTATCTGTTACAGACAACAGCTTCTGATTTAAAACTGGTAAAAACGCGACCAACTGATGTCATGACACTGCTCAAAACTTGACAGGAGAGTGAACATATTACATGGATCTCAGATGTAAACAGAGCACGGGACAGTACAATAAGCACAATAATTCTCGCCGGTTTCTGGAGAACCAGGAAGAAGAGAGCCATCTGAGATGTGTTATTGCAGAAGAATTTGGAAGATTAGGTGGACTGCTATGGTAAGGAATGATGTTCTCGGCACAATCGGCAAGGATAGGACTATATGGAAAACATTTAAAAACTATAGTGGCCGTCCTGTGTGGCCAAGCAGTTCTAGGCGCTACAGTCTGACCGCGCGACCGCTACGTCCGCAGGTTCGAACCCTGCCTCAGGCATGGATGTTTGTGATGTCCTTAAGTTACTTAGGTTTAAGTAGCTCTAAGTTCTAGGGGACTGATGACCTCAGAAGTTCAGTCCCATAGTGCTCAGAGCCATTTGAACCATTTTTGAAAAACTATACTGGAAGACACATATTGGAATACATTCAGCATACTCTGAGATGAAAAGATTGGTACAGGAGAGAAAAACTTTATATGTACATATTATTGGTACGTTCGTATCGATATATCTTGGTAAGCCAAAGGCGGTGATTTGATTTTTAATTTCTTGGCACGCTAAGAGATCACGCTACGTCTGGATGGGCGGTCTGGAGACGCCCCGCAAGCTCTATAGTGAAGTATGGTGCCTGGGGTAGTTATTTCCCAAACAGGCGGAACGCGTGAAGGTTGCCCTAGACTGTGGAGAGTGCTAATTTGGTAGGTCAGCAAGTTTCCTCTTTAGGGGTGGCTAGCCAATTGCAGAGTTGGCCTTTCCTTCGTGCCATCTCCGTTGCTGGTGTGGAGCAGTCGATGAGATGAAACAAGGTTATTTCGCCAGGAGGTGCAGCTGGGAAACTGTATGACGATTATTACCATCACACAATTGGTTAATGGTGAGCTCCTGTCTGCGGTGTTGGGTGATAATCGAGTTATACCAAAGACGAGTGATGTTCTAATTTATTTAAAATTTTAAGTGAGTATCAGCAGTAACTTGCGTGTTCTGTGTTTCATTTAAATGTGTCACACTGTTCCAGTACCCAGCCGGAATTTTGCCCTAAAAGGCGTCTACATTATCTTATCGAGTTGGCACCCACTTAAAGGTGTGCTGTTTGTCGAAGGTGCCACAGAACAGTTGATTGTTCGTTGCAACATTTATTTGCATGATTCAAATGGTTCAAATGGCTCTGAGCAATATGGGACTTAACTTCTAAGGTCATCAGACCCCTAGAACTTAGAACTGCTTAAACCTAACTAACTTAAGGTCATCACACACATCCATGCCCGAGCCAGGATTCGAACCTGCGACCGTAGCGGTCGCGCGGTTCCAGACTGTAGCGTCTAGAACCGCTCGGCCACCCCGGCTGGCTATTCGCATGATTAAGCGCTGCAAAGGATGCAAAGCTTGTTCTTTGTCTTAAATGAGTAATTGTTTTTAAAGTACTTGTATAAGTTGTGACATTATTCTTTTCTGTTTTAGGGCTCTGAAACTTAACTGCTTTTGTTTCATTTGTGTAAAAATTAGTGTGCCGGCATGTTAGAACCGATGTTATTACGGCAAGGTCCTTGGGGGTCAGTTACTGCATGAAGATTTTAGTATAAATCAAGCATTGTAATTTAAACTGTCAGTGGAAGCTTATTGGATTTAGGTTGGTCCTTATCCCTTACTTGATACTTCTGAGGAGTGACGTGCTTGACGTACAGTGGTGGATGGCCCCCCAGTGGCAACAATTGTTACAGCATATACTCAGTTGAGTATTTATAGTTGAAACTGTTTTATACATTTTCAAAAGCTTACATTTTCAAGTTACATGGCTCATTTAACCAAGAAATAGAATAAGAAATTCCAGTGTAGGAGAAATTGTGAAACATAGCCCGATTGTTTTTAAAAAACCATTACTTTTTCTGTTTTGATATAAATGGCTAAGACTTTAACTGAGTTTGCACAAGATATAGTACTACAAGGAAAAAATACTATGTTACTGAAGTACATAAGAAAGATATTTCTTCTAGAAAATAAAAGGGTGGAATATCGTGAAAAAACGAAAATTCTGTGATCATCACATTAAGAAAAGTTTTTATTGTTTAAAGACAATTTCTGTACGATTTGGTCTGAAACTGGAAGAAAGACGTTCATAAAAACGAACTGAGAGAATTTCAGTCATATTTACGGATCTTAGATGCACACATTCGTTGCAGATAACGATTCTCCTCCACTACAAGCAATTCTTCGCATGTACGTTGAACCTGCAGATTATACGCCATTTAATTGTTTGTAAACAGAAACAACACAGCCATGCCGCCCAGTAACGTGACGAGTAGACAACAAAAATCAAATAAGAATCCACGTTCCCCACAAATAGTGAATACGGGTCCAGAAAACTCGACTTAACACAGCCAGGTAAAAGATACAAACGAATGCCTTCGCTCACAATAAAAAATCGTGGGAACGAGGGAAAGATATCAGTTATACTCGAAAAATCCAGAATTAATTTTGTCACACATGACTCAAGTAAAAAATTATTAACTGCCACCAAAGGCATCAGTATATAGTCTACAGTAAAGGCCCAAAACACTTCCCTGGACAGGCTCACTCCATTAAACTGCAGAGTAGCGTACAGTTGATGTGATGGCGTCGCTATCACTCCACAGGCCAACCAGCTGTGTTCGGTCCAATCGAGCACCCAGACCTTCGACTATCCAATCAATGTCAGCACGTCACATTCCGTCTGCTTGCGGAGCATACCTCTACATCACTGTAATCCCATGTTTGCGCGCTATTTCGCTGGGCGGAATTGTATGTGACCCCTGCAACGGCCAATAGCACGCGCGGGGCAGGAGCGGTCCATTACGTAGCACCACGGTTATCGAGCGCTCAATTGTACTGAGAATGCTACAATATAGAAGAATCGTACTTTGAAAATTTCTAGAACCACCTTCAGTGTTTCATCTGCGAGTGCGTTACCTTGTCCTATGTATCATTCATCCAGGGATCACAAAAAAGTTTAAATTTATTTAAGCAGGTACAAATGCATTTAAGCACTCTAACTACGGCCCATACGTGAATAGAATAGGAAAAAGGCCTTGGAACTGATACGATCGAACCTACCCTCCAACATGCACTTCACACTCCTTCACAGAGCGTAGATGTCGATGCAGAACTTTGGCCGCAGGTTGTCACGTGCGATCTTCTTCACGACAGGATAACTACTGCAGCTCACATCCATTTGAACCATCTTAATGTAGTCAAACTTCGATCTCCCTCACTCCCTAAACGACATTAATCTCCACCCCCCTCCCCCCAAACTTACGACGGCAACCAAATGGAATATTTCTTGAACTAACTGTTATTCCAATCCCTCCTCTTTATCAAGTTTTTTCATTAGAGTATCATCCCTCCGATTCAGTATCTCTTCATTAATTATTCCATCAACCAGAATAATCTTGAACTTTCTTCTGCAGCACCGCATTTCGAAAGCTTATATTCTCTTCTTGTCTATACTGCTTATCGGCCACTTTTCAGTTGTGTACAAGACTATACTCCATATAGCTTACCTTCAAAAGTTCCTTAAGGTACAAATTTATATTCGAAGTTACCAAATTTCTCCTTTATAGAAACTTTTTTCTTCCAATTTCAAGTCTGCTTTTCTTACCTTATTTTTGTTTTGGTTTTTCTTTGTAACTATTTATTGTGTTTTCTTGCTTATCTGATGTGTCCTGCATCTCTGTGGAACGAAAATTACATCTCACCTCAATACAGTCAGATATTTTTTCGGGCAAATTGTAAAACATTTCTACTGCTTTTTGTGTCTCATTTCTTAAGGTAATCCCCCGAGCATCACCTGATTTAAGCCGGTTACATTTCACTTCCATTATTTTACTTATGTTGATATTCAAGATATAATCCATTCCGTTCAGCTGTTCTTCCAAGTCCTTTCGCGTCTCTGACAGTATAACAACATCATATCCAAATCTGTAAGTTTTTCTTCCTTCTCTTCAGTTTTCTTTGAGTCATCCGTATTCTGACTGGTCTGATGCGGGCCGCCACGAATTCCTTTCCTGTGTCAGGCTCTTCATCTCAGAGTTGCAACTGCAACACCTGCTCAACTGTTTGTTGCATGTGTTCCAATCTCTGTCTTCTTCTACAGTTTTCACTCCTATAGCTCTCTCTAATTCCATGGAAGTTATTCCCAGAGGTCTTAACAAATGTTTGTCATCCTATCGCTTCTTCTTCTCACAATTTTCAATATATCCCTTTCCTCGCCGGTTCTACGGAGAACCTCGTCATTCCTTAGCGTAACAGTTCGCTCGCATCTCGTGGTCGTGCGGTAGCGTTTTCGCTTCCCGCGCCCGAGTGCCTGGGTTCGATTCCCGGCGGGGTCAGGGATTTTCTCTGCCTCATGATGGCTGGGTGTTGTGTGTCGTCCTTAGGTTAGTTAGGTTTAAGTAGATCTAAGTTCTAGGGCACTGATGACTATAGATGTTAAGTCCCATAATGCTCACAGCCATTTGAACCAATTTGAACCTTAACAGTTCAACTAATTGTCAACATTCGTATGAAGCACCACATTTCAAACGCTTCTAGTTTTTTCTGTTCCAGATTTCCCACCCTCCAGGTTTCACTGCCATACAATGCTGTGCTCCAAATGTACATTTTCAGGAATTTCTTCTTCAAATTAAGACTCTGATACTAGCATAATTCTATTGGCCAGGAATATCCCTCTTGTCAGTGCTACTCTGCGTTTTATGTCCTCCATGTTCCGTCCTTCATGGGCTATTTTGCTACCTAGGTAGCAGAATTCCGTAACTTCGTCTACTTCGTGATACCCAGTTCTGACGTTTCTCTGTGTTCTCATTCCTGCTGCTTTTAATTACTTCTTCACTTTCACTCTGGATAGCAATGTCATCAGCAAATCTTATCATTGATATCGTTTCACCTTGAATTTTAGTTCCACTCTTGAACCTTTCTTTTATTTCTATCACTCTGTCTTTGATGTATTTATTGAACAATAGGGCCGAAAGACTACAACGCTCCTTAAACCCTTTTTAATCGGACCGCTTCGTTCTTGGTCTTCTAGTCTTATTGTTCACCCTCGTTACTTGTAAATGTTGTACATTACCCGTCTTTCCCTGTCGCTTACCTCAATTTTTTTCAGAATTTCTAATATCTTGCACAACGTTACACCGTCCAACACTTTTTTCGAGTCGACAAATCCTATTAACGTGTCTTGATTTTTCTTCAGTCTTGCTGCGATTATCAACCACAACATTAGAGCTGCCTATCTGGTGCATTTACCTTTGATAAAGCTAAACTGATCGTCATATAGCAAACCCTCAATTTTCTTTTCAGTTCTACTGTATATTATTCTTGTCGTCAACTTTGATGCGTGAGCTGTCAAGCTGATTGTGCTTAATACTCTCACCTCTCGGCTCTTACTATCTTCGGAACTGCATGAATGCTGTTTATCCGAAAGTCTGATGATACGTCGCCAGTCTCATACATCTGACGCATAACGTCAACAGTCGTCTTGTGGCCACTTGCTCCAGTGATTTTAGGAATTACGATGGGATGTTATCTATCCCTTCTGCCTTATTTTATATTAATTTGTCCAATGCTCTTGTAAATTCTGTTCTAATACTGAATTCTCAATCTCATCTCTCTCGACTCTGTTTCTTCTTCTGTCACGTCATCAGACAATTCCTTCTTCGTAGAGGCCTTCAGTGTATTCTTTCCACCTATCCTTCCTCTTGAGGCGTAGGCCGTGTAACGATCCTGCCTTGGAGGCGGTTAAGTAGGAGATGCGTCTCAGAGCTGGATAGTGACAGATGGTGACGTGAGACTGGACGCGCACGTACTTTATGTATCAGCCGATAGAGGACAATATTAGGTAGGGGGACTGTGATTTTAGTTTCGATTGTGCCCGCTAGAGTGCACTAAAGTAATAGAATGTTTTCCATAAACTGTTCAAGTATTTTCATAAAGTGTTATTATGTCTTTTTGTGTATGTAAAATGTTATAAATGCGTTTTAGCAGTATGAATGATGCGTGAGCGTGGTTTAATGTTAATTGTTTAACGGGTTGTGTGGTAGGATTTAGTGTGGGAATATTTCGAAGAAGTATGGATACGAACCAAGGGGGTGTTTTGTAGAATAGATTCGTAAAGTAAGTTTAAGGTAAAGGAAAAGTTAATTTAGGTACAAATAACAATAGTAAATAACTTTATGCATAAGCAAAACTTTAGAATATTAGATAATTACGTCGGTAAAAAGTGCAGTCGTTAGGTTTACTATTTTGCGATTGGTTATTGATGAAAAGCGCGGATTGACGCGGGAGAATGTTGTTTTGCTATTGGCTGTTGAGTAAACTGATCAATGGTAAAGCAGTATTCTTCGCGCGCCTTTCTCTGCTGGTAGAGAAGACTTAGAGTATGCTAGAGAAGAGTGGGAGCCTAGCCGTGAAACAGTTCGGACGTGTGTAGTAGTAGTTCCGACGGAAACGATAAGTTGCCGGATCTAGCAGTGTTTCATACATCAAAGGTGTTGTAAAGTTACGGCATAATTACTACGATGGGCATGTAGAAATTTCGGAATGTTTAAGTGAATTTTGTGGCGAGAAATGACATATATTCCGTGTGGCGTATTGAGCAGGTCGGTGGCTAAAATCTGTTACTGCGTTTGGTACCGACAGACTTATTATTTGGCGAGCATTACCGCCAAAAACAATCAGTGTTTTTGTAGCTATTACGTTTTCTGTAAATGAAACACCATAAACTTGCTAACGTGAGTGAAAGGGGTCGTGAGTGACTGTATTACGACTAGAGTGGGTTTGGCAGTGATACTTGTTCACCTAAGTTTCAGAATATATTAATTGAGGACAAAATTTCGAACCTTTCAGTTGTGTGAAAACTTTCTCCCGAAACGTAGATTAGTGACTTAAATTGCCGCCTGGTTCACGTCGAAGTACAGTAGGTTTCACTAGGCTTTCCTACTGATGATCTGCTGAGACAATGAAACTTCCTGGCAGATTAAAACTGTGTGCCTGACCGAGACTCGACTCGGGAACTTTGCCTTTTGCAAAAGGCAAAGGTCCCGAGTTCGAGTCTCGGTCCGGCACACAGTTTTAATCTGCCAGGAAGTTTCATATCAGCGCACACTCCGCTGCAGAGTGAAAATCTCATTCTGCTGAGACAATGTTCAGAGGTAGTTGCAGGTCCGTCGAAAAGGGACGGAAAGAACCGCGCCGCAGCACTCTCCTCTGCATTTAACGGTGGAATCCCCTTTTCACCCTTAATGTTAGCAGCCTTGCTTTTAATTCCATTGAAGGTTGTTTTGATATTTCTGTGTGATGAGTCAGTCCTTCCCACAATCATTTATTTTTTGATCTTCAAATTTTGCATGCATCTATATCGCTTTAGCTTCCATGATCCTTTTGTTTATTTCATTCCTAGATGACTTGTATTTCTGTATTCCTGAATTTTCCTGAACATTTTTGTACTCCCCTCTTTCGTCAATCAGCTGTAGAATTTCTTCTTTTATCCTTGATTGCTACGCAGCTACTTTCCTTTTACCTACGTTTTTCCTCCAACTTCCGTTATTGACCTTCACTGTCGCCGAACGATTGCCTCAGTGAATTTCAAGTGTATCTCTTCTTTCCTTAGTGCATCCGTATCCACTTCTTTCCGCATTGATTCTTCCTAACTATTGTCTTCAGCTTCAACCCACTCTTCATCATTGCTAAATTGAGATTTCAGTCTATATCTCCTCCTGGGTATGGCTTACACCCCAGTGTTTGATTTTGGAATCTCTGGCGGACCGTCATATAATCTAACTGAAGTCTCCCCGTATCTCTTGGCCGTTTTCACTTATAAGTCATCCTCTTGTGATTCTTGAAGATAGTGTTTGCTATTACTAGCTGAAATTGATTACAGAACTCAATTAGCCTCTCTCCTCTCAAATTCCTGCTATCAAGCCTATACTGTCCCGTAACGTACTTCTTCCCCTACAGCTGCATTTAGTAGCCCATGACTATTAGATTTTCAACTCCCTCTATGTACTGAATTTCCCGTTCAGTACCCTTTGCCACTTTTTCTGTCTCTTCATCCTCTGCTTACGGCGTCGGCATGTACACATGAACTACTGCTGTTGCTGTTAGTGTGATGTCGACTCTGACGAGAAGAGCGCTATCACTGAACTCTTCACAGTTACTCTCTCTCTGCCTTACATTCCTATTAATAGCTAATCCTACTAATCCTACTCATTTTACACCATTTTCTGTTGGTGCTGATGTTATCCTATACTCGTCTGACCAGAAATCATTGTCTGCCTTCTATTTCACCTCACTGACTCCTGCTACACAGGGTGAGTCGTAAATGAGGGGAAATGTCCTGAGCACCGCATGGAGCTATGAGCAAATGACGGATCGTTGTTCATTTTGCTCTTCTCGATGTATTGTGTACACAAAACAAAGTAAGCAATTAACCATTTAACGAGAAGCCGACAATCCGACGATCAGGGCATCACCCACAGATACATCAGGTGCAAAGCAGTGGTATAATTGGTGTCTGCCAGCGTTTGAGAGAAACGAGGAAGAACAAATCCCATCGTAGTGTATCTGGAATGGTACTAGAGCTTATGAGTCATATGTTGCCGGCAGTGAGAGAGTGTACAGTTTCATGTCACAGAATGTGTGGTGTCACCGCCAGACACTAAACTTGCTAGGTGGTAACCTTTAAATCGGCCGCGGTCCATCAGTATACGTCGGACCCGCGTGTCGCCACCATCAGTGATTGCAGACCGAGCGCCGCCACACGGCAGGTTTAGACTAGAGAGACTCCCTAGGACTCGCCCCAGTTGTACAACGGACTTTGCTAGTGATGGTTCACTGTGTACATACTCTCTCTTTTGCAGAGACGACAGTTTGGCGTAGCCTTCAGTTAAGTCATTTGCTACGACCTATCAAGGTGCCATACACGTCAAGAATGTATTCTGAACAGATACCATTGTGAATCATGTACCGTCAAGAGCGACGTTAATCATTAATGAATTAAAGTTAACTATCAAACTAATTACGTCCGCTTTCTGAATTCTCATTCCTTGTCATGTTCAAGACCTCACGTCAGTATAGTTCTTCCCTTCTCACGCCAGCCTGCGTGAGCTAAAACGCGTGCATTTCGGCCTCCACTCGTAACACGGTGTTGGGTCTTCTGCTAACACAAAAGAGTGTTTGTTCTATAAACCGAAGGAGCGCTCATTGGTGGAATGAAAACTGAGGCGTGCCTGACGTGTTTTCAGATGCACCGAGATCCACGTGAAAGACATACCGTGGCGCGTACGTCACAGCACGTGACACTGCGGGTTTTAAGTGCCTGCAGCTGCCTCCTACGAGGAGCGACCAATTATTTCAGATGAGTTCAATAATTCTTGATTGAGAGTTTATGTGCATGCCAGTTCTCAATAGCACATGACAGAATTAAGACCTTTAGTGGTTACCTTTTCAATTAAATGTTGATTTCTCGAGGGAATTGCACAGAGCCTAACGTTGCAAAGTGTGGCGCACTAGCCGACTAGTGTGACATCAGAAGATCGTTTCAGGAACAATATACATCTCGCTGACTGCCCTGTTCGATGTAGCCGATGTTTGCCACGCTGACAGAGTAAGTGCCACGGCAAGTTTCACAAACGAGGAATACGCCGACGTCCACGTGTGTGTGGGATTGTAAATGGAAGACAACTGTATCACGAATGATTTCCTAACCGGCACCTTCCATCCGCAAAAACGTTTCACTCTGTGGACAGGCGATTGAGGGAGTATGGTGCATTTGTAGCACCTCCAAGATTTAGTTGCCGGGGCCGTTGATGTACAGTGTGGACGACGAAGTGAATTTCTGACAAACTGTTGCGGGGGAATGAAAAATAAGCTCCAGCTCTATCGCCACTGCGATCGGAATGTCACAGTGCATTACTACACGAGTTCTCCACAGAAACCACTACCGTCCCTTTCATATCGAGAAGGTACAAGCACTGTTACCGGGAGACTACCAGCACCGCTTGTATTCCTGAAAATTCATCCTGCGGCGTCAGAAGCACAACCAAAATGTTTCACAAACGGTACTGTTCACCGGCAAAGTCTATTTTACGAAGTAGGACATGATGAATTCCCACAATTAGAACTAGTGGGCAGAAGTAAACCCCCACAGTACAGTGATACGGGGAGACCAACAACGATGCGATGTCAATTTCTGGTGTGGTATGATCTATCGGCATCTCATTTTGCTACCGCCCAGACTGACAGGAGAGTGATATCTGTGTTTTCTGGATTCTGCGTTACCAGAATTGTTGGAAGACATTAGTTTGTCCTCTAGTATGGTCCTATGGCAAATGCATGAAGGAACCCTCGCTACTTCAGAGACTCAGTGAGACGCCAGACTTCCAGATGGATTCGTCATGGAGGCTCTGTAGCATAGCCAGTCCTTAATCCACTGGATTTCTTTTTTTAGGGCCATCTGAAATTTGTGGCATATTGTGGAAATATCGTTGATGTCAACAACCTTCGACGAAGAATACAACATGCCTGTGATATTATGCGAAGAGATACAGACGTGTTCAGCAACCCCTTCTGCGAAGAGTCGAACTTAGCAACACACACTGTGACCGTCATTTCGAACAGTACTCATAAGACTCCACTGCAGTTTCTGGTCATGTGTTTCTATGTTAGTTTAGATGTGTACAATTATACTATATTCGTTTGGATTAACTGAGACATAACTGAGTAGTCGCATTTTGTATTCTGGTTGTTTGTACTTGTTCCTTAAAACTAAATACAGAACACAAATCCAGAACCAAATTATAAAACATGCATATACAGTAATATAGTTCCTCCTCAGTTTCCTGTTCTAGACGCTGCAGTCCGGAACCGCGGGACTGCTACGGTCGCAGGTTCGAATCCTGCCTCGGGCATGGATATGTGTGATGTCCTTAGGTTAGTTAGGTTTAAGTAGTTCTCAGTTCTAGGGGACTGATGACCTAATATGATAAGTCCCATAGTGCTCAGAGCCATTTGAACCATTTTTCAGTTTCTTTTTCCTATGCCAACTAGCCAAAATACGTGATAGCGGCTGGCGGAAACAGATAGAGATAGATGTAGACACTGTCATTGTTCGCACTGTCACGCAGGCCGTGGCTTGACGCCGCATGCCTCGCCCCTAATGCAGGTCAGTAATATTTCTGCTCTTTTTGTGGAGTTTTACTTTGTAAAATTACAAGAACAGATATACTCACATAATATCAGTTCACTACACGTTCTAAAAATACTGTTCTTTTTTCATATGTTTTCAGGTCGTCTACAAAGTCATAACATTTTGCGGTAGAGCTCAGGACAAACATCATATTCTAAAAGGAAAATTCAAAGTGGGAAACTTCTTAGTGCTTCGCGGTTAATTTTCAGTGCTTCCATGATGCGCCACATCAAGCAATGTACTGAAGCTGAGGCTCGTCGTCGAACACAACACGATTCCTGGACAGTAGACGTTGAAGAACTGGATGCTTTTGTCACCATAATGTATGCAAGAGGAGTGTATGGGGCAAATAATTTTACTCTCAAAAGTCTATAGTCAACAGTATGGGGTCCTCCGTTTTTCAGACAAACAATATGACGAAACAGAGTCATCGAAACAATGAAGTATATGAGGTTTGACACCACAGGTTTGAGACCAGAATCATACAGACACTAAAGGAGTACCACAGAGGGCAACTAAGAGAGAGAAGCGTAAACTTCGTACCTCATGTAAAGGAAACCATACTGCTACTGTTTGTTCAGGTTGTGAGAAATGTGTGGCAAATGTGAGAAGAGAAGACGAGTGTGGTGCGACAAGTGCAGCAGTAAACACCAGTTAACTACGGCGGTGTGTGTGTGTGTGTGTATGATTATTTATTTTATTAATAATCAACAAAAGCTATATATGTGTGTTACATTCCATTACCTATCACAATCTGATCAAATAAACAAAGGTTCTAGGTGCTTCAGTCCGGAACCACGCGGCTGCTACGGTCGCAGATTCGAATCCTGCATCGGGCATGGATGTGTGTGGTGTCCTTAGGTTAGTACGGTTTAAGTAGTTCTAAGTCTAGGGGACTGATGACCTCAGATGTTAAGTCCCATAGTGCTTAGAGCCATTTGAACCAAATAAACAAAAATAAACATGGGGCCAATTTGGCCCTGTCGGTCCTTGTAGGTAGTAGCCTGCTTGCGGTCCTCCAAGTGTCAATGTAACACTTCTGACGAAATATTTTTTCTCATTTTCTACTCACCCAGTATTTAGATTAACCCTTTACATTTCTGTTTTCAGATTTTCTATATTCCTTAACGCGTTCAAACTGCTGACATTTCACTCCCTGACTCGTAGAATGTTACCCTTCCGTTGATTATCCAGTTTTCTTTTTCCTTCTCATTGTCACCTCCCTCTTGGAAGTCCCCTCCCGGAGATCCGGAATCTATTTGCCAATAGAGTATGCGTCCTGATGCGTTTTTCGTTACAGGTCACACGTTTTATGGATACACATTATGTGCCTTCAATGCGGTGGTTTCCATTACCTTCTACATCCTCAAGCCGTTGGTCATTGTTGATCCTTCCGCCGAGTAGAGGCAGTTTCCCACCCCAAGGGCAAGACAGTACTCTGAACCTGTGTCTGCTCCTCCTTCCTTTTTGACACGGCCTTTGGTAGAACGAGGGTGACTTCTTATGCCGGAAGTCTTAGACTGCCATAATTGATGATTTTTGTTCAAAATTTAAGGACTGTCGTGGTTCGATCCCGCGACCAGGGACTTTTAATTACTAGTCAAAATCGCTATCAATCAGTATTTGCTCACAGTTTTCTGTTTGTTCAGTATATGAACTGAATAGCATTGGGGTGAGGGTACAATCCTGTGTCAAACCCTTCTCAACCACCCCCTCAAGTCCTGAAAAGTATAACTACAGTCATATTTCTGTACAAGCCATAGGTAACCTTTTTCTCCCCAGTTTAATCCCTGTTGCCTTCAAAATTTCAAATAATGTACTCCAAACAAATTTTTCTGTACATCAACAAAGGCAATGGACGTGGATTTGCATTTTTCAGTCTACGTCGTAGGGTAACTACTGCCACTGTGTCAGGAAGGATTTTCGGCCACAGAACTAGAATAAAAAAATACCAATTTGCTGATGGGTGACTGTAAATCATTAGCAGACCTGATCATAAGAAGAATTACAGTTCAGAAAGAATACTCAAGCCCAGTGTGTGTTCTAATTGGAAACTACGTTAATTTACCGGGTTATCAGACCCATTTTAATAATGTACATTTTACCTGAATTTTCAGGATATTACCTCGCTAGTTCTATACCTGAAAGCATGTGTGCCCTCATGTTAATAACGTCAGTCGTTTAGTACGTGATGGTATTTGGTTGAATTCACAGAAATGATACCTTTAAGTATGACAAATTTCATCAGGCCCACGAAGACCTCGATAGACTTTATGATTATCCTTATCTATTCCGACAAATTTCATCTGGCTCACGGAGACTTTGATCGTCCGTAATGATATACCGGTGCGTGATGTCAGTAACAGTCCTAGTAAGGAAAGTAGCACGCCTTCACTATAGACCATTTGCGTGCACTCGAGACTCGCCTTTTGTAAACAGGCTCCGCACGCTAATTTCTCACGCATCTACCTTTTCGTCACGAAATCACTCCTTTGTTTGAAGATCAGATTTAGCTCGCTATGGAATAAAAAAGGAGTAAACGTTAGAGTGAGTATTCTGCACGTGAATTTTCTCGAGAGAAAACTGTGTTTAATTTTCTGATGCTGATTGCGATTTCATTCGTAATAATACTCCTGCGCGGGGTAAACTAGGTATTGTAACTCAGTGTCGAGCAAGTGTCATAACCTTTATGGTGAGCGCGTAATGGATGTAGATTAAAACTAACAAGTAACTAATTGAAAGATTATCTCATAGCTCGATAAATTTGACCGTCGCTGAAAATTATGAAACGACTTGGGGCTTCTTCTAATTCATGCGTATAATAGACAGCTCAATTAAAATTAAAATACCGGTCTAAGTACATCGGGTTTTCTTGAAGGTATATGACGTTATAGTACCGAAACACACGTAAAACGCCAATTACAGAACTATTTTGCTGACATCAGTCTATTGTAGAATTATGGAACAGGCGTCGTGTTCACTCATTATAAAGTTTTACGAGACTGAATATTTCGTCTACAAAAATGTAGAGAGATTTGGCTAGCAAAGATCTTACGAAACAGCTCGCCCTGCTCGTCTATGATAATCAGAGCGCCACAGAGGTTGATGCCTTGTTTCTCGACTTCCGGCAGGCATTCGGAGACCAGATCTGTCACTGAATTTGGCTTTTACTTGCACACAGAACTCGACACTTTGCGCTCAGTGGAACAAAACCGACAAGTGTAAATGTCGGAAGTGCCTCAAGAAAGTGTGATAGGGCATCTATTATTTTCATTGTACAGGTTATCAGCGCTATAAATGGAGATATTTTTATTGGTGACGAGGACAGTGTACTGAACAACATTACATTAGTATTTACTACATATGTAGAGTAATAGGTATAGCTATCTGGAGTATCACGTTCTTAGGTTGGATAGTACCTCAAGTACATGAGGCAAGAGCAACCCATTAATTCTTATTTCCTCTGGGCAGCAGGTCAGGTTCAAAATTAAATGGCCCTGAGTACTATGGGACAACTTCTTAGGTCATCAGTCCCCTGGAACTTAGAACTACTTAAACCTAACTAACCTAAGGACATCACACACATCCATGCCCGAGGCAGGATACGAACCTGCGACAGTAGCGGTCTCTCGGTTCCAGACTGTAGCGCCTAGAACCGCTCGGCCACTCCGGCAGGCAGCAGGTCAGGTGTTTAAGTGTGAATGTGTGTAAGCAAAACGGTTAGTCTGTATTGACAGGCGTAGTTTACTGTGTGTGGCGGTTATGACAGTGCAGTAATTGTGTATTTGTGGGAAGACTGTCAGAAGCAAAGAATAAACAGATAATACAGAAAAGTGCCTGCATATTAAGGTACCAAGGATCACAATACCTGGTCTTGTAGCCCTAACACCATGTACATTAATGACCTAGTGAACAGCTTTGGAGGTTTCGTGAGGCTATTCGCGGACGATGCTGTTGTCGAGATGGAGGCTACAGTGCCAGAAGATTGTAGCAAAATGCAGGAAAACCTGCAAAGGATCACCGATTGGCACAGGGGCTGGTCGTTGACCCTGGACGTATACAGACGAAGAGATCCATTACAATAACGATGACAAATCCCAGGAAACAGTAACTACCGTAAAGTACCTAGAAGCTGGCGTCCGCTGCTACCTAACGTGTAATGATTACATACAACAAATGGATGAAAAGCAAATTGCAACTTGAAAATCATTTTAACAAACTTACAGAAAAGTAATTCTACCACAAAAGAGGTGTTTATCAGTCTGGGACACTTACCCAACCGTATTAATAGATGAGATACAGAACATCCACTGCACTTTTCGTCGCGGATCGTTTACTTAGGACACGAACGTTACGGAGAGACTCAACAAACTCCTAGGGGCAGAGGCTATAAGAGAGCCTTTGTGCATCATGGAGAGTTTTTCTGTTGACATTTGTACAGCGTACGTTCTAAGAAGTGCCGTATGATATATTACTTCCTCCCACATGTATGTCGCCTGTCCGGTGGTCTACGAACTACACATGTTTTAGATTGCACGAAGTGTCCATAACAGGGACGTAGTTCCGTCACGGTTTCTCCACTCACCTCCACATGGCAGGTACAGAGCCCACCCAACTGTTTCGTGCGACTACTCTTGAGCATGTGATTCAAAATTAGTGCTTGTTTGTGTAAGCGGTATCACAATCAGATAATCACTTTGAATAGCATACCAAGTCACCTGAAGCGCTGGTTTCCCTCCAATACAATACAATACTCCCATCCTGAACCGCAAAATCTTACAGAGTTTTATTAACATGTTGTAAATTGCATGAATTACTTAATGTCTGTTACGAGAGAATTTCTATGCGAAACGCATTTGTGCACAGGAAAAATTCTTTTAATTATGTAGGCAATCCAGATCTGTGGTACACTTAATAAGATGAACGTATACATGTACAACGTGATATGTGGATCACATTAAAGAATTCATTTCATACGGTAGAGTGACAAATAACAGAAGCATTTCCTTTGGGTTATTGTCAAGTGCAACAAGTATGTATAACATATACTAATAGTGGTTCGTCATTTCATTATTATTTATGAAAACTGAGGGGGTAATAAAAACACTAAACAGGAAAAACTTAACAATCCAACAGTCGTTTGAGTTCATAATGAGTGACAGACAAACAGCCGAAATTACAAAAATTCAATATATTTAGTTGTTTAGAACTGTTTTCTACCTATTCTCCATCTCTTGTATGGGCTGCTGACAGCATTTCTCATTCCCTCACTGGTTGACTCACCACTTGCACGTTAGCAATGGATCAACCGATAGAACTTCTGCAGTTCGCAGACCTTAGTATCTGTTCTGGAATCTACTGTCACGATGCTACCCCATTATTAAGTCCAAATCTCCTATTATTCCAATCACCTCGTCTTGTCATAAAATTTTTATTATATTTTCTACCAGGAAAATACTCCTGGTGTCTCAACTTCTCATTAGCATTTCCGTCACCACATGTGGTTTGGTATCCACGGTTATAATGCCTATTTCTTTGTGGGCTAGGATCATGTTATTTAGATTGCATTGCTCCTCCACTATGACGAGTTTCTGTCCCACTATCATATTCTGGTCTCTGAAGTAGACTCCGCAATCATGTCGATTTAGAGCTTATTCTTCAAATATCAAGCGGGGTTCTATAGTTAGGCTGAATTGGGACCACCAGTATTGCTAGTTATAGTGTATCCTGCGCTATTTGATACTGGTCGCAGACAAGGAAAAGCACACGCACTTTTGCTACATGCAGTTTTGAGCCATTATATGCACATGTACTTGAGACTCAGCTTCCATGAAACCACAAACTAATTCTATCTAATGACCAGGAGGCGAAATAGGAAGAAACGAGAAGTATAACTGCTGTAACCAAGAAAAAAGTACATGAAATCTATGCACTGTTAAGAAATAACAATCTTCTACAACAATAAGTTTGTACTCTACAGTTGGGATTCTTCCATCATAATCAGTTTGTACTTCTCATCTGATTTCTGAGTACATTTAAGCTGGCTGGAACATCTTCCACATGAAAATGTCCAAGTACACTATAACCATTTCAGTATTACTATCCACAATCCTATTTTAGTGAAACTACTCCAACATACTCATACATAAGCATTCAAAAATAGTTATTTCTTTTCGCATGAAGAAAATTGGATGCCAAAAAGAATATTAAGCCATAAGCTGTGCAATTCAACTCCGCCTATATACAATTTCACTGCCACATCCGTATATTCATTGGTGGAACTTGTTACACGCCAGGTGCTATGTCCTTATATATATGGCTTTACTTTTCAATTTCGTATGCTGTGTTTCTGATGCTGCACGCAGGTTTTTGCATCCGCTTTTCTGATGCCTCAGTGAAATATAGTGAATATATAGTCGAAGAAGCAAATCCTTAACCTAAGGAATTGTAATAAGACGGAACTAAGATGACTTAAAGTAACATTTGGTCACTAGAGTATGTTTCGAAGAGTATGAATTACCTGTTATTAATGAAGTCTTACTTGGCATGAAGCTCATCCAGAAGTAATGACAATTTAGTGAAGACAGCTCCAATACCCAGATAATGTACCACAGACAAAAATGTTAACTATTCTGTTCATGTCGCAAAAGTCCCCCAAATTAATCATCTTATGATCAAAAAGGTAACTAACTTGTGCAAAATAGCTATAAAACTGATAAGCAAGCATATAGCACTTCCAATATTAATTGTAAACATGAGATAATTTCAGATCCTTGAAGTGATCATGCTGGTTTATAGGCGAGGAGACCTCATTTGGGGTTATTCAGTTTCCAGGTGCAAATCTTTTCATCAGTCACCACCTCAGTGAATGAGATGAACAATTAAATGATGAGGCCGTAACACAACCAGTCCCAAATGGAGAAACTCCTCGACACAGCCAGGAATTAAACCTGGTGCTCTACAATCTGAGGACACTAATGCTAACGAGTAGACCACGAGCTGCTGACTTCACATCCTTAGCACTCTGAATAAAATCATGTATTACTCATCAAATATTACTAACAAAAGTAATTATAGCTGCAGCCAGCCAGATACAAGCCGATTACACAGAACATATTCCAGTAAATAGGTAACTTATGAATTGCTATCAGCTAACAAGATAACATATGAGATGCTCACTGAGCCTGAATTAACGGAATACTGTGCTCACACATGAAATCATTTACATTGACTTGGAAAATATGACATGTAGTTAACTGCGATTAAGATGTACACTGTGTCCACACCTGTCTAACCAGACGTGGCCAAAATTCAGACTCACACTGGCAGCATTTGATAAAATCTACACTAGAAAATGAGTGATAAAAAGCATATCTCGGCAAGCCGCTGTCGGGGGTAAACTGTCAACATCCTCCTTTAAATAAATGCTTCATCTGAATATGAGTGGACTTAATTCTGTCAAATGATGAACGAGCGTCTAATTTAATCAGGCATGCTTACCTTCTTGCTGAATAAAATCCCTCACAGCATTTAGTTGTGGGACTTACTGACTTCTATTACTTTTTTATCTCTTATGTAGATTTTCTATCTTCAAATCAGAAGGTGAATTCGTTTGCGCATACATATGAATGATTTCCATGGAAAATCTTAGGATAATTTTAAAACATTTTTTGAAATTCTGTCTCAGCTTCCTGCAAAATCTGTAGTATTGTTTTTAATTTTATCTATACAGAAGTATGTCCTGAATTTCCTCACAGCAATGTTCTTGTGTAAGACATGAATATCCTGATTTGAGTTCTGTTTCGCCTTTGATTTCATGACGTGCTTCTGATAATAATAGCGTACCCCTTTCGATCTTGATTAACTGTTCCTTCATCTAATTTTTGTTTATGAATAAAATGGTCAGAATTTATTGTGTTCTACGGGCCATGTTATTGTTTATTCAGTCAGACGTAGCATAAAAGGTGTTAGTGAAGAAGTATCTGGATGTGCCCTATGCATTAACGCCACTAGCTTGGCTTCTCCAGGTCACTACCGCAAGTATTCTTTCATCACTGCAAATGTGTTAACGTCCCACTAGCTCGCACGTGCCAATGGTGTCTCTGCTAACATCCAAATGACTGAGCCATGACTCGAACGAAGTGTGGCGAGACATAATAACAGTGGTAAACCTTGACGTAGGCTCACAACAGCGTCATCCTACGCCTGAGCGGTTCTTAATTTTGCTCATCCCCTGGACCTGTGACCTGTAATGCATTCAAGTATAGAGGGCGGTTTATATTTACTTACGACGCCGTCTACAATGAGATTTTGCAAACAATTCATCCAGACATTGATATAGCGTCTCTTCTCTATTCCAATGTGTAAAGGAGATCTGAAAACAGCGTTTAACACAATAAAATTTATTGCCTCAGTGTCTACAACCCAGTCCTGATTGATCACATTTCACAAAGGAAACAAAAATTGAAAATTTCAGTACTCCTTCAAGCTCCTTTTGCTGTTATTTCCAGTATTTGCAGTAAGGGGTGTACTATCCCTTAGTACTGCCGTTATAGAATGTAACTGAAACACTGTAATTAACTATAATGTATACCGACTACATGAGGTACAGCACAGCTGGGTATATTTTCCGTAGAAAATTTAAGACCCAAGCTTTAGATTGGTTAGTCAGGCAGAGACATAGCACCTAGTTTGGTTGGACATGAACGCAGTTGGAAGTTGTGCTGTAGAATTTTGACTCTAGTGTGCTTAACACGTACAGCGTATCACCGCTACCAGTCCCGGTCCTCTATCCTCCTCTTAAAAACACAGGCGAAAAACTTAAACTTTTGCGAGCCCTTATGATCAAAAAACGTTTGGTATGAGGTCCTGATTTAATATTAAATGTCCAAACACAGCTAAATATTTCCCCTCATATAAACTTCACGTAAGCGTCACATTTCTCCAATTCTTTCCCACATTTTTCCTTTCTGGTTTTCCATTTCGCTACACGCATGTCTTCTGTTCTGTTGCTAATGTTGTCCTCCTCCCTCACTTACTCACACACACACACACACACACACACACACACACACACACACACACACACACAGACAGATTGCTGTTTTGATGTCTAATGTTAATATTTTTCTGGGTTGTTCCACCTATATTTATTTATTATTTCACATTTTCAGCTACGTTACCAGTGCATTGTGAAGATGTCATTTATTGTACAACAACACCTTACTCTCTGTGTGTAACAAGCGGACTTGGTCATGCACGTACGTGAATAAATTATGTGATGTTGATATTCATACCTGAACACTCTGAGTGACCTGATGACGGGAATAAGACAAAACTGGAAACTGCAAATTGTACAGTAATGTGTGATCAAGACGGACATTTATCATTTTTTTTATCCTCTTTGACGATGATGATAAAAGTCTGACCTTAGTTTTGCATACCGAAAACCGGTATATGATTTAAATTAACTGTAGAACGTAATACGGGCGTTTGGAGTGGGAGATACTGATCTGTCCCTTTAAACCACTTTCAGCTGTAACTGAGATATTTGATCTCGGCCTGTCAGTCTCTTTTGCTGTAGTGCGTTCTGATAAAAGAACTACTCCTGTCTCATCTATTTACACGACGATAATTACTGTGTGTAGTCACAGTCATATCAGGTTCGTAAAGTATGTTGGAAACTCTCTTGCTTCTGATACTTCCCACGTTAAGCAACTGCTTACTTGTGCTAGGAACATACCGATTACCATATACATGAACATATTAAAATGTTCGCAAAATATGTGTCCGTGAGGTTGGGCATGAATATTTCAAATACTGGTATTAACACAGACAGCAGACGTGACCCTTTAGTGTCACTTGATGTAGTTAGAGGGACTTGAGCGCTAGCCGCCTACTTCGGAATGATATGTAGAGACGTGTCAACTTCAAGCAGCTTTGTACGCACTTCAGATAGAAGTAAATGTTTATTTACACTGGAAGTAAATATTCATTTAGACTTATTTTGCATTAAATTGTAAGCAAAATCACGTAAAGAAATACGTCCTACGTATCTTCCAACATTACTTGAAATGGTACACAGCATTCCGTGTTACCTTAATATCACAATGGATCTGACGAGAGTTAACTTGTGTTCCAGGTTTTTCCACTGCCATAATGCATCGAATTATCAGTATACTTGTATAATTGGTCACATATGGTACCGTAACACTAAAGCTCATCTCCTACCGAGGCCGTAATGTCTGAGTTTGTTAAATCCATCTGGACTGTTGTTTCTTGATTCGATGATTACAGACGATAAACATTACATATGCTTATGATTCACTTTGTATTATTGTGAACGATATATCTTCTTTTTCTGCCGATCTGCTAAATAATGTTATTTAGCTCAGTCGGAATTAGTTTTGTTTCTGTGTAGTAGTATCACGTATCAACGCTGGAAAACCGTCTAGGTAACAGAAAAAGCAAGAAACGTATCTGTCCTTTTTTCTGAATCGTGGAATTGTGAACAGGGCTCTGCGTCCTATATTGGTGATACACTTCCCGATATGCGAACGTGAAATTCACAGTAACTGAACAGTCAGCAGCGCAGGAAATTAAAACTGTCAAAATGTATGCTTCGCACGGCTATGTGCTTGTTAGTAGAAGAACAGGACAAGCGAGATATGCAGGAGGGATTGCACTGTACGTAGCACCTGATTTAGTTAATGCCCTAAATATTTTGTTTGAAGAAAATATCGAACTCAGAATGAAACCAGAATGTAGTCCGCTATTGATCAGATCGGGAGAATTAAAAAGTCGCAATACAGAAATGACAGCAGCTATATCTTCCCAAGTTAAAAAGTTGGTAGTACACACTGCATACTTTGTACCAGAAAATGATTTAGTCAGTCAATTAAACGTTTGTAGCACTCCAAGAGATAGTAAGCGGTATACGTGTGCTGGCTCAAATAATAAAAGTAGTACTGTTGCTAGTGAAGTGTTATCTCAAAAAGAGCAGTTTTCTGGAGCACAGCAGTATGCAATTGTTTCAGTTGAAACTACCGAAAAACAAATGACACATCCTTTACTGAACACGTAACAGTAAGGCCCAATATAGCTGAAATTGTCACATCGCACTACTTAAACCAACCATTAACTGTAGACGGCGGCAATGTGATGGTGAAAGGGCGACCATAATTTCCCTTTAGAACGCTTTTGGGAGAAGGCTCACAGGAGCACTCACAAAAATCCAGAAACGCTCTCATACCTATGAAATTCTGCCAAAACTGACTATGTCTTAAAAAATTGCTATTTTACGGAACGTTTGAATGTTATTCTCTTAGAGGACCTAAGTTTTAGGGAATATATGGTTTGATACAAAACTAATTGAATCATGTAGAAGATGCGCAATGGAAAAATTATTCGGAATTGATAGGCAAAGAAAAAATTGTTCTGAGTAATTAAAACAACTTCCTTCATGTGATACTAGTGTTAAAGTAAACCCCATTAGAGCGAAAATAACAGAAGAGATTATTATATGTTACTCAAAGATTTAGTAAGTTGTTACCTGAAAATCGGTTCTCCTTTAGTTTTGAGGTAGCACACTATCCAGTACAAAAAATAAAGTAGTACCAAAGATTGATGCAGCACACGAACAAGACTTGTTAAATAGTGTAGAATGCTGCACATGTTGGTGCAAACTTGAACTCTGAGAAATATATTATTGGCCTGCTGAAACAATGAAGTCCAGTTACTTTAGCTCTTCGTATAACTGCTAGTCATGGAAAGAAGTGAATGCAACTCTTGACCTATTTTATATATTTCCACTCAAAAATGTCTTTTAGTACAGTTTTCTGATGTATCTCATCGCTTATAAAGAAAGTACCGAGAGAGATGGCTCAGTGATTAGCACACTGAACTCGCGTTCGGGAGGACGACAGTTCAAACCCTGATTTAGGTTTTCCGTGATTTCCCTAAATCGCTTCTGGAAAATGCAGGGACGGTTCCTTTGTGTGAGAATGGCCAGTTTTCTTCCCCATCCTTTCCTAGTCGAAGCTTGTGCTCCGTCTCTAATGACTTCGTTGTCGACGGGACGTTAAACACTAATCTCCTTTTTCTTAGAAGGAAAGTACTTTTTGTATAAAAACGAGCAGTAGGAATAATATGTAATGTTTGCTTGAGTTCATCTTTAAACATTTAAGTATTTTAACTTCACCATCACAATACATGGATTAGTTAGTCGAATTAGTTATAAATAATCCATCACAATCAGAGAAGAATAGTGATATCCATATCTACGAAATAAGAGAAAAAGCAACTCAAATTACCTATAACAGAAGCTGTAGGAGATCACTGTTGCTCACGTCCACAACTACTATAAGTTCTTTGTTACCCTGGACGTGTTCCCCACGTGGTGCTAAGCCAGCGAAAACTATTACGCTGAGACTGAACTACCGTAAACGACGTCTCGATCAGAGTCATCGGAAGAATGATACCCGAAGAGGTCCTTGTCAGAGCCCTCAGGATCGTAAGAGTAGTCTCTCAAAATCAGTTCTGAACGTAGAAGGCATAAGCGGAACAGTGGGTGAAAATTTATCAAGAACGCTCAAACAGCATCAAATTGATATCATCTTACTCCAAGAAACCCACGTATAAGACAACGTACGGCTTCCCAGAAAAGGCAGGATTCCAGAACTTAAACTGCTATCTGCTAACACTAATCCTAAAAATGGTTGTCAAATTATGTAAGAAGCAACGTTACTATCTACGAAGTCTTGCCATCATCTTCTGTTAACAACATTTTCACAGCTACAATTGTTGGCCGCTGTGGCCGAGCGGTTCTAGGCGCTTTAGTCCGGAACCGCGCTGCTGCTACGGTCGCAGGTTTGAATCCTGCCTCGGGCATGGATTTTTGTGATGTCCTTACATTAGTTAGGTTTAAGTAGTTGCAAGTCTAGGGGACTGATGATCTCAGATGTCACCGGCCGTTGTGGCCGAGCGGTTCTATGCGCTTTAGTTTGGAACCGCGCTACCGCTACGGTGGCAGGTTCGAATCCTGCGTCGGCCATGGATTTGAGTGATGTCTTCAGGTTAGTTAGGTTTAAGTTGTTATAAGTTCTAGGGGACTGATGACCTCAGATGTTGAGTCCCATAGTGCTGAGAGCCATTTGAAAAGATACAGTTAAAGCGGAGAAATTCACGATAATCAGCCTGTACAAACCATCGGATGCAGAACTGACGTTTCCACCTCTGCTCTAATAGCAACATTCGAGTATCAACACTGTAAAATTAAAAAATCCTGGAATATCAAGAAAGTGACGAAAATGGACAAAACGTTTCGACTGAATGGAAACAGAAAACCTCAACCTTATATATGATGCAAAAGACAAAGTAACATTCTTTTACGGCCTGTGGAACAAGGCCTACACACCTGTCTTACTCTTTATTACACAATCTCCAGACGTGCCCATTGAGGTGCACTGCGAAGTCATAATGAGATTCTCTCATAGTCAACACCGTCTAACAATTGTCCGAGCAGGGTTGTTCATACCTGTAATCCAATTCTATCCAAAACCAAGACGACACTTTATAGAAACCGACTGGTCTGAATTTTCCAAGCAAACAGTTGCCAATATGAGAAGGATAAAAGCCATCCTAAAGCGTAGCAAAACGTTGCATACCAAGAAATTACCGCAAACAATATACTCCTGGCTGGAATGAAGACAGCGGAAGGCCTCCAAGGAATTCGAAGACAGTGGTGATCGTGCTACTGCCTCTGGCCTCCTACAGTCACTAAATAAGAGCAGACAAAAAAACGGAAAAAAACTATAATTTCCTTGGACCATTCTCAGTCCAGCACGAAAGCCCGGTTCTTAATCATAAAGCTGGACACAAGCTCCTAGATGGGCTCATTCATGACAGCATCTGCTCAGCCATCAACAAATACGTCCCCATGAAGCAAGCTGAGTTTAGACCAGGGAGATAACGCGAGGAGGAGGTACTAGTAATAGAATTTACAATCGAAACGGGCTTTGAGAAGCAAACTATATGCATGAAAGCTGCAGCCTATAATAGTGTCTGTCGTGACAGACACCTCCTTAAATTCATCTGCGTCATTCTGTGTCGGAAACTAACCAGGCTAGCTGGGAATATGCTGGAAAGCTACTTCCAGCCGTTCTCAGAGAATCCTAAAAACAGAGTTCACAAAAAAAAAAAAAAATTGATGGTATCCGGCAAGGTTCTGTTATGGCTCCACTCCTACTAATTTGTGTACATATGACCTTCCAGAAACAACTCCCAGGAAATTTATTTACGCTTTGAATATTGCGCTGATCGGTCAGCATCGAAGGTTTAGAGAAGCTGAAACAACACCAACATCAGAGCGAAAGAAGTTGGATGATTACATGAAACATAACTATTTCTGACTGAATCGTCAAACGACTATTGTAATCTTATCAGCTTTCCACCTGCGGAATAAACAAGGATCCTAAAAACTTAACATCAAATTTAGAGAGCCGATCCTCCAATACGGAAACACTCCAAAATACTTGAAAGTGACCCTAGAGAAGTCATTGACAAACAAAATCCATGTCCGGAATGTGGAAACTGTGGGATCCTGCCCATTCGTCTCTTATTGGGAGTCTAAGGGATGCTGATTTCTAGGATAGCTATACAAAAATTCAAGCAAATCACATTAATGGTTATTTTTGCAATAAATTAGATTGACAAAACTTATCTTTGGTTTGCAATGTCGTGTCGCAAGCTATTGGCGACATGAAAATAATGAATGTATTTCGCTATATGGAATGTCTATGAAAGTAGTGGATATGGATCACAAGTAACAGCTCTTCTAGTGCTCTAGTCCGGGTCTCCAAGTGTCCGTCTTCTACTAACCAGTCGAGGCTGGCAGAAACGGCGTTAATGTTCTTTTCGGATAGAGGCCGCTCCATTGGCTGACGCTGTTCCACAGCCTTCTCTGCGGTTACGTTCTTCATCTTCGTGCCGGATCTTGTCGTTGCACCGGAACAGAAACTAAAATCAAACTCGGAACACGGTACTCCATAAATTAACAGAAACCGCCTGGGTTGCCACTACAACATTCCTCAGATCGTCATCTCTAGCTCTTTCACACTCAGTCGTAGAATGTTGCTGTTCCACCTGGCTAAACAGTGCTTACAGTGAAATAATTGCGCACGGCTCAGTCAACCAAGCGTCTCATCCCAGCGTTCCTACCGTCCTTAGTAATATTCCACCATCATTCATAAGACGATCACAGTCATTGCTGAATATGTGAACAAGGAAAAATTAAGCAGCATAAGAGTGTGTGGGATTCGCGATTGAGGGTTCCGTACACTGACGAGCCAAAGAAACGGGTACACCTGCGTAATATCATGTAGGGCCCCCTAGAGCACGCAGAACTGCCGTAACGTGACATGGTATGGACTAGACTAACGTCTGAAGTCGTGCTGGAGGGAAATGACACGATGAGTCCTGCACGTCTTTCCAAAAATCCGTAAGAGTACGAGAGGGTGGAGCTGAAGAGCATGTTGCAAGGCACCCCAGATATGCTCAAGAATGTTCATGTCTGCGGAGTTTGCTACCTAGCGGAAGTGTTTAATCTCGGATGAGTGTTCCTGGAGCCACTCTGCAGCAATTCTGGGCGTGCGGGGTGTCCTGCTGGGATTGCCGAAGTCCGTCGGAATGCGCAATGAACATGAATGGATGCAGGTGATCAGATAGGATGCTTACGTACTGTCACGTGTCAGAGTCATATCCAGATTTATCATGGGTCCCATATAACTTCAACTGCACACGCCCTACACCATTACAGAGCCTCCGCCAGCTTGAAAATCCCCCTCCTGACATGCAGGGTCCATGGATTCATGAGGTTGTCTCCATACCCATAAACGTCCATCCGCTCAATGCAATTTGAAACGAGACTCGTCCGACCAGCCAACGTGTTTCCAGTGATCAACAGCCCAATTTTGGTGCTGACGGCCTAGACGAGCAGTAAAGCTTTGTATCGTGCAGTCATTAAGGTTACACGTATGGACCTTCGGCTCCGAAAGCCCATATCGATGATGTTTCGTTGAATGCTTCGTACGTTAACACTTATTCATGGCCCAGCATTGAAATCTGCAGCGATTTGCGGAAGCGTTGCACTTCTGTCGCGTTGAACGATTCTCTTCAGTCGTCGTTGGTCTCGTTCTTGCAGAACCTTTTCCCGGCCCCAGCAATTTCGGAGATTAGATGTTTTACCGTATTCCTGGCATTCACGGTACACTCGTGAAATGATCGTACGGGAAAATCCCCACTTAATCGCTGCTTCGGAGATACTGTGTCCCATCGCTCATGCGCCGACTATAAAACGTTCAAACTCACTTAAATCTTGATAATCTGCCATTGTAGTAGCAGTAACTGATCTAACACCTGCGCCAGACACTTATCTTATATAGTCATTGCTGGCCGCAGCTTCGTATTCTGCCTATGTATATATCTCTCTATTTCAATTCGCATGCCTATACCAGTTTCTTTGGCACTTCAGTCCACTGCGGCCTTGCGATAGTGTGTATCTGTGTAGAAATGTGTACATTTCTAGTAAATAGTTATCTAGATTATCTCCTGTTATCATACAATAAATAAATAAAAGAAGCTTTAGTGTGCAAGAACCACATAAAATATCATACAGGTGCAAAGCTAATTTTGAATCTACAATCAAATAATATGTCCTGCACAACTTCTTCTGTTAGGTAGACGAATTATTTTCTTTAAACCTGCTAGCTTGAACAAGAAATAAATACGAATCTAGTTCCTAAGTGCCGTTACGTGAGAGCAAGAGTAGGACTACAAAATAATATCTCTTTTAATGTTGCAGTGTTCGTGTATATATAGCCAGCACTCTCCCTCCACTTCATTTCGGTTAAAGAATCGTTAAAAAAACTATAGAAGATGTAACTATCTGACTTTACTCATAGCCAACTTTGGCCATCTTATAAGAAAATGAAACACGACGGGCGACGGTGTGGCGCAAGTGATGTAGTTGAGATCTGCGGTATAGATGTCTCGCGTTGGTTAGAGACCATCTATACTCAACATTGAAGTATCTGCGATGCACACTGGAAGTTAGGAGAAAATCTCCCAAGATGTCCTTAGAAACTATGGCCGTGCGCCATCTTACCACAATGCCATGAATTCTGCTGCGCTTTTCGAGGCCAGGAGGGAGGAAATCTTCTTAGAATTCGCGCGGAAGGGAGGAATGCTCCAGTACGAATTTTTTATTAATAAAACTAAGCTTACAGATTCACCGACGACTATATTATATAACAAACAGCTGTAATTTTTTAACTTGAACAAATTCAACATAAAAATTACTGGGTAATTGTATTAAACTCATGATTTACCTATCTTTATTATTTGTCAGTGCTTGGTTTGAATAGTCAAGTACAGATGACGTGTAACTCAGCAAACAAATCTGATTATTGTTTCATATCGTTTCATAATTTCTGTTAAATTTAATTTAAAGTGATGCTAGCTTTTATCATTTGGTCACAAGCGTTTAGTTCAGCATTGCAGGATTCAGCTAGATAAGAGGGGATAAAACCACATGCAGATGTAATGAAAACAGCACACTCAGCATTTTTTCAATCCTCGGTATTTCAAATAGCTGTTTCTATGCTAGGAGAAAGACGCAAATACTAATTACAAGACGTGTGTGAATCAATTATGTTTCTGCAAAATTTTGGGAATCCTTAATACAGTGGGTTAAAATGGTTTAAATGGCTCTGAGCACTATGGGACTTAACATCTGAGGTCATCAGTCCCCTAGGACTTAGAACTACTTGAACCTAACTAACCTAAGGACATCACACACATCCATGCCCAAGGCAGCATTCGAACCTGCGACCGTAGCGGTCATGCGGTTCCAAACTGAAGCGCCTAGAACCGCACTGCCACACCGGCCGGCAATACAGTGGTATCAACATGATTTATGTATCAACTACACCGTAGCCGAACATGCATGTTTCAGCTGTTAGCTGCCAAACAAGACTATTGTGCAGGCTTAATGCAGGGGTTAGGAGAAGATCGTTCAATGCGTGATCCATTAACACTTATATTTTGCTCAGCACTTTGGTGCAATAAAATTTCTGTGGCGAATATACAACATTACTACACAAATTGTATCTGATACTTTGCTATTCTGTGTCGGTAAAAAATTAGAACAGAAGGAAGCAGTCCAACAGGATGCCCAGCAGGAGAAACACCTTTGCTCTGATCTTTCAAGTAAACTTTTTTGCCGGAGTAGTATGATTTCCTTACTGTCATATGGCTTATTTTAGGTACTTTATTTTAAATTCATTCGATAAAATTTAATCAGTACTCTGGTGTTCGTTCATTAACTTTGTTTCATGTTTGTGAAAACGATGCTTCATGACCGAATATTAGCTACCTTTTCCTTCTGCTGAGGATTCGAGATAATAGTTTATAGCTACATACATCACTCAGTATTTCAACTCACTAATTTAACAGTAAGTGTGTAATCTGTCGCTGTTGATGTTAACAAATAACATCAAAACGGGAAACGGCATCTACCTCCATCACCACTGCAGGAAAGGAACATTTTGCTAGAATTTTTGTGGCTGAGGATTCGATACAAACAGTTTGAAGCTACGGTCTACATCAGCAATACCTGATATAGTGCATGTCGCACCTTTAGGACCAACTGTTACATGTGCTGCACCGGTTGCTAATGTGCAGCAGGGCGATGGGACAGACGGCCAGGCTTTTCCTATGCAGAGCTTTTCCCGTCCCACTTCTCTGGGGTCCTCTCGCGGGAACTCCGGGTTTTCCACTTCTACTGTGCTCATCCTCACGACAGCAGGAGGTGTACTTGCAAAAGTTCAGCAGCCATTAAGATATGAGACTGAAGTTTCTCGCGATGACATCCTTGCATAAAACATTCTCGATTTACTTGTCGCTTATCCTCACGACAGTACGAGGTGTACTTGCAAAAGTTTCGCAGCCACAGAAGATATGAGACTAAAATTTCTCGTGATTTCATCCTTGTATACAACACTCTCGGTTTACCTGTGGCATCTAATATAGGTAAAACACTTCACCGTCTTCGCCGGGAACAACTGACAAGCGTGGCTGCTGGTATTGCAACCATTTACAGCCCATAGGCGGCTGGCATCCGTGGTCTAGGAGCAGCGGCTTTTGCTTCTAATCAAAACGTCCCTGGTCCGGTGTTCGAACCAACCTACCGCATAAGTTTTGAAGAAAAATTATCAGCAGTTCCGGCAAAAGACTTCCGGCGTAAAAAGTCACCCCCTTTTGATACCGGCCTTGCCAAAGAGTGCGAAAGAGAGGAGACTCTCTTGGCCTTAAGGTGGGCAGCTGTCTATAGAAGGCGGAAGAATCATGAATGATCAACGGCATCAGGATGCAGAAGACAAACGAAACATCTGCATTAAATAAAGGTAGTATATACCCTCGGGACATGTGACCTTTAATTGAAAAAGTGTTATGACGCTCTCCATTTGCAAAAGATTCCTGATCTCCAGGAGAGGACTGTTAAGGAGATGTTGACGATGAGAAAAACATGAAACAACCAACGAAGCAATAACATTACACGTATCAGAGCATGGAATGTGGTAAGTGCGAATATAGTACAAAAGTTAAAAAATCGAAAAAGGTAAATACAAAGACTCAGCCTAGACATAGTGGGTGCCAGTGAAGTGCAATGGAAAGGAGTGGTCAAGTAAATATTAGTTAGTATCAACAGCAGGAGAAATGGTACAACTGTAGTAGGATTCTTTATGAATAGGAAAGTAGAGCAGAAAATCAGCTACTGTGATCAGTTCGGTGATAGAGGTGTTCTCATCAGGTTCGACAGCAAACCAATGCCGATAGCGAGAGTTCCGGTATACATGACAACGCCACGAGCAGGGGGTGAAGAGGTGCAGAAAGCTCATGTATACTGAACAGGTAATTCATTATGTAAGAGGAGATGAAATTCAAATAGTGATGGAGTACTGAAATGAAGTTGTAGAGGAAGAGACAGAAGAAAGCGTCACGGAAGAATCTGGGCTTGGCATTACTAACGAGAGAGGAGAGAGACTAATTGAAATCTGCTGTAAATATCAGTATTAGTAAGTACTCTGTTCATGAATCACACGAGGAGAAGGTAGTGTCAGAAAAGACTCGGATGTACGGGAAAAGTGCAGCTGTATTACGTCATGGTCAGAGAGAGATCTAGAAAACAAACACTGGATTTGTATCCAGAGGAAGATATAGACTGAGAACACAATTTAGTAACGGTCGATAGTAGACTGAAACTTAAAAGAATCATTCGGAACAATCAAAGTATGATTAAGAATCTACTCTGTAGGAATCAACATGGATTCCGCAAACAGCGATCGTGTGAGACCCAACTTGCTTTATTTGTTAATGAGCTTCAGAAAATATTAGATACAGGCTCCCAGGTAAATGCCACTTTCCTTGACTTCCGGAAGGCGTTCGATACAGTTTAGCACTGTCCCCTGATAAGCAAAGTTAGAGCCTACGGAATATCAGACCAGCTCTGTGACTGGATTGAAGAGTTTTTAGCAAACAGAACACAGCATGTTGCTCTCAATAGAGAGACGCCTACAGACGTTAAAGTAACGTCTGGCGTGTCACAGGGGTGTTTTATGCGACCATTGCTTTTCACAATATATATAAATGACCTAGTAGACAGTGTCGGAAGTTCCATGCGGCTTTTCGCGGATGATGCTGTCGTGTACAGAGAAGTTGCAGCATTAGAAAATTGCAGCGAAATGAAGGAAGATCTGCAGCGTATAGTCACTTGGTACAGGGAGTGGCAACTGACCTTTAACATAGACAAATGTTATGTATTGCAAATACATAGAAAGAAGGATCCTTTATTGTATGATTATATGAAGCGGAAAAAACAATGGCAGCAGTTACTTCTGTAAGATATCTGAGAGAATGCATACGGAACGATTTGAAATGGAATGACCATATAAAATTAATTGTTGGTTAGGCGGGTGCCAGGTTGAGATTCATTGGGAGAGTCCTTAGAAAATGTAGTCCATCAACAAAGGAGGTGGCTTACAAAACACTCGTTCGACCTATACTTGAGTATTGCTCATCAGTGTGGGATCCGTCGTGGTCCGGTTGACAGAGGCTATAGAGAAGCTCCAAAGAAGAGCGAAGCGTTTCGTCACAGGGTTATTTGGTAAGCGTGATAGCGTTACGGAGATGTTTACCAAACTCAAATGGCAGACTCTGCAAGAAAGCCGCTCTGCATCGCGGTGTAGCCTGCTGTCCAGGTTTCGAGAGGGTGCGTTTCTGGATGAGGAATCGAATATATTGCTTCCCCCTTCATATACCTCCCGAGGATATTACGAATGTAAAATTAGAGAGATTGGAGCGCGCACGGAGGCTTTCCGGCAGTCGTTATTCCCGCGAACCATACGCGACTGGAACAGGAAAGGGAGGTAATGACAGTGTCACGAAAAGTGCCCTATTGCTCTCCGCCACCGGTGGCTTGCGGAGTATAAATGTAGATGTAGATGTAGATGTAGATGTAGAAGTGATATATTGAAGAAAGGAGGAACGATGAGACACCTTTCAATTTCACTAAGGATTTGGATAGAGCGATAAGGAATACCAGAGTAGGAGTTCGGTTGAGGAGGAATGGGCATTTATAAAAAGAGCATTCTTGAGCTTAGAGAGACAAATATACGTACAAGGAGAGTGCCTGATAAGGAATTTCGGCTAATACTTCCGCTTATCGACGATAGAACAACTCCAAAAACGCTCGGGGAAAGACAATAATACAGCGTTCTAAGTCACTTAACAAGGGAATAAATAGTAACTGCAGTGAGCCAAGGCCAACTGACTGCTGGAGAAATATGAAGAACCTGGAGAACAACTGATCGTCGGAAGGACTGAGTCAGTGACAGAAAAGTCAAAATAAACTTCGGTGAATTCAAAGCACTGGTAGTAACATGCAGAGTGCAACAGGAATTCCACTACTAAAAGCAGAGGAGAGAGTGGGCAGATGGAAAGAGTACACTGAAGGACTCCGTGAGGGATAAGATTTCAGTGACGATGAGATAGAAGAAGAAACTGGAATCGATATGGAAGATGTAGAGGATTCAATATTACAACCAGAATTTAAAAGAGCTCTGGAAGACTTAAGATTGACTAAGGCAGAAGGGATGGGTAACATACCACTACAATTCCTAAAGTGATTGGGGGAAGTGGCAACGAAACGATTATTTAAGTTCCGTTAAAACTATGAGAGTGACGAGTTACCGTCAGCGTTTTGGAAAAGTCTCTCAAGCGCAGTTTTGAAGACAGCAAGGGGCAAATAATTGCAGAATCAGCGTAACAGTTCATGGATTGAAGCTGCTGAAAACAAAATTAGGAATATTTGGCAAAGATAAAGGCATCAGAGAGGCAGTTGTGACTTTTGCTCTTGATAAAGAAGCAAAACGAAGAAAATCCGAGATACGCTAGTAGGATTCGTCGACCTAAGAAAAGCATTCAACGATGAGAGGCAAGGCGTTGGAAGTTCTGAGGGAATTAGGAGTAAGCTTCAAGGAAAGACTTGTGATATACAATATGTAGAAGGGCCAACAAGGAGGAATAAGACTGGAAAACCAGAACGATCTGCTCGGAAAGAAAAGTGAGTGAGAGAGGGATGCAGTCTTTCGCCACCACTTTCTGCGCATCGAAGACTGAATGATGGAAAGAAAAGGCAGGTTGAAGAGTGGGACTGACATTCAGGGTGTAAGGATATTCGCTGCTAACAATAACATCCTCGCCGGCCAGGGTGGCCGAGCGGTTCTAGGCGCTACAGTCTGGAACCGCGCGACCGCTACGGTGCAGGTTCGAATTCTGCTTCGGGTATGGATGTGTCTGATGTTCCTAGGTTAGTTAGTTTAAGTAGTTCTAAGTCTAGGGGACTGATGACCTCATAAGTTAAGTCCCATAGTGCTCAGAGCCATTTGAACCAATAATATCCTCAGTGAATGTGAAAAAGAATTACAGAATTTGTTAAATGGAATGAACAATCTAAGGAGCACATAGTGTGGATTGAGAATGAACCGAAGAAAGACAACTGTAATGAAAAATAGCAAAAATGAGGTGGCAATAAACGTAACATCGAAATTCGGGACAACGTCGGTAGACAAAGATGCAGAATTCTGACAACCTGGAAAAAAAAAAAAGAAAAGAAATTGCCGGACGAAGCAAGGAAGACACAAAAAGGAGACCAGCACAGACAAAGAGGGCATTCCTGGTGAAGAGAACTCATAGAAGTTACTCATATCAAACAGAGGCATAAAAATTGAGAAATAAATTTTGAGTTGTTCGTTAGGAGCACGGCATTGTATGATGGTGAATAATAGACAGTGGTAAACACGGAACAGAAGAGTGACAAAGCGTTTGGGATGTGTTGTTACATAGGAAAGTTGACAACTGAGTGGACTGAGAGGATATGGATTGAGAAGGATCTCCACAGAATTGATGAAGAAAGGAACATACGGAAAACACTGACAAGCAAAATGGGGAGGATGATATGCCATGTGTTAAGACGTCAGGAAATAGCCTCCACGGTGGCAGTGGGAGTTGTAAAGGGAAACATTTGCATTAGAAGTCCGGAATTGGAATAAATGTTATACCAACTGATTCTTCAGCTGTGATAAAGGCGAAAGAGCTAGCTACTAAACAGGAGTTGCCGGATGAATTTTCAACGGTGGATAAGTAATCCTTTCTGACAATTTCCATTTTAAACAGTGGGAGAAGTGCCCTCAGAAATAAAAATAATAAACTGTTGTCATGGATGTGAAGAAAGCATTAGAGGGTACTGCAAAGCAAGTACAGGAACAGGGATTAGCCAAAATCCCTGATCATGAATATGTTGCACCTAACAGGGATTTCCATTATCGACTGGAAATAAGGTATGCGCTACTCGTATCTCTTGACACTGAACGATCCTTTTCTGTGTATAAATATTTACTTAGTGAACGCAGATGAAATCTCATTGAAAATAGCATTGTAAGGTTAAATGTTATCTGTTTTAACAATTCTCTGGACGTTTGATTGTCATAATACTGTGCTTTGAAGCTTATTTTATCCAGACTCTTAATACATGGTAACAAAAGTGGATTTTGTGTCACATACGATGTAAAACTGGTTTTGAAAATATTTGTATGAATATAGACAAATGAAATTTGCACTACGTTTTCCTTTTTTATTGACTGAATTGAAGCATCTTCTTGGCACGTTTTGAACCTAAACGTTGAACCTAAAATTCCTAGCTGTGATCATTACGCCATTCTGCCTTATAATGTGTCAGACAATCTCATAGAAATATAAACTATTGAGCGTCGTCTACGTCTTCTCAAAGAGGACAGTTCGCTTCCACATACCACTGAATTGTTATTCACACAAATTCCAATTTCTACTTATCCCTTAATAACAAAATTCTAGTGTCCCAGTATGTAGAAGCAAGGGATAAAATTTTAGCTTCATTAAACATTATTCTGCGTTTGTTTGTGAGACTGTGTTCTGCAACTGCTGGTTTCCCAAGTCATGGAGTTTTCGTGTGCATTTTGCGTTCTCACAAAGGCCGGTAACGTAACTTCAAAAAATCGTTCAAATGACTCTGTGCAGTATGGGACTTAACATCTGAGGTCATCAGTCTCCTAGAACTTAGAACTATTTAAACCAAACTAACCTAATAACATCACAAACATCCATGCCCGAGACAGGATTCGAACCTGCGACCAACGCAGTCGCGTATTTCCAGACTATAGAGCCTAGAACCGCTCGGCCATTCCGGCCGGCGGTGACGGAACTGATAAGACTTAGCGATGTAATTGCTTCCACACTCACAAAGAAACTTATACGAGATGCGTTCAATAAGTAATGCAACACATTTATTTCTCAGAAAATTTTGGTTGGAAAAAAATACAGAATTCGTTGTGAGACATCGCCTAGGACTCTCGCTTCAGCCCCTCTTTTTTCAACAAGTTCCGATAGGTGGCAGCGCTATACCTGTTCTTGAAAATAGCGCGTCTCTAATGCCAGCATGTTCCAAGCAGAGAGCTGTCACTGAATTTCTTTTGGTGAAAAACCAAAATATCGCAGATATTCATAGGATCTTGCAGAATATCTGCGTAGACCTCGCAGTGAACAAGAGCACAGCGATTCTTAGAGCGATGCGCCTGTCATCATCGCAAAAAGGTCACTGGAAACTAACTTATCTTCTGCGTACCGGCTGGCAGCACAGGGCTATGACTACTGCAGAACGTTGGAACGTGCGGACACTCTCATTCAAGGTGATCGACGGATGATAGACAGCCTGCTAATCAGCTGGACGTCTCTGGTGGTAATGCTGAAACACACGTCCACGAGTTGGGGTACTGAAAGGTGTGTGTCCCGTGTTCCTCGCTGCCTAACACAAGACCACAAAGAGCAACAAAGGATCATCTGTGCGGTATTTCGTGCGCTTTACAAGTCTGATCGTGAAAACCTTTGTTATATATCACCACAGACGATGAAACATGAGTCCATCATTTCCAACCGGAATCAAAACAGCAATCCATGAAGTGGAGACACACCACCTCTCCTCCGGCGATAATTGTGAAAGTCGCACCTTCAGCTCGGAAAAGTCTCGGAGCTATGCAGGGGTTATCCTGTTAGATGTATATCCTCAAGGTGTAACGATCAGCTATGAAGTGTATTGCGCTATCCTTAGGCAACTGATCAATGCATTCAGCATGTTCGCCGCCACAAAAACGCAAACGAACTTCTCTTTCTCCTTCATAACGGGAGGCCTCTCACAAGTCTGCGCACCCAAGTGGGACTCACAAAACCCGAGTAGACTGTTCTTCCTCATTCAACCTACTGCCCGAATCTCGCACCTTCCGTCTGCCAGTGACAGGTGCACTCCGCGAGAAGTAGTACGTGGATGATGATGGCGATGTTACTGATGCAGCAAGACGTTAGCTCCGACGTCAAAAAGTAGCGTGCTACCATGCTGGTAGATAGACCCTCCCATTAAGGTGTCATCAGGCCGTCGTCTTGAAAGGATAAAATGTTGAAAAATAGCATTTTCTGGCCAAAAGAGTGGGAAATAACGTGGCGTATTGGAATCCTGAATAAAACAAATGTGCTTTCAGAAAAATGTATTGCATTACTTATTGAATGTTCCTTGTAAATTTCAGGCAGCCTGAGACCCAGACTGACCTCAGGCGGCGTAGCATCTCCTGTATCTTCCTGGAGTATTTTATTGGACGTAGCTCATCAGAAAGCAATAAACACAGCAGTGCTATATTTTCGGAGAGCGCTCACATTATATCTCAAACATTATATCTCAACCCCCCCCCCCCCCAGTCATTCTTTCGAAACACGTACCTCAGATGAATATCTCAGAATATAGGTGGTGCTTGTCAAAAACAATTTTTGTCCTATAAATTTATGTACAGGGCGCCCGTAGTTAAAGTTCCAGTAGAAAAACGATGTAGAAAGGTAAACACTGTTGAGAATGATGACATACTTCAACAGTGAATTATTGACGCAGGGAAAACCAAAATATCAACAGAAATTTTACCAGTAGATGACGCTATACCCAATCGGCAGAAGTGCAGCAGCACGACGTGGCATGGACACAACTAATATCTGAAGTAATTCTGGACGGAATTGAATCCAGCAGGCCTGTCCATAAATCCGTAAGAGAACGAAGGGGTGGAGAGCTTTTCTGAACAGCACATTGCACATTGTGTATCCTCAGTAATGTTCATGTCAGGGGAGTTTGGTGGCTAGCCGAAATGTTTAAACTACTAAGGGTGTTTCTGGACCCACTCTGTACCAATTCTCGACGTGTGGATTGTCGCATTGTCCTGCTCGAATTGCCCAAATCCGTCGTAATGCATAACCGACATGAATGAATGCAGGTGGCCAGACACAATGCTTACGTACTTGTCACCAGTAAGAGGCGTACCTAGACGTATTAGGAGTCCCACATCACTCCTACTGCACACGCCCCACACTATTAAAAAGCCTCCACCAGATTGGACAACCTCTGCTTACAACTAGGGTCCATGGATTCATGAGGTTGACTCCATTCCCGTACACGTCCCCCCACTCGGTAAAATTTGAAACGAGACTCGTCCAACAAGGCAACGTGTTTCCAGTCATCAACAGTCCAATGTCGGTTTTAACGGCCCAGACGAGGAGTAAAAGCTTTGTGTCGAGCACTAGTGGACCTCCGGCTCCGAAAACCCATATCGATGATGTTTCGTTGAATGGTTGGCACTCTAATACACTCCTCGAAATTGAAATAAGAACACCGTGAATTCATTGTCCCAGGAAGGGGAAACTTTATTGACACATTCCTGGGGTCAGATACATCACATGATCACACTGACAGAACCACAGGCACATAGACACAGGCAACAGAGCATGCACAATGTCGGCACTAGTACAGTGTATATCCACCTTTCGCAGCAATGCAGGCTGCTATTCTCCCATGGAGACGACCGTAGAGATGCTGGATGTAGTCCTGTGGAACGGCTTGCCATGCCATTTCCACCAGGCGCCTCAGTTGGACCAGCGTTTGTGCTGGACGTGCAGACCGCGTGAGACGACGCTTCATCCAGTCCCAAACATGCTCAATGGGGGACAGATCCGGAGATCTTGCTGGCCAGGGTAGTTGACTTACACCTTCTAGAGCACGTTGCGTGGCACGGGATACATGCGGACGTGCATTGTTCTGTTGGAACACGATCACCAGAGGTGTACGGCCAGTGTAGGAGATCGCTCCCCACACCATGATGCCGGGTGTTGGCCCTGTGTGCCTCGGTCGTATGCAGTCCTGATTGTGGCGCTCACCTGCACGGCGCCAAAAACGCATACGACCATCGTTGGCACCAAGGCAGAAGCGACTCTCATCACTGAAGACGACACGTCTCCATTCGTCCCTCCATTCACGCCTGTCGCGACACCACTGGAGGCGGGCTGCACGATGTTGGGGCGTGAGCGGAAGACGTCCTAACGGTGTGCGGGACCGTAGCCCAGCTCCATGGAGACGGTTGCGAATGGTCCTCGCCGATACCCCAGGAGCAACAGTGTCCCTAATTTGCTGGGAAGTGGCGGTGCGGTCCCCTACGGCACTGCGTAGGATCCTACAGTCTTGGCGTGCATCCGTGCGTCGCTGCGGTCCGGTCCCAGGTCGACGGGCACGTGCACCTTCCTCCGACCACTGGCGACAACATCGATGTACTGTGGAGACCTCACGCCCCAATTGTTGAGCAATTCGGCGGTACGTCCACCCGGCCTCCCGCATGCCCACTATACGCCCTCGCTCAAAGTACGTCAACTGCACATAAGGTTCACGTCCACGCTGTCGCGGCATGCTACCAGTGTTAAAGACTGCGATGGAGCTCCGTATGCCATGGCAAACTGGCTGACACTGACGGCGGCGGTGTACAAATGGTGCGCAGCTAGCGCCATTCGACGGCCAACACCGCGGTTCCTGGTGTGTCCGCTGTGCCGTGCGTGTGATCATTGCTTGTACAGCCCTCTCGCAGTGTCCGGAGCAAGTATGGTGGGTCTGACACACCGGTGTCAATGTGTTCTTTTTTCCATTTCCAGGAGTGTACTTAATCATGGCCCAGCATTGAAATCTGCAGCGATTTGCGAAAGCGTTGCACTTCTTTCACGTTGAACGACTCTCTTCAGTTGTTGTTAGTCCCCTTCTTGCAGAATCTTTTTCCGGCCTCAGCGATGTCGGAGATTTGATATTTTACCGTATTCCTGACATTCACGGTACACTCGTGAAATGGTCGTACGGGAAAACCCGCACTTCATCGCTATCTCGGAGATGATGTGTCCGATCGCTCATGTGCCGCCTGTAACACCACATTGAAACTCACTTAAATCTTGATGTCCTGCCATTTTATCAGCAGTAACCGATCTAACAACTGCGCCAGACACTTGTCTTATACACTTATTGCCAACCACAGCTTCGTATTCTGCCTGTTTAGATATCTCTGTATTTGAATGCGCATGCCTTTACCAGTTTCTTTGTCGCTTCAGTGTAGATAATAACAATAATTTTATGTGACTCTGCTGCGACCAAGAATGGATCAGTCGATTTCGCGGTTTACACGAACGCTTTTTAAGGCTCGCCCATGTTATATTTATCACGTATATAGGTAGTTAATTTATAGGTTATGACGCGTGAGATTTCGAGTATCAAAATATGTTACGTTTATCATCGGAACTTACGATTGCATTAACTTAGAAGACTTTTACGGCTCCAAGATACTTCAGATTTCAGTGTCTGGCACAGATTTCACTTTGATGCCTTAAAACGTTCCTGAAAAAAGAAGAGGTCTTTACTGTCGGACAGACAGACAGACAACAAAGTGATCCTGTGAGGCCATACTCTTCCTGTTTACGTATGTCCTTATTTGAATATGTACGCCTATACCTGGTTCTTTCTCGCTTCACTGTGTGTAGTTTAAAGTAATGGTACACGACCAACCAGTGATAAGAACGAGTCAGGCCAACAAATTGGGTGTGCTTTGGCCACACCGAGAGAGGCTAAAATAAAACCTTCGGTGCGCTTGCACCCTGATTTTCCTATCTTTTGTCGCCAATTCCAACAGCCTCGTGTGCCAGTTGTGGTTCTACACACATGCTCGCCTCCAGCCAGCCAGCCGAACTGAGATGGGTCAGGCGAGCAAGGAACACTCGCTGGCAGTGTGGGGCTGGTCCGGTTATCGAGTGGTCTGAATAATACATTATCCCGGGCGGTGGCCCGTGAGGGCCCGCCGGCCCGCCGGGAGCGCGGTCTGGTGCGGCAGGTGGCCTATCGCTGCCTGCCAGGGGCGGAGTGCTGTCCCGTCTGTCGCCTCGTAGGAGCCGCAGTCTCCCTGGGTGTCAAAGCGGCAGCCCCCGCCCGGTCCTCCCCTGGAAACCGGAGCAGGAAGACAAATCATCTGACAGCTTCTTGTTGCTCTGATGGGGGAAAAGGCTTCAATAACCATCACCTATCATCATCCGCAGTCATATAGCACACTTCAATGGAGTCGACATCTAAAGGAAAGTACAGACTTTCAGGCCACTTCAGATTATGTTATAAACATACCAGTGAAAGAATGCTCCTCTCGGAGCATAAAGAAAGGCGAATATTTTCTTTTTTTAAGTCTGGCATGAAAGTGGAGATCCAGCTACCTCAGCTCTGCCGGCCGCTGTAGCCGAGAGGTTCTAGGCCCTTCAGTTCGTAACCGCGCTGCTCCTACGGTCGCAAGTTCGAATCCTGAGTCGAGCATGGCTGTGTGTCCTTAGGTTAGTTACGTTTAAGCAGTTCTACATTTTAGGGAACTGATGACCACTGATGTTGAGTCCCATACTGCTTGGAGCAATTTCAACCAGCTCTCATTCTGCCTTCCTCATCAAATATATTCGAGATCGCTTAAGACAAGACATTATAAATTCACTCTCTCATAGTGGTTAGGCCCTCATACTCACCCTTTCAGTGCCTCTGCCTACATGTGTCTCTCTCCCAGTCTTCTTTCTCTTTTCTTCTGTTATTTTACAATACATCCCGTGCACTGTCATTTCCTCTCTTACTTATGCTGCCTTCTTTCGTCTTTCTTCCCACTGACACTATCTGAACCATACCACGCCATTTAAAAATCCAACGGAGGCAAACTTACTTTTTTCCTACATCCACGCATTTAAAATTTCGGTTCAAAATGCTCCCTCCGAATTATCTATGCGTTAAAGTTCGACTGTCCTGGTTGGGGGGCGGGGAGGGGGGGGGGGCGTGTTGGAGGCGCCTGAAGGAAAATGTGTATAGTACCTAGCATTTGTAGTATAGATGGAAAAAATTGTGAAACAATATTTTTTGTTAACTGTTAAATGTTTCAGTGTAACGAACTAAACTAGGTTTACAACAACACCAGAAAATTTCTTGGATATCCAACTACTTGAACTAGATTTTCAGACGCTAGTTGAACCTCTAGTTTTTTAAGAATTTTAAAAAAATATCAAAACTGTGAAACCAATGAATAAATGGTGGGAACACTCGGTTACAGCGGATCTACTGAAATGCAGGAAATCCAGAAATTTCAATAGGGCAACATGTACATTGAGAACATTAGTGAGCCGTGCCAGCTTTACTGGTCATGGATAGCAGACCGGCTTTTTGCGAGCCCATTGTGGCTTATGGTGGTCTCCACTCATTTGTATTTTTCTACTGCCTTCTCTCTCTTTTGCTGTCACCGCTTTTATCTCCATCCATTTTTCTTTCTCTTTTATTGCCACTGGCTCTCTCTTTGGCTCCTACCGCTGTTGTCTTCATCCATCTCTCTTTCTCTTTCAGTGCCATTTTCTTACTCCCACAGCCAATTTCTCTTCTCTCTTTCTCTCCTACTGGCACTGTTTCCTCTCATTTCCACCGTCCCTATTACTCACTTCCAGCACAGCAAGGTACGAATATGTTCGAAACCAAAATTTTGGTGATGGAGGCGGAATGAGGAACTCCCTTCTTTTGCCTACTGTAGCAGGGCGTGGTGCTTATATAAAACGAATTGTGTAGGTCACTAAAGTTTTGACAGTTTAATTATATACTTCGACACATTTCATTCTTTGGCACTTAAAAACAACAAATAAGTACGCATAATAATAATTCAACACACATGCATCTTCTTTCCAGCTTCACTTTACACTGCATTACATCATGATGAGTAATATTTTTAGTCTACAGCTATAGTACACCAAAAAATGCGATATTAGTTTTGCAAATACAAACTACATCTTACGCCAAAATAATATTTTGTAAGTTGCCTACGCCGCCAGATGGGACCATAGAATAATTTCTTGGTCAAGGCAGCCTAAAGTGTGTGAAGTGCCAATTATACAAACACAGTGCGTCTGTAACTTTTATTGATGACAAATGGGGACTAAAATCATAGTTTGGTGACCTCACAACCCTTGTGACGATCCTTGCCATTTGTTCACTATGTCAGTTAAAAGTGCCCTTTTAAAAGTCCACTTACGCCTCACACAGGATATGTGGATATTTTATCGTGCATAAGTACAGTAACTTTGAGCCCCTGGATCTCGGTAACGGACAGTGACATCGAAAAAAAGTCCAGGTTCCACCAGAACATGATCTTAAGAGCATATTGCAGAAGTTCGAGTATTTTCAATGTATGAAAATGACAGACGTGGCCATCACCGCAATGAGACTTTTGGAACTGGCTTATTGTTTTTGCGATACGTCTTGATAGCAGATCAGGTTTTCGGAAACGGTAACATGGTTCTACTAGATAAGTACATTTTAATTTTAAGGCATTGTCTGTGCTTCAGTCATTTAAATAATGACTACCATTGAGAATAACGACTAAAAGCTGTTTTCGCCGCTTTCTACGTAAGTACAGTAACTCTTAACCTCTGGATCTTGGTAATGGATAGTGATATTGGAAAAGGTTCCAGAGGTCCCCGATTGTTTGAGAGCAGCTGGTAAAAATTACGATCATGTGCAACGAACAGAAATTGCAGAAGTAAGCATCGCCACAATTAGTACTTCCAGTATCAGCAAATCTTGGGTTTTCATTGTTTTCTCAGGAACCGCCCATAAACAAACAAAGCTTTTATAAGCCGCCTATGGCCACCCAAGACCACACGTAATGTAAAGGGACCAACAGATTTCCTCAATTTTCCTGGGCTGGAGGATGTGTGAGATTTTAAATTTTCACCCAGTGCTGCAGGATAGCTGCAGTATACACTTTCTTCCGATAGGTGTACAAATTGTAGCAAGGTGTAGTGCTATCCAAAACACTGGACCCCTTACCTCCGCGATTAATAGAACCCAAGGTACGACCACCTGAAAACTACCTTTTCACGTGCGGCTTTTCGAACACATTGGTATTACTCACTGTTGTGCGAGGACTGTCCCGTTACTAAGGGGAGAAGACTATAGCAACGAATTGGGTAAGAACTGTGACTGCCTCTTGTGTAAACCACTATGAAAATATTTAATAGAAGAAATACAGCCGAAATGATTGGGAAATAGGAATTTGGAGTGCTGAGTATAAATAAATAATTTTAAAAATATTTATTTATTTATCATAGACGCCAAATTTTATGTAGATAAAAAATACTTCAAAGAGTTTTTTCCTTTAATTTCCAACAAAGTAAAATCTTCACAAAAACGATAAAAAAGTGGCCCACACAGGCACTCAATAGATTTCACGATCATTTTGCGTACATTAAAATTTAAAAATACTTTCATGCAAATAAATGTGCTCCATTACAGGCTTTAAAATAAGAAAGTGAGCGTCAGCAAATCCACAAATGGTTCAAAGGGCTCTAAGCACTATGGGACTTGACATCTGAGGTCATCAGTCACCTAGACTTAGAACTACTTAAACCTGACTAACCTAAGGACATCACACATATCCACGCCCGAGGTAGGTTTCAAGCCTGCGACCGTAGCAGCATCGCGGTTCCGGTCTGAAGGGCCTAGAACCGCTCGGTCACAGAGGCCGGCAGCAAATCCACAAGAATGAGCAGTTATTGCCAAGGGTTTCCGAAGACAACTGCAAATAAATAAAGGGACAGAAATGCACATAATAAGCAACGATCAGCAATGAGCTTGGGCTCGTCCCACTTTTTAAACTGCTGCTCGATTTATTACAGATCTCAAAACACAAACAAAATATATTTAAAATTTATACAACAAATAAACAGCAAATAGCACATGCACCTCCTATGTGCACCAGGATATAATTTACATGGTACAGGTTACAACATGCACAACGGCGCTTTTTTCCTGACTTGAGAACCCGACTGTTATTTGCTTAGGAACCCTAAGCAACTAACAGTCTTTTGTAGCACACGAAAAAATTAAAAATACCAAATGCTGGATAAAAACACACACAAAATATTTCACATCAAGCAAATCATTAATGCCCAAAGTTAACTGACATAAAACATACGTAAACGTAGAAAATGAATGCATCAAATGTGTCTATACAGTTAAACTCGGATATGATTTTACTATCAGGTATGTTAATCTTCCATGTATAGGGTATGAACCAAATGACAGATAATAAAGTAGGACATATTACGGCAGCAGCGTCAAATGAAACTCAGTAGCCGAAATATAGGTGTTTCCACGAACCGCAGCGAACAGTCTACCACCCACAATAAATAGCACTGACCGTTGTTACTACGTCAGGCCTACGCAGATTAGGACGGTGTAAGAGGCCATGTCTGACAAGACAGGCAGCAGGAAAAAGGCATAGTCCAAATCAAAGAAATGGAGCACTGCCACAGTGGCAGGGGGAAGACGACTCTCCACTCGGCGTAGACGCGCTCGTCAAGGTAGAAATCCGCAATCAAAATGCAGTGCGTGGGCCTTCACAGCTAGCGAACTCAGGCCGCAATCTGGAGTTTGCTGACAATCAACACCCAGCAGACAGCCATCAAGTGCGAGCTGTACGAGAGCTTATATCTCGCTCAAGGGGCCTCAAGGGCGCCGTCTAGAGACACGCCAGAGAAACCGTAATTAGGTAACGGAACTCAAAGCAAAGGTATTGATATCAGGGCAGGCACCGCCCACATCACCTTTTCGCCATATGTGTCATTCTTAGTATTTTTTCATAGCATAATGCTCTTGGTTAAAGCACTGGGAACAATATAGACCTTACAACTGCGCTACGGATACGAAAGTCTCTATGTCATCTCGGATTACTTCCTGCCTCTAGCGTCAGCCAAGGATTTTTCTTAGACATTGACGATGAAACACAGAAATTGGACCAAGATTGAATACAACAGACACAATGCTGAATTCTGAACAGCCGAGTAAAGCGTCAAACAGTCTGTGCTTGAAACTTTTCCTGGGGGTCTAGTAGTAGTTTCCGATGCACCACTGCAGGTTTATTCTAACCCTTGGACCTACACATTGACGATGAAACACAGAAATTGCATCGGGATTCAATACAAGAGACACAATGAGAACTCCTGTCAAGGTGAGTAGACCATTAAACGGTCTGTGCTTCCAACATTCCCTGGGAGTCCAATAGTAGTTTCCGATGCACCACAGTAGGTTTCCTGTAACCCTTGGAGCTTCACACTAACGATGAAACACTGAAATTGCACCGGGAGTAAATGCAACAAACACAATGCCGACTTCTGTCCAAGCGAGTAACACTTCAAACGGTTTGTGCTTAGAGTCTTTTCTGGGAGTTCAGTTGAGGCTTTTGATGCACTACTGCATGTTTAGAGTAACACCGGGACCTTTACATTGAGGATGAAACACAGAAATTGCATTGGGATTGAATACAACCGACACAATGCCGTCTCCTGTGCAGTCGAGTAACGCTTTAAACGATCTTCTGACATGGGAGTCCAGTAGTAGTTTCCGATGCACCACTGCAAGATTACTGTAACCCTTGGACCTTCACATTGACGAAGAAACACTGAACTTGCATCGGGACTGAATACAAAAGACACAAAGCCGAGTCTTGTCTAGGAGAGTAGCGCTTTAAACGGTGTGTGGTTGGAACCTTCCCTGGGAGCCCAGGCACTACTGCATGTTTAGTGAAACAATTGGACCTTTACATTGACGATGAAACACAGAAATTGCGTCGGGATTGAATACAACAGACACAATGCGGACTTCCATCCAGGTGAGTAACACTTCAAAAGGTCTCTGCTTGGAGCCTTTCATGGGCGCCCAATCGTAGTTTCCGACTCATCACCGCATGTTTACTGCAACCGTTGGACCTTTCCATTGACGAGGAAACACTGAACTTCATCGGGAGTGAATACAACAGACACAATGCCGACTCATTTCAAGGCGAGTTGCCCTTTAAACGGTCTGTGCTTGGAAATTTCCATGGGCATCCAGTAGTAGTTTGCGATGCACCACGGCGGGTTTACTGTAATCCTTGGACCTTCGCATTGACGATGAAACATAAAAAATGCATCCTGATTGAACACAAGAGTCACAATGCCGACTCCGATCCAAGGGAGAAACGCTTTGAAAGGCCTGTGCTTGGAACCTTAAATGGGAGTCCAGTAATAGTTCCCGATGCACCACTGCCGATTTACTGTATCCCTTGGACCTTTACACGGACGATGAAATACAGACATTACAATGCGACTGAATACAACAGGCACAATGTGACTCATGTCCAGGCGAGTAAACACGTCAAATTTTCTGTGCTTGGAACCATTTCTAGCAGTCCAGTGGAAGTTTATGATGCACTACTGCATGTTTAGTGTAATATTTAGACCTTTACATTGACGATCACACACAAAAACTGCATCGCGATTAAATACAACAGACAGACTGCCTATTTCTGTCCAGGCGAGTAATTCTTCAAACAACATACGCTTGGAACCTTCCTGGGAGTCCAACAGTAATTTCCGATGCACCACTGCGGTTTACTGCAATCCTTGGACCTTCACATTGACGATGAAACAAGGAATTTTAACGGGATTGAATACAAGAGATAAAATACCGACTCCCGTCCAGGCGAGTAGCGCTTTAAACGGCCAGTGCTTCGAACCTTCTCTGGGATTCCAATAACAGTTTCCGATGCACCACTGCAAGTTTGGTGTACCCCTTAGACCATTACATTGATGATAAAACACAGGAACTGCAACGCGAATGTATACAAAAGACACAATTCCGACTTCTGTTCAGGCGAGTAATGCTTCAAACGGTCTACGCTTGGTTCCTAAACTGGGAATGTAATAGTAGCTTCCGGTTCGCCACTGCAGGTTTACTGTAACCCCCTGGACGTTCACGATAACGATAAAACACAGAAATTGCAACGGGATTGAATACAAGAGGCACAACTCCTCATTCCTGTCCATGTGAGTAGCGCTTTAAAAAGTCTGTGCTTGCAACCTTCCGTCCAAGACCACTTGTAGTTTCCGACGCACCACTGTAGGTTTACTGTAACACTTGGACCTTCACACTGACGATGAAGCACAGAAACTGCATCGGTATTGTATACAGCAAACACAATGCCGACTTCTGTCCAGGCGTGTAACACTTCAGACAGTATGTGTTTGGAATCTTCCCAGGGCATCCAGTAGTAGTTTGCGATGCCCGACTGAAGGTTTACTGTAACCCATCAATCTTTGCATTGATGATGAAACACAGAAAATGAATCGGGATTACACACAAGAGGCACAATGCCGACTAATGTCCAAGGGAGTAATACTTCAAACAGCCGACGCTTGGAACCTTATTAGGAGTCCAATAGTTGTCTCCGCTGCACAACTGCAGGTTTACTGCAACCCTTGAATCATCAAATACACGATGACACATAGAAACTGCATCGCGAATAAATACAACAGACAGATTGCAAGATTTCTGTCCAGGCGAGTAATTCTTCGAACGACCTACGCTTGGAACCTTGCAGGGAGTCCAGTAGTAGTTCCCGATTCACTACTGCATGTTTAGTGTAACCCGTATACCCTTACATTGATGATGAAACACAGGAACTGCATCGCGGAAGTATACAACAGACACAATGCCGACTTCTGTCCAGGCGTGTAACACTTCAGACGGTATGTGTTTGGAATCTTCCCTGGACATCCTGTAGTAGTTTGCGATGCCCCACTGCAAATTTACTGTAACCCTTCAATCTTCGCATTGATAATGAAACACAGAAAATGCATCGGGATTACACACAAGGGACACAATGCCGACTAACGTCCAAGGGAGTAATTCGCGAAACGGCCTACGCTTGGAACCTTCCTAGGAGTCCAATAGTTGTATCCGCAGCACAACTGCACGTTTACTGTAACCCTTGAATCATCAAATATACGATGACACACAGAAATTCCATCGCGGTTAAATACAACAGACAGATTGCAAGATTTCTGTCAAGGCGAGTAAGTCTTTCTTCGAACGACCTAAGCTTGGAACTTTCCTGGGAGTCCAGTAGTAGTTCCCGATTCACTACTGCATGTTTAGTGTAACCCGTATACCCTTACATTGATGATGAAACACAGGAACTGCATCGCGGAAGTATACAACAGACACAATGCCGACTTCTGTCCAGGCGTGTAACACTTCAGACGGTATGTGTTTGGAATCTTCCCTGGGCATTCAGTAGTAGTTTGCAATGCCCCACTGCAGTTTTACTGTAACCCATCAATCTGCGCATTGATGGTGAAACACAGAACATGCATCGGGATTACACACAAGGGGCACAATGCCGACTCTTGTCCAAGGGAGTAATTCTTCAAACGGCCTACGCTTGGAACCTTCCTAGGAGTCCAATAGTTGTATCCGCTGCACAACTGCAGGTTTACGGTAACCCTTGAATCATCAAAAAAACGATGACACACAGAAACTGCATCGCGATTAAATACAACAGAGAGATTGCAAGATTTCTGTCCAGGCGTGTAATTCTTCGAACGACCTACGCTTGGAACCTTCCTTGGAGTCCACTAGTAGTTTCCGATTCACTACTGCATGTTTAGTGTAACCCGTATACCCTTACATTGATGATGAAACACAGGAACTGCATCGCGAAAGTATACAACAGACACAATGCCGACTTCTGTCTAGGAGTGTAACACTTGAAATGTAATGTGCTTGGAATCTTCCCTGGGCATCCAGTAGTGGTTTGCGATGCCCCACTGCAGGTTTACTGCAACATATCAATTTTCGCATTGATGATGAAACACAGAAAATGCATCGGGATTACACACAAGGGACACATTGCCGACTCTTGTCCATGGGGGTAATTCTTCAAACGGCTTACGCTTGGAACCTTCCTACGAGTCCAATAGCTGTATCCGCTGCACAACTGCAGGTTTACTGTAACCCTTGAATCATCAAAAAAACGATGACACACAGAAACTGCATCGCGATTAAATGCAACAGACAAATTGCAAGATTTATGTCCAGGCGAGTAATTCTTTCTTCGAACGACCTACGCTTGGAACCCCCTGGGAGTCCAGTAGTAGTTTCCGATTCACTACTGCATGTTAAGTTTAACCCGTATACCTTTACATTGATGATGAAACACAGGGACTGCATCGCGAAATTATACAACAGACACAATGCCGACTTCTGCCCAGGCTTGTTACGCTTCAGACGGTATGTGTTTGGAATCGTCCCTGGGAATCCATTAGTAGATTGCGATGCCCCATTGCAGGTTTACTGTAACCCATCAATCTTCGCGTTGATGATGAAACACAGAAAATGCATTGGGATTAAACACAAAGGAAGAAATGCCGACTCTTGTCGAAGGGAGTAATTCTTCAAACGGCCTACGCTTGAAACCTTCCTAGGAGTCCAATAGTTGTAACCTCTGCACAACTGCAGGTTTACTGTAACCCTTGAATCATCAAATACACGATGACACACAGAAACAGCATCGCGATTAAATACAGCAGACAGACTGCAAGATTTCTGTAAAGGCGAGTAATTCTTTCTATGAACGACCTACGCTTGGAACCTTTTTGGGGGTTCAGTAGTAGTTTCAGAATCACTACTGCATGTTTAGTGTAACCCGTACACCCTTACATTGATGAAGAAACACAGGAACTGCATCGCGGTAGTATACAACAGACACAATGCCAACTTCTGTCCAGGCGTGTAACACTTCAGACGGTATGTGTTTGCAATCTTCCCAGGGCATCGAGTACTAGTTTGCGATGCCCCACTGCAGGTTTACTGTAACCCTTCAATCTTTGCATTGATGATGAAACACAGTAATTAGATCAGCATTAAACACAAGGGACACAATGCCGACTCCTGTCCAAGCAAGTAATTCGTCAAACGACCCTCGTTTGCAACCTTCCTAGGAGTCCAATAGTAGTATCCTCTGCACAACTAAAGGTTTACTGTAACCCTTGAATCATCAAATACACGATGACACACAGAAACTGCATCGCTATTAAATACAACAGACAGATTGCAATATTTCGGTCCAGGCGAGTAATTCTTCGAACGACCTACGCTTGGAACCTTCCTGGGAGTCCAGTAGTAGTTTCCGATTCACTACTGCATGTTTAGTGTAACCCGTATACCCTTACATTGAAGATGAAACGCGGGAACTTCATCGCGAAAGTATACAACAGACACAATGCCGACTTCTGTCCAGGCATGTAACACTTCAGGCGGTATGTTTTTGGAATCGTCCCTGTTAATCCTGTAGTACTTTGCGATGCCCCATTGCAGGTTCACTGTAACAATTCAATCTTCGCATTGATGATGAAGCACAGAAAATGCATCGGGATTGCACAGAAGGGTCACATTGCCGACTCTTGTCCATGGGGGTAATTCTTCAAACGGCTTACGCATGGAACCTTCAACGAGTCCAATAGTTGTATCCGCTGCACAACTGCAGGTTTACTGTAACCCTTGAATCATCAAAAAAACGATGACACACAGAAACTGCATCGCGATTAAATACAACAGACAGATTGCAAGATTTCTGTCCAGGCGAGTAATTCTTTCTTCGAACGACCTACGCTTGGAACCCCCTGGGAGTCCAGTAGTAGTTTCCAATTCACTACTGCATGTTAAGTTTAACCCGTATACCTTTACATTGATGATGAAACATAGGAACTGCATCGCGGTAGTATACAACATACACAATGCCGACTTCTGCCCAGGCATGTTACACTTCAGACGGTATGTGTTTGGAACCGTCCCTGGGAATCCATTAGTAGATTGCGATGCCCCATTGCAGGTTTACTGTAACCCTTCAATCTTCGCATTCATGATAAAACACAGAAAATGCATCGGGATTAAACACAAGGGACACAATGCCGACTCTTGTCCAAGGGAGTAATTCTTCAAACAGTATACGCTTGGAACCTTCCTAAGAGTCCAATACTTGTGTCCGCTGCACATCTGCCGGTTTACTGTAACCCTTGAACCATCAAAAAAAACGATGACACACAGAAACTGCATCGCGATTAAATACAACAGACAGATTTCAAGATTTCTGTCCAGGCGAGTAATTCTTCCAACGACCTACGCTTGGAACCTTCCTTGGAGTCCACTAGTAGTTTCCGATTCACTAATGCATGTTTAGTGTAACCCGTATACCCTTACATTGAAGATGAAACGCGGGAACTGCATCGCGAAAGTATACAACAGACACAATGCCGACTTCTGTCCAGGCATGTAACACTTCAGACGGTATGTGTTTGGAATTTTCCCTGGTCATCCAGTAGTAGTTTGCAATGCCGCACTGCAGGTTTACTGTAACCCATCAATCTGCGCATTGATGGTGAAACACAGAACATGCATCGGGATTACACATAAGGGGCACAATGCCGACTCTTGTCCAAGGGAGTAGTTCTTCAAACGGCCTACGCTTGGAACCTTCCTAGGAGTACAATAGTTGTATCCGCTGCACAACTGCAGGTTTACTGTAACCCTTGAATCATCAAATACACGATAACACACAGAAACTGCATCGCGATTAGATACAATAGACAGATTTCAAGATTTCTGTCCAGGCGAGTAATTCTTAGAACAACCTACGCTTGGAAACTTCCTGGGAGTCCAGTAGTAGTTTCCGATTCACTACTGCATGTTTAGTGTAACCCGTATACCCTTACATTGATGATGAAACACAGGAACTGCATCGCGAAAGTATACAACAGACACAATGCCGACTTCTGTCTAGGAGTGTAACACTTGAAATGTAATGTGCTTGGAACCTTCCTGGGCATTCAGTAGTGGTTTGCGATGCCCCACTGCAGGTTTACTGTAACATATCAATTTTCGCATTGATGATGAAACACAGAAAATGCATCGGGATTACACACAAGGGACACATTGCCGACTCTTGTTCAAGGGGGTAATTCTTCAAACAGCTTACGCTTGGAACCTTCCTACGAGTCCAATAGTTGTATCCGCTGCACAACTGCAGGTTTACTGTAACCCTTGAATCATCAAATACACGATGACACACAGAAACTGCATTGCGATTAAATACAGCAGACAGACTGCAAGATTTTTGTCCAGGCGAGTTATTTTTTTTATGAACGACGTACGCTTGGAACCTTTTTGGGGGTTCAGTAGTAGTTTCAGAATCACAACTGCATGTTTAGTGTAACCCTTAGAACCTTACATTGATGATGAAACACAGGAACTGCATCGCGGTAGTATACATCAGACACAATGCCAACTTCTGTCCAGGCGTGTAACACTTCAGACGGTATGTGTTTGCAATCTTCCCAGGGCATCCAGTACTAGTTTGCGATGCCCCACTGCAGGTTTACTGTAACCCTTCAATCTTTGCATTGATGATGAAACACAGTAAATAGATCGGCATTAAACACAAGGGACACAATGCCGACTACTGTCCAAGCAAGTAATTCTTCAAACGGCCCTTGTTTGGAACCTTCCTAGGAGTCCAATAATAGTATCCTCTGCACAACTGCAGGTTTATTGTAACCCTTGAATCATCAAATACACGATGACACACAGAATCTGCATCGCGATTAAATACAACAGACCGATTGCAAAATTTCTGTCCAGGCGAGTAATTCTTCGAACGACCTACGCTTGGAACCTTCCTGGGAGTCCAGTAGTAGTTTCCACTTCACTACTGCATGTTTAGTGTAACCCGTACACCTTTACATTGATGATGAAACACAGGAACTGCATCGCGGTAGTATACAACAGACACAATGCCGACTTCTGTCCAGGCATGTAACGCTTCAGACGTTATGTGTTTGGAATCGTCCCTGGGAATCCATTAGTAGTTTGTGATGCCCCACTGCGGGTTTACTGTAACACTTCAATCTTCGCTTAGATGATGAAACACAGAAATTGCATCGGGATTACTCACAAGGGACACAATGCCGACTCCTGTCCAAGGGAGTAATTCTTCAAACGGCCTACGCTTGGAACCTTCCTAGGAGTCTAATAGTTGTATCCGCTGCACAACTGCAGGTTTACTGTAACCCTTGAATCATCAAAAAAACGATGACACACAGAAACTGCATCGCGATTAAATACAACAGAGAGATTGCAAGATTTCTGTCCAGGCGAGTAATTCTTCGAACGACCTACGCTTGGAACCTTCCTTGGAGTCCACTAGTAGTTTCCGATTCACTACTGCATGTTTAGTGTAACCCGTATACCCTTACATTGAGGATGAAACGCAGGAACTGCATCACGAAAGTATACAACAGACACAATGCCGACTTCTGTCCAGGCATGTAACACTTCAGCCGGTGTGTGTTTGGAATCTTCCCTGGGCATCCAGTAGTAGTTTGCGATGCCCCACTGCAGGTTACTGTAAGCCTTTAATCTTCGATCTGATGATAAAACACAGAAAATGCATCGGGATTACTCAAAAGGGACACAATGGCGACTCTAGTTCAACGGAGTTTTCTTCAAACGGCCTACGCTTGGAACCTTCCTAGGAGTACAATAGCTGTATCCGCTGCACAACTGCAGGTTTACTGTAACCCTTGAATCATCAAATACACGATGACACAGAAAATGCATCGCGAATAGATACAATAGACAGATTTCAAGATTTCTGTCCAGGCGAGTAATTCTTAGAACGACCTACGCTTGGAAACTTCCTACGAGTCCAGTAGTAGTTTCCGATTCACTACTGCATGTTTAGTGTAACCCGTATACCCTTACATTGATGATGAAACACAGGAACTGCATCGCAAAAGTATACAACAGACATAATGCCGACTTCTGTCCAGGCGTGTAACACTTGAAACGATATGTGCTTGTAATCTTCCCTGGGCATCCAGTAGTGGTTTGCGATGCCCCACTGCAGGTTTACTGTAACATATCAATTTTCGCATTGATGATGAAACACAGAAAATGCATCGGGATTGCACACAGGTGACACAATGCCGACTCTGGTCCAAGGGAGTAATTCTTTAAACGGCCTACGCTTGGAACCTTCCTAGGAGTCCAACAGTTGTATCCGCGCACAACTGCAGGTTTACTGTAACCCTTGAATCATCAAAATAACGATGACACACCGAAACTCCATCGCGATTATATACAACAGACAGATTGCAAGATTTCTGTCCAGGCAAGTAATTCTCTCTTTGAACGACATACGCTTGGAACCTTCCTGGAAATCCAGTAGTAGTTTCCGATTCACTACTGCATGTTTAGTGTAACCCTTAGAACCTTACATTGATGATGAAACACAGGAACTGCATCACGAAAGTTTACAACAGACACAATGTCCACTTCTGTCCAGGCGTGTAACACATCTGACGGTATGTGTTTGGAATCTTCCCTGGGCATCCAGTAGTAGTTTGCGATGCCCCATTGCAGGTTACTGTAAGCCTTTAATCTTCGCATTGATGATAAAACACAGAAAATGCATCGGGAATACTCAAAAGGGACACAATGGCGACTCTTGTCCAACGGAGTTTTTTTCAAACGGCCTACGCTTGGAACCTTCCTAGGAGTACAATAGTTGTATCCGCTGCACATCTGCAGGTTTACTGTAACCCTTGAATCATCAAATACACGATGACACACAGAAAATGCATCGCGATTAGATACAATAGACAGATTTCAAGATTTCTGTCCAGGCGAGTAATTCTTAGAACGACCTACGCTTGGAAACTTCCTGGGAGTCCAGTAGTAGTTTCCGATTCACTACTGCATGTTTAGTGTAACCCGTATACCCTTACATTGATGATGAAACACAGGAACTGCATCGCGAAAGTATACAACAGACACAATGCCGACTTCTGTCCAGGCGTGTAACACTTGAAACGATATGTGCTTGGAATCTTCCCTGGGCATCCAGTAGTGGTTTGCGATGCCCCACTGCAGGTTTACTGTAACATATCAATTTTCGCATTGATGATGAAACACAGAAAATGCATCGGGATTACACACAAGGGACACAAAGTCGACTCTTGTCCAAGGGAGTAATTCTTCAAACAGCCTACGCTTGGAACCTTAATAGGAGTCCAATAGTTGTATCCGCTGCACAACTGCAGGTTTACTGTAACCCTAGAATCATCAAATAACCGATGACACAGAGAAACTGCATCGCGATTAAATACAACAGACACAATGCAAGATTTCTCTCCAGGCGAGTAATTCTTCGAACGACCTACGCTTGGAACCTTCCACGGAGTCTACTAGTAGTTTCCAATTCACTACTGCATGTTTAGTGTAACCCTTAAACCCTTACATTAATGATGAAACACAGGAACTGCATCGCGAAAGTATACAACTGACACAATGCCGACTTCTGTCCAGGTGTGTAACACTTCATATGGTATGTGTTTGGAATCTTCCCTGAGCAGTTAGTAGTAGTTTGCGATGCCCCATTGAAGGTTTACTGTACAATTCAATCTTCGCATTGATGATGAAGCACAGAAAATGCATCGGGATTGCACACAGGTGACACAATGCCGACTCTTGTCCAAGTAAGTAATTCTTCAAACGGCCTACGCCTTGAACCTTCCTAGGAGTCCAATAGTTGTATCCTCTGCACAACTGCAGGTTTACTGTAACCCTTGAATCATCAAGTACACGATGGCACACAGAAACGGCATCGCTATTAATACAACAGACAGATTTCAAGATTTCTGTCCAGGCGAGTAATTTTTTCTTCGAACGACCTACGCTTGGAACCTTCCTGGGAATCCAGTAGTAGTTTCCGATTCACTACTGCATGTTTAGTGTAACCCTTAGAACCTTACATTGATGATGAAACACAGGAACTGCATCGCGAAAGTTTACAACAGACACAATGTCCACTTCTGTCCAGGCGTGTAACACATCAGACGGTATGTGTTTGGAATCTTCCCTGGGCATCCAGTAGTAGTTTGCGATGCCCCATTGCAGGTTACTGTAAGCCTTTAATCTTCGCATTGATGATAAAACACAGAAAATGCATGGGGAATACTCAAAAGGGACACAATGGCGACTCTTGTCCAACGGAGTTTTTTTCAAACGGCCTACGCTTCGAACCTTCCTAGGAGTACAATAGTTGTATCCGCTGCACATCTGCAGGTTTACTGTAACCCTTGAATCATCAAATACACGATGACACACAGAAAATGCTTCGCGATTAGATACAATAGACAGATTTCAAGATTTCTGTCCAGGCGAGTAATTCTTAGAACGACCTACGCTTGGAAACTTCCTGGGAGTCCAGTAGTAGTTTCCGATTCACTACTGCATGTTTAGTGTAACCCGTATACCCTTACATTGATGATGAAACACAGGAACTGCATCGCGAAAGTATACAACAGACACAATGCCGACTTCTGTCCAGGCGTGTAAGACTTCAGCCGGTATGTGTTTGGATCTTCCCTGGGCATCCAGTAGTAGTTTGCGATGCCCCACTGCAGGTTACTGTAAGCCTTTAATCTTCTATCTGATGATAAAACACAGAAAATGCATCGGGATTACTCAAAAGGGACACAATGGCGACTCTTGTTCAACGGAGTTTTCTTCAAACGGCCTACGCTTCGAACCTTCCTAGGAGTACAATAGTTGTATCCGCTGCACAACTGCAGCTTTACTGTAACCCTTGAATCATCAAATACACGATGACACACAGAAAATGCATCGCGAATAGATACAATAGACAGATTTCAAGATTTCTGTCCAGGCGAGTAATTCTTCGAACGACCTACGCTTGGAACCTTCCACGGAGTCTACTAGTAGTTTCAGATTCACTACTGCATGTTTAGTGTAACCCTTAAACCCTTACATTAATGATGAAACACAGGAACTGCATCGCGAAAGTATACAACAGACACAATGCCGACTTCTGTCCAGGTGTGTAACACTTCATATGGTATGTGTTTGGAATCTTCCCTGAGCAGTTAGTAGTAGTTTGCGATGCCCCATTGCAGGTTTACTGTACAATTCAATCCTCGCATTGATGATGAAGCACAGAAAATGCATCGGGATTGCACACAGGTGACACAATGCCGACTCTTGTCCAAGTAAGTAATTCTTCAAACGGCCTACGCCTTGAACCTTCCTAGGAGTCCAATAGTTGTATCCTCTGCACAACTGCAGGTTTACTGTAACCCTTGAATCATCAAGTACACGATGGCACACAGAAACGGCATCGCTATTAATACAACAGACAGATTTCAAGATTTCTGTCCAGGCGAGTAATTTTTTCTTCGAACGACCTACGCTTGGAACCTTCCTGGGAATCCAGTAGTAGTTTCCGATTCACTACTGCATGTTTAGTGTAACCCTTAGAACCTTACATTGATGATGAAACACAGGAACTGCATCGCGAAAGTTTACAACAGACACAATGTCCACTTCTGTCCAGGCGTGTAACACATTAGACGGTATGTGTTTGGAATCTTCCCTGGGCATCCAGTAGTAGTTTGCGATGCCCCATTGCAGGTTACTGTAAGCCTTTAATCTTCGCATTGATGATAAAACACAGAAAATGCATGGGGAATACTCAAAAGGGACACAATGGCGACTCTTGTCCAACGGAGTTTTTTTCAAACGGCCTACGCTTCGAACCTTCCTAGGAGTACAATAGTTGTATCCGCTGCACATCTGCAGGTTTACTGTAACCCTTGAATCATCAAATACACGATGACACACAGAAAATGCTTCGCGATTAGATACAATAGACAGATTTCAAGATTTCTGTCCAGGCGAGTAATTCTTCGAACGACCTACGCTTGGAACCTTCCACGGAGTCTACTAGTAGTTTCAGATTCACTACTGCATGTTTAGTGTAACCCTTAAATCCTTACATTAATGATGAAACACAGGAACTGCATCGCGAAAGTATACAACAGACACAATGCCGACTTCTGTCCAGGTGTGTAACACTTCATATGGTATGTGTTTGGAATCTTCCCTGAGCAGTTAGTAGTAGTTTGCGATGCCCCATTGCAGGTTTACTGTACAATTCAATCCTCGCATTGATGATGAAGCACAGAAAATGCATCGGGATTGCACACAGGTGACACAATGCCGACTCTTGTCCAAGTAAGTAATTCTTCAAACGGCCTACGCCTTGAACCTTCCTAGGAGTCCAATAGTTGTATCCTCTGCACAACTGCAGGTTTACTGTAACCCTTGAATCATCAAGTACACGATGGCACACAGAAACGGCATCGCTATTAATACAACAGAGAGATTTCAAGATTTCTGTCCAGGCGAGTAATTTTTTCTTCGAACGACCTACGCTTGGAACCTTCCTGGGAATCCAGTAGTAGTTTCCGATTCACTACTGCATGTTTAGTGTAACCCTTAGAACCTTACATTGATGATGAAACACAGGAACTGCATCGCGAAAGTTTACAACAGACACAATGTCCACTTCTGTCCAGGCGTGTAACACATCAGACGGTATGTGTTTGGAATCTTCCCTGGGCATCCAGTAGTAGTTTGCGATGCCCCATTGCAGGTTACTGTAAGCCTTTAATCTTCGCATTGATGATAAAACACAGAAAATGCATGGGGAATACTCAAAAGGGACACAATGGCGACTCTTGTCCAACGGAGTTTTTTTCAAACGGCCTACGCTTCGAACCTTCCTAGGAGTACAATAGTTGTATCCGCTGCACATCTGCAGGTTTACTGTAACCCTTGAATCATCAAATACACGATGACACACAGAAAATGCTTCGCGATTAGATACAATAGACAGATTTCAAGATTTCTGTCCAGGCGAGTAATTCTTAGAACGACCTACGCTTGGAAACTTCCTGGGAGTCCAGTAGTAGTTTCCGATTCACTACTGCATGTTTAGTGTAACCCGTATACCCTTACATTGATGATGAAACACAGGAACTGCATCGCGAAAGTATACAACAGACACAATGCCGACTTCTGTCCAGGCGTGTAACACTTCAGCCGGTATGTGTTTGGAATCTTCCCTGGGCATCCAGTAGTAGTTTGCGATGCCCCACTGCAGGTTACTGTAAGCCTTTAATCTTCTATCTGATGATAAAACACAGAAAATGCATCGGGATTACTCAAAAGGGACACAATGGCGACTCTTGTTCAACGGAGTTTTCTTCAAACGGCCTACGCTTCGAACCTTCCTAGGAGTACAATAGTTGTATCCGCTGCACAACTGCAGGTTTACTGTAACCCTTGAATCATCAAATACACGATGACACACAGAAAATGCATCGCGAATAGATACAATAGACAGATTTCAAGATTTCTGTCCAGGCGAGTAATTCTTAGAACGACCTACGCTTGGAAACTTCCTGGGAGTCCAGTAGTAGTTTCCGATTCACTACTGCATGTTTAGTGTAACCCGTATACCCTTACATTGATGATGAAACACAGGAACTGCATCGCGAAAGTATACAACAGACACAATGCCGACTTCTGTCCAGGCGTGTAACACTTCAGCCGGTATGTGTTTGGCATCTTTCCTGGGCATCCAGTAGTAGTTTGCGATGCCCCACTGCAGGTTACTGTAAGCCTTTAATCTTCTATCTGATGATAAAACACAGAAAATGCATCGGGATTACTCAAAAGGGACACAATGGCGACTCTTGTTCAACGGAGTTTTCTTCAAACGGCCTACGCTTCGAACCTTCCTAGGAGTACAATAGTTGTATCCGCTGCACAACTGCAGCTTTACTGTAACCCTTGAATCATCAAATACACGATGACACACAGAAAATGCATCGCGAATAGATACAATAGACAGATTTCAAGATTTCTGTCCAGGCGAGTAATTCTTAGAACGACCTACGCTTGGAAACTTCCTGGGAGTCCAGTAGTAGTTTCCGATTCACTACTGCATGTTTAGTGTAACCCGTATACCCTTACATTGATGATGAAACACAGGAACTGCATCGCGAAAGTATACAACAGACACAATGCCGACTTCTGTCCAGGCGTGTAACACTTGAAACGATATGTGCTTGGAATCTTCCCTGGGCATCCAGTAGTGGTTTGCGATGCCCCACTGCAGGTTTACTGTAACATATCAATTTTCGCATTGATGATGAAACACAGAAAATGCATCGGGATTACACACAAGGGACACAATGCCGTCTCTTGTCCAAGGAAGTAATTCTTCAAACGGCCTACGCTTGGAACCTTCCCAGGAGTCCAATAGTTGTATCCGCTGCAAAACTGCAGGTTTACTATAACCCTAGAATCACAAATAACCGATGAAACAGAGAAACTGCATCGCGATTAAATACAACAGACACATTGCAAGATATCTCTCCAGGCGAGTAATTCTTCGAACGACCTACGCTTCTAACCTTACTGCGAGTCCACTAGTAGTTTCAGATTCTGCATGTTTAGTGTAACCCTTAAACCCTTACATTAATGATGAAACACAGGAACTGCATCGCGAAAGTATACAACTGACACAATGCCGACTTCTGTCCAGGTGTGTAACACTTCATATGGTATGTGTTTGGAATCTTCCCTGAGCAGTTAGTAGTAGTTTGCGATGCCCCATTGAAGGTTTACTGTACAATTCAATCTTCGCATTGATGATGAAGCACAGAAAATGCATCGGGATTGCACACAGGTGACACAATGCCGACTCTTGTCCAAGTAAGTAATTCTTCAAACGGCCTACGCCTTGAACCTTCCTAGGAGTCCAATAGTTGTATCCTCTGCAAAACTGCAGGTTTACTGTAACCCTTGAATCATCAAGTACACGATGACACACAGAAACGGCATCGCGATTAATACAACAGACAGATTTCAAGATTTCTGTCCAGGCGAGTAATTTTTTCTTCGAACGACCTACGCTTGGAACCTTCCTGGGAATCCAGTAGTAGTTGCCGATTCACAACTGCATGTTTAGTGTAACCCTTAGAACCTTACATTGATGATGAAACACAGGAACTGCATCGCGAAAGTTTACAACAGACACAATGTCCACTTCTGTCCAGGCGTGTAACACATCAGACGTTATGTGTTTGGAATCTCCCCTGGGCATCCTGTAGTAGTTTGCAATGCCGCACTGCAGGTTTACTGTAACCCTTCAATCTTCGCATTGATGATGAAGCACAGTAAATGGAACGGGATAACACACAAGGGACACAATGCCGACTCCTGTCCAAGCTAGTAATTCTTCAAACGGCCCTTGTTTGAAATTTTCCTAGGAGTCCAATAGGCGTATCCGCTGCACAACTGCAGGTTTACTGTAAACCTTGAATCATCAAAAAAACGATGACAAACAGAAACTGCATCGCGATTAAATACAACAGAGAGATTGCAAGATTTCTGTCCAGGCGAGTAATTCTTCGAACGACCTACGCTTGGAACCTTCCTTGGAGTCCACTAGTAGTTTCCGATTCACTACTGCATGTTTAGTGTAACCCGTATACCCTTATATTGATGATGAAACACAGGAACTGCATCGCGAAAGTATACAACAGACACAATGGCGACTTCTGTCCAGGCATGTAACACTTCAGCCGGTATGTGTTTGGAATCTTCCCTGGGCATTCAGTAGTAGTTTGCAATGCCCCACTGCAGTTTTACTGTAACCCTTCAATCTTCGCATTCATGATGTAACACAGAAAATGCATCGGGATTACACACAAGGTACACAATGCCGACTCTTGTCCAAGGGAGTAATTCTTCAAACGGCCTACGCTTGGAACCTTCCTAGGAGTCCAATAGTTGTATCCTCTGCACAACTGCAGGTTTACTGTAACCCTTGAATCATCAAGTACACGATGACACACAGAAACTGCATCGCGATTAATACAACAGACAGATATCAAGATTTCTGTCCTGGCGTGTAATTCTTCGAACGACCTACGCTTGGAACCTTCCTGGGAGTCCAGTAGTAGTTTCCGATTCACTACTGCATGTTTAGTGTAACCCGTACACCCTTACATTGATGATGAAACACAGGAACTGCATCGCGAAAGTTTACAACAGACACAATGCCTACTTCTGTCCAGGCGTGTAACACATCAGACGGTATGTGTTTGGAATCTTCCCTGGGCATCCAGTAGTAGTTTGCGATGCCCCACTGCAGGTTTACTGTAACCCTTCACTCTTCGCATTGATGATGAAACACAGTAAATGGATCGCGAAAAGACACAAGGGACACAATGCCGACTGCTGTCCAAGCTAGTAATTCTTCAAACGGCCCTCGTTTGGAACCTTCCTAGGAGTCCAATAGTTGTATCCTCTGCACAACTGCAGGTTTACTGTAACCCTAGAATCATCAAATAACCGATGACACACAGAAACTGCATCGCGATTAAATACCACAGACACATTGCAAGATTTCTCTCCAGGAGAGTGATTCTTCGAACGACCTACGCTTGGAACCTTCGTGGGAGTCCAGTAGTAGTTTCCGATTCACTACTGCATGTCAAGTGTACCCCGTATACCCTTACATTGATGATGAAACACAGGAACTGCATCGCGAAAGTATACAACAGACACAATGCCGACCTCTGTCCAGGCGTCTAACACTTCAGACGGTATGTGTTTGGAATCTTACCTGGGCATCCAGTAGTAGTTTGCGATGCCCCACTGCAGGTTTACTGTTACCATTCAATCTTCGAATTGATGATGAAAAACAGAAAATGCATCGGGATCATACACAGGGGACACAATGGCGACTCTTGTCCAAGGGAATAATTCTTCAAACGGATTACGCTTGTAACCTTCGTAGGATTCCAATAGTTGTATCCGCTGCACAACTGCAGGTTTACTGTAACCCTCGAATCATCAAATACACGATGACACACAGAAACTATATCGCGATAGAATACAACAGACAGATTTCAAGATTTTTGTTCAGGCGATTAATTCTTCGAAAGACCTACGATTGGAGCCTTCCTCTGGTCCAGTAGTAGTTTCCGATTCACTACTGCATGTTTAGTGTAACCCGTATACCCTTACATTGATGATGAACCACAGGAACTGCATCCTGAAATTATACAACAGGCACAATGCCGACTTCTGTCCATTCATGTAACGCTTCAGACGGTATGTGTTTTGAATCTTCCCTGGGTATCCAGTAGTAGTTTGCGGTGCCCCACTGCAGGTTTACTGTAACCCATCAATTTTCGCATTGATGATGAAACACAGAAAATGCATCGGGATTACACACAATTGACACAATGCCGACTCTTGTCCAAGGGAGTAATTCTTCAAACGGCCTAAGCTTGGAACCTTCCTAGGATTCCAATAGCTGTAACCGCTGCACAACTCCAGGTTTACTGTAACCCTAGAATAATCACATACACGATGACACACAGAAACTGCATCGCGATTAAATACAACAGACACATTGCAAGGTTTATCTCCAGGCGAGTAATTCTTTCTTCGAACGACCTACGCTTGGAACCTTCCTGGGAATCCAGTAGTAGTTTCCGGTTCAATACTGCATGTTAAGTGTAACCCGTATACCCTTACATTGATGATGAAACACAGGAACTGCATCGGGAAAGTATACAACAGACACAATGCCGACTTCTGTCCAGGTGTGTAACACTTTAGACGGAATGTGTTTGGCAATTTCCCTGGGTATCCAGTAGTAGTTTGCGATGCCAGATTGCAGGTTTACTGTATCCCATCAATTTTCGCATTGATGCTGAAACACAGAAAATGCATCGTGATTACACACAAGGGACACAATGCCGACTCTTGTCCAAGGGAGTAATTCTTCAAACGGCCTACGCTTGGAAACTTCCTAGGAGTCCAATAGTTGTATCCGCTGCACAACTGCAGGTTTACTGTAACCCTTGAATCATCAAATAACCGATGACACACAGAAACTGCATCGCGATTAAATACAAAAGGCAGATTGCAAGATTTCTGTCCAGGCGAGAAATTCTTCGAACGACCTACGCTTGGAATCTTCCTGGAAGTTTCCGATTCACTACTGCATGTTTAGTGAAACCCGCATACCCTTACATTGATGATGAAACACAGGAACTGCATCGCGAATGTATACAACAGACACAATGCCGACTTCTGTCCAGGTGTGTAACACATCAGACGGTATGTGTTTGGAATCTTCCTTGCGCATCCACTAGTAGTTTGCGATACCCCACTGCAGGTTTACTGCAAACCTTCAATCTTCGCATTGATGATGAAACACAGAAAATGCATCGGGATTACACCCAAGGGACACAATGCCGACTCCTGTCCAAGGGAGTATTTCTTCAAACGGCCTACGCTTGGAACCTTCCTAGTATTCAATAGTTGTATCCGCTTCACAACTGCAGGTTTACTGTAACCCTTGAATCATAAAATACACGATGGCACAAAGAATCTACATTGCGATTAAATACAACAGACATATTGCAGGATTTCCGTCCAGGCGAGTAATTCTTCGAACGACCTACGCTTGGGACCTTCCTGGGAGTCCACTGGTAGTTTCCCATTCACTACTGCATGTTTAGTGTAACCCTTAGACACTTTCATTGACGATGAAACACAAAAACTCCATCGCGAAAGTATACAACAGACACAATGCCGACCTCTGTCCAGGTATGTAACACTTCACACGGTATGTGTTTGGAATCTCCCCTGGGCATCCATTAGCAGTTTGCGATGCCCCACTGCAGGTTTACTGTAAGCCTTGAATCATCAAATACACGATGACACACAGAAACTGCATCGCGAATAAATACTATGGACAGATTTCAAGATTTCTGTCCAGACGAGTAATTCTTCGAACGACTACGATTGGAAACTTCCTGGGAGTCCAGTAGTAGTTTCCGATTCAACACTGCATGTTTAGTGTAACTCTTATAATTTTACATTTATGATGAAACACAGGAACTGCATCGCGAATGTATACAACAGACACAATGCCGACTTCTGTCCAGGCGTGTAACACTTCCGACGGAATGTGTTTGGAATCTTCCCTGGGCATCCAGTAGTTGTTTGCGATGCCCCACTGCAGATTTACTGTAACCTTTCAATCTTCGCAATGATGTTGAAACACAGAAAATGCATCGGTATTACTCACAACGGACACAATGCCGACTCCTGTCCAATCGAGTAATTCTTCAAACGGCCTACGCTTGGAACCTTCCTAGGAGTCCAATAGTTGTGTCCGGTGCACAACTGCAGGTTTACTGTAACCATTGAATCTTCAAACACACGATGACACACAGAAATTGCATCGCGATTAAATACAAAAAAGCAGATTGCAAGATTTCTGTCCAGGCGAGAAATTCTTCGAACGACCTACGCTTGGAACCTTCCTGGAAGTTTCCGATTCACTACTGCATGTTTAGTGTAACCCGTACACCCTTACATTGATGATGAAACACAGGAACTCCATCGCGAAAGTATACAACAGACACAATGCCGACCTCTGTCCAGGTATGTAACACTTCAGACGGTATGTGTTTGGAATCTTCCCTGGGCATCCAGTAGTAGTTTGCGATGCCCCACTGCTGGCTTACTGTAACCCATCAATCTTCGGATTGATGATGAGGCACAGAAAATGCATCGGGATTAAACACAAGAGACACAATGCCGACTCCTGTCCAATGGAGTAATGCTTAAACGGCCAACGCTTGGAACCTTCCTGGGAGTCCAGTAGTAGTTTCCGATGCACTACTGCATGTTTAATGTAATCGTTAGACCCTTACATTGATGATGAAACACAGGAACTGCATCACGAATGTATACAACAGACACCATTCCGACTTCTGTCTAGGCGAGTAATTCTTCAAACGGTCTACGCTTCTAACCTTTACTGGGAATGTAGTAGCTTCCGGTGCACCACTGCAGGTTTACTGTAACCCCTGGACGTTCATATTGACGATGAAACAAAGAAATTGCTTCGCGATTGAATACAACAGACACAATGCCGACTTCTGTCTAGGCGAGTAATCGCCTGTTAACATTAACTGCAATATATCACTTAAACATGACCCAAGGGAGTTTACTGTCCACCCCAAAACACGTTACTCCGAGAGTGTGGGTACTAGGTGGTCCCCGTACAGGATACAAGTATCAGCGGAAAATTATATACAATAATCATTAAAATTAACTGCTAATTCCGAATATATCAAATATTTTTTATATTTATCTTCTTCGTCTTCCTCATCTGTGTATATGTATCAGACATTTGCCTACCACGACCTCTTAGTTGAAATTATTGATATTTCCACCTTTTCCTCGCTCATCGTTGAGATCTTCCCACTGGGTCACCAAGTTTTTCTGTCCTCTTTTATTCTTGTGATATTGTATTTTGTATTATTACTGTTTTCCTTCACTTGCTCATTGCATTTTGTCACTCCCACTTCCTGTTCTGCCAGATGGTGTGTACCTACATAACTACTCTTCTCCGGAATAGTGGCTCTAAAATTTATATCCATTGTTCATTACATTTTGTTAAATTCCATGACTCACATATATCACGGTTGGTGCTGACACATTATTGTATATCTTAAGTAGAGTTTCTGTTCTTACTTCACCTCTGACGGTTCTCTACACTTTTCCACAATATCAATTAAATATTTCTAGACACTTTCATTTGTACGTACATTCCTCTCATGAATGAGAAACTGCTTCCTACGAAGTTGAACCAGCTTTATCTTTCCACTTTCTGGTAATTTATCATTATTTTACTGAGAACTAATTCCTAATAGGGCATAAAACTTAGCTCTTGTGGGTAAAGTATGAGAAGGTTCGGGGTCCGTTCCTGCTATTAGAATTTGATCATCGGCACAGAAGAGCGTAGTATAATATCTCCTTTTGTTCAGTTATAAGTATATATAAATAATTTACTTATCCATTTCCTATGGATATCATCAACATAAATATTGAAAAGAATTGTACGCAAACTGCATCCTTATCTTACTCTCCAATGTTACATTGCATTAGATTTTAAATTTTCTGCTAAGTCAATCGTTTGTTCTTGTTCCATGCTATCAACTACTTTTATTATGTGCGATGGTATTCCCTTTTCGTTCATTATGCCCCACAGCTTTTCGTTATTTACTTTATCGAAAGCTTTCAGATAGTCTATGTATGGTAAATGTGCCTATTGAGTTTTTTTTTAATTTCTCAGTGATTTGTTTAATAACGAACGTATTATCTGTACATGTTCTGCTTTTCCTAAAGCCTATTCAAGGAGAATATTTTCAATAGTTGCTGCTAGTCTCTGAGTTAGTATTTTATAACATATTTTATATCCAATGTTTAGAAGAGAAATGCAGTTATAATTTTCGTAATTCATTCGGTCTCTTTTCTTGTAAATAGATGATACTGTTGCTAATTTTCAATACTCTGTAATTGCTTCATATGTCTCGTGTCTGTTAATATCGTTGAGAAACCTGGATTTCATTATGGGAGGTACATATTTAATCAGTTTTGTGGTAGTTCCATCACTGTTCGGTTTTTCCAATTTTTCATCTTGCACGTGGCATCTTCTAATTTCCTCATCTTTATTACATATAGGCTTCATCTTTCTCTTCCTCGCGTTTATAGCTTTCGTTCATATTTTTGTTTCGATCGTCTCATGTTGCCCAAAGTTTCTTGTAGTAGTTTACCCATGGTGTGCTACTTATCACTTTAGTCTTGAATCATCTTTTATATGCTTACCCAAATTCTTTCTCATCTTATAACCATACTCCTGTTTACCATGGACATATAGAAACGAATCTACTTCGGCGTTCTTTATTAATTTTCCTTCATAGTTCTTCAGCTTCTTTATATAGTATTTTATTTTTCTGTGCTTGCAGCCCTCCTGTACTACAACCGCTTCAAATGTATCTTTTTTTTCGTCTTCGTCAATCTATCAACATCATCTTTCCACTCGTTCAGTCCTCTATTGTTCTTTATTTGTCTTTGATGCTCTAGAACTTCATCAGCTGCCTGATCTATTGTAATTTTAATATTTTTCCATCCTCTAGGTATTGGCTTTTTTCTATGTTATTACACAGTTTATTCAGTCTTGCCTCATAAAGCTTCTCAATGAAATTTCCTTTAAGCAAATATTTTTCTTTTTACTATTCGCATGGTTTTTAGAAGCCTTAGTCTTCATACATCTTGCTGTAACATGTATCGCTGGAATTTACAAATAATGGTTTGTTGTTGATTTAGTCCTCCTGTGTAGTCTCTCATCTGTGAATGTTACAGTTGTTTTCTGATTTGATTTATTGATTCAAAGAGCAGCTTATTTGCAACCTCCTTACCGCAGAAACTATCTGTCAACTAATTGGAGGCGATTGCTTTGCAGTGTTAGGCTCAGATATTTAATCTATATGACGCTACTTCGGTGCTAGAATATTACAGGAATGTTTTTCGTATCCATGTGCGTTAACTTAGATTTTCTCACAGTTAGAGTAAGCAACCATCCATCACACAAAGTAGAAAACTTAAGTCATCTAGTGTCCTTCTACAGGCATCAGATCGCTGCCTACACTATTGATCAGGTCATTTATGTACGTTTCACTCCTGACAAAACCCTTGTCAATGACGATCACTCGCCCGTCCAGGACAACGCACCAGTTTCTGTTTCTCCTTCTTCTAGAGCCACAGTCACGTAAAATTTTCTAAAAGATATTTCCACCTTGCGACTATATATGATATGATTATTTCACTATCTAGATTTCAGCCTTAGGGCGTTTTGAAGTACAGCACTGTAACAAAGAAACAATGAAAAGAACAAATTACAAATAACAAGGCCAAAATACAAAAATCAAAAATTAATACATGAAATACACGCTAAAAATCTTCGAACATATGCGAAACACAAGTCATCGTCGAAAAATACGTATCAGGTTATATACTGTTCCGTCACATTAATCTGACCACCTGTCAAATGCCTGAATAACCAGCTTTTGCAGCGTGGACCGCTGCGAGACCTACACAGAGAGAGTCAATGAGGTTTCGGAAGTACGGATGGGGATGTAGAGCCTTGCCGACTCCATTGCCGTGGCCAGCTGCCCAAGGTTTCTCGGTTGAAGATCCGTGGCGTAGACAGCCCGATCGAAGTGGTCTCAAAGATCCACAATTGGGTTTGAATACGGGGAGGCTGGTAGCCATGGGAGTACGGTAAACACATCCGAATGCTCTTCGAACTACTTGAGTACACTGCGAACTGTTTGACACGTTACACTGTTCTGCTGGTAGATGCAACTGTGCCGAGGAAGAAACAAACTGCCTGTAGGAGAGGACATGGTCCCCAAGGATACATGTGTACTTGTGATTATCCATAGTGACTTCGAGAATGTAGAGATAACCCCGGGAATCCTACGAAAACGTTCCCCAGACCATAACGCTCTCTCCTCCAACCTGGCCGCATCCGAAAATTGTTGCTGAATGTCAGCTAACAGGTGTTTCACGCCAATGGAGTATAAAACTTGATTCATCTGAGAACACCACCTGTCACCATCAGTGGACGTACAATTGCAAATTCCATCTTTAGTCGCCGATGAGCAGAAGTCAGCATGGGTGTATGGACCAGGCACCTGCTTTGGTGGCCATACGCAGCAACGCTCGCTGAACGGTCGTTGGTTCATCTGGGCTGCCAGTTGCTCGAAGGTTGCACGTCTTGTCACCCGTACTTATCTTCGCTGCCGTCGTTCACTTCTTTCGACTACGGCCGATGGTGCACACAGTTACGTCGACACCGGTTTTGGATAGCTCCATTTTGCCATGCATGCTACACTTTAACCACGGCGGCACGCGTGCAGTACACAAACTTAGCTGTTTCGAAAATGCTTCCACCTTTTGCCAGGAAGCTAATCATCATGTCCTTTTGGACATCAGATAAATCGTTCCGTTTCCGCACTACGGCTACGACTGCACTGTTGTCGGCGCCCTCACGGACACGCTTTGCGTATCCCCTACTGCTAGTGTAGCCACGTGCCGTCTGTGAGTGGTCACTGCTCGCTGACGTGAGCATAGGCGATGGTCGCGTTAATGTGACTGGACAGTGCAAAAGCCAGTTGTCTCGTAAGTATGCTCGAGAACATATACACGATGCATCATAAAAAAGCTGGAAACTTGCATGTCTGGCAAATGTAGAGAAGCTATGACGTAAATTAGACGTCCCCACCACAAGAGTGAGATTCGTTTCACTGTTTTTAAACATGAACTATCGTGAGCATAAATAAAACGATCGTCAAAGATCTTCACTGATAGGGATGTCTCTGGTTTACTGATGCTCACGTTATTTGCTGTACAGTGAAATGAAGCTTACTCCTGTATTTTGGACGCCTGATTTGCATCAAAGCTTCACTACTGTCTGACGATATTTGACGTGAAGTAATGTAACAAATCTTAAGTTCATACACTAGTTTTTACTGTTTGTATTTTTGCGATGCTTCTTGTTATTTGTACTTTTTTGTTTATTTATTTCTTTGAAACACTTGAAAATGGCCTAAGGATGAAATCTGTACAGTGAAATAAAGACATCATGTATTGGAACGTATTACTTACGAAGTCATCGAGCCACTCACATGTCTGAGGACCTCCTCGATACACTGCGAATTTCATTAACATTTTAAAATGGAGCACTGTAACAAACCCTTTTCGGAAACCTAGGAATATGAAATCATCCTGTTGCCGTTAACCAATGGTTCGCCGAAGGATATCACGTCAGGTTGTGGAAAGCTGAGTTTCACACGGGCGAAGTTTTCTGAATCCGTGCTGATTCGTGGACAGAAACTTTTCTGTCTGAAGTAAGTTTATTATATTCGAACTTAGAATATGCTCAAGAATATTGCATCCAACTAATGTTGAAGATGTTGGTCAGTACTGTTGCGGCTCCATTTTTTCCCTTTGTTATAAACACGAGTCACCTACTCCAGTCGCTTGAGAGTCTGCACACGCCGAGAGATTCACAATAAACGCAAGCTGCGTAAGGGCCAGTGCCAAAGAGTATTCTATGTAAAACCGAATTGGCTTTCCATCCGGAGCTGGCTATTTATTTGCTTTCAAATCTTTTACCAGCTTCTCCTCGCCAAGAATGCCTATTTCTACGCCCTCCCCACGGGAGTCCATGCGAATGTCAAACGATGGTATGTCTGTAATCTCCGATTGCGTGAGCAAATCCCCCTACGTGAACGATGTTTTATACGCTAAGTATACAATTTCAGCTTTCCTTTTGCTGTCTTTTGCCACACCAGACTGGTTGATGAGACAGTGGTTTTACTTAGGACCAGAGCTTTCTCGGGTTTTCGGCAAGAATTCCAGCTGATAATGCATACATGAATGACGGTGGAAGTACTTGTAAGCTTCACCAAACCATCTTTTTATAGACGCACGAATTTTGCTAATATCTGCCTGTGAACATTTCCACGTTCTTTTTTGAACCGAGAAGCAACAATCTCCGTATTCTCGGGATTTTTCCCAATTTTGTTGCTATAATTGCAGTCACGAACGATGGCGGTCGAATTTAGGCTTGTTCCACGCACCTACGTTACGCATCTCTCACCACGCAATAAGCATTCACTATTAATCTGGGTCCTCTGCTGTGAATTTCCTACCCAATGCGAACATTAAAATTTACCGTAGCTAGTTTTTTACTGAATGTTCATTCCACTTTTTTACGAGTTGTCAAGGCAGATTATGGTGGTAAGAGACAAATTCTTAACAGGCAAGCGAAAGACATGATTTGCATGATACACGCTTACATCAAGCAAACAACACATGTATGCGCATACGCCAACTGTCACTTGCATCTGTAAACAATTCAACTCCGTCCGTCTCTCGACCTGCGTGAATCACCATCGTTCGTGAATCGGACTATAAATCACAGCAGATCTTTTCCTTCCTTAATCATCATACCTAGAACGTACTTCGCCCAATCAGGTCATCCATGACGAGAGTTTCGTCTCGGAAATTTTTCCGTCCTAGGAAGGAGGAAAGCCTCAAAGTAAGTGGATCCTGACTTCCCGTGCTGCAGTGAACGACCGTCGCAGGTAGCAAGAGGAGAACCGCACCAGAAATGACCGCGCAGAAGCCCCCGGACGTTGGTGCGCCAGATATATACAGTTTGCGGCTGCGAGCTCGGCTGCAGTCCACCAACAGCAATGGAGAGTGAAACTTCGACAATGGCAGCCACTCGTGCTGGCGAAACGTCAGAAAAATCATCAGTCGAACGTCGGCCAAAGAACCCGAGACAGAAGCCAACAGGCAGTTAGTCCATTTTGTACAAACTAAAGAAATGGAGAAATCCACTGACATAAATGACTTCAATAAGAACAGATTCTTATGGCTCGAAACTCCTCATAAACGCCGAAGCAATCTTGAGCAACTATGGAAAATGGTTTAAGATATGCACATTAATCTCTCATATTCTCAGTATTCTTAAGCAAGAGTGGTCGCACAATTCTTTTGGAGTGCATATACTATAAATTTGTCTAAAATCGTTTACCGCGAGTAACATCACATTTCTTGAACGGATCCTCATGCGCGTTCGTTGACGTTTCTGTTACAGTTTGGTATGGAGAATACTGATATCTCATGATCATAGCAGAGCGCCTCCAAATTCATTTGATGCCTCTTGAGAAGAGTCCTGTTACGGAACCGTATTTTTCGGTAACAGTCCCATAGCATATTTAAAATCAGAATGTAAAGATCCATTAGATCGAAATGATGAATAGACACCTAGAAAATGTGGTACGAAGTAGTACTAGTGATTTTCATTAGGTGGCTGTCATAATTACTATTCGTTTACATTTTTATTCGAATTTGCACTACTTATTTGAGTAAGAAGAGGTTGAAAGCAAATTTCGAATAGGCTACAAGGTTCTGGGGCCACGTACGTCACCATTCTTGGAGCAGTTCTCCGAAGGGAATGTCAGGAGTTACAGACGTCAGTGGCGCACGGGCTACCGGATAGTTTTTTGTAGTGCCGCTGTTGGCTACTTGAAGCACTGTAGGCAAACATAGATAAGATCTCATTTGGTATAAGGCTCCCAGCCATCGTTGTTTTTACAATAGAGAAGTGGAATGAAAAGAAACGCTGTTTTTAGAGATGTCCAAGATGTCACAGTGTGCACAAAACGTTGAAAGCTGTTTTTTTCGATTTTTTTCAGACAGCGCCAGATCCAATAGATGCTGTCTCAAAAATGGCGTGCAACCGGTAATTTTGGGATGCTTTGATGACAAGGCTTCACAAAACCAAATATTTTCACAACACAAGAAGTGCCAGGTTAGGTTAATATGAATAAAATAATGGTTAGATAAACTCAGCTGTGCTCATGAAGACCCGTCTCAGTGGACACATAGAGAGGTGGAGAGTGAGATACATTGTTTCAGTGTTTAAATGATAAGACACACGTTACTGGTTAACTGCTTTACGGTAGTCCATGATAGCGGAGAACATTTTTACCGCTCGGAGCTCAGAGTATCCATTGCCAGGTACAGAGTAAACAGCGAAAATGCCGAAATGTGGATTTTCCCTTTAGCTTACACTCGTTCCAAAGCTTCTCCTTCTTATGCACTCTTTGTTGAGAGCCTCCACTACCTGACTACACTTCTGCTGGGTCACTACGTCACCAGAGCAGATGTATAGATGGATCCAACTTAAGCGTTGGCGAGGGTCGCTGCTGTGCCAAATGGTTCAAATGGATCTGAGCATTTTGGGACATAACATCTATGGCAATCAGTCCCCTAGAACTTAGAACTACTTAAACCTAACTAACCTAAGGACATCACACAACACCCAGCCATCACAAGGCAGAGAAAATCTCTGATCCCGCCGGGAATCGAACCCGGGAACCCGGGCGTGATAAGCGAGAACGCTACGGCCCGTCCACGAGAGCTGCTGTGCCGCTGATGACTGATTCTGCTGCCGCTTTAGCCTCTACCTGTAATTTACTACCGTCACGCCCTGCGTAGGGACATTAAATGCATTTTATAGAATTTTAGAACATCAAGCTTCACTTTGAAGACTTGCATTTACATTCATAAGTAGTCTGCTTTTAGCTCCCACCTCAGGTTCAATAGATTCCCTTCTTTGGTACTTGTTCTTTATGATTATATCACGAGTATTATGGCACAACGCTATGATTGTAAATGTTTCGTTTATGTTATTATTACAATATTTACCACCTTATTGGATGTTTATTAGAATGATATTATCATTCCTTGTCAAACGCTTTCTTTATCGAAATAAAGCGAATTAATTGTGATACTCATTTCATTTGGTAATCAGTTAATTCCTAATTAATGGTCGTCTATAGAGATGCAATAACACAGTTGTGTTTTCGTAGAGTAGAATATAAAATCGCATTACATCATTGGTTGAGGTGGAGGCGAAGCAACCGCGCCAAGCCCACTGCAGCTGTCGAGGATGATCTTTCGCCGACTCTGCTCGTTTTCTGAACTGTTCCAACAAATCAGTTAGTGCTCGAACAGTCCACGGGTATACTGCCGGTTCATAGTGTCCAACGGGGACAATATTTCGGACATGTCGCCATCGTCAGGTGCGCTGACGAACTGAGCTCCTGAGGGTGGGGAGGGGATTTAAGTCGCCCGCCCGCCCTCATGAGCTCAGTTCGTCAGCGCACCTGACGACGGCGACATGTCTGATCGCCGAAATATTGTCTCCGTTGGACACTATGAACCGGCAGTATACCCGTGGACAGTTCGAGCAACAAATACGCCGGGAGAAACTGAATCGCAAATGAGTTAGTGATCCCACATTTCACATTACTTCTTAGCAATGCAAGCAGATATGATATGACGTGCTTAACATATTCATTACTAACCTTGTAACCAGATACTGTCGAGTTCTTTCTTTTTATTACAGGGGTGATCATCTCTATAAATTGTTTAATATGCGTTGTATATCATGTAGGCAGGTCAATATATTTAAATTATTCCGTACGAAAGTCTTCTTAGGTGTATAATCGTGCAGTGATGATCACAAACAGTGAACAAAGTGTAATATATGAAAAAGGCATTCGTTTTTCAGTTTCTAATTTATTATTTTCAGTTACTGAGTTACAAGGTACGCAGAAGGTGTAGAATTAGTCGAAATGGATATACCTTAATACTTGTACGTGGCAGTTTCTTGGATACTCCCCTTACAAATTTGAGTACATGCAAAAGAAACACAAATGAGTATCCGTAGCCGGGGTCGGAAACGCACTCCTCTGCGGAGGCGCTCGACTCGGAAGCAAGCCGGTTCGAATTTCAGTGTGGAAAACTTTTGGTGCCAGTATTTACTCAGAAAGGGAAGAAGAGGTGCTGACGTAAAGTTCCTTGATTAAATTCCAAACCTCTGTGCAATGTCCCATGAAGTGACGACACGTAAAGGGTGATCTGTACGTCGGATGAGAAAGTTCATCTCGAGGGCCCCTTGGTGCTAATCAAGAGAAGCTGTTTGTCTCCATCTCCTTTCCTTTCATCCAAAACGATCGAGTTCCAACACTTCATCACAGTCATCCATGCGATGCAGATACTCAGTCGATACTTCATAGCTGGTCGGAGGAAGAAAATGCGAAACTGACTCCGCTAGGTCCTTGTCCGAAAACGGCCATGAACAATTCCTGCATCTGTTCCGTTACTGTCACTCCTTTGACACACATAAGATTTCCGTTTCTTGCACCGAAAAAGGGAGTTGTACCTTTTTCTTTCTTTCAGTAGTTCATCTAGTCTAAGTAATATAGTTGTCCACAGTTAAAGGATTGGATGGAACACAGTAATGTTTTACTAGGATTAATCCTATTGCAGGTGCTTCGTTGCTTCTCATATGTTTGAACAGACTGTTCTTACCGTTATATGTGGACATTCATTTTATCTTGGCCTCATTGTGCTTCAGTCGTACGTCGCCTTCACGTATACCAACAGAAAGACCTCAAATGTTTCAAATTTCTCTGAGTACTATGAAACTTAATATCTGTGGCCATCAGTCCCCCAGAACTTAGAACTTCTTAAACCTAACTAACCTAAGGACATCACACACATCCATGCCAGAGGCAGGATTTGAACCTGCGACCTTAGCAGCCGCGTGGTTTCGGGCTGAAGCGCCTAGAACCGCTCGGCCACCGCGGCCGTCTCGTTCTATTTGGAAGTGGAACAAGAAGAGATTTCTAGTAAAGGTACAAAGTACCCTCCACCATTTACAATATGATGGCTTGCGGAATGTAGATGGATGTAGATGAAGGTATAGATTCTTCCTCAGTATTTGCGCCCTTGAATTAATCATACAGCGAACGGCAATTACGCCGTTGCGCACTACGGCAGTAACCCTAACCTTACTCCACATCCATCAGCTGGCCTTTAAACACTTCTTGGTAACGGCACGTTATGGTATGTAAAAAGACAAAAAGTAAAAATTTTTGGCTAAGGAAGCGCTCTCCAGTGATGTATTTACTGTCGGGAAGAAACCTATTTATCGACTTCCCACGAAGACTCAGAGCTTCAAACAGAAAAGTGTGGAACGTAAAATGACAGGAGTCCTCCACAAGTAATACGTCATCTTATGAGCAAACATGCCCTTCGACACCAAAGGGTTGCTGATATGGCACCTGCCGATGTTCGAGGATCACGGTTGCTTCTAGAAGCATCTGTGCTAAACGAGCCTTCATCATTCGTACTGTGTACTGCGTGAAGAGAAGAACGCCAACAGCTTCTTCTTCGGCTGCGTAGGTTGTTGTGATTCCACAAGCGCTCAGTTGGGAGATTTGCTAACATTGAATTCTCCCACTTTCAAGTTCAGTAACGTTTTTGGAACTGGGAAGAAGAGCGAGGTGCTCCGTAGTTTACACATGGTAACCTCGACCTCTGATTTTAAAGTGAATAAAATATCATTTGAATTCGTTAATGAATTATGAACTGTTTATTTGATTTAAATTGATATGTAGCTATAGCTTGATGTAAAGTGCAGACTACAAAAGGATTTCTAAGAAGAGAACAAATCGCAAAAAAAAGAATTAAAAGAATGTGTCCCAGAAACCACAAGCCATATATGGAAATGTGGTTGTTGCTCTTTTACCAAAACTGTCAGATGATGAAATAAAGTCCACTTCACAAACAAAACGAAGTAATAACATTCGTTTGGCACATTTGGAAAGTGGGGATAAGTTATCATCTTCGAATAAAAGTTGCTGAAGTTGGTAAACCAGCTTTGTAAAATGCTGTTTGCTGCTACTCAGTTACAGTTTTTGTTTACATATTATTATGGAAAGTTTAAACCATTCGTTGTACTCGATTATAAGATGATTGCGATGCAGAACAAAAATAACTTTGTAACCTGAAGCTTCAACAGCAAATGCATTGTCCTTGAAGTGGATATGTTAATTTTTTTGTCAACGAAAGAAAAAGTAATGGAAGCAAAAAACCTTTTTCTTTTCTATTTACTTCTAGACCACAGGGGAAATTGGGAACTGTAGTGAATATTGCCTTAGCGAAGGAATTTAAGCATACGTTTTTCGCAGTATCTCATTCAAAGTTTGTGCCTCATGTAAGAGTAAAGTACTGGAGATGTTTGTCAGATATTGAGGTGAGAAGCTGATGTATTTTTTATAGAGCAGCTTGTTTTACTGCGAATTGCAGCTCCAGATGTGCGGGCTGATGTAGCACACGTATCAGTTCCTTTATTTTAAAAGTACTGTAATTTATTTTAAACATTTTAGGGCGAACCTGGGGACTAGTGAGTGACGCTCCATCGCGAATTGCGAATAGTAAACGTAATTTCGAGAGTTTCTAGATGAATAATTCATAGAACATTAAAAGTCAGGACGTTAATCGTGAACTTCTACAGGAAAGCGCAGTTCTCTGTCGAGTTAAAAGAAATGACCTCAGAAGGGAATTACAAAACGCGTGTCGTTCAGAAGTTTAATCACAATATTCGCTCCTCGGTTGTTGAAACACAGTAGGCGCAAACCTTATTCGTCTGCATTTCAGTAACGATTATCTTAATTTTTATTTATACGTAATAGGTAGTATATCTACTTCTAGATAACATAGGATTCGCGGGAAAACAGAGCACAGAGTAGCTTTTGTGAAATATGTAAAGAAACTTCCAGTTGCCTTTTGGAATCTGTAAAATAAACAGCACAGTTATGAATCAAGAAAGAGCATGGTCCGATGATACGATGGATACTAATGACAGGTGGTTCATTAAATTTCAAGCAATGCTAACAAAACTACCAACGTTGCATTTAATCAGTGACAGAAGTTTTGTCATCTCAAATGTTAATCTCTACTCCCAAGCAACAAAAAGTAATGTCTAATTTCTTAAGAAAATGATGATAGGTTGCGTGCTACTACCTTATAGCTTAACACTTTGGATATCTAAAACATATGGTAAATGAACGCAACGTCATTTCTTTTTAAAAAAGCTCAAAATAATATTTTATTACATTCGGGTCACGAGTTCAATACATCTACGTTCTACAGATTTCCTATCTTTCCCTACCTCTTTACTTCCCCACCAAAAAATAAATAAATAACATAAAGTGAATAAAAACGAATAAGCTCGGAATATCTATGGAGGGAATTAATTCCAAAATTGAATCAAACACGTTTAGGTAGTCGTTAGACAAGATGTATTCATGTTACGAATACCAACTAGGGAAACACAGTTGACTTAGAGAAATATTTACTTACCATCGCATCAGATTAATAAAGGAATAAGTGGCGTCTTTTTTACCGTACTTCTTAGAACTAAATACAGTACCTATCGTTGCAAAGAGGTAATGAAAAAAATGACGCCTTTTAATAATTTGTTTACAGGCTTTAGATCTCAGTTCGAAGAACTTATTAGTACATTCCTTAAAACAGGCTATATCCCATTCCTTCACGGGTTAATGAGTGAAAAATACTACTGTAATGTCAATAAGTTAACAGATCTTCACGATCCGCCAAATAACACGACGCACTGCGATTGAGCGTGTCCTGGAAAATACTTGGAAATATCTGCGGCTTATAATCCATATGACTACTGGTACAATAAGTACTTGGAAATATTTATGGCTCATAACTGGTAAAGTCTTGCGAATTAATAACAGCGGATTGTTCCTGTATTACTAGTGCACTCTCACCAGATATACAACCTTTTTCAGATTTCGTTGGTCATCAATCATTAGTGCAATGGCCAAAATAAATCATCTAAACACTGAATGTAAGAGAGAGAATTCTCGATATAACTTCGCGCTCGGTAATACGAATTCGGTGCAGCCTTATGGAGACGACTACTTGATCACTGAACGTTATTTGTACTTTTCTGATTTATATTACTGACTATGATGCTGTTGGGAATAGGAAACAGGATGAGATTCATTTTTCTAGAACGATTGACACTGGATTGGAAAAAGAATCATGGAAAATTGGTACACATTATTGTCCCGCACAAATCTGAGCCAGTGTGAAAACTGAGGGCAAAACAGATGAGCGTGAGGTGGACCCCATGCCATAATGAAATGTATACTGCACTTGTGTGCCATGATAGACATGCAAGCACGAGGAATGAACAGTTAAATGACTTACGGAAACTGACAGAGAGCACTGATACTTTAGCAGAAAATACTGCAGACCAGGTAATAGTGGAATGGCGAGTCAGAGCATCGCAAATTAAAGCTTTGGTAGGTAATAACAGGGGGACCATTCTGGGATCTCGGTTTTGGTTCAAATGGTTCAAATGGCTCTGAGCACTATGGGACTCAACAACTGTGATCATCAGTCCCCTAGAAATTAGAACTACTTAAATCTAACTAACCTAAGGACATCACCCACATCCATGCCCGAGGCCGGATTCGAACCTGCGACCGTAGCAGTCGCACGGTTCCGGACTGCGCGCCTAGAACCGCGAGACCACCGCGGCCGGCGATGTCGCTTTTCTGAAAGAGCAAACGAGACACGTATTTGAAAGAATAACTGAAAATTTACTGCTTACTTACGTAATCTCCCGGAGAGCAAAGTTGGTATACCGATGAAGATGTTAATTACACGGTAGCCTAAAACTCCTCGCTAACCACGCTTACAGTTACACATCTATTACCATTTCTGTCTGCAGACTGAGGCATCTCCGGACGGCAAGCAAAGTCTGTTGCCTCCCAGCAGCCATGTCATCTGACGAAGATCTGACTTATGCAGCCAACATTTGTCTGATCACCTAGGCATCTAAATTACTCCCCGTTAATTCCCACTTTTATCTGACTGTACTCTGCATCGAAGTTATTCTTCAAAATCTCTATTACTCGCCTAACATAATGTGACTGATTTTAATACAATAACACAACTGTCTGACTTCACACTATAAGGCACCACGGTCATATTAACTGCTCTCTCCAAGACTCCAAAGTTATCAGGCTTTCGCCAGACGTCCCTGTGTCAGCCTTTTTCGCAGTCGGACACTGACCAATCCCTGTCTTGCTTCCCTGTGTGACTGTCTAGTCCAATGAGACGTTGAGCAGAGCGTCACCCCAGAGAGGGGAAGCTACGAGACGCTTCTAGAAGCTTCCGCCCACAAGTATGACGAGTTAATGAATCGTCTTACCTAAATATTTGGCGGGAAGGACCGTTTCTCCATCTGAACATGCTCTACCATTCAAGTAGGTCACATAAAAATCTGAGGTTCTTAATTACTCCTTTTTTTTATCTTTCCATTGTGCCATGAAGGCTAACGGACATTCCCTGTCCTCCTCCACCAAGGCTGAGGAGAAATAGGCCTCAGTATCCAGCTAAACGTATATTCTCATGCAATGCAGGAACAGACGCAGAACAGAAAGTGTTGATCAGAAAGGGCTCTTAAAAATAAATTAAAACGCACGTTACACAGATACTTCTTCTGGTCCTTGATATTACACAGCTGAAATAGAAACAAGCAAAAATTAATATGTTGCCTAAAGTTAACGAGTTCTAGACTTAGAGAAAGACATGACAATGTCAAAGCGCACCTTTCAATAGTAATTCAAGGTTATAAAGTGTCTCCTTTAGGAGACTTCACACTGGACCTTTGAGGCCTGGTGTCATCGGTTGACATACTCCTGTTCTAATTTAGGGATTCTCCAACGTAATGTATTCGAAGTTCCCGTTCGTCCTGTTAAGATGGTTCAAATAGCTCTGAGCATTATGGGACTCAACTGCTGTGGTCATTAGTCCCCTAGAACTTAGAACTACTTAAACCTAACTAACCTAGGGACATCACACACATGCATGCCCGAGGCAGGATTCGAACCTGCGACCGTAACAGTCGCACGTCCCGTTAAGAGCCTGTAGTGTTAGTAATTAGTAACTAATTCCTACGTCACAGTTAATTTCACCGTTCACCGTTAGTTGGGTATTTACACTTATTCCATTTTAGTAAATGTCTATGCTACTTAGATTTCTTACCTGACTATATTGTTACAACAACAGCAACCAAACACGATCTGTATTCGCTTACTGCACTTTTAACGTGACATCGTGTAATTACTACCAGTTTCAATTTATGATGTATGCATGAGGTGAGTAAATACGAGTGTCTGAGTTTTTACTCTCTTGTTTTCGTATTTTTTCATCGTATAGTGGGAGTCACTTCCTGCGTTTCTGTCATCATCTCGAGTCCTTTTATGAGCTGTCATGTCCGCACGCGTTTGTCTGTAACCTTCATGTAATATGAAACTTCCTGGCAGATTAAAACTGTGTGCCCGACCGAGACTCGAAATCGGGACCTTTGCCTTTCGCGGGCAAGTGCTCTACCATCTGAGCTACCGAAGCACGACTCACGCCTGGTACTCACAGCTTTACTTCTGGGGGATGTTTCCAGGCTGCGGCTAAGCCATGTCTCCGCAGTATCCTTTCTTTCAGAAGTGCTAGTTCTGCAAGGTTCGCAGGAGAGCTCCTGTAAAGTTTGGAAGTTAGGAGACGAGGTACTGGCAGAAGTAAAGCTGTGAGGACGGGGCGTGAGTCGTGCTTCGGTAGCTCAGATGGAAGAGCACTTGCCCGCGAAAGGCAAAGGTCCCGAGTTCGAGTCTCGGTCGGGCACACAGTTTTAACCTGCCAGGAAGTTTCATATCAGCGCACACTCCGCTGCAGAGTGAAAAATCTCATTCATGTATAATGATCGATAATTTGCGACTGAGTGCAATGATGTAGGTCAATCCAGTTGCATCTATCTTTTCTACTTCCATGAAGTTCACCGTGTGTCATGCCATTGCGTCTTACGTCACTTGTACCCCCTACGAGAACAACATGTTCAGGCCATCCTAATGACTACTTATGGAGTCTTCTAACTTAAATTCATGAGTGTTGGAAATGTGGGATACGTACCATGTCCAGTTAGGAAATATACCATTCCACTGCTGTGATTAAGATATTTCACTCTCAACCACTGTCTGATATCTGAAAAAAAGTGTAAATTCAACAGTCTTTACCGTTGACATCCGATTCTTTTTCCACACGAAAGGCCAGCACTTAGTTGGAGTTTATCTGTAATTGGGTTTCTTGTGCTTTCTGTTACTTCTCCAGGCCTACCAATCTCTATCCAGCAGTCTGCAGCTCTGTATTTGATAGTTGTCTATTGTGTGTAGTGTAAGGGAACTATCCGACATATGCGTGGAGGGATGCAGATAGTAGTGGATGGATATCATTGAAGGTAATCACCACCTGTTTCCAAGAGATGCAAGAACGTCTCGTTTTTACATAAGTCGGATAGTCACTTTTGGCAGCTGATTAGCGAGCTGCCAGGACGCAACGATTAAAAGTCGCACGTAACAAAAAGTGCAGAGAGACTTCTGTTCCACAGACATTAGCCATTGCGTCATTGTGCAGGTCACATAGATCTACATCTATACGCTGCAAACCATAGTTACGGAGAGGATGTACTTCCCATTGTATAACATGTTTTCGTTCTTTTATGGAGCGCCGATAAAATTACTGCTTGGATCCGTCTTGGCACGGTGTAATTAGTCTAATATTGCCTTCGCTGTCCCTACCTGGCAGCCTGTGATACACACCTAAATTCCTCACCAATACTGGTTCTTGAAACTGTATTAGGCTGGTGCACAAGTTCGTAGCTTTTTTGTGTCGTATATTGTTATTCCAGTTACTATGAGTTTATTTGTCGATTTTCACTTTTTATTTGTAGTTCACTGTTGCTATTCAAGTATAAATATTGTCATTTCATCTTTTGGAAATAGTGAGTGGAGGTGTGTTCGCTAGAAAAAGGAGTGCCAAGTGGAGAAATCGGAATGTTCGTAACATATTCTTCTGTTTGAGTTCAGTGCAGGGATGACAGCAGTGGAGGCAGCCATAACCATTTGCACCGTGTTTCGAGATAATGGCACTGCACAGAGCACGGCAAGAAAATTATTTTCTTGTTTTAAGGAAGTAACGTTAGTGATTCTCCGCGTTCAGGAAGACTTTTGGGGTTTGATGAAAGTTCTTTATACAAATCGGTCTGCAATGATACAAGTCAGTGTACTCTACAACTTGCAGATGTGATGAATTTTGATCATTCCACAATCGTTCGACATTTGCAGGCAATGGGGAAGGTTAAAAAATCGACTATATGTGTACCGCATGCTGTTAGCCAAAATTACAAAAATCAGCGGATAGCCATATATGCTTCTCTGCATGCTCGTCAGTAACTGTTTCGTGAACAACACCGACCATTCCTATCCTGTATCGTTACTCGTTATAAGAAACGGTGTCTTTATTTAAACGTAAGGAAAAGAAAGCAGTGGTTTACCACAGACAAAGTAGCAGTTTCCCGTACAAAGACCTACGCGCATCCACAAGAGATAAGGTTATGCATCTGGTGGAACACCGGTGGTGTGGTGTACTACAACAAGTGAGACATCTTGTAGACGCAATCCAAGAAAAACGACCAGGAAGATTGTGTGAAATGATGCTACTCCACGATAACTCCTACCTGCATTCTCCTAGACTGACAAAAAAACAAAAAAACCGCTATAGGATTTGGGTTGGGAAGTCATTTCGCATCCATCTTATTCACCTGATATTGCGCCCTCAGATTTTCACCTCCTCTGCTCCCTCTCGAATACCTGTAGCCTTCAAGGAATTTGCTTTCCGGAAGAAAATGCTATTCGAACATGGCTCGACGTCTTCTTCGCCTGGAAACCGCGTGTATTCTACAGCCGCATAATCGAAAACTTATCCTAGCGTTGGCAGACTTTTATTATTTAGCGTGTTTTGTCAGATTGCTACTTTTATTGATATAAATGCAATCTGATATTTGGTAGTGTAAGCTTTGAAATGTTTTTATGTACTGCATTGATATTTTACTGGTTACATAATTATTTTGGTATTACACTAGAAGGCGCTGCAGTAGATCAAAATAGAGCTCACTGACGTGTTTTATAGATTATGACAACATACCACCTCTGGTGTTTTTATGTTTCCATCTTGCAGCCCTTCTCTCATTTTAACTTTAAAGCTTGAGTTTGACCTGAAGCTTTTCTATAATCGCTCAATATGTAACACTTATCGAAACTTAGACCATGACTGAGATAATACATATAACACGCTGTATCACAGGCTGGACCTCGCGGTACTCAGAACACATCAGCTGATCACTGAAGATGCATTGTTATACGAGAATCTACACTTTTTTTTGGTCATCAGTCTACTGACTGGTTTGATGCGGCCCACCACCAATTTCTTTCCTGTGCTAACCTCTTCACCTCAGAGTAGCACTTGCAACCTACGTCCTCAATTATTTGCTTGACGTATTCCAATCTCTGTATTCATCTACAGTTTTTGCCCTCTACAGCTCCCTCTAGTACCATGGAAGTAACTCCCTCATGTCTTAGCAGATGTCCTATCATCCTGTCCCTTCTCCTTATCAGTGTTTTCCACATATTCCTTCCCTCTCCGATTCTGCGTAGAACCTCCTCATTCCTTACCGTATCTGTCCAACTAATTTTCAACATTCGTCTATAGCACCACATCTCAAATGCTTCGATTTCCTCTGTCCCGGTTTTCCCACAGTCCATGTTTCACTACCATACAATGCTGTACTCCAGACGTACATCCTCAGAAATTTCTTCCTCAAATTAAGGCCGGTATTTGATATTAATAGACTTCTCTTGGCCAGAAATGCCTTTTTTGCCACAGCGAGTCTGCTTTTGATGTCCTCCTTGCTCCGTCCGTCATTGGTTATTTTACTGCCTAGGTAGCAGAATTCCTTAACTTCATTGACTTCGTGACTATCAATCCTGATGTTAAGTTTCTCGCTGTTCTCATTTCTACTACTTCTCATTACCTTCGTCTTTCTCCGATTTACTCTCAAACCATACTGTGTACTCATTAGACTGTTCATTCCGTTCAGCAGATCATTTAATTCTTCTTCACTTTCACTCAGGATAGCAACGTCATCAACGAATCGTATCATTGATATCCTTTCACCTTGTAAATTAATTCCACTCCTGAACCTTTCTTTTATTTCCATCATTGCTTCCTCGATGTACAAATTGAAGAGTAGGGGCGAAAGGCTACAGCCTTGTCTTACACCCTTCTTAATACGAGCACTTCGTTCTTGATCGTCCACTCTTATCATTCCCTCTTGGTTGTTGTACATATTGTATATGACCCGTCTCTCCCTACAGGTTACCCCTACTTTTTTCAGTATCTGGAACAGCTTGCACCATTTTATATTGTCGAACGCTTTTTCCAGGTCGACAAATCCTATGAACGTGTCTTGATTTTTCTTTATCCTTGCTTCCATAATTAGCCGTAACGTCAGAATTGCCTCTCTCGTGCCTTTACTTTTCCTGAAGACAAACTGATCGTCACCTAGCGCATTCTCAATTTTCTTTTCCATTCTTCTGTATATTATTCTTGTAAGCAGCTTCGATGCATGAGCTGTTAAGCTGATTGTGCGATAATTCTCGCACTTGTCAGCTCTTGCCGTCTTCGTAATTGTGTGGATGATGCTCTTCCGAAAGTCAGATGGTATGTCGCCAAACTCATATATTCTACACACCAACGTGAATAGTCGGTTTGTTGCCACTTTCCCTAATGATTTTAGAAATTCTGATGGAATGTTATCCATCCCTTCTGCCTTATTTGACCGTAAGTCCTCCAAACCTCTTTTAAATTCCGATTCTAATACTGGATCCCCTATCTCTTCTAAATCGACTCCTGTTTCTTCTTCTACCACATCAGACAAATCTTCACCCTCATAGAGGCTTTCAATGTATTCTTTCCACCTATCTGCTCTCTCCTCTGCATTTAAATGTGGAATTCCCGTTGCACTCTTAATGTTACCACCGTTGCTATTAATGTCACCAAAGGTTGTTTTGACTTTGCTGTATGCTGAGTCTGTCCTTCCGACAATCATATCTTTTTCGATGTCTTCACATTTTTCCTGCAGCCATTTCGTCTTAGCTTCCCTGCGCTTCCTACAGTATTTATTTCATTCCTCAGCGACTTGTATTTCTGTATTCCTGATTTTCCCGGAACATGTTTGTACTTCCTCCTTTCATCAATCAACTGAAGTATTTCCTTTGTTACCCGTTGTTTCTTCGCAGCTACCTTCTTTGTACCTATGTTTTCCTTCCCAACTTCTGTGATGGCCCTTTTTAGAGATGTCCATTACTCTTCAACTTTGCTGCCTACTGCGCTATTCCTTATTGCTGTATCTATAGCGGTAGAGAACTTCAAACGTATCTCGTCTTTCGTTAGAACTTCCGTATTACATTTCTTTGCGTATTGATTCTTCCTGACTAATGTCTTGAACTTCAGCCTACTCTTCATCACTACTAAATTGTGATCTGAGTCTATATCTGCTCCTTGGTACGCCTTACAATCCAGTATCTGATTTCGGAATCTCTGTCTGACCATGATGTAATCTAATTGAAATCTTCCCGTATCTCCCGGCCTTTTCCACTTACATAAAGTAAAATCACAAAACACTGTTTTCACATTTTTAATCTTCTTATACCAAGAACTTTTTATTATAATGTTAATAGTTTACCATTTTATGGATCCAATAAGAATGACGATAACACTGATATAAGATACAGGAATAATATTTTTGTAATAATCTTTTGATGTATGTATTTGGAAAACTAAGTGTATAATCCTTTTACTTTATTGATCTATAGAGGTAAAATTTAAAAAATTGAAATTGTTTAATATTATTTAGAAAGGAGACGTAAGCGGCCATCACTGTAGGACACGTTGTAGCGGGACTCATATGAAAAGATGTTGCCACTCAGCACCCTAGTGATGGTGTTCACGTTCCCATTCCAGCCGGTGGAGCTTGTGGTTTCTGGACAATGGAAGCCGACGTAATGGCATTCATGTAACTAGTCCAACTTGCAGCAGACTTCGATGAACCATCGATGCTGACAAGTTAACACCTGTTGCAGTGCTCTAGCCAACACTGTGGATGACGCTCTACGGTCCGTAACGGCCATGCGGACAAGATGACGGCCATCCAATGCTGTCGTCATCTTCCGTGTTCCAGTTCCCGCTCTTCGCCACGTACGACCTTCCTCTGTCCACTGCTCCCACACACACATCACTGTCGTAGCAGCAAGCCCTGTGCGAGCCGAAATCACGGTACGTCAACCCCATTTCCCGGAGACCAATCATTCTGCCTCGTTCGCACTCGCTCAAATGCCGATATGGCTTCCTTTGACGTCGACGAAGTATAATGGTACTCACTGTATTGTTTCCACCTCGTGTGACAGCTCTGCACCGACTACACTAGGAGCAACACCGACCCTGTCGGAGCGACACTAGGACTCTGGTCGGTCTACGTGTACCCACCTCGCTGTAAAACGTGTCACGTATTGCTTGCGCACCCGTCGTCACCTCAACCAAGTGTTCCACCTTAATACAGGCAGAATTGCAAATATACAGAAATGTAAACAACGTATCTCTACACATCCGTACCGTCTAATGGCCCGACGTGACGTGTTTAGTAGAGCTGCTTGGACAGGTAAAGTAAGTTTACATAAAACTAAGCAACACCAATATCTTCTAATACGTCCACTGGGATGACGAAAGTCATGGGACAGAGATATGCACGTATACTAATGGCGGTGTATCGCCTACACAAGGTACAAAAGGGCAGTGCATTGGCGGAGCAGTCTTTTGTACACCGATGATTTACATTGAAAGGTTTCCAATAAGATTATGGCCGCCCGAGGAAATAAACAGACTTCGAAAGCGGAATGGTAGTAGGAGCTAGACGCATGGGACATTCCATTTCAGAAATCGTTAGGGAATTCAGTTCTCCAAGATCCACATTATCAAGAGTGTGCCGAGAACACCAAATTCCACGCATTACCTCTCGTCGCGGACAACGCAGTGGCCGACGGCCTTCACTTAACGAGCCAGGGCAGCGTGTTGTCATCGCTAACTGACAAGCAACACTGCGTGAAATTACTGCAGAAATTGATGTGGGACGTACGACGAACGTACGGTGAAATGTGACATTAATGGCCTATGGCAGCAGACGACACACAGGATTGCCTTTGATAACAGCACGACAAAGACTGCAGCGCCTCTCCATGGCTCGTGACAATATCGGTTCGACCCTAGACAACTGGAGAACCGTCTCGTGGTCAGATGAGCCCCGATTTCAGTTTGTAAGAGCTGATGGAAGGTATCGATTGGGGCGCAGTCCCCACGAAGCCAAGGATCCAAGTTACCAAAGAGGCTCTGTACACACTGGTGTGGGCTCTTTAATGGTGTGTGATGTGTTTACGTCGAATGAACCGGGTGCTTTGGTCCAACTGAACTGCTCATTGACTGGAAATGGTTCGGTTCGGCTACTACAGTCATTGGGGACACAATTGTTCCTAATTGATTTTCAGAACCACCTGGAAAACTGGACCGAATGATATTGGCCATCCAGATCGCTCGATATGAATCCTATCGAACGCTTATGGAACATATTCGGAAGGTTAATTTGTGCACAAAATCTAGCACTTGCAACACTTCCGCATTTATGAACGGCTGTAGAGGTGGCATGGGTCAGTATCTCTGGAGAGGACATTCCAATTGTTGAGGCAATGCCACGTTGAGATGCTGCATTGCACCGATCAAAAGAAGGTCAGCCACTTTATTGGGAGGTACCCCATGACTTTTCTCACCTCTGTGTGTATGAACAATTATTATCTGCACAACACGGTGTCATTATTATTCGTTGCTTGAGCATACTATTGTGTATTCTAACCAATAAGTCACATAGTTGATTCCCATCTTGCTCTTTCCTAATATGCAGCAAAATGTTTCCAAATTAAAGGAGAGCATTATTTGAAACTATGCTCCCTGTACTCTGGATCTGCTCTAGATTCAAAAGTAAAATCATGAAAAGTGTCTTCATGTTCACGGCTGCGACCATTCTTCGTCTGCACTACAATTCGGCTTGACTAGCGTGGCGCTGTGATTTGCTGGTTGTCGCCTGGTAAGGCCAGATGCCGACGCCTGCGACGACCACCGGTAAGTGGGTTTGCGGCGTAGCCAGGGGCGGTTGCTGGGCGCCCAGAGGAGACGAGCCAGTAAACCAATTAGGACGGGCGTTGCGCAGCCTGCATATTTATGGGGCCGGGCGCTGGACACTGCTCACACACACACGCTTGCAAAGCGGCCCCGAGGCTGCGCCACACGCCGTATTAGCGGCGTCTCTGACGCTAACCTAAGTCACGGCAGGTAACTGGACGCTCCCACGGATTCATTTAAAAGTTGCCAGCTGGCCTAGTGTTACGCAAAGGTGAATTTACATTCAAATATACGGCGACTCGCGTGTTTATAGTTGCGGTCTTCAAGGACGGCATTGCTTCCTGCTTATCTTGTGGCTGACTGAAAACTCCCTCATTTGAAATTCTGATGACTTAGGATAGGTGTAGCATGGGGCGCAACTTCTGCACAAAATTCAGAGCAGTGGCAGAGCTCGAAGTTTCTTCCTTGTGTAGTAGTCTAGTGCATTGCTTGTAACTGTACAATGCTGTCATAAATACATCATGTAAGACTGACCTACTCAACTGAGAGAAAGGCTCGTTTGTACAAGTAAATGGGACGATCGGGGTGACAAATATTGCCTTTTGAGACAGTAACTTCACTAAACCACACTGTATTATTTTTGTGCATTTGTATATCACCGGACTGGACTGTAGAGGCCGCGCGGGATTAGCCGAGCGGTCTTAGGCCCTGCAGTCATGGACTATGCGGCTGCTCTGGGAGGAGGTTCGAGTCCTCCCTATGGCATGGGTGTGTGTGTTTGTCCTTAGGTTCAAATGGTTCAAATGGCTCCGAGCACTATGGGACTTAACTTCTGACGTCATCAGTCTCAGAACCACTTAAACCTAACTAAGCTCAGGACATCACACACATCCATGCCCGAGTCAGGATTCGAGCCTGCGACCGTAGCGGTCGCGCGGTCCAGCCTACAGCCACTCCAGCCGGCTTGTCCTTAGGATAATTTAGTTTAAGTAGTGTGTTAGCTTAGGGACTGATGACCTTAGCAGTTAAATTCCATAAAATTTCACACATATTTGAACATTTTTGACTATAGAGCAGAAACCACTCTACAAATGTTTTCCAGGAATTTATCTTATATACTGCCCAAAAGAATTATGGAAACATGACTTCGGGCGTCTGTCATACGCCAGTGAGGTATAATTGAGTACTTCGTATGTTACCTAACTATACCTTTATCTTCCACAGATGAAGTACATAACAAAACTTTATTAGATCCTCGAACATTTACATAAAAATACCTGAAATGTCCGACAAGTGTCGAAAACACAGTAGAAACAATAATCATACCACCATCCTGAGTGCTTTACATTGCACTTTTGGAGTTTGAGTAACGTGTACGCCCTCCGTGAGCAATTGTCTGATCAAGCAGCATAACATGTTGCCATTCAGCATCCCAGTGATGGTGTTCACGTGCTCATTCCAACCGGAGGAGATTGTGGTTTCTGGACAATAAAAGCCGACGTAATGACATGCGTGCAACGAGTCCAACCTGCAGCAGACGGCGATGGACCGTCGATGCTGACAAGTTCGCACCTTGAGGGCCCATGACTGTTACTGGAAAGTCTGTGGTGGAACAGGACGACCAAGAACACTTCTCTCAAGCATGTTGCACTTACGCGCAGTAGGTCTTATGTCAGGACTCACCGCCGGCCACTCCATTACTTCAATGTCCGGAAGACATCCCTGCTGAAGCTCGCCACATAGGCCTTGGAATTAGGAGGAACTGAGGGAGGCCGCCATGCGCAGCAGCCACCAAGTGGTCCAGCAGGATCCCGTCGATGTACTGCCTGGCTGTAAGGCGACCATGGTCAACGACGAAATTCATATGACTTTCAACACTAAAGTCTTTCTACAGCATCACAGAACCTTGGGAAGCTGTCGATAGCCTGCACAATATTTGGAAGATACCACTCACCGTGTGTTTCGCTTACTAACACGGTCATCAGTCTGGACTCATCTGGAAATATAACATTTCGGCAGTGACGAAGTTGCCAGTTTACATGGGCACAGCAGAACTGAAGGCGAGCTGCAAGCGTTACTTGCGTCAAGAGGGGTAGTCAAAAAGGACGTCGTAGTCTAAGGTCTTTCTTTACAGTACGATCGCTCATAGCAGCACCAGTGGCCTTTTTGAGATCGTCTTGCAGTTATCAGGCCGTAGCCAGACAACGCTGCAACGCAGAGATGGTGTAATATCGGTCACCACTTGAGAGTGTAATGGGTCAGCGATCTTGTCCTATTCGCCTTCTGTACTTATCTGTCTCCCTGTAGCTTGTCCACACCCAGTTGATGACAAATGGAGACATATTGGCATCCGCAGCAACATGAACGAAAGTCCATTCGTTTTGGAACAAACAGACCGATCTTACATCTTTCACTGCTTTAAGATTTCTTGTTGCATGTGCTTGGATGAACACAATGTCCATAAATGACAACTGCCACTGTGTATCTCACTAGAAAACACTGGGACACCGATACTTGTTTCCTCCTTGAAGGGATCTCCAGACACTGTAATGCGTAATACAGACAGTAGATGGTGAATTTTTTTTTAATTTTTGCCTACATGTAAGGCGGAGATCTCAAGCCATGCAACTAGACAACAGGTACCACCTGTATTAAAACAGATTTAACACACCAGAAATTGATACAAATGTTCCCCTAATTCTTTTGTAAAGTGTACATTCATTCACTCTGATAATAACTGATTATGTTAAAATGAAACTTGTGTAATTCCAGCACTGCGTTGTCATAATATTCCAGAATTATATTGTATTATTTCTTTAGTAACCTGTCACAGTTACATACATGTGCCTCAATGGTGAATAGTTTCCAACCAATCCATTCCCTTTCGAACTAATCACCATTAGAACACATGTATTCAACTTACATATAAATGAATAAATAATGAAAATTAAATGTCGTATGGCACTGTTGGGTGGGATGTTCCACGGGGTGGGTTTGGCCACCTAACGGAAGTGTTCTTCTTGCGTGCACGTGGGCCCTTGCCTTGCAGATAAGGGAGAGATGTATCGTATGTGTAATTTGTGGCGTCTAGGTGAGAGTAATGGATGTGTGCTTCGTGTAGTGGTATATTTGTGCTTTATGATGACGATTAGAGAAGAGGGAAGAGTGAAAATCAGTTACAGCATATAGTCAAGTCGCCTTGGATAGCACTAAAAGTCTCAGAATTTTATATCCTCGTCCGACGAGGAGGATCAGTGTCACATGTCTTGACCTCGTGAGACACCGTAGACCCCTTGGGTTTTAATCCGGGTCACTGGCACCAACAATGGAGATCAGGAGTTGTACACTACCACTCCTCCTGGCGATGCAATGAGCATTTCATAGACTGTCAGGATTCGAACCGGCTTACCTCCGAATCGAGCGTCACAACACAACCGTTCGTTAACGAAGTCGGCTGCAGAGGTTGTTGCTGCTTCTACAAAGTAGAGCATAGTGCATGCTTATCGGTTGAGCGCTAGCTTGCGATGCGGATCGAATACACGCAGTGGTTTGGCTACCACTAGTCTGGTAAACCAGGAAGTCTGTCATTTATAATCAATTAGCCACCCTACTTACGCTTACCCTACTTACTACCCCACTTCAGAAAGTACAGTAAGAAACAGAACAAAGAAGCAACGATTTATAGACAAAAAGAGCACACGAATTCTCTTTCTTATCTATGACGACTATGACGACAGGAAAGGTATCTGTCCACAAAGGAGAAAATGCCAGCTATGAAAACAGCCAACCCCATATAATTAAATAAACGCTATGAAAGAATAGAATAATACCATCAGGGGAAGGCTGCTATCAATAGGCCGCCTAATGAAAATGTGTCATAAAATCCTTGGATATTATAATAAGTAATAGTTACTGGTGTTAATCTTACATTTATAATAAATACTGAAAATGTGTAATAAAATTCTCTGATACTATAATAAATATTTTATTTTCAGTATACTTGAACCTTATGTTTTACAAATGTATATCGCAGACGCAAAAGTCATAAATATTCACCGTCAAAGAAATATTTCAAAAATAAAACATGTGTCATCTGCCCAAGAAAAGCTACTAGATCGCCGACCGGTGTGGCCGAGCGGTTCTAGGCGCTTCAGTTTGGAACTGCGCGACCGCTACGGTCGCAGGTTCGATTCCTGCCTGGGGAATGGATGTATGTGACGTCCTTAGGTTAATTAGGTTTAAGTAGTTCTAAGGTTTAGGGGACTGGTGATCTCCGCTGCTAAGTCCCAATGGCTCAGTGCCATTTGAGCCAGCTACTGGATTCTTTCATTGGGACAAGCAGTTTGTGTGAATGGGCAATAGTGGAATAGCTTTTAAATATTGTACACATCTATACAAGGACAATACTTTTTATTTTAGGATTTATTCTCTCATATTAAATCAAGTAACATGTATTTGAAATCAAGGTGGCCAAAAGTAAAAATGTTTAGTCTGTCTGGTTATCAAACCACTTACATGCTATTAGAAATAGTATAATGAAGATCATTACTTAAATTTTGTTGATAGCGGCCTAGTTACGCCTACGTTTAGATAAAATTCGAGGTGGTTCAGTCGAGGCAACTTGCAATGCAACGCTTAACAGTACGTAGTTCCCGGCCACAGGACATAACATTATACTGTAAATGTGAGAAAAGGATGTGGATTGGTCGTGCTTTCCAATGAGTGCTGCAGAAATTTAATCCCCATTACGATGTCAGTACGACGTTTCAATTACTAGTCAATCACAAGAACAAAGTGCAAATTCTACCACCTATTGTCAATATCGACAGAAAAACTGTGTCGGCCCATCAAAGGAGACGGCCCATCGATAGCAACCTTTCTCTGCTACTATTACCAATACTTAGAATAACAATAACTAATAACAACAGTCACAAAGAAAACAATAATAAAGATCTGTTAGATGACGACCACTTTAGCTTTATGAAAGATAACGGCAGTTCTGACGTTGTTATTAGTACCGAAAGCTAGAGTGAAGAAAATCAAGACACGTTCTAAGGATTTTTTGACCTAAACAAAGGGTTTGACGATATAAAATACTGTAACACGTTCGAAATTCTCAGAGAAATACGCTTGTAGTGCAGGGGATTGTACTACATATACGATAACCAAGAGGACACTGTACGAATGGAGGAGCAAACTACGAGATGCTCGAATTAAGAAATGTATGATACAGGGATGCCTCCTTCCGCCACTGCTTTTCAATCAATGCGTCGAAACAGCAATGATGAAAACAGAGGATAGGTTCAAGAGATCGATTAAAATTCTAGGTGACAATATATTAGTGACTTTATTCGCTGATGACAAGTGAAGAAGAATTACCGGATGTGCTGCACAGATTGCACAGTCTAATGAGCAGACACTGTGGACGGTGAGTAAACTGAAAAAAGACGAAAGTAGTGAGTAGCAGTATAAATGAGACTGGACATGAATTTAAATTAGGATCCACAAAATGGACGAAGTGGAAGGATTCTGCTTACGTTGGAAGAAAATTACGATGTGGCGGAAGAAGCAAGTAGGAAGTAAATAAAGGACTGGCACAGCCATTAAGGGCATTACTGGTCAAAGGAAGTTTCTGGTATCAAACATCAGCCTTAATTTGAGGAAGAAATTTCGGAGAGTCGGCAGCACGGCAGCGGGCATAAGTTGTAAAACTTATATTAAAGCGATATCGATTTTCCCTATAATAATGTTACCTGAAGGGCCACATGCCTGTGGTTTCATGACTTTGTACTAAAATGATTGACGTTGAATTCACACTCACGACTGTCTAATTTTTTTGGCTTCATCATTGTTATTCAGGTTATGTATTGGTGGGATTGTGAGACTACCCCGCTTGGTATGAAACGTCTTATATTCTTATTTGTAGGAGAAGAAGATTTTGCGAAACATATTTGTCAATCATCATCTTTGTCGAGTTTTGCCATACATCCAATGTTTGTTATTGTTTCTGGTTACTATTGTTGAGTTGAATTTGACGTTCACTGTTGAGCTGACATTACACGAGTCAGTATTTCATCTGCAAGTAAGGATGTCTAGCGACGAGATTATGGAAATTCTATACAATTCTGATGTCAGTGACGATGAAAATGGATGGAACATTGATAATGAACTGAATGAATATATGGAACCTCTTGACAAAGACCATATCATAGCATCAGATGAAGCTGATGATGAAATATCAGAAGACACTACACATTCACGTGAACAATTAGAAGAAGCAGCAGAGGATGAAGATGAAGAACAAGAAAAAGACGAAGAGGCTGGAGATTTGTTTGTTTCTAGAAGTGGACTACAATTTTCTAGAGAACCACGAAAAGGTGAGCGGCATCGACGTTCAACATTTTGAACGTAACACCTGACCCAGTGAGTGATGGAAAAACAATCAAAACAATAACAGAGTCATTTTTATTGTTTATCTCACCGGAAATCGTGTGCATCAATGTAGAAGAAACGAACAGGGAAGCCAAAAGAGTAGTTTCTCTGTGGAAAGCAGCTCATTCTTCGAACAAAACGACATGAGAGATATAAATGCAACTGAAGCGTACGCTGTATTAGCAGTTCTAATAGGAGCTGGTCGAACTAATGGACATGGCACATGTGCTTCCGATCTGTGGGGATGTAATGTTGCCTTTTTTCCACCATTCTTTTCTGCTGCCATGTCAAGAAACCGATTTTTGTCTATACTGAAATTCTTGCTATTTGACAACAGAGACACAAGAGCACAGAGAATTGAAGAAACCAAGGACAAGCTACAAGCCATCAGGGTAGTGTTCGACAAACTTTAGTCTAACTTGTGCAGGAACTTCTAACCTTACGAATACCTGACTATTGATGAACAATTAGCAACGTACCGAGGGAACTGCCTTTTGGTGTTTATATGAAGAGCAAGCCTGGCACGTATGGCAATAAAATTTGGGTTTGTGCTGATGTGAACACATCTTACTCATTACGGATCCAAATTTACACAGGAATGGTGGACAATACTCGCGAAGTGAAGGACAGAGGGTTGTTTTGGATCTGATGGAACGATTTCTGAATAACGGTCATGGTGTAACAAAAAAAATGGTTCAAATCGCTCTGAGCACTATGGGACTCAACTGCTGTGGTCATCAGTCCCCTGGAACTTAGAACTACTTAAACCTAACTAACCTAAGGATATCACACACATCCATACCCGAGGCAGGATTCGAACCTGCGACCGTAGCAGTCGCACGGTTCCGGACTGCGCGCCTACAACCGCGAGACCACCGCGGCCGGCTCATGGTGTAACAACTGATAATTTTTTCACCACTTTTTCATTGGCTGCTGAACTACTAAAACGAAACATGACATTGGTTGGTACCTTGCGTTCCAATAAGAAAGAGATTTCGAAGCCATTCTTGCTAAACAGAAAGAGAGTTCACTCTTCAATGTTGGGTTTCCCAAATGACTTGACTATAGTTTCCTATGTTCCAAAGAAGGAAAAGGCAGTAATACTACTCTCTATTCAGCATAATGAGAAACAAGTGATTGGTGAAGAAAGTGAACACATACCGGAAATCATACTGCACTACAACAAAACCGAAGATGCTGTAGGTATAGGGAAAAAATCACGAGAGAATACAGTGTTGTTGGAGGAACAAGGCGGTGGCCACTAAGAATCTTCAAGGAAATGGTAGATATAGCAGCACTGAATGCTTATATTCTGTACACTCAAAGATTTCCCGACTGCCAGAAGAATAATCAAAGCTGACGTAAACTCCTCAAAACTGAACTGGCATTTGGACTCAGCGAAGGCAACATGGAAGAAAGAGCCAAAAGTATCAACGGTCTTCATAAAGATGTACAAGATGTACTGAAAGCTTGTGGTATTGTAATTCCTACCGCAGAGGTCCAGACCCAGTGTTCCAAGTTACCAACGCCGCAACGATGTCAAGATTGCAAGAGAAACGAAGATCGGAAAACAAGATTCTCTTGTGTAACGTGCAAGAAACCTGTTTGTATTATACACAGAGAAGAAACTGTTACTGTGAAGTGCATGCGGTGCAAAAGTGTACTTGACTGAAAAGTTGAAAAAAGTCTTGTGTTATTTTACTGCAGTGACTGTTGAGGTACATAGATTATTAATGTTCTGTTCGTTGAGTACTGAATATAGTGAAAGATATAAAATTTTTTTGTACTTTGTATCTGTGATCTGACTAAACGCTTCTAATAACCTGAAAAGCTGTTTTCAATGCTAAATAAACTCATTAGATGGAATGAGAACAAATATTACAATAAAACAAAACTCTTTTGGGATAGTCCAAATACCCCGCTTGGTAAAATAGACGTGTGAAAAAGTTTGGCAACGGGAGGGTTAACATCTAATTCAATATAGAGGACTACAGAACCACACATAGCTGAACAGACAACATTGTGAAACAGACAGTGATGTCCACGCAATTCACAAGAGTAATAAATGAGGTACTATTTGAAGCACTCAGCATGTTAACATACGCAGTACTCATAGCATCACGTTTCGCGAAACAGAAGCTGCTGCTTTGCCGTACGTTCTTCTCTTTTCAAAAACACGTTGGTCAGCAAGAGAGGAAACAAGTGTAAGGGTAAATGAAAATTGCGAGAGTGTTATCAATGTCCTCACACATATTACGAATAATACCTGTGAGGAAGCACTTGCGCTAAATGAGGTTTCAGCTTTACTGAATATAATCAGTAGACAAGAAACAGTATTCATGATGACAGTTTTGAAGGATATTCTCCAGAGATGTAGTAGTGTGAATGTGAAATTGCAATGTGTAAATACTGATACTGAAATAGTGCATGAATTTTGTGAATCAATGGCAGGGGTTATTAGCTCTATCCGTGGATGTTCGACTACTATGAAAATAAATGGAGGGAAATTTTGATTTATGTGGACTACCAACGCACAAATAAAAGATCAAAAAAGGTTCAAATGGTTCTGAGCACTATGGGACTTAACACCTGAGGTCATCAGTCCCCTAGACTTAGAACTACTTAAACCTAACTAACCTAAGGACAGCACACACATCCATGTCCGAGGCAGGATTCGAACCTGCAACCGTAGCAGCAGCGCGGTTGCGGACTGAAGTGCCTAGAACCGCTCGGTCACATCGGCCGACTAATAAAAGATCAAGGAAACGCAAAGTTCATGTCGATGGATAAGCAAACAATGAAAAAATTCTTGTGAGTAATAGGGAGAAATTTTGAGTCGAAACATTTTGCACGCTGAATTAGCGAGGAGGAAGGAAACATATAGCACTGTTAGACTCTTTCATAGTTTTCTGTAAAAAATAGCTCTGAGCACTATGGGACTTAACATCTATGGTCATCAGTCCCCTAGAACTTAAAACTACTTAAACCTAACTAACCTAAGGACATCACACAACACCCATCCATCACGAGGCAGAGAAAATCCCTGACGCCGCCGGCAATCGAAGCCGGGAACTCGGGCGTGGGAAGCGAGAACGCTACCGCACGACCAAGAGATGCGGGCTAGTTTTCAGTAAACTTAAGAACAATTCACCTGACATTATTTCCGAATGCGCAACAAAACTTCATACGTCATATGAAACTAATTTAGAACCCTGCTTCCCAAATGAATGTGTGCATCGCGGCTCGTTTTAAATCCTGTGAGGTTAGGATGTGCCCGTAGAAATGAGTAAGTTTCTGTGAAAGGAGCGGTTACAGTCCGACAGAATATTCGTACGTAAGACACTTGCAAATTGTTTAGCAGAACGCTTGTTTTCGGCTCTTACAACCATTCTTCATATCGAAGCTGATCTCTTAACTGACGACCGTCTCAACTATGAATATATGATTAACGTTTTTGTTGCCCTCGAAGAAAGACGCAATTTTTGCTGACGTGAGTTTTGTTTATTTTTTCATACTAGTTTTAAAAATTTCAGGCTAAAATGTGATTTTTTATTAGCAAGTTGGAAAATATTCATTGTGATATTATAGTTCAAAATATATCTTCGGTGTGTCGCACTTACTGTTGTGTATCTAGGAGCGCAAAAAATTTTAATCCGCCACTGCCTTCATGTACGTTGATTGTGACCCCGCTTCTGTATGACGCTAACGGTGAACAGGCAGCATGATTCGAACGAACGATTCTAGGCCACTGTCGCATTTAGTGGCAAGAGTTGGGTTGTGATGGCCGAAACAGCTGATGTGGAGTGCAGTGGGCCGTGCAAACCCACAGCCTCGCAGCACGTGGCGCGGTACGTAACGCGTTTATTGCGGCCTGCGACAGTGGCGCCTCTGCGGCTGCGGCTGGAACCACACGGCGCGGATGCCTGCGGCGGCCCCAGTCCAGCTGCCGCTGGTGCATTTGCATTCCCGGCGGCGCGGTGTGGCGCTGTGCAGGCACAACTTGCGCCATGCAGTCAGCGTAGGTTATTGCCAGACATCCTACACTGCTCCTGCCACAATGTGTCTGCTCACAGCCTGCCATTTTTCCAACTGGAAACCCACGGCGCTGCCTTAGAGATGATATTAGATACGTCTTTTTCGTAGAGTGACAGTTGAAATTACTAGACAGAGAAAACGAAGATGGGAGTAAATTACACGTCATATTCCAGTGTACTCCTGACTTTCTTTTTAAGTAATCAGTCTGCTGGCTGGTTCGATGCGGACAATCACAAAATTCTGCCCTAAGCCAACCTCTTCATTTCCGAGTAGCACTTGTACGCTTCCCCCTAAGCTATTTGTTGGATATATTCCAGTTTCTGTCTTCCCCTATAGTTTTTACCAGTAAAATCTTCCACTAGTACTAGGGGAGTTATTCTTGTTCCTTATTATTATCATTTCTTTCCTGATTCTACTGAGAACCTCCTCATTCCTTGTCAGTCCGCCTTGTTTTCACCATTCTTCTGTACCACCTAGTCTCAGACACTTCGATTCACATTTTTCCCAGTTTCCCCATTGTAAATGTCAAAACCATTCACTGCTGTGCTCCAGTCGTACATTCAGAGCGTCTCCTTTCTCTGATTAAGGCCGATTTTTGATACTGGCAGACTTCTCTTGTCCGTTACTGCCTTCCTTCGCCTGTGCGTTTCTGCCTTATACGTCTGGGGTGATAGCAACAGCGGATGACGAAAATCGACAACTGTCAACTGCGCTCGCGCATTCGAAACACGTGTCGTCATGCCACTGCGTGAAAGCAGGCGGAAGAGAAATTTTTCTGAAGGCAGTAATGAGCTAGGGTGTGAATGGGACATTCAAAGTAGCTACGATGCGTCTTTAAAAAGTTGGGTTTTAAGGTGAAATCCATTTGACCGCAGCATAAACCCTGGAACATTTTATTTATTGTGGCAGTGAAATATTACATTTTGCAAACATCGGTTAGTACTCTGGTGGCTTAAAATAGAGTCAGACATGATTGGACCAAGTTGAAACTTTAAAATTTTTTATTACTGAAGTCGTATATTTCGTAATGAGGATATGTCAGCATTGTACGAGTACTCTACGCCTTTTTATAATCATGATGTGTATTTGTTATAATTAACATTTTCATGTTCTGATGTTTTTAACAATAATTTACGTTGTAAATCGATATAGTATCCGACGATTATTTTTCGTTTGACTCCACAAGTTTAAATTTTCTCGTTGTTTCCTCGTTGGTATAAGTGAAAGTTTGCCTCATGTATGTGTATGGGGTATTTCTATATTGTCTTTGCACTGTAACATCTATTTAAAGAATGTATGTCTTACAAATTGTTAGTTCCTCACATTACTTGGTAGGCATTTCCCATTTATTTACATAATTTCGAGAAACACTTCCAGATGTCGGCTTGTAGCCTACGGTGTGCGTAAACATAGAATGTCCAACACCAGCTGTATTTATGTATGAGTTGGAATCTTTTGAGATGTGAATTTGGAGAAGGCTGTTGAGCATTTCATGGAGTGGGAAAGTAAGAAATAAAACCAGACCTATCTTTGGAAGGCAAAATACTGCAGACGAAATTAAGGTACTTTGGGCCTGTAACGAGCGCAGAAGACTCGCTAGAAATACGTGTTTTGCTTGGAAGAATTGAAGAAAGAAATCACCTGAACGATCCTGTAAGGGCCAAACGAACGTACGGCAGTGCTCGGAGTAACATCGTTCATCATGTCATCAGATCTCGGAGATTACTTGATAGATCATAACAACAACAAAAAATTAGGACAGCCAACGGTTGCGTCGCAATAGGTTGATCTAATAGGGCAGTACATACGTATTCCAAACAAATAAATGAATGGCTTTAGACAATTTTATTAAAATTCCTTGAGAATGGCTCCAACAATTATAAAATAATCTTCTTCAGAAGTACATGGGCTTATTGAGGAAAGTTTCTACATCATATCTGAAAAGATTTATTGAGGTGTAAAATGTGTAAAACACCATTGGATAAAAATATAATAAACAAATATTACTTAGAAGTAAGATCAAATATTGACGACGACAGATTTTAGTGCAAAGAATCTAATATCAAGTAACAGGATAAGTGCGACCATCAGTAAAGCCAAATAAAATCAATTAAAAAACAGTCCCACTGGAGCTGGGGTCAGCATCAAAGTTTTCAAATTGAAATGTGAGTGGAATTACAAGACAGCGAAAAGGGCCCGCATGTGGCTGGTGCCATGCTGTAACTGACGAAGTTGTCCAAGCGCACGAAATAGGAAATATCGGTAAGTGGCATACTTCGCGAAAACATTGAAACATCCCCTTAGAAAAATTTATGAATTACTGTACTAATAAACCTCTACGTTATTTGATTTTCAAACAGCTGAGCAGAACTGAACGTACTCAGATATTTCGCTTTTTACTTATTCTGATCAACAGTAAACTGACACATGATATTTTTAGTGCAACGCAATCTCACTTTCAAAAACCCCAACAATGGCCCTGACTAACAATAACCTATACGTTTCATGAATCACTTACCTCACAAAATATACGTTACTCGAACTACTGCAATGCAGCGAGCGCCAATACTGCCAGCTAAATAAAAGATTCTAACTACTGAACACACTAAGTACTGATAAGCATAGTCAGCAAATTAAAGATTATGATAGAGAACAAACAATGTATTTACCTTAATAATGTCAAAAATCATTATATATATATATATATATATATATATATATATATATATATATATATATATATATATATATAAATTCATGATATCCAGTATTACAAATTTTCTTTTTATGGCGGACGCACTTCCAGATCGTCGGCTCTGACAATTCTGCCATCTCTCTCCCCACGTTCACCACTGCTGGCGGCTCACCTCCAACTGCGCAACGCTACGAGCTGTTCACATCCAAATGCCCAACACTACAATAACAAATATTCCAACAATGCAAACCAGCCACAAGCTGCACACAGCACAGTCAGTGATTTCCATACAGAGCACTACGTGGCGTTACCATCGTTAAAACCTAAACAGCCTACTTACAACATATGCACATCGCAAACAGATAAAGCGTAAACTATCAATCGCCAAGTTATATCGGAAAGGGAGTGAGAAAAATTTTAGGTGTAAAAAAGAAGGACGACGGGAGGCAGGGAGGAGTAGGGGAAACTTCAAAAATCAATTGTAACAGTAAAAAAGGAGGATGAATAGAATTATATAAAATAATCTACAAGAAAAATAGAAATTTGAAAAGAATGAAAGACAAATGGACATCACCAACGAATTGTAGCTACATTAACCGGCCCCATGTACCGGCCTAAAAGCTTCAAGAAACTGTCGATCTGACAGTTAGTAGCAGCTGACCATTTGTCATGTTAGCATCCGTCCTGAGGCTGTGTTTAAAAATGTGCTCTTCTTCACATGCCTAATTTCCTCCCTTTAACCTCCTTATACAAAATTACGATTTTCCGCATATACTTAGGGGAATGAGTAGTAATGAGCAAATGTTCACCAAATTCGAAACAAATAATGTTCAGTGCAGAAACTTGGACGATAAATCCGCGTAATTGCTGTGGTAACACAACACGGAATACTTGACAGCGGACAACCACTTCCGGCGACCGTCAGGGACCGAGCAGAGCGCCGGAGCGTGGCGTGAGGCGAGCGCACAGTGGCTGCCAGTTTGGGGCTTATCTGCAGCTGTCGCGGTATCTGAGGAAGGCAGGGGCGGCCAGGGAGAGCGGGGCAACGCGAGCGCCTTTGTCTGCCGCCTTCCTGAGCGACCCCGGTCATCCGCAGGCGACAGATAGCGCTGCCTGCCAGGACACCACTGCAGACCACGTCGGCGTCCCCTCAGCTCAACTTCAGAACTTCACTACCGGAAGACACACTGGCACGTGCTTGCTAAAATTACTTTACAGTAATTGCAGGGGCGGTATGAATGATTGCGTAGGACGTCTATATACATACTCCACAATCCACCACACGGTGCGTGGCGGAGGGTACCTCGTACCACAACTAGTATCTTCTCTCCCTGTCCCACTCCCAAACAGAACCAGGGAAAAATGACTGCCTATATGCCTCTGTATCTTATCTTTGTGGTCTTTCCGCGAAATGTAAGTTGGCGGCAGTAAAATTGTACTGCGGTCAGCCTCAAATGCTGGTTCTCTAAATTTCCTCAACAGCGATTCACGAAAAGAACGCCTCCTTTCCTCTAGAGACTCCCACCCGAGTTCTTGAAGCATTTCCGTAACACTCGCGTGATGATGAAACCTACCAGTAACAAATCTAGCAGCCCACCTCTGAATTGCTTCTATGTCCTCCCTGAATCCGACCTGACAGGGATCCCAAACGCTCGTGCACTACTCAAGAATAGGCCGTATTAGTGTTTTATAAGCGGTCTTCTTTACAGATGAACCACATCTTCCCAAAATTCTACCAATGAAGCGAAGACGACTATCCGCCTTTCCCACAACTGACATTACATGCTTGTCCCACTTCATATCGCTCTACAATGTTACGCCCAAACATTTAATCGACGTGACTGTGTCAAGTGCTACACTACTAATCGGGTATTCAAACATTACAGGATTCTTTTTCCCATTCATCTGCATTAATTTACAATTATCTATATTTAGAGTTAGCTGCCATTCTGTACACCAATCACAAATCCTGTCCAAGTTATCTTTTATCCTTCTACAGTCTCTCAACGACGATACCTTCCCGTACGCCACAGCATCATCAGCAAACAGCCGCACATTGCTATCCACCCTATCCAAAAGATCATATATGTAGATAGAAAACAACAGCGGACCTATCATACTTCCCTGGGGCACTCCAGATGATAGCCTCACCTCCGATGAACACTCACCATCGAGGACAAGGTACAGGGTTCTATTACTTAAGAAGTCTTCGAGCCACTCACATACTTGGCAACCACTCCCATATGCTCGTACCTTAGTTAGGACTCTGCAGTGTGGCACCGAGTCAAACGCTTTCCGGAAGTCAAGGAATATGGCATCCGTCTGATACCCTTCATCCATGGTTCGCAAGATATGATGTGAAGAAAGGGGCGAGTTGCGTTTCACAGGAGCGATGCTTTCTAAAGCCGTGCTGATGCATGGACAGCAATTTCTCTGTCTCAAGGAAATTCATTATATTCGAACTGAAAATATGTTCGAGAATCCTGCAACAAACCGATGTTAACGATATCGGTCTGTAATTTTGAGGATCCGTCCTTCTACCATCCTTAAATACAGGTGTCACCTGCGCTTTTTTCCAGTCGCTCGGGACTTTACGTTGGGCAAGAGATTCGCGATAAATGCAAGCTAAGTAAGGAGCCAGTGCGGTAGAGTACTCTCTGTAAAAGCGAATTGGAATCCCATCAGGACCTGGCAATTTATTTATTTCAACCCATTCAGCTACTTCATAACCCCAGAGATGTCTATGTCCTCCAAACGGGAATCTGTACGAGACTCAAACGGCGGTATGTTTGTACGATCCTCCTGCGTGAAAAATTTCTCAAATGCTAAATTTAAAATTTCAACTTTCGTTTTGTTGTCTTCCGTTGCCAAGCCAGACTGATCAGTGAGTGACTGGATGGAAACCTTCGACCGGCTTACCGATTTTACGTAAGACCAGAATTTCCTTGGGTTTTTAGCAAGGTCTTTTGCTAAGGTACGACGGTGTTAGTGGTTGAATGCTTCGCGCATCGCTCTTTTTACAGTAGCACGAATCTCTACTAACTTTTGCCTGTCCTCATTCTCCCGATCTTTCTTGTACTGCGAGTGCAGATGTCTTTGCTTCCTGAGCATTCACAGAATTGCGCTGTTAAACCACGGTGTGAGGTTTTCATGTGTATTCTAATTCACCTTTCCTGGACTGGGATAAAGATGTATGTGTGCACAACACGAGTAGTGAATAAAATCCATAACTCTGTGATGAATGTAATCTAGTGTGCGCTTGGTTGCCACTCAGTTGTGCAACAATGGGGCGTTTTCATTGAGGCACGCTAGCGAGCAATTGAGTTTTAAAGAAAGAGATTTCATGATGGTGTATGACAGAGAAATTATCTGCAATACTTTATTATGAAGATGAGAACTTGCTTGTAGACATATATTATTGAGTCTATTGATACTGCTGTTTGAGAAGATGTTTGGAGTAGTTTTCCAAGGTAACCAATGCATGCGCAAGAAAGAAATTTTTGTTTCTCGGAGCTATTAATAGCAGGAAACGTTTGTCTCACAAATAACATTAAGTGTTAGTGTTATTTTGATCTCTTTGTTTTCATTATGTCACAAATAATGCATCTGGCTGGAATGTCTGTAAGTTTTGTTTTGGAAAAATTTCGTTGATGTTACCGTCTTCTTATGTTCTACGGGCCTTTTTTAACATAATCATAATTTAAATTTTCAAGAGCGGCAGTCTTTAAAGTAAAATCCTTCTCCATCAAATGGTTCAAATGGCTCTGAGAACTATGCGACTCAACTTCTAAGGTGATAAGTCGCCTAGAACTTAGAAATAATTAAACCTAACTAACCTAAGGACATTACACACATACATGCCTGAGGCAGGATTCGAACCTGCGACCGTAGCGGTCGCTCGGCTCCAGACTGCAGCGCCTAGAACCGCACGGCCACTCCGGCCGTCTCCTTCTCCATCATTCTTAGTAACGTATTGAATATTTTGTCGTGTGTGCGTTGCACCTCACGCCACACGAAGCCACAAATTGTTTCTGACAAGTAAAAAGCAAATTTTGTAGTGAGTGGTTTAGGTTTTCTTTAGCTGCTGCATATGCTGGTTTCTAATTTGTTTCGAGAACGTCACTACTTCAGACACAAAACAATATGCTGAGCAAGAGGTAACTTACTTTTATTTCGGGGCAGATCTTAGTTTGCATTCATATGAGGAAACAGTTCGTTGTCAGAATTATCGAGTGTTTTGATAAGCAAGCAGGTTAATCTACATTGAAGAGTGTAGGTAATAAGAAACAATAATTTTTTTCTTCTGAGTAGGGCAATCTTTAATTTTTGTAGATGTGTCTAGTCATAAATGGCATTTCATGTTACGCTGCTTTTATAATGTACTTCGGTACTGAGTTTTAGTTAAATAGTTTTCACTGACTAGGCAGTAGTATTGGGACTAGGCTGGCTCTATTCCAAAGCACCATTATCCAAGATGGCGGCAGTGTCGTCATCCAAGAGTGCGGCCGTGACGTCAATCTAGGTGGCGGATTTTGGCAGGAAGTTTTAATTCTGGCGGGAAAGTGCCGCGCTCCCCATCCCCAAGAAGACTGGAGCAAAGTTTAAATTCCAACATGATAATGTGTCACACCATACTTATCTCTACGAAGAAAAGAAAACGACAGGAAAAAAGGACATTATTTAACCAATTTCAATCAGATGTGTTCACCACTAGGTCTGGACTCCAACGGTTTTAGTTCATATCGTCACCACCAGAGGGCGCCACTGTAACGTCAGATCATGACGCAAATACCGTCATTCATGAAGCCTGCACCCGGCGTATCCACCACGAGCTCCAGAGCCCAAATGGCTTAGTTCACATCGGTGCCACAAGAGGGCACTCTCCTTACATGAGATCATGACGCAAGTACCGGTATTAAAGATGACAGCACCCACTGTGTTCACCGTGAGCTCCAAAGCCAAACTGACTTAGCTCATGTCGTGGCCACCAGAGGGCGCTACCGTGAAGTCACATGATGACACAAGATCCTCTGCTCTCTCTCGCGCGGCGCCACCGGCCTGCGGGCATCCGACCGCTTACGTCACACACTCTCAGCTGCCACCTCCATACATACGGTGGACATAGTCGTCTGTAAATATGCTACCTAAAGTATCACCCACATTGCGCATCTAACCTATCAGTTACCAAAGTACTTAATTCCATTTCAATTTTAGTCAAATTGAATAACTCAACTTACGATTTCAATATTCAATGATCAAACGAGAAGCTCCACATTTTCCCAATATCAGGGCCGTATTCATTCATGGCCCAGCACCCCCAACCCCTAGAATGCTGCACTCCTTTTGGCTACTGCATTAGTCAGGTGCTTTAACTTCATAGAAGCTAGGACGTGGAATAAATTTTCACCAATGCCACACCCACCTGGACCTGGAATCCAATAGTTACTCTACCATGATCCTCAACCCAGCACCACGCCCCCTTGTTGACCCATGTTGGCAGGCTAACCTGTACTAATGTGTACTAACGTGCATAGCGCAAGACGTCATCGAAGATGGTGGGGCAAAATGGTAGGAAAACAGATCTGAACACAAGTCTTTATTTTGCATGCGGTGTCTCTACCAAGAAGTTTACTGTCCCACTGACATAGTACACATTACTGCCATCAGATCGTACTGTCGTCCCTCCTATGATCTAATCCCAGATGGTGGTCTGTAGGGGCGAGAATAATGCTAAAATTGCTCAGGCTGCACTAGGCTGCTGGCGAGAGTAAGGAAGGAGTCCACTCAATTTACTTTCGAACATTTTATTTAGAAATCGAATGTATTTATCACACTGAGGCAAAACACTCTCCATCTTATGCTTGCGCTCACAATACAGATTCTACAGACACGCAAACAGCTCCTAATTTAGCAAATAATTTCAGTTCTGACATTCAGACTCCTCCTAAATAATTCAGCATAGTTATGTCTAGACACGCTCAGCACTCGTAAAACTGACCAAATAACACATATCACAGCCTACAGCCCTGCTCTCAAAATAATTCAATCAATGCCAGCAAGCACCCTCCGCCACATCCTGTCCACAACCCCAACGATATGGCACAGCCATCAGGTGTCGAACCACACACAGGTCTCACACCAGGGTCTCGAAAGGGGCCACTTCTAATTCATACTTCATTTCTGAGAAATTCCTATCCAAATACGTGTTCACCTAGCACGCTTGGCTGACATTATCGGGCGGGAGTGCAGCTGCGAATTGCAGCCGAATGCAGGCGAAAGTTGTATGTAGACGCCGTTGATGATCAACGGCTTATTTACAGAGCGCGCCATCCAAGCAGGGCCGCCTGTGTAGGGTGTTCCTCGTTACCCTCACTCTAACTGCGGTCCGCCGACTACGCTACAGAATTCCATTCCACAATAGCAGAACCTGCTTTCTCCTTAGAAATTCTAACCGACCATTGATCACATTAAACTGACGCTTCATCGCGGCTAGCTATATACCATTGCAAACGCATCTAGCAATGTTATCAGTCTTATACTCAAGTCACATTGCTATCTAAAATAAGTCTAAGTGTAGTCTAACTCTAGTAAGTTCCATAATTCCCCAGAAATACTTAACGTGCGCTTTTGTACTAGTTTTTGTCTTCTCTCAGCCTTGATGCAAGGAAATTCATGCCCGAACAGAATCTCGTTACGAAAATAACGCATCATAATGTCCAATGCAGTCTTCCTCGCGGGCATAGCGTGATACCCACTCCATCACGTGATACCCATACCGCTCTCAACATACACAAATGTTCGCACAATTATGTAGAGGCTCCCATATCCCAGCACAAAACATGTTAATGAATCCAACATTATCATTTGCTCTAATCCAATTTACTCGCCGAATTACTGATGTCGCCGGTATGGAAGCACCATCCACCTATTCTTTCTCGGACTTCCAGAGGTTATTTTACACCGATCGCTAAATTGCATTGACAGTTAAACCCGCAAAATTCTCTCCACATTATCAAATACAAATCGTGTTGGGACACTTATGCGTGGTCCTGGGGACCCAACACGATATTTGGCTGGTGTACCAGTTTCTTCGGATCATCAGTGTAACTAAACAAAACTGCATTTTACTTACAATTTGATACACAAGCTACTTCTCTACACAGACACCGTCGACATTAGGCGCTTGTCGTCCACTCTATGGTGGACGCCGGAACATTTCCGACGTAAGCCCTTGTAGCAAATTCTGTGTCACACTCGCTGCGTGCGGATGTGAATTATCGTGAAGGATGATAAGTTCATGGTTAGCATTTCTCGCCGCTTTTTCTTAATGGTGCGGCGAAGTAGTTGAAGCATTTGACACTGTGCCGTTGCATTTGTGGTCTCACCTCTAGGTATGTAGTCGATGAGTAGGACACCGATCTCAAAATACTGTAGCCATAATTTCGTTTTTTTTTTTCAGTTTCGTTTGGCGTTTGGAAGGATGCCATAAAATTTACTGGAGCTTTGTTACTAATGTTAATTGTGACATCTCATCACCAGTGACAATGTGATTAAAAAATTCTTCATCATCCTTTTCAAAGGGACGGAGAAGTGTCGGGGTAGCTGCCATTTGTTTCGTTTTGTGTTTGTCTGGCGCAATTCTGGGTACCTACCTAGCCCAGATATGCGCCAACAACCTCGTTCAGCTCAGTTCTTTAATGAACGCTATCTTCTAAATGGGAAACACCCACTTTCTTTTATTTTTGTTTCAGTCCTTGCTTCGATCCCGTCAGTCACCATTAAGGGCTGACCCAAGAGATCTTCGTGAACGTTCTTCCGTCCACCACTGAACATAATCACTTATAAACTGAAACTTCGTTGTCACACTACCATAAATCTTAGTTATCAGTTTAGAAATATCTTTGGGTCGGACGTTTTGAGCGTTTAAAAAGCGGATAACACTGCTCATCTCATTAATTTTGTCACACATGACGCTTAAGCATCAAGCAACCGTATTGGATCGCAGTTGCGGCCAAAATGGAGCTTAAGAGTACCAAATTCAGTGGTCGATTGGCGTGGCGATAAGAGGATGCGGTCACGTAATCAAAACAAAACGTTCTTTACTTTCCGAATAATCCTTTTACACAGCAGTTGCTAAGCTATGTTGGACTCGTCAATATCGTATATAGCCCGTATTTCTGTATAACTTCCATCTACTTTTCTTGCATCGCATAGCATCGCGAATGCCTTTGCAGTTATTCAAATGACAATCAGGTCAGCCACCGAGGATTGAGTAGCCGGTCGTTGCAGCAGTGGTGCCACAGCCCCAGCAACGCCGATTCTGCTTCACTAGTTGCCTTTGTTGCTACACGGTGTTGCACAACGAGGCGTATCCATGGAAGACTGCTTAACGGGAGCCTACCACTCTTTATAACACTCCTACCTGGGTAGCCACTACCATCATTCCTTCGACATCGTTGTTCCACCAGCGCAGTCGACAAATCAGTGTGTAGCTTGCTCCAGTCCCATAGAGTAGCACCACTAATTAGGCAAGCAGCTGATCTACAAGTAGTCATCATGTCCGATGGTTCCAGAAATGCAACTAGATTTGGTGAGGCGAGGCCTGACGATGATGGTCCTGGCTTCGACATGGGGTGACCATGGAGTAGTTGATTCTTCAATCAGCTGATCATCTGACTGACGGCATTTCCCAACAGGATCATCGATTTGGTGGAACGAATGGTTCAAAAGGCTCTGAGCACTGTGGCACTTAACATCTGAGGTCATCAGTCCCCTATAGCTTAGAACTACTTAAACGTAACTAACCTAACGAAATCACACACATCCATGCCCGAGGCAGGATTCGAACCTGCGACCGTAGCAATATCGCGGTTCCAGAATGAAGCGCCTAAAACCCATCGGTCACACCAGCCGGCCATTATGAGGTAGCGTCCATAGGTATGCAACACATCTAAAATATATGTAAAGCGGGTACGGCCTAAACTGACTAAAGCTACTAGGAAACGTATCGTCGTCTTCGGTAGCCACGGTTGTGTTGCGGCTCTACTCAGGAGTTTTGCATGTGCACGGCCGACCGGCTTTGCTGTTTCCTGTGCAACACACTGTGGTGTGCGTACTGTAAGAGCTTCGGTACACACACCATTAGATTATTTGACTTGTCGCTCTAACGAAGTAGGCCAGTGTCAGCAATATGTCTCGTGGTCTTATCGTGGCGTGTTTATCTTCTGCCGTTAGGTCAGACGATAGAAATGCCACTTGCACGCTTAGAGTAGCAGATTGACGTTGGCCAACTTTAAACAGAAGTTGATTAATTTTTACGCACATTCATTACAATAATGACAAGCATAAAAATTACTCAGCTTGGTTCTGGATGCTATTTACAATTGACAATCTGCAGTTCCTTTGGTCTCTGATACTTGACCAAGTGTCTATACATTTCTCTTCAATGCTATGTACAGGAATATGATAATCTTATTAGGCGCAGACTGCAACTTGACTACAGACTAATGCAGACTGAATAATCGGAGGTCTGTATACTCGTTACAATAACTCGAGCGTTCAGGTATCACTGCACTAGTGTGATCCGCGAGGAAAAAATGTTCTACGTTAGCAGCAATCTCACTGGCTTCGTTACATATTAATACGCAGATCGGCGGAAGCAGAATTTAGCCCGTCTCTAAGACAGCGCCATCTCGTAGAGCGAAGACAGACGAGCGCTGCGCCTGCGCTGCTGTGCTTATCGGGGCGCGCTCTAGTGGGAAAGTTGTGTACGCGCTGACTACGCGGAACTACGTACACAACACACACCATAAGAATCTGCTCTTTGTAAAAGTCGCGTGTGTCAGTGCCAATGGCTGTTAACGTTTGTGTTGTCGCTAGAGCGTTCAAATATTTTCTTTAAAGCGTTACGCGTCCGTATCGTCACCAGGCGGCGCTTATAGTGAAAACTCCCCATTGCATCCCCCTCAGATTTAGGGTTATGGTGGTGCAGTGGACAGCCCGCCAAAAACTGAACACAGATCAGCCATGAAACAAGGTGGAAGGTGTACTGGACTGTGAAGATAAAATGGAAATAGTGAATGGTCGAAAGTCAAGATTTGCCAGAGCGAGAGCATTTGCAGAGCTATGGCTTCGTGGCTACGTGGCTGTGTAATCATGTGCTCATGGTTGGGGGTGGAGAGGGCTACTAAATAGGTGACCCGAGTTCGATTTTCCCACATGCCTGTTTTGTGTTTGTTTCCTTTTTTTTCTCTCGTAAAACAATGAACTCTCCGTCCAGTCATTGGCGTGTTTGTTCGCTATATTCAAATTTGTGTCTGTGTCTTGTCGTTTGCAACAGCGAGGTGTAAGGAAGAGACCTCCAGACGTATATACCACCAATTTGTTCTACACAAGTACCACATGTTATTACTCTTGCGTTGCGTTTTGGAAGTTTTGACTCTCTAATTCGTTTGTTGTAGCATAGTTCACAGCCATTTACATGTTGTTTTCATTTCTGTGACAGATCTATGACCGAGTGAGGTGATGCAGTGGTTAGCACACTGGACTCGCATTCGGTAGGGCGATGGTTCACACCCGCGTCCGGCCATTCTGATTTAGGTTTCCGCTGATTTTCATACATTGCTAAATGCAAATGCTGGGATGGTTCCTTTGAAAGGCACGGCCGATTTCCTCATTCTACAGCCAATCTATAGTACGTGAAATGCCACGACTACAGAGGGAGAACAGATACGTCAGTGACCCAGTGAACAATTCATATTTTTGTGATAAAATGGAGTGGCATTTGAACACCGATCTCACGGTTTGCAGCCGAACACCATAACGACACAATCACGACGTGTGGTGCTTTTAATTCGCTCCAGGTTGCACTTATTGAGCTTGGACGGTTCACTGTTTCTAATTAGCTTCTTTCTCCGTAGTTCAGTACACCTTCTTCCTGTTTTCATGCTTGACCTGCATTCACTTTTTGACGGACCTTGGGTCATCTTACAACTAAATCTGAGGAGGGAGTTCCCCTTGTCAGTATCGCGGTGGGCTGTTGTCAGAATACTTTGGTTCATAAGTGTGTGTGTATGTATGTGTGTGTGTGTGTGTGTGTGTGTGTGTTCGCGTGTGTGTGTGTGCTTAACGCGTAGTATCATGACCAAAAGATACAAGAGGTTAGTGTTCATACTTACGTACGAAATGTGTAAACCACGGGGGTAAAGAGTTGCAAATGCCATGAGCCTTAAACCTCTCACTCAGTTGATAAAGAGTGCGAAAAAATAAAAATAAAAATAAAAATAAAAATAAAAAGTGAAGGTGAGAGAAGAAGATATAGACGTGACCAAAAAGTTTTTGATTAAGGGTGTTGCTGCAGCGTATATGCGACATAGTGCGATTCCGATGCGGGTACAGAATCATGGTAAGGGATTAATGCGCATTCGTGTCTTTACAACGGTAAATGGGGAAACGTGAACTATGGCGACGTTTTTACCACACTCCTCAAAACACGACCAGCGTGCTGTCATTCTTTTCTTGGCTGCTTCAGAACAAACACTGGTAGACAGGCATCGGAGAATGGAAAGTGTGTATGGTGCAGCATGTCTGTCGAAATCCACCGTTGTGGAATTGTGCGCCAAATTCCGTGCTGGTTGTGGGTCGACAAAAGACGCCTGTCGATCTGGGAGGCCGTGAACCACATCGAGACGAACAGTTCGATATAGGACTCTATGGTCTATCAAGCCAGGAAACAGCCTCACTTAAAATGGATAAAATGTAGACATATATATATATATATATATATATATATATATATATATATATATGTGTGTGTGTGTGTGTGTGTGTGTGTGTGTGTGTGTGTGTGTGTGCGTGTGTGTGTGAGAGAGAGACAGAGAGAGAGAGAGAGAGATAGGGGGGGGGGGGGAGAAAGAGAGAATGAGTGTAAGTGTACGTATGTATATGAGTGTTCCTGTATGTGCGGTAGTCGCGTATTCAGGTGGAGAGCTACGTATCGATAACGACTCTTTAATTACGCATTGTACTTGTTCAGTTTACTGTCAGTCATTCTTTTCGTTGGGAGCATGACAGCTCCGGGATCAATAAGTATTACTGCACGCCAAATTTATTTGTCGACGACTTTTGTAAAGCGAAATTGTTTTCGCTGGCTTTGCTAACTCCTCATGAAAACTTTACGATCACCATTACTATTAGAGGCAAGGAAATTACGCTACTAAAAATTCATAGCCCAACTTTATGAGCATTTTCTTTCACCCGTTGTGTTACTGCGCTTTTACACTTGTTATAAGTTTAGGTAAAAGTCTACCTTTTCCCTGTGTACTTTAACGCATTTCAAAGTTTTGTAAACAAACATTTACATCAGTCAGTTGTTTGAGGTAGTATATTGCCAGTAAAATGTATGCCTTTTCAACTGAATTTGAATATTTACGTGATTCGTATCTTCTTCAGTACGGATATTAATGTCAGTGCTTCCTGGCGCATATGAGTCCTCTGCAGTGACCTTATGCATAGTAGAAAAAGAACGATACACATTTAGTTGCTAACACGACCCTGACAGAATAGGAGAGAGGAAGAGAGACAGACTGGACATATTGATATTGTGTTACGTACAATACTGGACTCATCAAACAGAACAAAGAAATTGAGAAGGAACAAAAATAGGGAAGAAAACGATATAACAGGAAAATGCGCACTTTGGTCATTCAGTCTAATATATCTTGACCACCACAACTGAGCAACTTTTACACCTTCCCTTCACTGTATCCACACAAATCTCCAATTGAAGACGGTTGAATGAGTAAGCAGTCTGCATTTTCCAAGTCTTTCTATTTTTTTCTACCAGCTCCACTAAATGGACGAGTTACCTTACCCCAAGCAAAGGCACAGTATCCAGTTATGGAGCGCCAGAGTCAGTTTTGAGTTAAGACTATAATAACGTCATGTTTACGTGGATGGTACGCTGTGACAGGTTGTTGAACAGGTCTTGAGAAGAGGAAGTGGATTATTGAATAAAAACTTAGGATTCTACATGAAAAAGACTTACTGCTGTTCATACACTTCGTAACGAACCAAATTCCAAGAAAGGCAGTCGTGCTAGTTAGCAACCCCCTGAGAGTTAAACATTTCCTTGCTAACACTTTTTAAAATTCTGTTTCTGGACAAATGTTGTTTGGGGTAGTGAATGTAAATGTGTCACCATGTACTGTACAGTGATTTGCTGAGTGTTTTTGCACGTACAGAATCGAAAGCAATAAACTTTCATGATACCTTTATGGACGTTGTAAACACGCCTGTGTGATTTCAGAATCTATATTGTAATCATTGCTGTTTATCTCGCAGTATTTTTTTGCGTAACTTTGTTGGTTTTTCCGTTAGTTCTTTAAGTGAGCGGTAGTACTTCGGACCGTTACCGAGCTACTGTGTAACCTCACGAAACTGATTAATTCTCTTATACCGTAGTCGGTTGTTAACTTTTTTCCGTAGGCTTCTGTCTGAATCCACACAATATTTCCATAGAAACGTACAGAATTTTCAGTACTGCACAATCGCTTGATTGTTTACGAAATAAGAAGCCAACAGTTGATAAACAAATGACTTTATTTGGCGCGTTTCGCGTAGAACCCATCATCAGATGGCCCGACAGCCCTTAACTTAGGTGATCCGGTGGGAACCGGTGTTACCAATGCAGAGAGGGCGTTAGCTATAAACAGCTACACTCCATACAAATAGTACTTTCAGATGAGACGTCCTGGCGCTTATTTCTGTACTGGATATTAACAAACTTGTCTTCTTCAGAAACGCTTTTCTTGCCACTGAAATTCTAAATTTTATATCCTCTCTACTTCGGCCATCATCAGTTATAACGCTGCCCAAATATTAAAACCCATTTACTACCTGAAATATCTCGTTCCCTAATATAATTCCCTCAGCACCACCTGATTTAATTCGACTGAATTTCTTATCCGTATTTTATTTCTGATTATGTTGATCTTACATGTTTGTATGAACACACTGTCAGATTCGTTGAACTGTTCTTCCAAGTCTTATGCTGTCTGTGACAAAATTACAATGTCACCATTAAATCTCCAAGTTTGTATTTCTTCTCCCTGAACTTTAAGTCCTTCTCCGGAATTTTATTTGGTTTCCTTTACTGCTTGCTCATTGTGTAAAGCGAATAACAATGGGAAGTGGCTACAAGCCTGTCTCAGTCCCTGCTTTCCTTCCATGCCCCATGGCTCCTTTAACTGCCGTCTGGTTTCTGTAAAAGTTGTAAATATCATTTCGCTCCCTGAGTTTTACCCCTGCGATTTTCAGAATTTGAAAGAAAATTTCAAAAGTCATTGTTGTTGTTGTTGTGTGCGTCAGTCCTGAGACTGGTTTGATGTAGCTCTCCGTTATTCACCTGTAATCCTAACCTCATGGAACAAGAGTATTTTAATGCCGAACTAAGCTATGAAAAAGAGTGATATACATTCGAAAGAGACACGAATACAAAAAGGAAACACAATATAAAAGACAACTAATGAGCAGTCGGAAGATAAATTGTGATTTATTTGTCTTGTCGGTACTCATTTAGCACCTGAAATTATCGACGACGATACTGCATTCGCTAACCCTGCTCCATACACCTGTCAATCAACTCACCGGAAGATGAAACACGGACTGTGGTAGACCAACATAATAATGTTATACGCTCGCAGCTGGCGCGCCGGTCTGTCATGCAGAGTTGGACGTGCGAGGGTCATTTATCTCGCTAGCATCAACTGAAAGTCGACGTTTCGATAGGAGGCTACCGCGCTAGTGATTCGACGTCACGTCGCTCAACATGTCAGAGGGCATGCATCTACATTGACAGGAAAACGTTACAACCACCTGCTAAACAGTGTGTAAATCTACGTTTGGAAATCAATACAACAGCAGTTCTGTGTGGCATGGCGTCGGCAAAGGTTTTGGTAGTTTGTCCGAGGACTGTGGTTTATGCATACTCGATCAGTTCCTGTAAACTACGGGCCTGCGGTTTGTGGCGTCCGATATTATACTAGATATGTTCACTTTGGTTCAGATCAGCAAAACTGGTGACCAAGAAAACAAAGTATGTTCACTGTCATGATCGTAAAACCACTGTAGCGTGATTTTGCTGGAAGAGACATCGTGGGCGAGGAAGCAATCAAGCGTGTTAATTTCACCTAGTCCACAGGCGACATACCGCCTTCGGCTACTACCACAGTTCCCTTAACACAAGTCATACGAACAGTCAGATGAGTGATCCTCATAGCATAATAAGGCCCTCATCAACCTGCGTTCGTGTCCCTAAGAACGGACTCCACATACGTATAACTAAGCCGAGGATGTTAATGATCTCTTCAGTGCGGATGCACACCAGGCTCGAACTGTTACTGGAATCGGCGAAATCCGAGAGTAATGACAATAATTGGCAACGGGCACTACAGAATTTGTATAGCATAATACTACCCCCATCAGCCTGCGTCCGTGGTGTGATGCATGTTTCGAGCAGCCGTTCATCTCTGTGACAGCACATCCTGTTACGAACTGGTGTAATAAGAAACATGATTAAGCCGACCAGGGGACATGTGTACACTCATCCAGAGCGCTGTCTCAATGATGACGTCCCCACTACAACAGTAAATAGCGATTCATTGAACCAACATAAGAATAAGTGGGCGTCTTCTGCTGCACCATTGTGGGCTGAATGGCGTATGGTGTGTCCCTAAACACTTGTCGCTGCACTGGTGTAACACAAAATGCAGTACATCCGACCAGGTAGCATTTGCCCATTGGTCCACAGTGCAATCCACACTACAATAGTAACTGGAACACGTAGGGGACTACTGCTGCAGAGCCGCCATACGTCCACTCCCACTCCCTCCTTGGCATGCGGTATCTACGAGGGTCACTCCAAAAGAAATGGCCACTGTTTTTTTTTTTAATCCACCTTTTATTCTACACGTTTGAAAGCTTTACAGTGTTTAGATACATCTTTCTCCACATAATTTCCATCCCTGTCAACTGCCTTACGCCACCTTGCAACCAATGCCTGTATACCCGCACGGTAAAATTCTGGACCAACCTGTTGGAGCCACTGTTTGGCAGCGTGCACAAGGGAGTCATCATCTTCAAACCTTGTTCCATGAAGAGAGTCTTTCAGTTTCCCAAAGAGATGATAGTCACATGGAGCCAGGTCAGGACTGTAAGGCGGGTGTTTCAGTGTTGTCCATCCGAGTTTTGTGATCGCTTCCATGCTTTTTTTTGACTGACATGTGGCCACGCATTGTCGTGAAACAGCAAAACATCCTGCTTTTGCCGATGTGGTCGAACAGGACTCAGTCGAGCTTGAAGTTTCTTCAGTGTCGTCACATATGCATCAGAATTTATGGTGGTTCCACTAGGGAAGATGTTCACAAGCAAGAGTCCTTCGGAATCGAAAAACAGCGTAGCCACAACTTTTCCAGCAGAAAATGTGGTTTTGAATTTTTCTTTTTCTTGGGTAAATTTGCACGGTGAAACTCCATTGATTGCCTCTCCGTCTCTGGTGAAAAATGATGGAGCTATGTTTTATCACCTGTCAGAATTCTTCCAAGAAATTCATCTTCACCATTCTCGTACTGTTCCAAAAGATCGCGGCATACCGTTTTACTTTTTTTTTTGTGAGCCACTGTCAACATCCTGGGAACGTAACTAGCACAAAACTTTTAGAATTCTGCAAACATTTCCTTCCACAATGTAGCGTGAAAATATGTGCACTGTTATGCGTCTGACAGCAGTCACCAATTCGTTAACTCTCTGCACATTGTCTGCAGTGTGTGTAGTGCGAGGCCTGCCGTGCCCGCTTTCATCAAGTAACCTGCTTGCCCACCGACTAACTGTACTGCGATCGACAGCAGCATCTCCATAAACCTTTTTCAACCTCTTGTGGATGTTTCCCACCGTCTCGTTTTCACAGCACAGGAATTGTATGACAGCACATTGCTTCTGACGAACGTCAAGTGTAGCAGCCATCTTGAAGACATGCTGTGACGGCGCCACTCACGGGAACACGTTGAACTGAGTTTGAAAACAAGCGACAAGGATGTGTCTTTTTTTGTGATCAGTCTACTGACTGGTTTGATGAGGCCCGCCACGAATTCCTTTCCTGTGCTAACCTCTTCATCTCGAAGTAGCCCTTGCAACCTACGTCCTCAATTATGTTCTTGACGTATTCCAATCTCTGTCTTCCTCTACAGTTTTTGCCCTCTACAGTTCCCTCTAGTACCATGGAAGTCACTCCCTCATGTCTTAGCAGATGTCCTATCATCCTGTCCCTTCTCCTTATCAGAGTTTTCCACATATTCCTTTCCTCTCCGATTCTGCGTTGAATCTCCTCATTCCATACCTTAACAGTCCACCTAATTTTCAACATTCGTCTATAGCACCACATCTCAAATGCTTCGATTCTCTTCTGTTCCGGTTTTCCCACAGTCCATGTTTCACTACCATACAATGCTGTACTCCAGACGTACATCCTCAGAAATTTCTTCCTCAAATTAAGGCCGGTATTTGGTATTAGTAGACTTCTCTTGGCCAGAAATGCCTTTTTCGCCATAGCGAGTCTGCTTTTGATGTCTTCCTTGCTCTGTCCGTCATTGGTTATTTTACTGTGTAGGTAGCAGAAGTCCTTAACTTCGCTACCAGCAGTCGTGATATTACGTTTCTCGGTTTTCTCAGTTCTACTACTTCTCATTACCTTCGTCTTTCTCCGATTTACTCTCAAACCATACTGTGTACTCATTAGACTGTTCATTCCGTTCAGCTGATCATTTAATTCTTCTTCACTTTCACTCAGGATAGCAATGTCATCAGCGAATCGTATCATTGATATCCTTTCACCTTGTATTTTAATTCCACTCCTGAACCTTTCTTTTATTTCCATCATTGCTTCCTCGATGTACAGATTGAAGAGTAGGGGCTAAAGGCTACAGCCTTGTCTTACACCCTTCTTAATACGAGCACTTCGTTCTTGATCGCCCACTCTTATTATTCCCTCTTGGTTGTTGTACATATTGTATATGACCCGTCTCTCCCTATGGGTTACCCCTACTTTTTTCAGAATCTCGAACAGCTTGCACCATTTTATATTGTCGAACGCTTTTTCCCGGTCGAGAAAACCTATGAACGTGTCTTGATTTTTCTTTATCCTTGCTTCTATTATTAGCCGTAACATCAGAATTGCCTCTCTCGTGCCTTTACTTTTCCTAAAGCCAAACTGATCGTCACCTAGCGCATTCTCAATTTTCTTTTCCATTCTTCTGCATATTATTCTTGTAAGCAGCTTCGATCCATGAGCTGTTAAGCTGATTGTGCGATAATTCTCGCACTTGTCAGCTCTTGCCGTCTTCGAAATTGTGTGGATGATGCTTTTCCGAAAGTCAGACTCATATATACTACACACCAACGTGAATAGTCGTTTTGACCGTAAGTCCTCCAAAGCTCTTTTAAATTCCGATTCTAATACTGGATGCCCTATCTCTTCTAAATCGACTCCTGTTTCTTCTTCTATCACATCAGACAAATCTTCACCCTCATAAAGGATTTCAATGTATTCTTTCCACCTATCTGCTCTCTCCTCTGCATTTAACAGTGGAATTCCCGTTGCACTCTTAATGTTACCACCGTTGATTTTAACGTCACCAAAGGTTGTTTTGACTTTCCTGTATGCTGAGTCTGTCCTTCCGACAATCAAATCTTTTTCGATGTCTTCATATTTTTCCTGCAGCCATTTCGTCTTAGCTTCCTGCACTATTTATTTCAACCTCAGCGACTTGTATTTTTCCGGAACATGTTTGTACTTCCTCCTTTCATCAATCAACTGAAGTATTTCTTCTGTTACCCATGGTTTCTTCGCAGCTACCTTTTTTGTACCTATGTTTTCCTTCCCAACTTCAGTGATGGCCCTTTTTAGTGATGTCCATACCTCTTCAACTGTACTGCCTACTGCGCTATTTCTTATTGCTGTATCTATAGCGTTAGAGAACTTCAAACGTATCTCGTCATTCCTTAGAACTGCCGTATCCCACTTCTTTGCGTATTGATTTTTTCTGACTAATGTCTTGAACTTCAGCCTACTCTTCATCACTACTATATTGTGATCTGAGTCTATATCTGCTCCTGGGTACGCCTTACAATCCAGTATCTGATTTCGGAATCTCTGTCTGACCATGATGTAATCTAATTTCAATCTTCCCGTATCTCCCGGCCTTTTCCAAGTATACCTCCTCGTCTTGTGATTCTTGAACAGGGTATTCGCTATTACTAGCTGAAACTTGTTACAGAGCTCAATTAGTCTTTCTCCTCTTTCATTCCTTGTCCCAAGCCCATATTCTCTGTTAACCTTTTCTTCTACTCGTTCCCCTACAACTGTATTCCAGCCGCCCATGACTATTAGATTTTCGTCCCCCTTTACATACTGCATTACCCTTTCAATATCCTCATACACTTTCTCTATCTGTTCATCTTCACCTTGCGACGTCGGCATGTATACCTGAACTATCGTTGTCGGTGTTGATCTGCAGTCGATTCTGATTAGAACAACTCGGTCACTGAACTGTTCACAGTAACACACCCTCTGCCCTTCCTTCCTATTCATAACGAATCCTACACCTGTTATACCATTTTCTGCTGCTGTTGATATTACCCGATACTCATCTGACCAGAAATCCTTGTCTTCCTTTCACTTCACTTCACTGACCCCTACTATATCTAGATTGAGTGTCTACACACTGTAAAACTTTTCACACGTGCAGAATGGAAACTGTATTTTTACAAAAATAGTGTGTATTTCTTTTGGAGTGACACTCTTACGTTCGTGCTCAGTCGACGAATCTCAGCGGCCATTACGATAATATTCTCTCTCACTATTGGGCACCGTGAATGTGCCAGCCAATCACCTGAAGCACTTACTCCATTCAGAAAATTTTATTGAATTCTCCATTTCTCCTTCTATATCCTTAGCGTTCCGACACTTAAATACGTGGCTCAGACTTTCCGTAGGAAGCGTGTGCTGGCGCTTCCCATGCGAAAATTCCTCAAAGGTCAGCTCGTGACCGCTGTTCGTGACCCCGCGCCTTCCTTCACACGAAAGGATGTCTTTTTGCCTTTCCCCCCCCCCCCCCCCCCCAGCCGTTCAATCCCAACGCTTTTTCGCCAGGTAAGCTATTCTGTAATTTTTTCGTGCCGCCTGCGTGAAGGCTCCCACCCACACCAAGAGGGTTCTGCGTCTGCCATCGTTTGTATCCGTTGTGTCCTCGCTCTGCTCTCTCTCTCTCCTAAATCAGTAAATGTCCACCCCTGCAGAACAGGAGAACAGGACAAGTCTCTTTTCAGCCCCCACCCCCATTGTTCGACAGCAGCTTCTGAGGAACGCGTTGCCAACGTCGCCCTTTCTGTCAGTGGTCAATTCTAGTTAATTGACAGACATGCAGTACTACAGAAATTGTTGGTTTGTAGTGTTAGCCAGTACCAGCCACTGAAATAGGTAATAACCTGATTGTGCCTCCTAAACAGTGTTCTAATATGCGGTAAATATAAATCGAAAAGAATTTACAGACTATTAAATATGTGGTAGTAAAATCTTTCTGCCTTATACACCACGTGCACCGTTGCGTGGTGAATGTCGTGCGGTGTGTTCCTTATCACTTGCCGCTGGCCCAGCACTGCACTATGTTGTCAGATCTGTCTCAGACTGACGCAGGGAAGACCCTGAGCTCCACGTGTTGTGAAGAGACATGGGAGTGCAATACACTGTCGTCAATTCGTGATTCACCGTCCTTCAACCATTTCCTATAGATGCTTATTGCAGCAAACGCCTACAGCCGACCACCATTGCTGTTTTCGATACGATCAATTCTACGAGTAGATGCTGGCCCGTAACAATCTGCCATTTGTCAAAGTAGTTTATGCCAGCGGATTTTGCCATTTGCAGCTCGCTTCATTACTAGAGTGATTTCCCGCTCATTTCTGCTCTCATTATATACTTACCTTGTCAAGAGTGCACATGATCACCAGGGCCATTCAGTATCGCTGTGTACAGTGTGTCCAGTATTCATTATGTTTTGTGCCATGTGTGTATACTCCGATTTATATTAACTGCTATCTGAAACCGAGGGGGCAGGATTGCTCCAACATGCAATAAACTAATGCGAGCTCTGCAATGTCAGTTCCTATTGTGTAGGCACTTCCGATGTACAAATAATGCTGGTTGCCAGTTTCAGATGCGTAGCATTTCTGGACAAGAAACTTCTGCTTATTTCGAAGAAAACATAATTCTGGCCCCAATAAAAATAATAAAAAGATTTCTGGTAAGATGAACGACACTGTAGCTCAGTGCACAACAAGCATATTACCTATTTGTTCCAAAATTGACGTGCAGTAAAATGGTATCTTTCAGGGGGTCATATATTGGGTTCTATCGATTACGCAGATAAGGGATCAGGTGTTTTGGATAGCTGTTGGCCTAGTGGTCATTTGTATACCTATCGGAAGGACGGGTATATTACAGCTACACAACAATACAGGGTCAAAATTTCAACATCATACACTTCCCACTTCCCCCAGATTTTTTTTTAATTACATGGGGTATAGAATGGACCTTACGCGGCTTATAAAAGCACCATTTGTTCATGAGCAGTTCTTGAGAGAAACCATGAGTTTTGTGTACGAAAAGAACTAGTTACGGGTATGGCCGCCTCTATAATTACTATTCATGGCAGATGGTCGAAATTTTTACCACGTGTTCCTAAAGTGATATCCTCGGGAACTTTTTAAACTTTCTTCTATATAATTATTCTTTACCGATATCCAGAGGCTCAACTTCAACGTTCTTATGCACGTAAAATAAGGACGTATCATCCTGTCATATGCGTAAATGTAACTGTCTTAGTGAATATACGTAAGGGTTCTAGCTTCATTGCTGGTTCTCAGATCATCTAACAATGTTTTAGTCAGAATTTTTCAGCAATAAATTTTTATGCCGCACTGTCTCTGTATAACGGTCGCTTCATGGCCACAGAAGTATGCTCAGAGTGGTACTGCAGTGACAAAAAATGAGTTACATGTCTAAAAAGAACTTATAAACACTGCCCAAAATTATATGAAACGGGAATGACAGCACATTCAGCAAAATATTTTTAATTATAGTTTTACTGTTTTAAGATGAATTTCGTTCTCGATGAATTTCTATCGACAAACAGGGTGTCCAGAAAAATGTAAGGCAAACGATGTTACGTTAGCATTATATTATGGGTTCTTATTTATTGTTTGTGTGTGTCAAAGTATATAAATGTGTTGAAATATACAGGGTGTTTAAAAAATGACCGGTATATTTGAAACGGCAATACAAACTAAACGAGCAGCGATAGAAATACACCGTTTGTTGCAATGTGCTTGGGACAACAGTACATTTTCAGGCAGACAAACTTTCGAAATTACAGTAGTTACAATTGTCAACAACAGATGGCGCTGCGGTCTGGGAAACTCTATAGTACGATATTTTCCACATATCCACCATGCGTAGCAATAATACGGCGTAGTCTCTGAATGAAATTACCCGAAACCTTTGACAACGTGTCTGGCGGAATGGCTTCACATGCAGATGAGATGTATTGCTTCAGCTGTTCAATTGTTTCTGGATTCTGGCGGTACACCTGGTTTTTCAAGTGTCCCCACAGAAAGAAGTCACAGGGGTTCATGTCTGGCGAATAGGGAGGCCAATCCACGCCGCCTCCTGTATGTTACGGATAGCCCAAAGCAATCACACGATCATCGAAATACTCATTCAGGAAATTAAAGACGTCGGCCGTGCGATGTGGCCGGGCACCATCTTGCATAAACCACGAGGTGTTCGCAGTGTCGTCTAAGGCAGTTTGTACCGCCACAAATTCACGAAGAATGTCCAGATAGCGTGATGCAGTAATCGTTTCGGATCTGAAAAATGGGCCAATGATTCCTTTGGAAGAAATGGCGGCCCAGACCAGTACTTTTTGAGGATGCAGGGACGATGGGACTGCAACATGGGACTTTTCGGTTCCCCATATGCGCCAGTTCTGTTTATTGACGAAGCCGTCCAGGTAAAAATAAGCTTCGTCAGTAAACCAAATGCTGCCCACATGCATATCGCCGTCATCAGTCCTGTGCACTATATCGTTAGCGAATGTCTCTCGTGCAGCAATGGTAGCGGCGCTGAGGGATTGCCACGTTTCAATTTTGTATGGATAGAGGTGTAAACTCTCGCGCATGAGACGATACGTGGACGTTGGCGTCATTTGGACCACAGCTGCAACACGGCGAACGGAAACCCGAGGCCGCTGTTGGATCACCTGCTGCACTAGCTGTGCGTTGCCCTCTGTGGTTGCCGTACGCGGTCGCCCTACCTTTCCAGCACGTTCATCCGTCACGTTCCCAGTCCGTTGAAATTTTTCAAACAGATCCTTTATTGTATCGCTTTTCGGTCCTTTGGTTACATTAAACCTCCGTTGAAAACTTCGCCTTGTTGCAACAACACTATGTTCTAGGCGGTGGAATTGCAACACCAGAAAAATCCTCTGTTCTAAGGAATAAACCATGTTGTCCACAGCACACTTGCACGTTGTGAACAGCATACGCTTATAGCAGAAAGACGACGTACAGAATGGCGCACCCACAGACTGCGTTGTCTTCTATATGTTTCACATCACTTGCAGCGCCATCTGTTGTTGAAAATTGTAACTACTCTAATTTCTAAAATTTGTCCGCCTGAAAATGTACTGTTGTCCCAAGCATATTGCAACAAACGGTGTATTCCTATCGCTGCTCGTTTAGTTTTTATTGCCGTTTCAAATATACCGGTCATTTTTGAAACACCCTGTACAAATAAACTGTCAAAATGTTACTGACCTACAAAATCAGTGTTATATAACCAGCCCATCCAGCTGTTGCAAGGAAAAGAAGAAATCAGAGGTAAATCGCTCCTGTCGTAGCACAAAAAAGGCGAATATGTTCTTTTTTAAAAGATTGACAATAGTGGGGAACCAAATGCCTCCCTCCTCATTCCGGCTTCTCATCAAAATTTGTGTCGTTCTAACATACTCGTGCCTTTTTGTGTTTAAAGAGGATAGCTGAGAGACAGTAACGGTTGAAGAGAGGGAAGATAACGTCAACGGAAGAGATAGACAGAGGAGACAGTGATGTTGGAGGAGACAAAGTGATAACGAAACAGGGAGAGGGATAGATGAATAAATAGTAGTGTAAGCCAAAGAGAGAAACATAGACGGTCAGTGAGAGATAATGGCAGTAAAAGAGATAGATGGAATTAGAAGCAGTCGTAACAAAAGAGAGAGGAGGCATTGGAAACAAAAAAACAAAGAAACGTTTGAGTGGAAACCATACATAGGCTTGGGGGGATCTGCCCCCTCCCCCCACACCCCCACACCCCCTAGACCTGGTAGGTGCAGGGTAGATGGCGCAATTTGGGCCAAAATTTTAAATACTTGGGTGTAGGGGAAAAAGTAAGTTGGGCCTCACGGAATATTTTACCCTCTGAGGTATTGTGCAGAGAGTGGTGGAGGGAAAAAAGACAGGAGGAGTCAGTGCAAGTGTGAGCAGAGGTAATGGGAGTGGGAAAATTAACAGGAGAAAAAGAAGACAGTGGGAAAGACAGATACATATAGATTGTGGCACTGAGAGGGAGAGAATATTCTGTGATGAATGAGTGCCGGCCAGTGTGGCCGAGCGGTTCTATGAGCTTCAGTCTGCCACCGCGTGACCGCTACGGTCGCAGGTTCGAATCCTGCCTCGGGCATGGATGTTTGTGATTTCCTTAGGTTAGTTAGGTTTAAGTAGTTCTAAGTTCTAGGGGACTGATGACCTCAGATGTTAAGTCCCATAGTGCTCAGAGCCATTTGAACCATTTTTTGTTGAATGAGTGCAAATACGTCCACAAGCTACAATTTTTGTTGAAGAGTGAGCACTGAGGTAGCTGGTTCTCTACTTTCCTGTCAAAGTCTTTTAAAGAGGAACATATTCGCCTATTTAGCGTTGCTAGAGATCTAGACCACGCATGATATTTTTAAGAAACAATCTCAAACTTCATAACTGTTGGGACTAAAACATTAACGAATGCCGTTTTGGAAAGGTTATACAATAAATAACAAATGCTATACGATACGAAACTTTGTAAATATTCGATTAGAAGCGATATTTTTTATTAAAAAGACCTCATGTGTCAATAATATTGTGCAATAATTCGTACTATGCAATATTATTTTCTGTCTGTGAATAACACTGAAGGTTGTGCGATGCACTGAAGTGAAAGAAGTCGTGTGATAGTGATATGCACATACAAAGATTGAGCTCGTACCGCGTACACAACGTTTAATAGGGCAGTGCATTGACTGAGCTACCGCTTCTACTCAGATAATTTATGTGGAAACGACTTGATTATGGCCTCACAATCGGAATTAAGAGATTGAACGTGGAGTGGTAGTTCGACATGAATGCCTGATACATTCCATTCCGCAAAATGTTAGGGAATTCAACATACCGAGATCTGTCAAGCGTGCTGAGAATACAAAATTTCTAGTATTACCTTTCACCATGGACAACGCAGCGGCCGACAGCCTTCTCTTAACGAACGAGTACAGAAGCGTTTGCGTCGAGTTGTCTGTGGTATCAGACAAAACAGTGCGTGAAGTATCCGCAGAAATCAATGTGGGACATACAATGTATCCGTTGGAACAGTGCGGCGAAATTTAGCGTTAATGGGCTATGGCAGCAGACGACCGACGCTAGTGCATTTGCTAACAGCACAACAAAGCCTGCAACTCCTCTCCTGGGCGCGTGACGGTACCAGTTCCCTCCAAGATGACTGGAAAACCGTGGCCTTGTCACATGAATCCCGATTTCATTACGTCATTGGGTTCGAGTGTGTCGAAAACCCCACGAAGCAATGGATCCAAGTTATCAACAGGAAACTGTACAGGTTGGTGTTGGCTGATTATAATGCAGCTGGTTCACATGAAATGGACTGGGTCCTCCAGCCCATCTGAACCGATCATTGACGGGAAATGACTATGTTCGGCTACCTGAAGACCGTTTTCAGCCATGCAGTAACACCACGATGGGATCTTTATAGATGACATCGCTCTATGTCATGTGGCAACAACAGTTCTCGATTGGTTTAACGAACAGTGGGCGCAGTTGGAGCGAATGACTTGGGCACCGATACCATGGGACCTCATTTAAACTTTGTACAAATAACTAAACAATTAAAACATAGCTTGTAACCTATTAAAAGAAGCTCGTGATCCTTACAAACTTACAAGTCACATAGTGATTTTGTGTCATCTTACAATAAAAGGTAAAAGGAAGGTTAGCATGTCAGACATTCCACAAATATAAAAGATGCATCATATTGTGCTGATGTCCTAGCTCTCGCGTTCACTTAAAACAACAATGGTGAATGAGCTATAACGATATCTACGCGGTGAAGTGTTTATAAAGCTGCTTACATTGCGGTACTGGACAATTGATATGTACTCTCATAAACTTTCGAACTACATGTAGCACAGTACAAATTCTTTCTTCAGTAAAATATCCTTCAAAGATTGACAGCATTAGGTAACGTTTTTAAAATTACAAGTTTAGAAAAGAATGTTCTGAAAACATACAGTGTCATTTTCTGAAATATAATTTACGATAAAAAATATAAAATGTTCAAATGTGTGTGGAATCTTATGGGATTTAACTGCTAAGCTTACACACTACTTAACCTAAACTATCCTAAGGACAAACACGCACACCAATGCCCGAGGGAGGACTCGAACCTCGGCCGCAACCATAAAAATATATAGTTCGAACTATTTCTTTACACACAGTGTATGCATCGACAGCATTGACAGAAATAGATAATCATGGTAACTGTACACAAAACAACATAGATTACAGTCATTGCATCGGATTGAATGCAAGATATTGTGAAGCTCGCACCCCAGCTAAAAGGCAGCCGAAGAGATCATACATTTTCTACGAAATGTTGACATCACTAGACGTAGACTTCAAAGAGACGCCGGCCGTGTGCGAGAAGAATCTTCCGGAAATTTCCCTTAGATGCCATGGCCTATGTTAATAAAACAATGTAAAACTGTTTCAGAACGAAAAATGAAATGATGTATATTCAGCTCTGTGACAGCTGTTCTGTGATTGCCGCGCTTGCTAACATAAGTTAAAATACTTACGTGGCAGTAATCAGTAAATAGTGTTCCAAACTAAAATGTTTTGTGTCCTCGGAACAAAGTTAAAATTGTTTATGGAATCGATTATTTTGGAAGATACGAAAAACAATTTATTTTCCCACAATTTTGTTTGAGTATCAAGAACACCAGTGAACTTTTCTGGAAGAAAGTTTAAAATCTATTATTAAATCAAAGGACAGAAAATGATATTTGATCTCTTACAGCGAAATAACGAAAATTTGTTATAAACCGTCATTACTGAAGGATTTGGAAAGCATAGAGATCTGATACCGTATATCAATGAACATTTATCAGTTGTTTTATTTTGGAAGTGTCTTAAAGTAGTCACGAACTGTCTGAAATAGTTTAATAGAACTCAGAACTTATCAACAGACCAGACAGAGATCTTGTTGTTAATAGTAATCCTTGGTCAACATTGTAACCGTAATATTTGATCCAACTCACTTAATTACGTTTTGAAGTACGAATACTGTTCAGTGCCCACAATTCGACTACTGGAGCAGAACAGAATATATATATATATATATATATATATATATATATATATATATATCAACAATCGTCGGATATAAGGGATGTCAAAGAAAAGACAAAGCTAAGTACGTTGTGCGGGAAGCCATAACCGAAAGAGCACGGCTTTGATGCTGGGGAGCGCTGAAGTCTGAAATGGGCATGTGTTCCACATACCGTGGATAAATCCAACAAGCGTAGCACATCGCTCTGTGTACATTACAAACAATGCAGAGTCTACATCGGGGATGCTCACCTTACCCGCATGAACCAATACGTGCGACTGTCTTTGAAGAATTTCAGTCGCTCTGTGGACTCCTGCAATGACGTCCTCCGCTGACGTTACAGGTGTGCCATGCACCATAATCTTCTTACTACCCCACAGAAGATAACCGAGAAGTGTCAGATTTGGCGACCGTGCCGTCCATTGTTTTGGAAATGCGACGCTGATGTGATTCCGCGCATCGGCTGCAAAGTGTGATGGAGCTGCGTCGTGTTGCAACCACAAGTCCATTCGAACATTTAGTGGCACTACATCCAAAAGGGCAGGCAAAACGTTTCTAATAAGTGTGAGGTAGTTTGATTCTATTAGTAGGTTTGGCAATAGATATGTCCCAGATCACCAATTATCTCGGACCATATGTTAACCTGTGTTGGTGATTTTGAATCAGCTGTGCAAGTGTATTTTCGCCCTCCGAAAGATGCATGTTGGGAAGTTTAATAGTAAACGTGCAATCATTCATGAACAGCACGATGCTCGGGAATTGTGGCTGTAGTATGCATTGCTGTAAATACTACTGCGCAACCTTTACCTGTCGTGAGCAGTCCTTCTCCTGTAATGCCTGGACTTTCTGTATGTGGTATGGATGGAGCTGGTGTTCAAGGACAGCACTATGCACGTCATTTTTACCCGTGTGGAGTGCCTGTGCCACCTGTCGAGTGATGGTATCCAGGTCCTCATTGAACATTGCCAACACATCAAATGGTTCAAATGACTTCTGAGGTCATCAGTCCCTACTTAAACTTAACTAACCAAAGGACATCACACACATCCATGCCCGAGGCAGGATTCGAACCTGCAACCGTACCGGTCACGCGGTTCCACACTGTAGCGCCTAGAACCGCTCGGTCGCACCGGCCGGCCGTCACCACATCCTTCTCCAACTGTATTGCTCGAGTCGGGCGCGGACGACCCGCATCACTTTTCGGCACGTTCCAGAGGACAAACTGTAGATACTATTCACCACTACAAAGCATAGAGTGCTACTATTTTACTGTATAATGAAGACACTTCCGGCAGAAAGTACCTACGTGAAACTTTCCGGCTCCTGTGAGGGCCTCTTTATGGTCACGAACTTGGCAAGATGTGGGGTACCTCTATTAGGAAAACGTTCGGCATGGAATCAAGCGGCAGCCCTCGAATTGCAATCCGCATTGCCGTACGCAAGCAACATGTTGGTCATTTCCTCAGCTGGTACGTGTTGCACTGCTGTCAACGACATTATTGCAGACAACACAAAGTACTTTGCAGGATGCGCACAAAGGTTGTGTTGAGGAATGTAGTGCATGCGCATGAATGTTATTAGACTCATCCATTCGCAGTACATAGATGGGTGGAGGTTGCATGCCTTCTGCATTCAGGCAGTAAACCGAATCGGAACAAACTGTCATAACAGTTCGTACTCAGATTTCGATGATCTCCAGCGCCCAAGCTTCGCAACCACTCCACAAACAGTCGACGTGGGCTGCTTTCGAAGGGTTGAAATGTGTCTGATTGATTTGTTTCTCTGGTGACATCCAATGACTAGTCCACGTTAGAAGTCAGTGAGCTCTCCTGAATGTCCCATTCCACTGTTACTGTTTCGCTAGTGACAACACGATTCTGGCGGGTCCACCTCTCGCGATATCTAGTGGCCAATTCTACATTAAATAGGAGTAACCAGATACCTTTTTGTCAGATAGGCTACTGAAGAAATCATCTCCGGTCATCAGCTAAGTGGTAGCATCTCATTGTGGCAACTTCTTCACGAGTCTGTTTTATTCTTACAGATGGCCTGAAATAATGCTACACAAAATATTCCACATATACACTCCTGGAAATGGAAAAAAGAACACATTGACACCGGTGTGTCAGACCCACCATACTTGCTCCGGACACTGCGAGAGGGCTGTACAAGCAATGATCACACGCACGGCACAGCGGACACACCAGGAACCGCGGTGTTGGCCGTCGAATGGCGCTAGCTGCGCAGCGTTTGTGCACCGCCGCCGTCAGTGTCAGCCAGTTTGCCGTGGCATACGGAGCTCCATCGCAGTCTTTAACACTGGTAGCATGCCGCGACAGCGTGGACGTGAACCGTATGTACAGTTCACTGACTTTGAGCGAGGGCGTATAGTGGGCATGCGGGAGGCCGGGTGGACGTATCGCCGAATTGCTCAACACGTGGGGCGTGAGGTCTCCACAGTACATCGATGTTGTCGCCAGTGGTCGGCGGAAGTTTAACGTTCCCGTCAACCTGGGACCGGACCGCAGCGACGCACGGATGCACGCCAAGACCGTAGGATCCTACGCAGTGCCGTAGGGGACCGCACCGCCACTTCCCAGCAAATTAGGGATACTGTTGCTCCTGGGGTATCGGCGAGGACCATTCGCAACCGTCTTCATGAAGCTGGGCTACGGTCCCGCACACTGTTAGGCCGTCTTTCGCTCACGCCCCAACATCGTGCAGCCCGCCTCCAGTGGTGTCGCGACAGGCGTGAATGGAGGGACGAATGGAGACGTGTCGTCTTCAGCGATGAGAGTCGCTTCTGCCTTGGTGCCAATGATGGTAGTATGCGTGTTTGGCGCCGTGCAGGTGAGCGTCACAATCAGGACTGCATACGACCGAGGCACACAGGGCCAACACCCGGCATCATGGTGTGGGGAGCGATCTCCTACACTGGCCGTACACCTCTGGTGATCGTCGAGGGGACACTGAATAGTGCACGGTACATCCAAACCGTCATCGAACCCATCGTTCTACCATTCCTAGACCGGCAAGGGAACTTGCTGTTCCAACAGGACAATGCACGTCCGCATGTATCCCGTGCCACCCAACGTGCTCTAGAAGGTGTAAGTCAACTACCCTGGCCAGCAAGATCTCCGGATCTGTCCCCCATTGAGCATGTTTGGGACTGGATGAAGCGTCGTCTCACGCGGTCTGCACGTCCAGCACGAACGCTGGTCCAACTGAGGCGCCAGGTGGAAATGGCATGGCAAGCCGTTCCACAGGACTACATCCAGCATCTCTACGATCGTCTCCATGGGAGAATAGCAGCCTGCATTGCTGCGAAAGGTGGATATACACTGTACTAGTGCCGACATTGTGCATGCTCTGTTGCCTGTGTCTATGTGCCTGTGGCTCTGTGTGATCATGTGATGTATCTGACTCCAGGAATGTGTCAATAAAGTTTCCCCTTCCTGGGACAATGAATTCACGGTGTTCTTATTTCAATTTCCAGGAGTGTATCTTTTCCATGTTGACATTCAATGAATCTCGCGCTAACCTATTCCGGATAACAAGTTACAAAGTTCCTCCTGTTATTTATTGGTAATAGAATGTGATTCTTCTTCCTAATCATGGATTTTCTTCTGGTACTCAATTGTTTCTAAGTGGACGCACGAATTAATGGAGTTCTGTTAGCCTCGCTTACCACTTCACCGACGATCCAATACCAGGAAACTGCTTGTCCATTCATCGACACATTTCAATGCTGTTGCTGTAGCACAGTGGTGCCCCGTCTTTCTGGAAGTTAGCAAGGAAGTCCCCAGTTTCGTGCGCGATTGACATGAAGGTATATTTTTTTAACGTTGCCTGATAGACCTTCTCAGTATGTATTTCTTCCATGAAAAAAATCTCAAATCTCACCTCGAGTTTCTCAACACGCAGAATCCAATATGGATTTCCAACCAGCACCTCATTCTGTTTTCCCACTTCACCACTAACATCTGAGAAATGGATGGAACTGACAATACCAGCAATGTCCTCAGACCAAATATAGAGCCTTTAATGACATCCCTTTTGACAGAAAAAAAATGCGAAAGTTACATATCCTGACCTTGACGGTAGCTACAGGCAACAAAATATTAACACTATTGAAAGTTTGACCAACAGAAATACTAGGGAACTAACAACATCTATCCCACGGCAAGAACTAAATGAAAGACTATCAGATAATCACTTAATCCACAAAGCATGAAACTCTAAATAAACAATTCAGAATATATGCTTTACGAAGGTTAAAACCCAGACGAGATGAAGTGATCAGAGATAACATTTATCCAAGAACAGAGCTGTAGCCGCATCGAGCTATAAGCTGTAAGCCGTATTAGTCAAAGTTCTGAAGAAAGGTGATAGAACATTTACCGTTTAGGCAGACAACGGAACAGATATTATACGCGAGGGAAAAGTAACTCGTGTGATACATAATCAGTTCGGGGACTTGGAAGTTGTGTTCTGTGATTGTCACGAACATTGAAGGGCACAGCAATGTCCCAGACGCCGACATAAACTCTACAAATAGACTTGAGAAAGAAACATATACACGCAATCATGAAAAATTCACAGGTACGCCTTCTTGTCGAAAGCTGTAGTCAAAGTTAGTTTTTATAATGTAAATCGTAGCTTTAGTTCACTGAATGACGCATTGGTGTGCTTTTCAGTGCAGTGGTTAGATAAATCAGAAGTTCAACAAACTCAGTTATAGCTTTAATGTTTCGTGTCGTCTATATAATTTAATTTAGCTTTATTGTGTAACTGTGAATAATTATTTTAATGATAGAACGCCGAAGCCAAAGGTGATTGAGTGACATTATTAACATCGAACAGTAACTAAACATTTTATTACGACAGTTTCTGTTCGTTATTTAGAAAATAAATTATCTCTGGATTTACGAAGTAGGAGTTGTTGAATTAGCACCTTAGCAACGCATTAACGACGCTATAATACTTCACAAATCAACATCCTCGCAAGACTATAATGCGGCATCAGCTTGAATGGTGGAACATATAATTCGAGATATTATATTATCTACGTTTGAACATTCATTTGCAAACCGGGCATAAAAACTACTGTTATCAAGTTTCGCGTAAGCTTACAAGCCCATCGCGAACACGTGAAGGTTATTTGGTTTATTATTTCATATAAAAGCAGGTGCTGACAGATGTGAAAATTACCGAACTATCAGTTTAATAAGTCACAGCTGCAAAATACTAACGTCAATTCTGTACAGACGAATGGAAAAACTGGTAGATGCGGACCTCGGAGAGGATCAATTTGGATTCCGTAGAAATGTTGGAACTCGTGAGGCAATACTGATCTTACGACTTATCTTAGAAGAAAGATTAATAAAAGGCAAACCTACGTTTCTAGCATTTGTAGACTTGGAGAAAGCTTTTGACAATGTTGACTGGAATACTCGCTTTCAAATTCTGAAGGTGTCAGGGGTAAAATACAGGTAGCGAAAGGCTATTTACAATTTGTACAGAAACCAGATGGCAGTTATAAGAGTCGAGGGGCATGAAAGGGAAGCAGTGGTTGGGAAAGGAGTGAGACAGGGTTGTAGCCTATCGCCGATGTTATTCAATCTGTATATTGAGCAAGCAATAAGGGAAACAAAAGAAAAATACAGAGTAGGTATTAAAATTCATGGAGAAGAATTAAAAACTTTGAGGTTCGCCGATGACATTGTAATTCTGTTAGAGACAGCAAAGGACCTGGAAGAGCAGTTGAACGGAATGGACAATGTCTTGAAAGGAGGATATAAGATGAACATCAACAAAAGCAAAACGAGGATAATGGAATGTAGTCAAATTAAATCAGGTGATACTGAGGGAATTAGATTAGGAAATGAGACACTTAAGTAAAGTAAAGGAGTTTTGCTATTTAGGAAGTAAAATAACTGATGATGGTTGAAGTAGAGAGGATATAAAATGTAGACTGGCAATGGCAAGGAAAGCGTTTCTGAAGAAGAGAAATTTGTTAACATCGAGTATAGATTTATGTATCAGGAAGTCGTTTCTGAAAGTATTTGTATGGAGTGTAGCCATGTATGGAAGTGAAACATAGACGATAACTAGTTTGGACAAGAAGAGAATAGAAGCTTTCGAAATGTGATGCTACAGAAGAATGCTGCAGATAAAGTGGATAGATCACGTAACTAATGAGGAGGTATTGAATAGGATTGGGGAGAAGAGAAGTTTGTGGCACAACTTGACTAGAAGAAGGGATTGGTTGGTAGGACATGTTTTGAGGCATCAAAGGATCACAAATTTAGCATTGGAGGGCAGCGTGGAGGGTAAAAATCGTATAGGGAGACCAAGAGATGAATACACTAAGTAGATTCAGAAGGATGTAGGTTGCAGTAGGTACTGGGAAATGAAGAAGCTTGCACAGGACAAAGTAGCATGGGGAGCTGCATCAAACCAGTCTCAGAACTGAAGACCACAACAATAACAACATTTCATATAAAAGGAGTTGTTCTGGTACCTAGTGGTGTAGTGGCTGTTAGTAGCAGTAAAGAAGACAGACATCATTCGAACATCATTGCTTCAATTATAAGCCAGGGCCGCTTATACATTTCGGCGTGCTGCTCCATCGACACGAGGATATCTGTTAAAGGGAGATAGTATCTGAAACTAAACGAACAAAGCGAGGAGTTGATTTTTACAGTTACAGATCGGAGTTGTGGCGATCGACGTATGCCAACCTGTACAAACCAGATACGAACACCCATTTCCATCGAGCCGACACACGCACACTCGTCACAGCATCTTCAGTGTCCACTCACAGACCCCTACCCTATGGTCTGGTTGATACTCTATCAGATGCTGTAGCATGTGCAGACTGTGTTAGTGTGTGCCACTAGTTAGCTCGCAAAATGTGCTTAGCACTGATCTGACTGCTTCCCACCACATTGTCGGACACGGCCATCGCTGCTACCATCCGTGTTAATACTCTTTTTGATTTTCCAGATCTGCTCCCAATGACAAGAAAACATCACACGTGGGTATGTGTGTGTGTGTGTGGGGGGGGGGGGGAAGGGGGGGAGGGAGATAGATAGAGAAAGAGAGAGAGAGTTTTAAAATGGTGTCAGGTATCGTTACGGTTCTACCTCAGTGTTAACCCTCTAAATTGTTGGTGGTAGACATTAGTGTGGGAAAATCATCGGTACTGTTTTCGGCACGGTCTTATACTTTATTTGTCACACATTCCCTGGAATGCGCATCTCCTTCTTCCTGTATTATTACCCCTGAGTGCTCTGCGTCGTGACTGACTCAAATTGGGTTTCAGTCTCAGTGTCGTAACATACAAACCTGTACAACTGCAATACTTTGTAGTACAGATAGTATTCAATCACTAGTATCTCTGAACAAACATCTGTTTACCTCCTTCATTAAATTAAATTGCTAGTTTTTCTTCTGAATCACCATTCTTGTGACTCGTCTGATGCGGTCCGCCACGATTTCCTCTGTTGTGCCAGTCTTTTCATTTCAGAATAACACTTGCGACCTACGTCCTCAATATTTACTGGATTTATTCAAATCTCTGTCTTCCTCTACATTTCTTATCCCCTACTTATCTCTGTCGTACCAAGAAAGTTATACCCTGCTGCCTTACATATGTCCTGTCGTCCTGTCCCTTCTTTTTATCAGTGTTCCCTATATATTCCTTTCCTCATCGATACTGCAGAAATCTTCCTCGTATCTTATCTTATCAGTCTACCTAGTCACTAACAATATTTTGTAGTACCACTTCTAATATGCTTTTATTTTCTTCTGTTCCAGTTCTCCGACACCTACATTTCACTGTTATACAATTCTGTTCTCCAAATGTACATGCTCAGAAATTTCTTCTTCAAATTAAGGCCTGTGTTTGGTACTATTAGCCTTCTCTTTGTCAGTGCAAGATTATTTATATCACCTCCTTGATTCTTCCGTCATATCAATTGTGATATTAAGTTTCTCACAATTCGCATTTTTAATGCTTCTTAGTAATTTTAATTTTCTTCGGTTTTCTCTCAATCCATATTCTGTTCTTATTAGAGTTAAAGCCATTCAATAGATCCTGCAAGTCATCTTCACTTTCACTGAGGATAGCAATGTGGTCAACAAACCGATATCCTTTCACCTTGAATGGTAATCCCATGTTTGTCCCTTATTTCCGTCTTTGATGTTTAGACAGAAAAGTAGGGTCGGAAGACAACATCACTTATCTAAAAATCCCCTTTCTTGCTTTCCATTCTTCTGTATATTATTCTTGTCAGCACCTTGGATTCAAGTGCCGTTAAAATTATTCTGTGATAATTGTCGCATTTGTCACCCCTTGAAATCTTTGAAATTGGGTAGATGATGTTTTTGCGAAAGTCACATGATATATCGCCAAACTTATACTTCCTACACACCAACGTGAATAGTCATTTAGTTACCACTTCCTACAGCGATTTTAAACATTCCGACTTAATGTTATCTATCCCCTCTGCCTTATTCGAACTTAAATCTTCGAACGCTTACTTAAATTATAATACTTGGTCCCCTACCTCTTCCATGCCGACTCCGTTTCTTTTTCTAGCACGTCATGAGACACGTCTTCCCCCTCGCAGACGCCGTCAGTGTACTACTTCCGACTATCTGCTTTCTGCTCTGAATTTAGCATTTGGATTTCCATTGCACTCTTCATGTTACTGACCTTGCTTTTAATTTCACCGATGGGTGTTTTGACTTGTCTAAATGCTGAGTCAGTCTTTCTCATGATCATTACTTGTACGATTTCTATACATAATTCCTGCAGCCATTTCGCTATAGCTTGCCTGTGCTTCCTGGTTACTTCATTCTTAGGCGACTTGTATTTCTGTATACCTGAATTCCCTGAATGTTTCTGTACTTCCTTCTTTCTTCAACCAACAGAAGTATTTCCGTTGTTACCCACGGTTTCTTGAATTTTATGTTCTTTGAACCTATGTTTTTCTCGCCAGCTTTTTAGAGACGTCCATTTCTCTTCAACGGATCTGCCTATTGAGCTGCTCATTTGATCCTAGACTATATTTGCTCCTCGGTATGCTTTAAAATACAATATCTGATTTGGAATCTCTGGCTGACCACGATGTAGTCTGCCTGGACTCTTCCCGCATGTCCCGACCTTGTCCAAGTATACCCTTTTATCTTGCGTTTTTTCAACAGAGTATTCGTTATCAGTACCTGAAATTTACGGCAGAGCTCGGTTAGTCTTTCTCAAATGGTTCAAATGGCTCTGAGCATTATGGGACGTAACATCTGTGGTCATCAGTCCCCTAGAACTTTGAACTAACCTAAGGACATAACACACATCCATTCCCGAGGCAGGATTCGAACCTTCGACCGTGACAGTCGCGCGGTTCCGGACTGAGCGCCTAGAACCGCTAGACCACCGCGGCCGGCTAGTCTTTCTCCTTCTTCATTCCTACTACCAAGTGATATTCTCCTGTAACCGGTTCTTCTACTCCTTTCTCTAAACAGCATTCCAATCCGACATGACTATTAGATGGTCATCTCCCTTTGCGTGCTCAATTACTCTTTCAGTATTCTCATATATTCGTACTTTCTCGATCTGTTCATTTTTTACGGCGACACCGGAATGTATGCCTGAACTATTGTTGTCGGTATTGCTGTCAATTCTGATTAGCACCACACTATCACTTAAGTGTTCGGAGAAACCACACTCTTTGCCTAATTTTCTATTCATAGGGAATCCTACTCCTGCTATACAATTTTCTGCTGCTGTTTGTAATACCCTATACTTATCTGATCAGAAGTAATTGTCTTTTTTCCGTTTCACTTCACTAACTCTCACAATATCGAGACTGAACTTTAGAATTTCCCTTTTCAAATTTTCTACCTTCCTTACCACATTCAGACTTCTAACATTCCACGCTCCCACTCGTTTGTCGTTCAGTGCCTTTGTCATTGTCACCTCCCCTTCGGCAGTCGCCTCTCGGAGATGCGATTGGAGGACTAGTGCTGAATCGTTTTCGAGTGTAGAGATTATTATGACTTTTTTCAATTTCAACGCAGTGTTGATATTGTTGATAGTAGCTGATTCTTACGTGGACAATTTATCTACTGAGTGATAACGATCTATAGGATCGTAATGTTTTTTATACTTATATGACACTCATATGGAAGACCTTCATAATTTACCTCTGAAAGTGAGCACAAAGAAACCAGCAGCTGTATAACCAGCATTCGAGTGCTCCAGCTAACATACGTGTTGTTCCAGTAATCTGATGCTTTATGATCCCAACCCTTAGCCAGTCACCCCTCGGAAAACCCCTCCGTAGCGCCAGCTTTTCAGCAGACATCGACCTGACGCCGTCGCGGGTGTACCTATTTGATTGGCCGTAAACAGTGTTTACGGCGTCGACCGGGCTCGCAATTTAGGGCTGTGTGGAGATGCAACATCTGCGTCATATGTTGGAGCTGCTCCGACTAATCCAGGTTACTGTGCGACCCTGCTGCTGCACCTACTCTACTTTTAAAAAGCTCGCCCTTACCCTTCTGAATCTTTCAGGAGAAGCGATACATGCTGGTTGTTTAAAGAGGATTCGTACTATTACATAACACTATATCTTCAATTTGAATTAATATAGGAACTTGAGATGAATTTTATTTTACAAAATGGTTCTGAGCACTATGGGACTTAACTTCTGAGATCATCAGTCCCCTAGAACTTAGAACTACTTAAACCTAACTAACCTAAGGAGACCACACACATCCATGCCCGAGGCAGGATTCGAACCTGTGACCGTAGCGATCTCGCGTTTCCAGACTGTAGCGCTTGAATCGCTCGACCACTTTTTTTTACGTATAGAAACAAAAGGTTTACCTTCACTCTGATAGCCCAGAATATTTTAATAACTGTGACTGGGTGCATTGAAACGAATTGACCTGAAACTGCTGAAACGTGGGAATTGCGGATAACGTCAAGAATGTAATGGAACATAGAAAAATAAATTATTGTTTTTACATGTCATCAGACAGCAGTATCTTCTTCTGGAAAAAGTACTGGGAAAGTACTGGGATAAAAAGCAAACAGGACGGTCTAGGATGAGGTATTCAGAAGACATCGAGAAGAGGGTAGGATGTGCCGGTTACATGGAAGTGAAAGAAATACATAATTACAGAAGAGATGGGTTTCAGCAGAAAGGCGTTAGCCTTTAGAATATGATGATGTTGATGATGATTGTGCTATCGTCCAGAGACTGACGTCCCACATCAAAGTGGGACACACGAATCGAAGCCACCGTCATTAGAAAGGTCTCGCTGCAAACCGCAGCGACGTATGAGAAGCGCTCCAGAATCCATGCCAGTCTTTCTGCGACAGCAACACCCTGACGCAGAGATCAATATAGTGTCGAACTAGCAAGAGCTCTCCACAATTTTAGACGTCCGCTAGAGCAGTCAACCTCATCGTCTACGACCAAAGGGTAGTTCAAGTTTCTGACGGATTTGTGCATTTCAGTGTTGAACTTTGTACGGCAAGAGAAGTATTCAACAAAAAATGGTTCAAATGACATCTGAGGTCATCAGTCCCCTAGAACTTAGAACTACTTAAACCTAACTAACCTAAGGACATCACACACATCCATGCCCGTGGCAGGATTCAACTTGCGACCGTAGCGGTCGCGCGGTTCCAGACTGAAGCGCCTAGAACCGCTCGGCCACACCGGCCGGCTACTGTGTGAAAGTTGAGTAAATCTTTTATTCGTTAATGTATTAAAGTAAACTAATACGTGTTCCGGTTTGACGAGCCTTTTCCCAGACCAGTCAATGAACACATAATTGTGGTCGCATGAAAGCAGTTCCCCTGGTCACAAAGATGACGACGATGGCAGCAAGAACCAGAAAAGTGGCATAAGGTTTCCTATGCGGTTCGGATACCTCAACCTACAGAATATGGGGTACAGTAGAAAATTTCGACTCTCGTCAGCCCTTGTCCAGTGAGGCGTACGTTACGGGACACTCCGTACTGACGGCGGACCGTGCAGCTGCAGCGCCCTCGCCTGTAGCTCGCTCTGCCCCTGGCTCCTGGGCAGCCAGCGTCGCCTGCTCGCGCAGCCCGGTCACGCAGCCGCGTGAATTTCTCCGGAGCTGTGCCTGCAGCGGCAGACCAGCTGCCACTGTGCCCTGAATTATTATCGCGGGCTGGGCGGCGCCGGGCCGGGCCGCACTGCTTCATCCTACGGGCGCCTCCTTAACGAACGCACCGAGCAAGCAGACCTTAACTCAAAACACAAACACTCTAATTGTAACCGGCTGCTCCGTCTTTCTCACTATGCTCCCTGTTCTGCTCGGGCCACGTGCATTCATAAAGGCGGGATGGCTCGCAGTGTACACTGCAGAATCTTATTCAAACAGCTTGCTATCTCCGAAAATGAGAACTGCAACATAGCTGACACAATTAAAGTACCAAGATTTCTTCCTCTATGAAGCCACTTCTAGCTCGGCGATGCTTGTTGCTTAGTGCAAAAGAGACAAATATGGACACTTGGGAACCACTCCTTCAATATTTATTTTCATCGCGGGATATAATATTTTGTTAAAGGAACACTACAAAAAGTTTATAATTACATATTCTTTTTATAGTTTTGGTTGTCCCCCCCCCCCCCCCCCCCCTATGTGTGTGATACTTGCACCGCAGATATTATTAGTATATCCGTTTAATTCCACATTATAACCGAGTTTTCTGTAAAAAATACCTATGAGAGTCATAGCCATAATTTTTAATGAATTTTATACGTTAAAAACGTGCCTCGTTGTACCCCAGAAGGATTGAGAGGGCTATTTACTTCTGTCTTGTCTACAGTTTTCTGACTTGTTTGATGAGGCTCTTTAATGAATTTCTCTCCTACGCCAACCTCCTCATCTCAGAGCACTACTTCCACCTAAAGTAATCAGTTTTTTGCTGGATATTTTCCACTCTGTCTTCCCCTACATTTCTTACCCTATATGACCCCCTCAGTTACCAAGGAAGTTATTCTTTGATATCGTAACACATGTCCTATTGCAGTGTCGTAAGCACAGCACACACCAGCATACAGAACTCCAGAGACTGCGTATAGCGGTGCGATTGCCGCACCAAGAAGTCGCAGCGGTGGCACCGCCACAGAAGTGACATGCACCGGGGCCACTGCAGTATGAGCAGTTCCAGTTCACCTCCACTATCAGAAGGACACCTTCTATTGTATATTCAGCGCCACTTCGGTTCCTTCTTGCGAGTTCGCACCAGGCCGTCTTGTAGAGGGACAAGAGCTGTTTGTTATCCAGCTTTCCCACCTCTCTCTGACCTTGAGTCCTGCTTATCATTATTACAAACAAAAGCTTGACTGGGAAGTGAGGTCGCTTGAACTGGGTTAGTTAATTGGTTGGGATCGTTGGTATACGGGGAATGAGAGAGACCTCACCTACTGCTCGATCAGCAAGAATAGTACCTTCAATTACAAAATTTCTCATAATTTTAATCTGCTAACGGGTACGATTGAGATTCCTAATAGTATTATAATCAAAAGCCGATACGCCATAGACACAGCTTACCTGTTTTCTGTTAAAACCGACAGCGTGGAAGAAAATAAAACAGCACATTATTATGTACACAATTTTTCGTTTAAAGTTAAATATAAGGAGAAAGAAAGTATATGGGAGAAACAATTAATCTGGTTGCTAAAGTGTTCTGCTATCATTGTTAAAACTGACTACTACACTCCTGGAAATGGAAAAAAGAACACATTGACACCGGTGTGTCAGACCCACCATACTTGCTCCGGACACTGCGAGAGGGCTGTACAAGCAATGATCACACGCACGGCACAGCGGACACACCAGGAACCGCGGTGTTGGCCGTCGAATGGCGCTAGCTGCGCAGCATTTGTGCACCTCCGCCGTCAGTGTCAGCCAGTTTGCCGTGGCATACGGAGCTCCATCGCAGTCTTTAACACTGGTAGCATGCCGCGACAGCGTGGACGTTAACCGTATGTGCAGTTGACGGACTTTGCGCGAGGGCGTATAGTGGGCATGCGGGAGGCCGGTTGGACATACCGCCGAATTGCTCAACACGTGGGGCGTGAGGTCTCCACAGTACATCGATGTTGTCGCCAGTGGTCGGCGGAAGGTGCACGTGCCCGTCGACCTGGGACCGGACCGCAGCGACGCACGGATGCACGCCAAGACCGTAGGATCCTACGCAGTGCCGTAGGGACCGCACCGCCACTTCCCAGCAAATTAGGGACACTGTTGCTCCTGGGGTATCGGCGAGGACCATTCGCAAACGTCTCCATGAAGCTGGGCTACGGTCCCGCATACCGTTAGGCCGTCTTCCGCTCACGCCCCAACATCGTGCAGCCCGCCTCCAGTGGTGTCGCGACAGACGTGAATGGAGAGACGTGTCGTCTTCAGCGATGAGAGTCGCTTCTGCCTTGGTGCCAGTGATGGTCGTATGCGTGTTTGGCGCCGTATAGATGAGCGCCACAATCAGGACTTCATACGACCGAGGCACACAGGGCCAACACCCGGCATCATGGTGTGGGGAGCGATCTCCTACACTGGCCGTACACCTCTGGTGATCGTCGATGGGACACTGAATAGTGCACGGTACATCCAAACCGTCATCGAACCCATCGTTCTACCATTCCTAGACCGGCAAGGGAACTTGCTGTTCCAACAGGACAATGCACGTCCGCATGTATCCCGTGCCACCCAACGTGCTCTAGAAGGTGTAAGTCAACTACCCTGGCCAGCAAGATCTCCGGATCTGTCCCCCATTGAGCATGTTTGGGACTGGATGAAGCGTCGTCTCACGCGGTCTGCACGTCCAGCACGAACGTTGGTCCAACTGAGGCGCCAGGTGGAAATGGCACGGCAAGCCGTTCCACAGGACTACATCCAGCATTTCTACGATCGTCTCCATGGGACAATAGCAGCCTGCATTGCTGCGAAAGGTGGATATACACTGTACTAGTGCCGACATTGTGCGTGCTCTGTTGCCTGTGTCTATGTGCCTGTGGTTCTGTCAGTGTGATCATGTGATGTATCTGACCCCAGGAATGTGTCAATAAAGTTTCCCCTTCCTGGGACAATGAATTCACGGTGTTCTTATTTCAATTTCCAGGAGTGTAGAAAGAAAACTATACCTCATATTTTCGCAGCATGTCACACTGTTTTATTTCTCGCAGTCACTTTTAACCGTATACCTCTAACTAGCCTATGTCCGTCTGAATGTTTATTGGAATGTTGTGGAAAAATTTGAAGTTAAGGGTTCTGGTAACAAAGCTCCCACTTAATAATTATTCACATATTGTATCTATTAAAAATCTATAGCATAAGTCCGTACAACTGTTTAATAGATCATTGCAGAAAAATGTGAAGTAAAGATGTCGGTAACTTTTCGTTTTTTTTTTTTTTTTTTTTTTTTTTTTTTTTTTTTAACAACTTTGACAAACGTCTTGTCTTTATCTAGTAGAATGTATTGGGTCTCGTCTTTGGTACTCCTGTAAAAAAGGACTTTTTATTAATTTTCCCGCCCGTAACGACATAACGGAAACGTACAGAATAAGCTATTCACTAGCATAGCACAGCGTAAAGACGGACAGGCAAGCAAGACTTCCTTAGCCTGCTTTGGTTGGACACACTTTGGCTTAGATTGGAGTAAAGCAGCCTGCTTTTTCTGCTGATAAAGTCCAGCACCTTGCCTGCCTTACTGTCAGGCAAGCAAGGGCAAGTTAAAAGCGGAATTTGCAGGCCTCTGAGTGGAACACAGACACCGCAAAAACTGCTCTTGCAGAATTAGCTGTGACGTACTCATGAAGAAAACGCAACCCCGTTTGATAGCTTTCCTTGACGATTCGTCTTGCTGGCCACCCGAAACCTCGTTGGGAGATTTCGGTAGTATGTTTCTGTGACAGATCCCATTATTCATCAGTCCCAACTTGTACTCTGTAGTAGCTCCGCCAACTATGGGATACTGACAAGAGGACCGCATGAACTTCCTCCCACGGATTTGATTAATACTGACTGGACGTCTATAGCACGACTGACTTCAGCACATGTAAACAGGAACACTCAGCTCTGAACCGTTTTCGAGAATATCGAGTTGGAAAACTTTACGCGTGGTTATACACTGAACCGTCAAAGAACTTGGTGCAGGCATGCTTATTAAAGTACAGAGATATGTAAACAGGCAGAATACAGCGCTGCCGTCAGAAACGCCTTTATAAGCAAAAAGTGTCTGTGGCAGTTGTTAGATCGGTTACTGGTGCTACAGTGGCAGGTTATCAAGATTTAACTGAGTTTGACCGTGGTGTTATAGTCGGCACACGAGCGATGGGACACAGCATCTCCGATGTAGCGATGAAGTGGGGATTTTCCAGTACAACCATTTCACGAGTGTACCGTGAATATCAGAAACACTATAAGACATCAAATCTCCGACATCACTGCGGCCAGAAAAAGATCCTGCAATAATGGGAACAACGACGACTGAAGAGAATCGTTCAACGTGACAGAAGTGCGCCCTTCGGCAAATTGCTGCAGATTTCAATTCTGTGCCATCAACATGTGTCAGTGTGTGAACCATTCAACGAAACATCATCTATTTGAGATTTCGGAGCCGAAGGCCCACTGGTGTAATCTTTACGACTGCATGCCACCAAGTTTTATGCCTCGCTAGAACCCGTTGCACTGAGATCGGTCTATTCATGACTGGAAACATGTTGCCTGGTCGTACGAGTCTCGTTTCAAATTGTATCGAGCGGATGGACGTGTATGGGTATGGAGACAGCCTCATGAGTCCATAGACCTTGCATGTCGGTAAGGGACTGTTCAAGCTGGTGGAGTCTCTGTAACGGTAAGGGGCGTGTACAGTTGCAATGATATGGGACCCTTGATACGTCCAGATTCTCCTCTGAAAGGTGACACGTACGTAAGCATCCTGTCTAATCACCTGCATCCATTTATGTCCATTGGGAATTCCGACGGTCTTGGGCAAATCCAGCAGGACACTGCGACAATCCACCCTTCCAGAATTGCTACAGTGTGGATGCAGGAACACTCTTCTGACTTGAAACACCGCCGGCCTCCAAACTCCACAGACATGAACATTATTGAGCATATCTGGGATGCCTTTCAATGTGCTGTTCAGAAGATATCTCCACCCACTCGTATTCTTACGGATTTATCGGCAGCCCTGCAGGATTCATGGTGTCAGTTCCCTCCAGCAGTACTTCAAACATAGTCGAGTCCATGACACGTCTTGTTGCGGCACTTCTGCGTGCTCGCGGGGGCCTTACACGATGTTAGGCAGGTGTTCTAAAATGGTTCAAATGGCTCTGAGCACTATGAGACTGAACATCTGAGGTTATCAGTCCCCTAGAACTTAGAACTACTCAAACCTAACTAACCTAAGGACATCACACACACCCATGCCCGACGCAGGATTCGAACCTGCCATCGTAGCGGTCGCACGGGTCCAGACTGTAGCGCCTAGAACCGCTCGGCCACTCCCGCCGGCGTTAGGCAGGTGTACTAACTTCTTTGGCCCTTCAGTGTGTATTGTGTACGGTGGCCTTTACTCAATGAGTCCACAATCCAGCTTGTCTTGTGACGTTCGCCCAAAACATAAGACGAAAGCAATGATGAACAAATCAAATAAGAAGAGAGGAAAATAAGGAAAAAAGAAAACATGTTAAGCACTTAGTTTGAATAGCGCCAGGTCATGGACCGAATCATCCTCACTGCTGTTCTTTTTTTAATATACACTGTTTTTTTAATACACCCTTTCAATCAATACAGTGTACTAATTTTATTTATATCATTGTATCTGCACGTGTGACAAGTTTAACGTGTAACGAATGGAGTCCTGAGCGAATAAGGCTAATGAAACAATAATTATGGGTTGGACATACAACTGTTTCAATGGACGCCGAATCTTTCCACGTCCATTGTTCTTTCAGCGTGTCTACAGCAAAACAGACTTGGTGTACATTCATAAGCGGTTCTCGATTATCACGCAATGTCGTAGCTTACCACGCATATCTATTGTTAAAATTACGTGCAAAAAAAGCGCCAAGCTCGAGAATCGATCCCGAGACCTCGCTCTTACGAAACTAAGCGCTTACACGCCACGGAATTCTGAACGGCTGCAGACCATACGAAGTATGTAAATACGCGTAAAATGTTCAAACTCGATTTTCTAGAAGACGGTTGAGAGTTGCGTTTTCCTGTATACATATGTTGAAGTCCAGGTGTTGCCCTACACAACCTGTTCATATGAATCAAATCAACGAGGGAAAGTTGGCATGGTCCACTCGTGAGCAATCATCTTCGTTCTCTTAGTTGTCGACTCTCTTCCAGTAGTCTGTAGTACCGCAAGGGTACAAGTGACAGGGAGTACAAAGTAGGCACTCTACTCAGGATTATTTGCTGTGTACCAAAGCTAGAACGACGTGGCTAACTGAAACAACTCGGTGGTGTTTGCTCTGGGAGTAAGTACCTCACTTGCTGATACCAGTAAGCACTACAAAATCAAGTGTAATAAATAATAAAGTATTACAAGTACTTTATTTAGTTTCTCATGAATTGCTTATAACGTATGTTTTGAAATTACTGTTTGTTAAAATTATAGTATATCTTTCTTTTTTCTGGAGCGTCTTAACGATTTCACATTAATAAAAATAATAATTATTTTTTATTTTTCTATTATGGATTTCACAGTAAGGTAGAACTGTGTGTTACCATTTAGACACTATTACTGTGGGAGATAAATCAGCCGAGGTATGTTCAAATGGTTCAAATGGCTCTGAGCACTATGGGACTTAACTTCTGATGTAATCAGTCCCGTAGAACTTATAACTACTTAAACCTAGCTAACCTAAGAGCCTCACACATAACCATGCCCGACGCAGGATTCGAACCTGTGACCGTAGTAGTCGTGCGGTTCCAGACCAGAGCGCCTAGAACCGCTCGGCCACACTAGCAGGCCTAGGTATGTAATTCATCTTCATGACTGTATTGCCTTCATATAACTGGATTATCTGTGGGTAAACATTCTACCTGAGATATTATTTTTCGCACCGACATTGTGGAAATAAATGTTTCACGGAGCCCAAATACAAATATGACGCTTCAAGACCTCCCTGAAGAATGTTTTCATGCTTTTATGTTGTTCTACATGGAGTGTTAATTTAACTTTAGGATCTTCATATTTCATCGGGTTTATCTCCGTACAGTAAAACAATGTTGTCTACTTATCTTTTCCAATATATGATTTTCCATTATATGTCTATTCATTTAATCTTAATTACAGAACTGAAGATACCAACAGCCCACACGGTGTTATAAATAAAAATACATATTAAGCAGCTAGGACGGTTTTATTCGTAAAACAATCTGGAATTCCTGTACATTGTTATTCTTACTTTTTTCATGCTTTTTACAAGCGGTGGCATAAATGAGGAGTTTTTTAAATTGTACCACTGTTTCTCTATGTTCCGGAGTTCTGAATGTGCTTCAGTGTGTCTTTTGGCGTCCTTTAGGAAAACTAGAAAATTAAAATGTGGAACTGGCCAGTTGTGGCACATGAGAAATCTTAGTTCAGTGAATCTCGTCAAGAACAAACGCTTTATTTAATGTAATCTGTCATGCATTTTTGTTTACTAGTACCTGCGCATTTTAAATGTACTCTGAGCCCAGGTTCTTCAGTCAGTACGTGAATGCAATGGGAAACAAAACCGACGAAACTGGTGTGATGTACCCTTCGCCATTCACAGCACACTGTCTGGCGGAATACATGTTTTAGATGTTGGTATAGATGCGGTAGACTCGGTGTTTGCTGTGGAGGAGTTTCTTACAGCATTTTTTAAATTTCCTTGAACCGCGTTATTTGTAACATAGGTAATATCTTTATTTCGTGCTTTTTTCCGTAATATCTTCCAATAGCGTTTTTTTTCTGTTGTGACTCAGTAATTTTGGTTCACATCTAGGGAAGAACTAGAGAAGAAAATTGGATTGACTTGCATCTAACTTGTCCAATGCCAAATCCAATATACACTCCTGGAAATTGAAATAAGAACACCGTGAATTCATTGTCCCAGGAAGGGGAAACTTTATTGACACATTCCTGGGGTCAGATACATCACATGATCACACTGACAGAACCACAGGCACATAGACACAGGCAACAGAGCATGCACAATGTCGGCACTAGTACAGTGTATATCCACCTTTCGCAGCAATGCAGGATGCTATTCTCCCATGGAGACGATCGTAGAGATGCTGGATGTAGTCCTGTAGAACGGTTTGCCATGCCATTTCAACCTGGCGCTTCAGTTGGACCAGCGTTCGTGCTGGACGTGCAGACCGCGTGAGACGACGCTTCATCCAGTCCCAAACATGCTCAATGGGGGACAGATCCGGAGATCTTGCTGGCCAGGGTAGTTGACTTACACCTTCTAGAGCACGTTGGGTTGCACGGGATACATGCGGACGTGCATTGTCCTGTTGGAACAGCAAGTTCCCTTGCCGGTCTAGGAATGGTAGAACGATGGGTTCGATGACGGTTTGGATGTACCGTGCACTATTCAGTGTCCCCTCGACGATCACCAGAGGTGTACGGCCAATGTAGGAGATCGCTCCCCACACCATGATGCTGGGTGTTGGCCCTGTGTGCCTCGGTTGTATGCAGTCCTGATTGTGGCGCTCACCTGCACGGCGCCAAACACGCATACGAGCGCCATTGGCACCAAGGCAGAAGCGACTCTCGTCCCTGAAGACGACACGTCTCCATTCGTCCCTCCATTCACGCCTGTCGCGACACCACTGGAGGCGGGCTGCACGATGTTGGGGCGTGAACGGAAGACGGACTAACGGTGTGCGGGACCGTAGCCCAGCTTCATGGAGACGGTTGCGAATGGTCCTCGCCGATACACCAGGAGCAACAGTGTCCCTAATTTGCTGGGAAGTGGCGGTGCGGTCCCCTACGGCACTGGTGTAGGATCCTACGGTCTTGGCATGCATCCGTGCGTCGCTGCGGTCCGGTCCCAGGTCGACGGGCACGTGCACCTTCCGCCGACCACTGGCGACAACATCGATGTACTGTGGAGAACTCACGCCCCACGTGTTGAGCAATTCGGCGGTACGTCCACCCGGCCTCCCGCATGCCCACTATACGCCCTCGCTCAAAGTCCGTCAACTGCACATACGGTTCACGTCCACGCTGTCGCGGCATGCTACCAGTGTTAAAGACTGCGATGGAGCTCCGTATGCCACGGCAAACTGGCTGACACTGACGGCGGCGGTGCACAAATGCTGCGCAGCTAGCGCCATTCGACGGCCAACACCGCGGTTCCTGGTGTGTCCGCTGTGCCGTGCGTGTGATCATTGCTTATACAGCCCTCTCGCTGTGTCCGGAGCAAGTATGGTGGGTCTGACACACCGGTGTCAATGTGTTCTTTTTTCCATTTCCAGGAGTGTACATTACAACTGGCGTGCCCAGTGCGCGTAACTAGACATTCCTCATACACAACACATTTATGAGGACTTCCGATAGTTTCTCGTACAAGAAGCAAAGACTATAGGTGAGACGTGTGATGATTGTATAAAAGCAAATAATGGTCGTCGAAGTGCGTCAAATCCCAGAAGAAATATACTGGGCACTCAAGCCCAGATAATGATCTTATCTCATGGTTACTGATAAGGACATCTGCTGTCAGGTTACACACTTGGTCTCCTTTATTCTCCCACTCCCTTTACCCCGGGAACCACCGGGAATTTATCAGGGCCACCCAGGGGAATCACAGAAACAACTGTGTCGTGTGACATAAATATGGCGGAATCCCCTCCACAATCGACCAATGAGGATCATTCACCCTGTCCCGGGAGCTGGACAGCATCGGGAGACGATGTGCCTGTTGATAAGAAATAACCTTAAGCCACTTCACTGCACTTCTATTTGTTAATACCAATATTACAAGACACCAGAAGAGGCCGCATCCAGACAGATAAGTAAGTTCTCTCACTTATGGTTATTGTTTTTGTATTTTCTCCATTTCACGTGTCAACATCTCGTCGCATAGCGTTGAAGCCCTTCAAAGCCTAACGCTCTCAAAACAACCCAGATTTATTTACCATCACTAATGTGTGACGTCTCAGTGATAGAAACGAACACATTAGTAGAAACAGCAACATCATAGCGAATTCTGTAAGGGAAATATATTGCGTAAGAAGTACCATACTACATTATTAGCTTAGGTGACTCGTAGTGAAATTCTGTTGCCTCCTACTCAGAAACTGCACTTGTTGCACTCCTCTAAAGAGGGTTGTCCAGTATTTGCACCGAAACCACTGGAAATCATGTTCCCTGCTGGAGGGTAGATCATCCCCCTCAGACTCCGACGCGTGGGCATGCAGCAACGAACGCGAAAGATCGTAAACACAATGCCAAACAATTGTCAACAAAATTGCGGTTGGTGTCAAAACACATTGCTGACTGAGAGATCTCCCGTCCGCGATAGTAATGGCAAACGTATCCCAAATCTTAGATGACAGTATTAAGAAACGATACACGCCTACGTTACGAGGAACTACTCACATAGATAATGCCGACACGGAATGGAACTCCTTGTGAAACAGTGGCTACTAAGTCGTGAACAGGAGTATTCCACAAGACTAAAACCATGCCACATCAGTTACTCATAAATGTTAGACAATTTTGAATAATTTGTATGTATCACCTCCGAAATAGTAGCTGCCACAAATGACGTTCAGAAGTCCAGAGAAATGGCGTCTCGCAACAGCAAAAACCAGACATAATTTATCGACGCTACTGCAGGTGACCACTGCTAATAGTTTAAGCGCCAGGTACATCTCTGCCAATTACTCTTTCTCTCTGGACCAACCAGGGACGTACTCTCCCTCTCCCTTCTCCAACAGTTAGACTTTTGAAACTAGACTGGCAAGAACTGCAGCAAGTATAAGCTACATTACCACAAGTCTCGTATGAAACGTAATACATACAGACCCACAGAATTCAAAAGACACACACTGAATAGCTAACACACTGCTGTATTTGCTTCTTAAAGCTTGTCTGCGCCTTAAAAAGGAGTATCCCTAAAATGTGAGCAGGACTGATGTAACATGCATAGCCCTCAACCCCCAATCCCCTTCTCCATTACATCCATACCAGGTACGTCGAGGAAAAAATTTAGCGACCAAATACAGTCTAAGGATATCGTCGACGGTAGGCTATATCTGCCAGACATGTAACTATGGCAATACTAAATCATATAAGTCTCGTAAACAGATGCAGAAATAATAATCGACACCACCAGACGCAAATGAGACAGAGAAATGGTCACAGTGCGGCAGAAATAAATATACTCTTCCAACATGCAAAGTCATGGACTCGCAGAGGTCTCCATACTATAAAATGTGACCTTACAGACCGAGCACAGACCGATTCTCCTAAGATCAAGTACCGATGTGATTAAAAATGCTAATAATATACGCACATTGACAGATGGAAAAGACGGTTCGCACGTTCCCGATAACAGTGACATCAACGCCATATTTACGACGAGGAGATGTGTCTCTGTCCACCCAGAACCGTAACTACTGCAGAAGCCACTGGGAGCCTGCAGAGAGCCCTGAGAAAAATGATCAAACTTCGGCCTTGCAACATCTCACTCGTCCGTCCCAGAGGTAAAGCAATGTAATTGGCTCCAATTAAATGTGCAAAAAGTCATACTCAAGCTGAAAGACGAGGGAAATCACCGAGGAATAACGCTCCAGAATTGTTTTCCAACGGGTTTCGTCTTATAACTAACACCACTTTGGTCGCAATGCAGGAGCTGAAACAATAGCCAAGGGTCACCCACGTGTCACTGGTGCCAGCAGAAGGCGATGACTGGTAATTACGACAGTACGTTCCGCCTGCCAAAGACCCGTAATAGCCAGAGGCATAAAAAGTAAAATAATGTCAGCAGTTGTTGGATGTTAAGACTCTGCCACGAATCTACCTCTAATATATAATTTGAGCTCTCACAACACAATGTTGTCAATGGCAAATTACAAATCGGGCAATATCGGAGCCTAATACTTCTGAGAGTAACGGTTGCAGAGTCCATCCGTAAAGTGATATTTCATAAAGCCAATTGCACAAAGAGAAAAACGTTCTGAGAAGTATATAAATTAACTTGATCGTGTTTGCCATTGTGATGGAGCTTATTGAAGCAAAACTTTCTGACAACTTGTGTCACATTACGATCGATGTATCACAAGACAGACTCATACTTCGTTTTGTACGAAGAAGCAAAAAGAGCTATGATCAACCAATGTGTCTGATACGTTTCGTGACCAACGTCGTAGCATTGACTTTTTTTTACGGTGTTATGCATTGTTTTATAATCTATTACAGGTTCTTATCGTCAAGGTATTACATCCTGTCATTACCGAATAACCCATTAAAACTACAGTCTTCCAGAACACATAATTTCGAGTTAAAAACGTAAAATGTATTCAAAGCTTTGGATCCATTACCAGAAAAGCCGTCGCCATCAGTTCTATCTGAGCTAATATTAATCACTGACAGTAGAGGAATTGCTGAACGATCTCGGCAATTTTAATAGGTCTGGTCGGCAAACAATATCTCTTATACATATCAGGAAGACATAATTTAGTCTAGATCACAACCAACAAAACCCTTGAGAGCAGACCAATATTGGTTCTTAGCAGTGTCAGCTTTGCTCTCACTAGAATTTTCCATGATGATTTTCTATCGACAGATACACAGTCTCCTAAATGCTCAGCATAGAATACTACGTACACAGCACATTGTTTTATAAACCTTTATAATACCTGAATGTCTTTTTTTAAAGAGGAATATTAATGTATTACATTTTACAATTACCGAATAATCCATTTAAACTACATCTTCCACAATACGTACACATCCAGCTAAAATATCTTATGCATTCGAAGTTTAAAAACCATAACGAGAAACGTTGTCGCTATCATTTCTATCCTAGCTAGTATTTGACACCCCAAGTAGACAAATTTCGGGAAGAGGTAAGTAATTTTAAAAGATCAGCACGGCAATATTGTCTCCTATACGTATTAAGAAGGCATAATTTGCTCTACATCACAGCCAACCAGACTCTCTAGTGCAGATGAACAGTTATCCTTTCATTGTCAAATTTACTCTCACTAGAGTTTTCCGTAGTAATTTTCTTGCAAAGAACAGCCATCTGAATGTGCAACATAGAATGCAACCAAGATATAGACCATAATTCTACAGCAAGTTCCTCGTTTAGTATTTTGTGCCACCCTTTATCAGTCCAGTATGGTGACGGTAGATATGCTTCCACCCAGTCATACCTACATTAATTCTCCTTATGGCAGCCTGTCATAGTAATTTTGTGTACCTGTCGATTACAACTATTTCTACATCTGTTTGTTGGACTTCTAATGACGTGATACTGCTATAGTTACTTATATGACGGATCTAGGCCACCGTCGCCGTGGTCCTAGGACTGTATTTGGAGGCTACATTCATTTCCTCGATGAACCTGTCATGGAGAGCGTGTATTGTGGAGGGGGGGGGGGGGGGGGAATTATGCCTGTTACATCAGTCCTGCTCACATTTCACGGATACTCGTTATTAATGCACAGGTAAGTTTCCACTAGCAAATAAAGCAGCGTATTAGCTGTCCAGCGTGTATTTGGACGTTATGGGTTAGCCGAAATTACTTACCATACGACACTTACAGTAATGTAACTTATACTTGTTGCGGTTACTTTGTTAAGAGACTAGGTTCAAAAGCATGACAGTTGGAGCGAGGAGGAGGGGTGCATGATTTTTGTTGGTACATAGAGAAAGAGTGGTGGGGAGAGATGTGCTTGGCGCATTAACTGTTAGCAAACGGTTACTCGCGATAGCGTCGACAAGTTGTGATCGATTTTTGCTGTTCTGAGACTCTGTCTCTCTGTACGATTGAACTCATTTTTGACAGCTACTATGTCGGAGGTGGTTGCACATACATATTTCAGATTTCCCTACCTTCTCTGGGAAAACGGTCTGGCGCAGCGTTAGTCATGTGGAGCAAGCCTTGTTCGCCATCTGGTGGCCTCGGTCGTACAAGGTGTTCCAATGTGTATTGGCGTTATGTGCCGAGGAGAGATGCAGGGTTCCTCATAATCCAAGTGTGTACCGGTATTCAGTATTTCCTCTACGACTAGAGATATGTCTGCCATTACTACCGCGTCCAGAAGATCTGTTGACCAGCAATGTTTGACACAAACCGCAACTTTGTCGGCAATTGGGGGGGGTGATTTGTCCGCAATCATCGGTGATCAGTGTTCGAGCCTTCATATCGACACGTCGTAGTCTGAATGGGGTGATCTGCCCACCAGCAGGCGACATGATTTTCACTGGGTTTCTTGAAAGTGCTGGACAGCTCTCTTTACAGATGCGTTAAAAATACACTATCTTTGGTTGCACGCAATTTCACTGTGACATGACATAATCTACTAATGTAGTGTGATATTTCTTACACAATATAATTGGCTTATAGAAATCCCTATGTTATTATTATTTCTACCGATGTACTCGTTTCAACGCTAAGACGTCACACTGATAAGTATACCCAAATCAGGATCGTCCTGAGAACATTCTGATACCGATTGGACACAACGCAACGCCATGAGACATAGACAGATAATAGGATTTAGTTACGAAAAGTTATGGAAAACTGAAAGTAACTAAATAGCTAGATAAGTGTGTGGCTGAGACCTCTGCTGGTCCTGATAAATAAGAATCAAGCAGATCTCAAGTTACATAATTTGTTATTAACAAATAGACTCGGCCTATACCTGTGCTCCAGAGCGTCTCCAGTTATTAAACAAGAAAATTGTGAAAAATGCTTAAAATTGGGGAAACTATGAAAAAAACGTAAAACTGCGAGAACGTTAATGTCTATAAATAAGACAGGTGAAAACGGGGTGATGATCCTCATTCGGCATAGGGGATGGTTGGGGGTTTCGGATCGTTTTAATGTCACATGACACAACTGTCTTGGTGATTCTCTTGAGTGTCCTTGGTCAGTTACTGAGGGATACCCATGGCTGAGGGAGTGGGAGAATCCAGAAGCCAAAGAGTGTAACCTGCCACTAGATGTTCTTACCAGCAACCTTGAGATCAGGACGTTCTATCTGAGCTTAAATACCCACTGTTTTTCCGTTCATCCTTCACTGTGCATCTGGCTGTGAGATCCGTTTAGAAACTGCTGCCAGTGTGAACAATTTGGGGACTCGTAGTAAACCACCCGTTTGATTCGACTTCCCTGGAATTTATCTATGGCCATCCGTCGAAGACATCGTACTAATTGATACCTCAACAGCAATGGAGCAACTTGGCCAGTCTATATGACGTTTCTGACACTCTCACTATTAACTGGGACCTACTCTGAAGTCAGTTGTGCTCAAGAGATGTATTTATTTCGTTTATTTACTTAGGTAACAAGATACGCGTGGTTTGTAAACAGTTTTATTTTGCACTAATGTGCTTACAACGTACTTAATGTTTGTCATATATTGAATGTTTATCCTGTTCTACATTTAGTTCTACATCTACGAGGGGTTTGAGAAATTAAGTTACACTAGTCCCACGCGAGAACCATTGCGCTACTGGTCTGCCTCACTGCCAGAAGAGAGAATATGTTCCAGTTCCTCTGCAGACAGAGTTCTACTGAGGAAGGGGTTACAGGTGCTTCACATTGTGGGAGTGAAATGGCACGGCAACTGGAAACGTACTCCAGCGCTGAAGTACGCGGGACAGCACGATTCTTGTAGTGAAAACGTATACATTGCACACAGCTCCACCGTCGAATTCTCACACTCTGTGAACCGTACCCAGTGTCGCGCCTTGACTTAGTGAAGCGGTGCCAACACTTTGGACAAGTACACGTAGACGTGGGTGATAGTGAAGGAAGACTATCGACATCGACGGCACACGACAATGTCCAGGTTGTTGAGGAAATGATTTTCATTAGGCAGAGATTTTCCGAAGATGAGAAGGAAGATCATCAGGACCATTTTATAGGAGCCCAAATTTCCCTGCTTTCTGTATCGTTGTCATTAGGTGCAATAACTGATGGAAGAAGTAGGTATGTCCCTGACTTATTTTACAACGTGGGCTCCGCGTGATTTCTTGTAGCGCCTACTTCTGCAGATCGCTGTGCATTTCTATTGAACTGGTGTACTCTGTAGGAGTAGAAGTAATGCATACGTAATTTTACAATCTACTGTGGATATTTAGAAAGCAGTAAATTATACCTTTGCACTAAAATAAAAGCTTTTCTCAGTTTATCAATTCTACCCACACGCATTGTGGAATGTACGAACGCGCTGTCAGATTCCAATAATTTTGATATTTACGTTACACCTCCCTCTCATTCTCTCTCTCTCTCTCTCTCTCTCTCTCTCTCTCACACACACACACACACACAAGTGCCGATGTTTCGAAGATGTGAGCGCATTGACTAAATTCCAGGAAAGCCTGAATATGTCGTTTTTCTACAGAGCTGCACATTGCATTACTAAATTTCATTTTGTAGTTACGGAAAATATTTGCATTCTTGAAACGTACAAATGTAATGGAATTTAACTGTATTCAATTGATATCCCACATTAACTGCTTACTCGTAGAAAAGGCAGCTCCACACTAGCAGGTAGAAAATAATCTCAGAACGGCAGCCAATTTCTAGTTAGAGAGATGTACCCGCTAGAGTCTAAAAGAGAGTCTAAGAGGTACATCACTCTTAGACTTCCACCAAAGGCGTTCACTTATGAAAGAATGAATGCTGTATTCATGGTATTTCTTTATATTACGTGCCATATTGCAGATCATGTCGAAAATCAGAATTTCTCGAAACAGATAACATCATTATGATCTGTAAATCCTCTTGCCTTGGATGATTTCACACTCGTTTTTCTTTCTTTTCCAGAATCTTCTTCGTAAAGCCAGTTTCACTACGGATTAGCTTACTGGTGGTAAATACAAATCGTTAAGCTTCCAAACTTGATGTACAAACACGTGGAACTATAAATGTGACTACAACAATATTTAATTCGTCTTACTAATAATTACAAGTGGTTGCCTGTCTTACCATATATTCTTTTTTCTTCATCGTAAGTTACTTACAGGTTCGTTTCGCTACAACAGCTACTACATACAAAAATATTCTTTCGCAAATGTCTGCAAGATTAATGCGTCTAGAAACAGGCATGTACTTATAACGAGTAAAGCCGAATGAAGCTAATTTTAAATACAGAGACGTGTTTGTTCTACCAACAGCAGCAGTCACTTACCGTGTACTGTTGATGTTTGATGTTTGACATACCTAGGCTGTGAAGACGCTGAAGGGACAGTACTGTCTAATAGGCGCTTGCGACCAGGAAATTCACAGAAGTCACAAAGTAGGTGTAATCTGGCAAAAAGCGAAATATTTCATTGAAGCAGCACACGTTAACATACGTATGACTTATAGAGTCCTATTACCAAAGCTAAAATTCCTCCGTTACACATTCATACTTTCTTCGTTACCGAAGTTCAGATATAGAATTTTAATACAATGATTGAAACGCAAGGGAATGATAAAGCTCATAGCAAAATCTGTATGATAGGATCAATGTGGCTGCTGATATTGCAATACTGCACTGCAGGTATACCAAAAATAAGCTAATATCTTCATATGCTTCCCTTATCAACTATGCTTCTGTCCCAATCCGCTGTGTTTTAACCATTTTTCACTTCGTTAGTCTTCAGACGTAGAATGAATATATATGGAGCGTTTCAGATATAAACTAGCCTTTCGCCATGGCTTCACCCACATATGCATTCAACACATATATTGAAAACACCTTCTCCTCCCCCACTATGGATCCATCTCTTCCTCTCTCTCTCTCTGCCCACCTCATCCTTCCTTTCATCTCCTCCTCCCCCTCTCTTTGTCCACTTCATCCACCCCCTCTCTGACCATATCTTTTCCCCCACTTGCTCCGACTATATGTTCCTAACTCTTTTTTTTTTCACCTCAGCCGCCGCATCTCTTTGTTTTCTACCATGTCACTCCCCTCTACACCTTACAACTGCCTCATGCAACTCCCTCTCCTCTGTTCTTTCTCTCTATTTCTTCCTTCCCCTCGCTTGCTCACACCATCCTCTATCCATTACAATTGGCCCCATCCACGCTCATTTGTAGGTGTAGCCCCTGCTAGACAGTTCAATGAAACAACACAGTAGAACCACTACAACATGCAGAGCAGGCTGCACCTTAATGGCTTGAAAATCTTTTTTTTTCCTTGACGTACAGACTGACATGTAAATCATTATTTCAACCCAAAACATGTGTCATGTACGACAGCCTGCATTTCTTGCTCCTGGTATGTAAGCTGCCCTGCAAAGTGGGTTGATTTGACATGCTGATGCTGCTCCCACGCAACATATCTTTCACTCAGGGCATCCTATAGGCCAGAGTGCTGAAAACACAAGTTTCTGCCCATATCTCCACTCCTATTTCAGCTAGGATGCTATATACAGCACAGTGCTCATACTCCTGAGACCTGATGTTTTTGTGGCAAATTTGGTTGAAATAGATGAGGCGGTTTGGAAAGAGCTCAGAGGCATACACACATGCAGTCTGCTTTATATTTGTATCAGATACTCTATGTTGGTAGTACACTATTATTTTATTCAGTGCTTTCCTCTGAATAAAACTGGGCTCGTCATACGGATGGTCCGTGCCTGAAGGAGTGTAGATATTAATGAAGCATGTCCCAGTGGCAGTGAGTGCCATGCCCCGAGCTGATGGAAGGAGGGCGACGTCGGTGACAGAAATCCCGTGGCGGACGTAGATGGTCACTCCACGGCCCATTGGATCAGTCGAGGAGGCGTGGTACGGTATAGCCATTGATATTCGGGAGACTGGCCAAGCGAACTTCCTGCAGGAGGGCGAAATCAACATTAGGAGGCCAGAACATCTCCTGCATAAGGCCGTTTTTCATCCTGAAACGGATGTTGTTGGTGTTGATGGTTGCTATTCGGTAGGCCTGGTGGCGGACTGTTGGAGGCTGGTCGACTCTGGCATCAGCTCAATGGCGTAGGTGATGCAGTGGAGTGTTGTCCCACTCGCCCGCAGTGGGATCGGCCGCGACGGCGCAGGGTCCCGTAACGGGCACTGCTCCTCGACCGCCTTCTCGTGCCACGCCGTCGAGGCGGCCACCGGTGTATTGTCCATTTTGTCTTCAAAAGGTGATGTAGTGGTGTGCTTTATCCATTAAATAGTTCAGCGTCCTCATGGGTCGTTGAGGAGACGTGCGCAGGCACGCCGGTGGATGTCTCTGCGCTCATAACGTCTTCGGCGGCAGTAGCTGATTTGGAGGCCCGTTGCCGGTCGACGGCTGCGTCGTCCTCAACCTGCAACGTTTCCTCTTGACCAGAAACGGTGCGGCGCCTTCTCTTGCGACGTTTCGGTGGAAAATGTTCCCTTATGCGACCCGTGTCCGACGAGGAATGGAGTCGCGTCGCTCTGGCTGGAAGACCACCGTAGGGACGATGAGCGAGTCGATCTCCACCCAAAGGCTGGGTTAACGGCCGGTCATGTCGGCACCGTCGGTAAGGGGTCGATGGCCGGCCGAGGCGCTCTCCGTCGGTGTCTGGTCGGGCTCGTTTGTGGCGTCATTGCGGCGTTGCGAAGCCGTAGGAGAAGGCAAGAGCAGCGGAGCGGAGTATGTCACTGGTAGGTGGCGAAAAGAGTGATCCTTCGGCAGCTGGAAGTTACGTAATACGTCGTTGTTGGCATTCAGATCTAAGGTGGCTTTTTTGCCGCAACCGGAACAGGTCCGAGACTGGCCATAGTATATAATTATTGCACGGTATCCGCCGATCTGTAAGTAGGACGGGACGTGGCTTCGGAGATCAATGGTGACCTGCCGGACGCCGTTTGGAACAGGATATGCCCGTAACTGTGTCCACTTCTGCGCAGTATGGCCGCCGACTGTGCCATATGGTCGGAGTGCCGCGAAGGCCTTCTCAACAGGAAGTTCGAATGGCAATTCAAAAATGCGTATCGTACGCATACCTGAGGCTGAGTGGTAGACTGTTACCGTTCCCTCAATGCCATCAGCGTAACAGAAGCGGAGCCCCTGTTTGATCTCATGTAGGATACGTTCGCATGCCGCGTCCTTAATGATTTTAACGTAAACCGTGCTGATCACGATCGACAAATGTTTTTCGATAGTGTCGGTCGCCGGGATCTTCAGTTCCTCTCACAGAAAATGCTCCACCTCGGCTGCTTTGGGTCGGGCATAATCGTTGCAGAAAGTAAATCTACATCTACATCTACATGACTACTCTGCAATTCACATTTAAGTGCTTGGCAGAGGGTTCATCGAACTACAATCATACTATCTCTCTACTATTCCACTCCCGAACAGCGAGCGGGAAAAACGAACACCTAAACCTTTCTGTTCGAGCTCTGATTTCTCTTATTTTATTTTGATGATCATTCCTACCTATGTAGGTTGGGCTCAACAAAATATTTTCGCATTCGGAAGAGAAAGTTGGTGACTGAAATTTCGTGAGAAGGTCTCGCCGCGACGAAAAACGTCTATGCTGTAATGACTTCCATCCCAACTCGCTTACCATATCTGCCACACTCTCTCCCCTATAACGCGATAATACAAAACGAGCTGCCCTTTTTTGCACCCTTTCGATGTTCTCCGTCAATCCCACCTGGTAAGGATCCCACACCGCGCAGCAATATTCTAACAGAGGACGAACGAGTGTAGTGTAAGCTGTCTCTTTAGTGGACTTGTTGCATCTGCTAAGTGTCCTGCCAATGAAACGCAACCTTTGGCTCGCCTTCCCGACAATATTATCTATGTGGTCCTTCCAACTGAAGTTGTTCGTAATTTTAACACCCAGGTACTTAGTTGAATTGACAGCCTTGAGAATTGTACTATTTATCGAGTAATCGAATTCCAACGGATTTCTTTTGGAACTCATGTGGATCATCTCACACTTTTCGTTATTTAGCGTCAACTGCCACCTGACACACCATACAGCAATCTTTTCTAAATCGCTTTGCAGCTGATACTGGTCTTCGGATGACCTTACTAGACGGTAAATTACAGCATCATCTGCGAACAGTCTAAGAGAACTGCTCAGATTGTCACCCAGGTCATTTATATAGATCAGGAACAGTAGAGGTCCCAGGACGCTTCCCTGGGGAACACCTGATATCACTTCAGTTTTACTCGATGATTTGCCGTCTATTACTACGAACTGCGACCTTCCTGACAGGAAATCACGAATCCAGTCGCACAACTGAGACGATACCCCATAGCTCCGCAGCTTGATTAGAAGTCGCTTGTGAGGAACAGTGTCAAAAGCTTTCCGGAAATCTAGAAATACGGAATCAACTTGAGATCCCCTGTCGATAGCGGCCATTACTTCGTGCGAATAAAGAGCTAGCTGCGTTGCACAAGAGCGATGTTTTCTGAAGCCATGCTGATTACGTGTCAATAGATCGTTCTCTTCGAGGTGGTTCATAATGTTTGAATACAGTATATGCTCCAAAACCCTACTGCAAACCGACGTCAATGATATAGGTCTGTAGTTAAATGGAGTACTCCTACTACCCTTCTTAAACACTGGTGCGACCTGCACAATTTTCCAATCTGTAGGTACAGATCTATCGGTGAGCGAGCGGTTGTATATGAGTGCTAAGTAGGGAGCTATAGTATCAGCGTAATCTGAAAGGAACCTAATCGGTATACAATCTGGACCTGAAGACTTGCCCGTATTAAGCGATTTGAGTTGCTTCGCAACCCCTAAGGTATCTACTTCTAAGAAACTCATGCTAGCAGATGTTTGTGTTTCAAATTCTGGAATATTCCATTCGTCTTCCCTGGTGAAGGAATTTCGGAAAACTGCGTTCAATAACTCCGCTTTAGCGGCACAGTCGTCGATAACAGTACCATCGGCACTGCGCAGCGAAGGTATTGACTGCGTCTTGCCGCTTGTGTATTTTACATACGACCAGAATTTCTTCGGATTTTCTACCAAATTTCAAGACAATGTTTCGTTGTGGAACCTATTAAAGGCATCTCGCATCGAAGTACGTGCCAAATTTCGCGCGTCTGTAAATTTTAGCCCATCTTCGGGATTTCGCGTTCTTCTGAACTTCGCATGCTTTTTCCGTTGCCTCTGCAACAGCGTTCGGACCTTTTTTGTGTACCACGGGGGATCCGTTCCATCTCTTACCAATTTATGAGGTATGAATCTCTCAATTGCTGCTGCTACTATATCTTTGAATTTGAGCCACATCTCGTCTACATTCGCATAGTCAGTTCGGAAGGAATGGAAATTGTCTTTTAGGAAGGCTTCTAGTGGCACTTTATCCGCTTTTTTAAATAAAATTATTTTGCGTTTGTTTCTGATGGGTTTGGAAGAAATGGTATTGAGCCTAGCTACAATGACCTTGTGATCACTAATCCCTGTATCAGTCATGATGCTCTCTATCAGCTCTGGATTGTTTGTGGCCAAGAGGTCAAGTGTGTTTTCGCAACCATTTACAATTCGCGTGGGTTCGTGGACTAACTGCTCGAAATAATTTTCGGAGAATGCATTTAGGACAATCTCGGAAGACGTTTTCTGCCTACCACCGGTTTTGAACAAGTATTTTTGCCAACATACCGAGGGTAGGTTGAAGTCCCCACCAACTATAACCGTATGAGTGGGGTAGTTATTTGTTACGAGACTCAAACTTTCTCTGAACTGTTCCGCAACTGTATCATCGGAGTCTGGGGGTCGGTAGAAGGAGCCAATTATTAACTTAATTCGGCTGTTAAGTATAACCTCCACCCACACCAATTCGCACGGAGTATCTACTTCGACTTCACTACAAGATAAACCACTACTGACAGACACAAACACTCCACCACCAATTCTGCCTAATCTATCTTTCCTGAACACCGTCTGAGACTTCGTAAAAATTTCTGCAGAACTTATTTCAGGCTTTAGCCAGCTTTCTGTACCTATAACGATATCAGCTTCTGTGCTTTCTATTAGCGCTTGAAGCTCAGGGACTTTTCCAGCGCAACTACAACAATTTACAACTATAATTCCGACTGTTCCTTGATCCAAGCACGTCCTGTAATTGCCAAGCATCCTTTGACATTGAAGCCCATCCCGCACTTTCCCGAGGCCTTCTAACCTAAAAAACCGCCCAGTCCGCGCCACACAGCCTCCGCTACCCGTGTAGCCGCCAGCTGAGTGTAGTGAACTCCTGACCTATTCAGCGGAACCCGAAACCCCACCACCCTATGGCGCAAGTCAAGGAATCTGCAGCCAATACGGTCGCAAAACCGTCTGAGCCTCTGATTCAGACCCTCCACACGGCTCTGCACCAAAGGTCCGCAGTCGGTTCTGTCAACGATGCTGCAGATGGTGAGCTCTGCCTTCATCTCGTAAGCAAGACCGGCAGCCTTCACCAAATCAGATAGCCGCTGGAATCCAGAGAGAATTTCCTCAGATCCAAAGCGACACACGTCATTAGTGCCGACATGTGCCACCACCTGCAGCTGGCTGAACCCTGTGCTCTTCATGGCATCCGGAAGGACCCTTTCCACATCAGGAATGACTCCTCCCGGAATGCACACGGAGTGCACACTGGATTTCTTCCCCTCCTTAGCCGCCGTATCCCTAAGGGGCCCCATTACGCGCCTAACATTGGAGCTCCCAACTACCAGTAAGCCCACCCTCTGCGATTGCCCGGACCTTGAAGGCTGAGAATGATCCTCTGAAACAGGGCAGGCAGCTGCATCTGGCTCAGCCAGAGACAGTGCCTGAAACCTGTTTGTCAGACGCGCCGGGGAGGCTTTCTGATCAGCCTCCGGGGACGCCTTTCGCTGCCTGCCACGCCTTGGAACGACCGCCCAATCAACCACAGGCGAGGGCTCAGCCCCACTGCGGGCAGCAACCGGGGCAAATCGAAGAGTAGATTTACAGTAGCGGTTCGCCGCGTATCTTAGACGCTAAGCAGGCCGCGGTGGCCGAGCGGTTCTAGGTGCTTCAGTCGGGAACCGCGCTGCTGATAGGGCCCCAGGTTCGAATCCTGCCTCTGGCATGGATGTGTGTAATATCCGTAGGTTAGTTAGGTTTAAGTAGTTCTAAGTCTAGGGCACAGATGACCTCAGATGTTAAGTCCCATAGTGCCTAGAGCCATTTGAACCATTTCTTAGTAAGCCGGCACTTAAGAAACGGTCGTCAGAGTATAAACAATACGAGTTAGAGCTCTGCACACGGAAGACACGGATATGTACGCTATGTGGCCCTGCCAAAGGCAGACTTATACTTAGCAATGGAGACTACGTTCAAACCAGCTGCATGCTGGTTATAGTAGAGCGTTACTAATATGTTTGCTGTGGTACTCTGTGGCACAACAAAAATTTTGTTTTATTTTAATGCTCATGAGATACATCCTTTGGGTATTAGAATGGACCCATCTGTGTTTTATTATAATGTGTCACACCTGTCATTTTCTGTCTGCACCATTGCATGAGTGTGTTATTGCACGAAGTTTGAATGTGATGGGATGTAGACCAGTCAAACATATTTAGAGAGCAGTGGGATTTGTGTAAAGCTAAGCAAAGAGATTGTCTGAAAGATTCGGAAATGACCGACAGAATAAAAAGTAAAGGGCGTCAGGTGGCTACAGCCAGTAGGAGAGATTCCCCTCCAGGCACTTCAACAAGGAACCGTTAGCTCCGGAAGTCCGCCACGCTTGGGCACTATTAAACGGGCCAGAAGGACAAATACAAAGAAAATTGTCAAGGTTATTTGAGTTCGGTATCTTAGGAACATATCGCAAAAATTTTAGCCACCTGTCATGCATATCCATCTTGGAATCCATGGTTCGTTTTTGATACGAAAAAACTGTAAAACATATTTGTAGAGTTCTCAAACGGTCCACCCATGAGCTTATGGTGCCCACATAATCCCAATGAGGCGGCACATCGTAGATCACATCAAATGCAAAGAGAACCAACCGACTTGCTCCATTTGCCTAAGCAGAAGAAGATGGGTGCAGTATTCGTTGTTTTACTCTGTATTGTAGGATGACACTAAGACTGGATACGTGGCCCTAACCCAAGGGGTATCCAAAACACTTGATCCTACCTTTCAATCGACAACAGAACCGGATATATGAGTCCCGGAACAATAATGATACAATTACCCGGTTGACACAAAACTTTGTAATTCAGTAATCTGTCAGTTTTGGAAACTATGTTATCAGTGAAACTGCCTGGTAGTAATTGACGTTACGTGTATTAGCATGAGTGCATGGAAGCCATAACGGACACCAGTCCCACGTCTATGAAGCGGTTAACGAGAGCCGGTAACCATCTTGCAGAGAAGCCAGGGAGGCGGCAACTGCTCAAACTCGAATCATAACACCGCAGCGAAATTAGCCCTGCCAGCCAACTTGGCCGAATTGGCGCCTAACTGCCTTGCCAACCGCTTCCGACCTGCCATTCAGTGTACAGGCGGTGCAGGATGCAACCTAATGAGCGCCCCCTGTTCAGATACACAAAGGCTTTAAGTTGACCCGCAAGTCTCCTTAATGTGCAACAGCAACGTTCATTGCCGACTTCTAAGGCTATAGTCGAAGGAATCAGTGTTTTTGTTGATTCTAGAGTAATGATTTTTTTTGTTTAGGTAATTGGCATTTCTCGCACTGTATATTTTCGCTTGTGTTAGCTAGGCGTATTTCGATGTACAACGGAAATAAATGTGTTTTTGTTTGCTTCTGTTTACACATAGTAAGTTGCGCGACCCGTTATCCAAGGTTTCATTTGAGCAGGTCCAGCGTTTGACGCCAGGGTCACGAAACGTGCTAGCGTAATAGTATTGCGTGTGACTGTTTGAATATTTTGCGAGTACTTTCCGATCAGATGTCTTTGCTGCTTAGATATTCTCCCAGATGAATCTGTACTCCTCATTGTCTGCCACATAACTGGAAGAGCATTTGGGTTTTACAGTGGTTTTTCTGCTTTCGGGAGGTGATCAACAACTTATAAGACATAGCCAAATGAAAATGACACAGGTGGAAGAAAGTAAAAAAAAAAAAAAAAAAAAAAAAAAAAACGGTTTACTACGAGGGTTGGAACTTTAATAGTGGCAACTATTTATTTACAGCTCGTACAAAATCGATACGTGTTTGAAAGGCGTAGTCACCAGCATTGTGCATAACCCGTTGCTAGCGATGTGGAAGTCGTAGGATACCCTTAGCAGTGCCAGTTGTGTTGACACTTAAAGCGACGCGGACTATTGCCCGACGTGTTTGTAGCAATTCTGAAGCGAATGCCGTGACGTATTTCCTTCAGTTTAGAAATCGAGTTGAATTCACGAGGGCTTAAGTCAGGGGAGTGAAGTAGGTGGTATAGCACTTGGCAGCCCATCAGTCAAACAAATCAGTAACAGCTTACACTGTACGTGCTTGAGGATTGTCCTGGAAAATGATGGTCAGGACCTGCAGAAAATGTTATCGTATATCTGTTTTGTACCAGCTTTAAATAAATAGTTGCTACTATTGAAGTTTCTACCCTCGCATTTCAAAAGTAATGGCCGTAGTTGTTAGCGCATTTATCCCATTGTATGACAAGATGATCAGTGCCCGTCTTTAGGTAGATAATTGTGAGAAGACATGCACCATTCGTAGACAGTATATCGAAAGCCACGAATGTCTTTTTTCAGGATCCCATAATATGGATATCGCGTGGTGGGAGATCAGAACTGTACGGAGGATATGTAAGTTTCCCAGCGAAACTTCTGAAATGTAGCCGAAATGACATTGTCAGCATGTGACACCGCGGCCATAGACAATCATAGTTCCTTTGACAAAGGCAAGCGCTTTTCCGTGAAGGCATTGACCGTTTCAGCCCAGATTAAGATAAATTTATTAATAGTTACGGCGATTACTTTTGAAATAATAATCAGTTTACTTACTTTTCTTCAACTGACTTGTTTTCATTTGACTGTCACTTATATTTTAATTGTTTATGCACTAGCATACTACCGATCCTGGATGCTTGAAGAGTATTGAATTCCAGTCCGCTTGAGACCTCTCGCAAAAGAGGCCTGATATTTAATCTTCTGTACATGTGCGTCGTTTTATTATATTGAAATGTTAATACTTGGGCCCTGTTTTTCCCTCTAACTTCATTGTTGTTATAGTTCTTCCCTGCACGAAATCTACAGTTCTGGTTCTCTTAGAGAATGCTAAGTTTTCCAAAACATAAATGCTTTTCTTTGAATGTAATTATTTCTTATATATAAAAATAAAAATAGGCTGCGTGTTAAACTTCAGATCACCACTTGCAGTTCCAAACTGTCAGAAAAATAATATCCATCTACCAATAATAAAGGAGGTAGCTCCTGTAACAGAAATTCTGTTACATTCTGAAACTTCTCATGATTTATGTAGCGCGGCGTGTTTTCGCTCTCTTGCTTCCAGATACTGAAATACACTAATAACAAAACAAAACAAAAAAAAAATCCATCACCCGGTTCCCATAACTCCTGAAGATAGACGTTGATTGCGGATATTGTTTCAAAGACACAGCCACTTTTACTGTTCATAGGTGTCACTAAACCCGCCGAAATATGTAAACAACTATGTATGACCAGCGTCTATTAGACGGAGAGGGTCCGACAGCCGATCAGTTACAGCCATTCCACCAGGAAGGAGGTACACCGCTCGTGTTGTCTGTAGTTCAACCGTGCTAAGACGGTCAATATCTCGGTTTGATGGCGTCCGCATTGTTACTTTGGGTCAGGAAGTGCTGTCAACAAGGGATGTTTCTAGGCGTCTCTGAGTGAACCAGAGCGATGTTGTTCGGACATGGAGCAGATACAGAGAGACAGGAACTGTCGATGACGTGCCTCGTGCAGGCCACCAAAGGACTGCTACTGCAGTGGATGATCGCTAACTATGCATTATGGCTTGGAGGAATCCGGCCAGCAACGCCACCATGTTGAATACTGCTTTTCGTGCAGCCACAGGATGTCGTGTTACGACTCAAGCTGTGCGCAGTAGGCGGCATGATGTGCAACTTCATTCCCGACGTCCATGACGCGGTCCATCTTTGCAACCACGACACCATGCAACACGGTACAGATGGGCACAACGACATGCCGAATGGCCCGCTCAGGATTGGCACCACATTCTCTTCACTGATGAGTGTCGCATATGCCTTCAACCCGACAATCGTTGGAGACGTGGTAGGAGGCAACCCGATTAGGCTGAAAGACACAGACGCACAGTCCAGCGAGTGCAGCAAAGTGCAGTTTCCCAGCTGTTTTGGGGTGGCATTAAGTGTGGCCGACGTACGCCGCTGGTGGTCATGGAAGGCGCCGTAATGGCTGTACGATACGTGAATGCCATCCTCCGACCGATGGAGCAATCATATCGGCAGCATATTGGTGAGGCATTTGTCTTCATAGACGGCAATTCGCGGCCCCCTCGTGCACATCTCGTGAGTGACTTCCTTCAGGATAACGACATCGCTCGACTAGAGTGACCAGCATGTTCCCCAGACATGCACCGTATCGAACATGCCTGGGATAGATTTAAAAGGGTTGTTTATGGACGATGTGACTCACCAACCACTCTGAGGGATCTACGCCAAATCGCTGTTGAGAAGTGGGACGATCTGGTTCAAAACTGCCTTGATGAACTTGTGGATAGTGTGCCACGACGAATACAGGCATGCATCAATCCAAGACTGGGTATTAGAGGTACCGGCGTGTACAGGAATCAGGACCACTACCCGTGAAGGTCTTGCAATATGTGGTTCTCATGACCAATAAAAAGGGCGGAAATGATATTTATATTGACCTCTGTTTCAATTTCCTGTCCAGTTTCCGGATGTCTCGGAACCGAGGTGATACAAAACTTTTTTGATGTGTGTAATTCAAAAATTAACTGCAATAAAAGTCTACGCATAGCGCTACGTGATTTATAACGTCTAATAATCAGTTATAGATCACAGTGATTGACGATACAGCATTCAGTATTCAGTTTTATATTGTCTTCATAGTTGGAGTGGCGTTCCGATTCTTCGGGAGAATTGTAGTCCTGCAGTCGCCGCACGCGCCGTCATGGACGGCTTCTTCTATCTTCCGGATACTGCATAGCGTCGCAGACATTCCCTCTACAACAGTTTTAGGACAAGCGAAATTCCCATACTTGTGATTTATACGTTCCCCATCTTTATCATTTGTAAGGGGAACGAAATTGAAGTTCTAATAGTTGTCATAGACAAACTTAATTTTAAAACATGTCATTGCACGTCTGCCGTTCCCAGGATACGAATTCACTAAATAGGCTCTTCATTCATATATTATACCATTAATTGCTTGTCCATTACCTAATTTACTTTAGACGTGCGTAGTGGGGGTCAATTTTCATCTACATGTATTTATTAGTTCTAAGTAACTTAAGTTACACTTGCTTTTAATATAATTCGCGCATTACTCTTACGTAACAAGACTCCTGTAAATGCCAACATACTCTTTCAGCCATTTGCAGTATTTCTGTTATGTAATGTAAGTATGTAATGGTTCTTCCTAATAGACGCGATAAATGTTTAAAACATCACTAGTTCACCATCTATCTTAAAGTAAGTGACAGCGATATTCACCCTTCAGGTTCTTTACGAGAAATCTGATCTAAAATAATGTACAGTTTCAACAACATGATCACCACATATTTTGCAACATATGTAAGCGCCTACAGCAATTTTGTTTATATTTATGATTACGTACAGCTGCAACAGATCAGCGATTCTATAATCAAAACTAGGCATGTGTCGCAGGAATTAAAAATTTGCTATCTCTTACATAACGTAAGCGCTAAAACTCTCTCTTGATTCATTCGTTAAACACTGAAATAATTAGGAAATGAATAACGCTCTTCCACTTCATGTGAATAGTTAACATGCTACCGTTAGTATCTAACTCTGCGTCAACAATACTTAGCTTAAAAGAAGTTCTTCCAGTTTTACTGTTGGTAATACAGTGAACCTATGTAACATAGAACGCTACACATTACTAAGTTCTTGTACCCTTTCAAACATATAAAAAATCGGAAAAGACCTTTCTGACTTAGTCAATCAGTAAAAGTAAAGAATTTGTTACTGCTAATTCCTTTACTCATTAGCACCACCATGCTCAGGTTCCCCATGGAAAATATCTTTTAAGGGGAAAAAGAAGAAGTAAAATAGTTATCATAAGTACAGGTATTATTGCCTCTTTTTGTTAATTACTTATCTTATCCACTATCACCTTTCCCAAAGGTTATCACACTCGGTAATTAAACATGTCACTCATCTCATAATAAAGATTACTCAGATATTTCTCCTTACACACTTAACACTAATACATCCTACTTAATCATATATTACAGCAACAAGAATAATTAATAATCTTACAACACAAAACATCCCCAGTCCTTTCAATGATTATCTTTTGTTATTTTTGAGGGACATCTCATGCATGATGATTTAGTTGCTCTTTACGCAAACGATACAACCTCCAACTGGACCTGGGCAGTAAACCCATTTCAAACTCTTCCTATCAGATTCATTAGTGGTTAACTTACTAGGTACATTTACTTACTGTACGGCAGGCCTCGAATGATTTCAGCCAACCCTTGACTGCACTTAATTTTCTTGTTTCTGAACATACCTTAACACTTCTCCTTTACTATAACGGTAATAAACATAGTTTCGCTGTCTCTTTTTGCTTTGTTTTAGTTATTGCTCGCGTAACAACTAACATATGAGATAAAATATGTTGCTACGAAAAGAGCCCTGAAATACCTTTTAGGGATGCTGTGCTGAGACTTTCTTTGGATCATTAAATTTCAACAAAACAAAATATATTATGTTCTTATTATTCTGGATCTGGCTTTCTATAAAAAAGTCATTGTTTCGTTACTGTAGCTCGCTATAAAGTTCATCATATCTTCCTTATTTCATAGTTATTGGAAAGGTTACTGAAAATTATTTCGTTATCAATACTGAGGTTACAGTACGCAACGTTTGTTAAACATCAAAATTTTGCAGTGGATTTTTGTTAACAGTAAAACACCAATACTTACCACGACTAACACGAGAACATGAGATTATTATCAGAGAAAAAGATGTTTTTAGTATAATGTTTGCCAGACCAGAACTACGCACAGCAAGATTTCTTTTATGTTATGAAGGTAAATTATCTTTTTGCACTGTTAATAATATATCATCCACAGCCCGCGTCCATCTGTAAAACATTATAAAATCTGCTGCTCTGCTGTGCAATTCCGAAAGCTGATAGAAATAATTTTAGTTCACTATTACCTGTCCCATTCTTTGCGGTATGATGTGGTTTCATTTAATGCAGTTTGAATGCGCCGCGGCAGCAGCTCGTTTGATCGTAGCGCAGCTCTGCACCGCGAATAATATTTAAATAGCTGAAAATGTCTTAAAGGGACGGGATAAAATACCAGGCAAGCTTATTACAAATCATAATGCAAGGTTTCACTAAGTAACTCTATTCAAAACATTTAGACAGATTAAATTATTACACACCTTTACAAATCAGTATCTAATGGCGTACATCTCTCAATCTTGACAGAAGAATGATACACAAGCATACAATATATAACGTCACGGGCTCTTCCTACTCACGTAACTTCAAGAAGACGAAAAAAAAAGTTTTGTCACTATTATTTATACCCGTTGTGACGTATTCTCATCTTTGTTTATTTAATAAGCATCGTCTGTGGCGGTTTCAGTACTCGCCGACACAGATATTATCTTTAAAAATCGCTACATAATTCTATACAAGTATAAAACATCACACAGAATGGTTTCTCTTTATTACATAAAATTCACACAATCGTTGTCCACGCAATTACAATCATCCAGTTCAATTACTCTTTTCTCCTTTTTTACCACATATAATATGTGTTTTGTTAGGAGACGTTACTAAGCCCCCTGGCAGCAATTGACTGGCGTTAAGAATGTTCAGCAATATGCTGCCACTAACGTCCATTTCGTCATTGTTTTTCACCTTGTTTGGAGTGTTCACTATTCACTTGTTTGCTCTTTTGCTGTATAGTTTTACTTACACTGTTTATGGTTTTCTCACACTTTGCGAGATGACCGTAAACCTAGTCCCAGGGTCATTACAGTTTTCTGGGCCCCCCATTCGGGCTATGTGCGGTCAGGAAACGTGGAAAAACTGCTCCGGAGCCATGGTCATCTCGCCTAGCTTGCGGTAAAACGCAGTCTGACTGTTCACCTTAATAGGTTGGCATTTATTAAATGTTCATAGATAAAGTGTCACACAGAAAGGCAATCATTAAATAGTTTTACAGTAGTATAATGACTTGTCTTTACAACTATTCACGACAAATGTTCTATCATGGCATGGCATTCGTGTCAGTTTGCTTCACTAATTTGACGAAAACATGTAACATATATCATCTAACAAATTAATATTTTGAGTTTATACACAGCAAACTAAAGAAAAAATGTTTGTACGTTATTAAGTGTTCAATAAATCATTGTCATGTTAGTACATTAACAGCGTAGTTAGTAATGTTCGGTTGAATGTCGACAATGTATGGAGGTGGCGGCGTAGCATCGTCTGGAACGTGGTGTGCCAACGACCGCTGGGGTAGACGTACTGCTCGCCATAACGGCGACGGCGTGTTGGGGTGGCGCCCGAGCAGTCGCGAACTGCGCCGAACCATTCAGCAATGTCGGCGTCTTCAGTTATTTCCCGCGACCGGCTGGCTGGCGGCACGGCGCCCGTCTCTGCTTCTCCGAATGGCTCCCGTCAAAACGCATGAAACAATATTCCACAACGGTGTACTGTCTTTAAGGATACAGATTATTAGTTGTGGAAGAAAATGCAACTTGGTTAAAAGCGTTTATTGTTCAGTAAGCCGTCGTTTCGCTGGTCTGCACATGATGCTTTGACGTGATAACAGGTTTCTTGTGGCTTCACAACTGAATCGCACTGTGACACTGGTATTTTGGGTTCGTCACACGCACATTGTACTACACACTTTCATTTGTTCTCGCGCTAGATACGCTTCCAGAGCGTCTCTCAACACGCTAAAATGTTTCGGTTCACACACACTAAATGTTTCCGTCGAGCGATGTTTGTTTGAATCGACTCCGAACGGATCACTAACTACCGTTTTTACACGCAGTAAATTTATTGTTCGTTAAGCACTGCACTATGACAGTCAGTCACTCAACACATTACTTATTCCGAGGTATATATTGGTGCAGATGCAACAATATTCCGTCCTGTCCTAGACTGTTTATGCATACAGTTTATTTTTAATGCATATCAACTGTTCTTTGCATAATCACTCTCATCTATAAGGAGTCCATTGTGTTTACCACGTCATTACACACTTTTAGTATTGTTACTAGGCATATATGACCTTTTTTTATAATTATTTAAAGGTGTGTGATTTTTGGTACATAGTTTTCTTTTCCTTTTTCGGTCTAGCTTACCAGGTTATCACCCATCTAGCAAACATATTTTACCATGTGCGTGACAGCTGGACTTGTGCATATTGCTCAATAAATACTTCATTTCGTGTTAGTATTGTTTTATCTGCCCTACAGGACTACAGTGTAGTTTCCGCGTAGATTGACTTGATTCGCATCCCGCGTAATTAATATTCAAGGACGTGTACCAAGTACTCGGGCTTCAATTGAAGCATCGGTACATACAAAGTGTAGGTTACGTGAATGGGTTTGTGTTTGAATTCTGCTCCAGTGTCGTTCTCAAAGCACTATTGGCAGTAACATTACATCACATAATTGTACTACGAAGTCATTTTTTGTCCAGTAGAGACTCTTTCTCAGGGTTCCTTAATTCTAACACAATTACACCTGTTACATTACTATATGAAATCTCACCATTAATTGTACATACTTATCTACAAATGAAAAATGATTCAAAAAATTATTCATAACCTTGTCAACAAAAAGATTGTCATTGGTTGAAGAGCATATAGTACATTACTGACACTAATTGTCTGAAAACAAAGTCTTCAATTTGCATGCTATTGCTCAGTTTAATGATTCTACTTTCATGCTATGCTTACCTATTAAATATCTTGCTTTCTCAAAATTTTTAATACACACAAATTCTTTCTTAAAGCTAACATACTTATACTCCAAAACACAATTGAAATCTTCTTACTGCTACTATTTACATCTGACAGGTCATTAAATAAATAATTTTACCATCCCACTGTAACACCTTCTGAATCTGTTTAGCCACTACTTCCCTCCTCGACCAACGGATGGAGTAAGATGCGCGACAGTACGTTTTGTGGGGCATCACCTGTATGTGATAGTGGTATCCCTTAATTATTCCTGGCCGCTAGGGAAATACCATGGTATATTTCGATAGCATCTACATCTACATCCACACTCCGCAAGCCACCGGACGGTGTGTGGCGGAGGGTGCCTTGAATACCTCTATCGGTTCTCCCTTATATTCCTATCTCGTTTTGTTCGTGAAAGAAGGATTGTCGGTATGCCTCTTTGAGGGCTCTACTCTCTCTGATTTTATCCTCATGGTCTCTTCGCGAGATAGACGTAGGAGGGAGCAATATACTGCTTGACTCTTCCGTGAGGGTATGTTCTCGAGACTTCTTCAAAAGCCCGTACCGAGCTACTGAGCGTCTCTCCTGCAGAGTCTTCCACTGGAGTTTATCTAACATCTCCGTAACGCTTTCGCGATTACTAAATAATCCTGTAACGGAGCGCGCTGCTCTCCGTTGGATCTTCTCTATCTCTTCTATCAACCCTATCTGGTACGGATCCCACACTGCTGAGCGGTATTCAAGCAGTGGGCGAACAAGCGTACTGTAACGTACTTCCATTGTTTTCGGATTGCATTTCCTTAGGATTCGTCCAATGAATCTCAGTCTGGCATCTGCTTTACCGACGATCAACTTTATATGATCATTCTATTTTAAATCACTCCTAATGCATACTCCCAGATAATTAATGGAATTAACTGCTTCCAGTTGCTGACCTGCTATATTGTAGGTAAATGATAAGGAATCTTTCCTTCTATGTATTCACAGCACATTACCCTTGTCTACATTGAGATTAAATTGCCATTCCCTGCTCCATACGTCAATTCGCTGCAGATCCTCCTGTATTTCAGTACAATTTTCCATTGTTACAACCTCTCGATATACCACAGAATCATCCGCAAAAAAGCCTCAGTGAACTTCCGATGTTATCCACAAGGTCATTTATGTATATTGTGAATAGCAACGGTACTAAAACACTCCCCTATGGCACACCTGAAATCACTCTTACTTCGAAAGACTTCTCTCCATTGAGAATGACATGCTGTGTTCTGTTATCTAGGAACTCTTCAATCCTATCACACAATTGGTCTGATAGTCCATATGCTCTTACTTCGTTCATTAAACGACTGCGGGGAACTGTATCGAACGCCTTGCGGAAGTCAAGAAACACGGCTTCTACCTGGGAACACATGTGTATGTCCCCTGAGTCTCGTGGACGAATAGCGGGGGCTGCGTTATCTGTTGCTTTTGTACGTTGCTTAAGCTTTCAGGTTCCTATACTTTGGTTTGAAATGCATCAACATTTGTTTCAAAATTTCTATCTTCAATACTAGGGTAATAGAGACCTGTTTCATGTGAACAATCATCTAGGTGTAGTAGCCAGAGGTTCCTACATTTGATATTAATTCGGTTGCAACATGGCACAAGTACCTCCTCCGAATTCATCACAGACAACTCATTACTCCTACCTTTATTAACTATGTTTAGTTTTTCCGAGGAGAGGTCGATCACTGCGTCCCTCTCACGGAGAAAATCTACTCCCAGAATGCAGGCCACCTTTAACCCTTAAACAATGAGGAACGAGCTCACTATGGTTTCGCCCTCCTTACAAATCTCTACCTGCACCTGGTACTTAACTAGTTGGCTCTGTGCACTTATAGCTCCAGACACCTTGCAATTATTAACCGGGAAAGTCGGTATGCTACGTCACTTCCCCAGCGCTTTAAACAATTCTGTACTCATTACACTCACTGAGGCACCTGTGTCGATGATTATATTCACTGCAACATCATTGATTTTCGCTTCTATTATGGTTTGCACATTTTCGTTGCTATCTTTATTACATTCATGGGGTTCTGTCAATAGATCTTGCTCCATACTGTTACCGTCGTTGTATCGCAGCATATGTATTCCAGGCATATTATTGTCATTCGTGTTTCTCTCACTCCACCCCTCGGCCAGCGACGGAGAACATATCGTGGCCGATTCTAATTTCTTGGACGGCTTGCTTGCGAGGTACTTGGACGGCTATTGTCCGCGACCTCTACTATGTGTACGTTTTGATTTGTAGGCCGCCACGACTTCACATTAGGTGCGTTTTGCAGTGGTGGTCTGTTGTTATCGTAGCGGTCATTACCTGGCCGTTCTGGGCTTGGTAGTTGATTCTGATTCCAATTGCGATTAATGTCGCTGTAATTTCTATGCCACTGACCTCGCGCATTTTTCCAGCGGTTGGTCCCGGTCGGTCCGGAATCGTACCGGTCATCAAATCGATGCTTTTTTTTTATGGGATGGCTGCCCATAGCCGTTCTGACATATTATGTCTCTTGGTGAGATAGGCTCATCCTAGGAGCGCGTCTTGTTTATATACTTCTCGAAATACTGTCTCAGATTCCCAAGACGGGGGGAGTACGGTTCGGGATTGTATACTTCTCTTCTTAGCCGCTCAGTACTTCGCCAAAAACGCCCTTTCGAACTGTTCATACGTCATGCAGCTGTCTGCTATTTCCGTAACCCACAGCTCTGCATCACCCTGAATGTATGGCATTACGTATTGAATTTTCTGTGCTTCTTTCCACACACTGGGCAAGATATTTTTAAAGCTTTTTATGAATACTACTGGGTGTACTGACTTCCGTTCAGTAGTAGGCCTAAACGTTTGAAACTGCCTATTTTTCATCAAACTTACTTCAATCAATATTTTTGGACTATATTGGTTTGCTCCTGGGACATAGGCTGTGTGCTCCGAACCGAAGCTACAGGTCTTAGCATTATCGCCTAAAGATGCATCATTGTTGCGTCGCTCATAAGTTTGTGCGTTGCCGAAAACATTGGCTAGGAGACATAGTTTCATGTTCAAGATGTTTGCTGCTCTGTGCTAAACTCTTTTCCAAGTCGGTTATCCGTTTGGTGATATTCATTTGCCACTGCGGAATATCCTCCTTGAGTATTTGTTTGATGGTTTGCATGTCGTTCTGTACTTGACTATTTACTACGGTACTGTCTACCATATATGCTTGTACCTTACAATCAATATTTTTGTCGATCTCGCTCTCCTTCGCTTCTAGCTATGAGTTGAATTCGGTTTCAACTTTAGTCGCTTGTTCATTCCACTTCTGCTCTACAAGCGGTGTGGAATCTATTTCTAGCTTTTCTAATCAGTTGTGCAAGACACCTATCTCGTCTTCAATGTTAGTGTTTGCTACTTGCAGGTTGTTGACCTGTATAGTCCTGCACTGGCTTCGGTATCGACTCATAATTCTGTTTCATACAGGCAATCTCTTTTTTCATAATTTCTAACGATTGCACAAGTTGCTGGTCACGCTCAGCATATTGGCGATCTCGCTCAGCTTGCTGGCGATCCAGCCCAGCAGAATGATACACAAGCATACAATATCACGTCACAGGCTCTTCCTACTCACGTAACTACAACAAGACGACAGAGAAATTAATGTTCGTTCTGTACACTAGTCATATATTCGCATCTTTGTTTGATACTTAATAAGTATCGTCTGTGGCGTTTTCAGTACTAGCCGACACAGATATTATCTAAATAAAAAAATCGGTACACAATTCTATACAAATATAAAATATGACACATAATGCTTTCTCTTTACTACATAAAATTCACACAATCGTTGTCCACGCAATTACAATCATCCAGTTCAATTACTCTTTTCTCCTTTTTTACCACATATAATATGTGTTTTGTTAGGAGACGTTACGGTACATTTACTTACTCTAAGGCAGGCCTGGAATGATTTCAGCCAACCCTTGACTGCACTTAATTTTCTTGTTTCTGGTCATACTTTAACACTTCTCCTTTACTGTAACGGTAATAAACATTTCCAGAGGAACCCCAGTTATTCCAATATCGGTTGTCACCGTTTGGTTTCCCATCATTATTACTGGAGGGATAATCATAGTCGCTGAAAGACCATTTCCGTGTCTATTACTACACTGATTCTTTCCCGCATATTTCTGGGAATATCCGTTTCCACCTGCTTTAGCTCCATAGATTTCCCCCATATATATGCTTTTTTTCTATCTCATCTCATTGTTGTAAATAATCAAACAATTCTTGTGTGTCACTGAGATCGCTACCCGCTACTTTTTCTCCTTTGGAATAGGGCACCCTTCTTATTAATATGTCTACGAGGTGCTTGCAACTTAACGGATCTTCCAAGTATTTGGTTAAATTCATCTGCCTTTCAATGTACTTTCTGTTCCCCATATTTATTAGTGCACTCTCCAGAACATAGAAATTTTACACTTACTCTACTTTGAGCACTTACTGATCAAAAACAGTTCTCGCATTTGCGACTTGGAGTTCATCAAAAGTTTCGTAATTGTCTTCGGAGATAAAACCCCAAGATTCTACATAGATTCACAGGTAACCAACAACGAATCTTATTTTATACTGCTCGAACCACCCTTTTCGGAATACACATGGGAAGACTCTGAAAATATTACAGGACGTAGTTCCCCGATAGCTCTTAAGGAGAAAACTTCGTGTAATTTTAATTCTTTTAGTTCTGACGCACCTTACTTTACGAAAGTTATTACATTTAAACCTGGTTCTTTAGATATCTCTAATTGCTTCTTCATCAGTTGTCTGCTGAGGCACGCGATGTTATCGAAATAAGTTATACAGCATTCGACTACCTTTACTCTTTAGTTAATTTTTGATTATGATTCCTGAATTTTACCATAATAGGTGTCAACAAAGGACTTCGTCTCAGCATCCATTGTTCCACATTTGCTACCCACTCCTTCGACCGGTTCACTTACTTCATATTTCACTTGACTTACATTATTTGTTAAGGTTTCAATTACAACAGGTTAATTCCTATATGCTAATTCACATGAATTATTTACGACGTTCTCGGAAGTACCTGGTACAATGCGCCAATTCATTTGGTACTGAGATGTGGCATTTCTCTGTTGGAATGACCATCTTTAGTTCGGCAAAATTGGGCTGTCAGCGGTGCTTACCTTTCACAATTTGTTGGTTATATGGCGGAAATTCACAAGTCAAGTGGCTGTTTCCACTAAAAGATACAGTCTAACGGTCTGTGGTCACAAACGTTTCACAATGAATATGAATAACAGACGAGGCCGATGAGAATCCTCAATGCCTATTAAGCAGTAGCATAATCGTCATGTATAGAAACTTTGCTATGAGACGACATTACAACAACCATACAGATAAAAATTGACATTGAAAGACCAAAAAGTTACAACCATCGACAAACGAAGTTTATTACATATTTGTAAATCAAAAAGCACTATGTGCCAAATTTGCACTGGTGGAGCTTGTGAAGAAAGTTAATTGAATTTATGAAGTCGAACGCATTATTCCACTGTTAGCTGCAACCATTTTCGGTGGATCTGAACGCATAGCACAGAAAGTTTATACATTTCTGCGAAGTACGTTGGTTAGTCAAGGGGCAGGCCTGCAACTATTTAGGATTTTAAAATTTGCTGTTCTCGAATATATGAAGGAAAAAGAAGTGCAGGGACGAATGTTAGAATATCCAGAATAGATTGCGGATCTCACATTGTAAGTTAACTTGACTGCATGATGCATTTGAAACGAAAATCGCAGTGTAGAATGGGCAAAGTCTGAGAAGAAACTCAGTCCCTTTCCCTATACTCGCTGGCTTAAAGAAAAAGAGAGTTTTAAAAAATTCATTGTGGCTTGGCAGAATTACGAATACAGTCTGCCAAACGTTTTGAGGACACTGCCAATCTTACATCTGTTATAGAACTGTTTTCGAGACATTTCGCCATTTCAGTTGAAAGCGTTGCTGTGTATGTGCAGGTGTAACTAACTGATGTGCAATATACTCCCAGTTTTACGGGAAATACTTTTTACTTTAAAATTGTTCAAGATGTCTTCATTGCTCTCCTCAAGAACAGTGTCCACGTCTGCGTAATGAGTTTACAAACGCGATAAAATATATGGTTCAAAACATGTGCGTGAAAGGCTTTTTTTCGAATATGAATGTAAATAAGTGATGATAACGTGGCAAACTGTTTGCGAAAATCTGTGGAATTGTCTCCATCTGCCATTATGCCGACTGTTTGTACCACAAAACTTTGGTTCTCGTACATGGGGCGACTGCGTGCCATCTAAACACAGAGCATTCGCCCTTTGTCCCACTTCTCCTCCCCCCCCCCCCCCCTCCCACACAGTGTGATGCGGCACTGGGAGCAGTGTGCTGTCTGGCTGAGCACTATGACATGCCTGCCAGGGCAGGGCTCATGAGGCGCACTCCTGGGCACCCCTGCCTTTAATTACCTGTTATCTTCCTGTAAATGACTCATCAGATCTGAAATTTGTTATTGGAGAGCTATAAAGTTTGGTGACCCAAGACGATGTTAACGTTTACGTTCAATGCAAGAAAAAGATTTGTTTGATGATAACAGTGGTAACTGGACGTCTTAGAGAAATATTAGATTGCAGACTGGACATGTAGAAATAAAAATGTATAAATGATAGCATTCTGACAACGCATGATAGCTGCTGCACCTCAATGGCTGGTGAGATTAATTAATCCGAAACTAGTAAAACAATTTCAACGGTGCACAGTTAAAAGTACATTATTGTAGCTATCTGAATTGGTCCATGTGTCGATTGTGATTAGAAATGAACAAACTGAGTTTTATGCTGTAATTAAATAATTTCATTAAAAGGGCTGGACTGCCACATTAATCAAAACCGAATTGGATGAAGTTCACATGAACTCTGCACCATAAGACTATTTACTTCTGGAATGAGATTTTCACTCTGCAGCGGAGTGTGCGCTGATATGAAACTTACTGGCGGATTAAAACTGTGTGCCGGACTGAGACTCGAACTCAGGACCTTGGCCTTTTGACCGTAATTGCTCTACAATCTGAGTTACCCAAGCATGACTCATGCCCCGCCGTCACAATATCCTTTCTTTCGGGAGTGCTAGTTCTGCAAGGTTCGCGAAAGAGCTTCTGTAAAGTTTAGAAGGTAGGAAGGCGAGATACTGACAGAAGTAAAGTTGTGAGGGCAGGGCGTGAGTCGTGCTTGGGTAGCTCAGGTGGTAGAGCACCTTGCCCGCGAAAAGCCAAGGTCTCGAGTTCGAGTATCGGCCCGTCACACAGTTTTAATCTGCCAGGAAGTTTCATATCAGCTCACACTTCGCTGCAGAGATAAAATCTCAATCTGGAAACATCCCGCAGGCTGCACCACGGCGGCTCTTTCCCATCACTTACGATCTTGCTTAGCACATACTCATCTAACGCATATGGTACGATGGTTTTGAACTTTGTCCACTGATCCTCAACACTATCTGTCCTTGAGACAAAACTTTTGTGCTGAGCCGTCAGGTACTCTGTAATCTGCTTTTTGTCACTTTTGCTACACAGAAAAATCTTCCTACCTTTTTAAAATTTCTATTTACGGTTGAAATCATCGACGCAGTAACCGCTTTATGATCGCTAATTCCCTGTTCTGCGTTAACTGTTTCAAATAGTTCAGGTCTGTTTGTCACCAGAAGGTCTAATACGTTTTCACCACGAGTCGGTTCTCTGTTTAACTGCTCAAGGTACTTTTCAGATAATGCACTTAAAAAAATTTCACTCGATTCTTCGTCACTGTCACCCGTTATGAACGTTTGAGTCTCCCAGTCTATATGCGGCAAATTAATATCTCCACCCAGAACTATAACATGGTGGGGAAATCGACACGAAATATTTTCCAAATTATCCTTCAGGTGCTCAGCCACAACAGCTGCTGAGTCAGGGGGCCTCTAGAGACATCCAATTACCATGTCTGAGCCTGCTTTAAACGTGACCTTCACCCAAATTATTTCACATTTCGGATCTCCATCAATTTCCTTCGATACTATTGCACTTCTTATCGCTATAAACACTCCTCCCCCTTCACTGTCCAGCCTGTCTCTGCGGCATACATTCCAATCTGAGTTTAGGATTTCATTACTACACTCCTGGAAATTGAAATAAGAACACCGTGAATTCATTGTCCCAGGAAGGGGAAACTTTATTGACACATTCCTGGGGTCAGATACATTACATGATCACACTGACAGAACCACAGGCACACAGACACAGGCAACAGAGCATGCACAATGTCGGCACTAGTACAGTGTATATCCACCTTTCGCAGCAATGCAGGCTGTTATTCTCCCATGGAGACGATCGTAGAGATGTTGGATGTAGTCCTGTGGAACGGCTTGCCATGCCATTTCCACCTCGCGCCTCAGTTGGACCAGCGTTCGTGCTGGACGTGCAGACCGCGTGAGACGACGCTTCATCCAGTCCGAAACATGCTCCATGGGGGACAGATCCGGAGATCTTGCTGGCCAGGGTAGTTGACTTACACCTTCTAGAGCGCGTTGGGTGGCACGGGATATATGCGGACGTGCATTGTCCTGTTGGAACAGCAAGTTCCCTTGCCGGTCTAGGAATGGTAGAACGATGGGTTCGATGACGGTTTGGATGTACCGTGCACTATTCAGTGTCCCCTCGACGATCACCAGAGGTGTACGGCCAGTTTAGGAGATCGCTGCCCACACCATGATGCCGGGTGTTGGCCCTGTGTGCCTCGGTCGTATGCAGTCCTGATTGTGGCGCTCACCTGCACGGCGCCAAACACTCATACGACCATCACTGGCACCAAGGCAGAAGCGACTCTCATCGCTGAAGACGACACGTCTCCATTCGCCCCTCCATTCACGCCTGTCGCGACACCACTGGAGGCGGGCTGCACGATGTTGGGGCGTGAGCAGAAGACGGCCTAACGGTGTGTGCGGGACCGTAGCCCAGGTTCATGGAGACGGTTGCGAATGGTCCTCGCCGATACCCCAGGAGCAACAGTGTCCCTAATTTTCTGGGAAGTGGCGGTGCGGTCCCCTACGGCACTGCGTAGGATCCTACGGTCTTGGCATGTATCCGTGCGTCGCTGCGGTCCGGTCCCAGGTCGACGGGCACGTACACCTTCCGCCGACCACTGGCGACAACATCGATGTACTGTGGAGACCTCACGCCCCACGTGTTGAGCAATTTGGCGGTACGTCCACCCGGCCTCCCGCATGCCCACTATACGCCCTCGCTCAAAGTCCGTCAACTGCACACACGGTTCACGTCCACGCTGTCGCGGCATGCTATCAGTGTTAAAGACTGCGATGGAGCTCCGTATGCCACGGCAAACTGGCTGGCACTGACGGCGGCGGTGCACAAATGCTGCGCAGCTAGCGCCATTCGACGGCCAACACCGCGGTTCCTGGTGTGTCCGCTGTGCCGTGCGTGTGATCATTGCTTGTACAGCCCTCTCGCAGTGTCCGGAGCAAGTATGGTGGGTCTGACACACCGGTATCAGTGTGTTCTTTTTTCCATTTCCAGGAGTGTATTTACGTCTGGTTTCAGCCAACTTTCTATCCATAGTACTATGTGGGTATTGTGATCGTTTATTAATGAGAGCAGTTCTGGGACCTTTCTATAGACGCTCCTGCAGTTTACTATTAGCACATTAATATTGTTATTCTCTGTTGCAGTTTGCCTACTCCAATCTTGCCGCGTCTCAGGAGGCGTCTTGTCGGGCTAGGGAGTGAATTCTCTAAACTAAAAAATCCACATATGCACTCCACACGTACTCCGCTACCCTTGTAGCTGCTTCCTGCGTGTAGTGAACGCCTGACCTATTCAGGGGGACACTACATTTCTCCACTCGATAGCGGAGGTCGAGAGATTTACACCCCAGATCTCCGCAGAATCGTCTGAGCCTCTGGTTTAAGCCTTCTACTCGCCTCCAAATCAGAGGACCGCGATCGGTTCTGGGAACGATACTACAAATAGTTAGCTCTGATTCCACCCCACGAGCGAGGCTTTCCGCCTTCATCAACTCCGCCAACCGCCTGTATGAATTGAGGATGACCTCTGAACCCAGACGACAGGAGTCATTGGTGCCGACATGAGCAACGAAAATGGTTCAAATGGCTCTGAGCACTATGCGACTCAACTTCTGAGGTCATTAGTCGCCTAGAACTTAGAACTAATTAAAACTAACTAACCTAAGGACATCACACACATCCATGCCCGAGGCACGATTCGAACCTGCGACCGGACCGGTCGCTCGGTTCCAGACTGTAGCGCCCATAACCGCACGGCCACTCCGGACGGCTACATGAGCAACAATTTGCAGTCGGGTGCACCCAGTGCTCTCTATCGCCGCCGACAGGGCCTCCTCCACATCTCGGATGAGACCCCCCGGCAAGCAGAGTGAACACTGGCCTTCTTCCCCGACCTTTCCGCTATTTCCCTAACGGGCTCCATCACCCGCCTAACGTTGGAGCTCCCAATAACTAATAAACCCCTTCCACCGTGTGCCTGCTCGGACCTTGGTGAATTAGCGGCCACATGTCCACTCACAGGCAAAGCGGGCGACGCCAGACGGCCAGCTTCCACATTGACCCTCCGCCTCGTGCGCCGCGACCGCCGCTGAACCCGCCATTCCCCTTGGGGGGAGGGTGGCCCAACCGCACCCGGTACCCTCGATGATGGCTCGACAGCAACGATTGTGGGCGAAGCATGTAACACCTGGGGTGTACCATGCGACGCACCAGACTCCCCACTGCTGCTACACTGCGAGGCAGCAGCCTGAAGACGGCTGACCGCGACCATCAACACGTTCAGCTGCTCGCGAACAGTGGCCAGCTCCTCCTGCGTCCGTACACAGCAGTCACACTTCCAACAATGCAATCCAGTATTGCAATAAGTCAGAATATGCTGCATCACATTCTGAAAGAAACTTCTTGAACTTTCGGTGTTGAAAAGAAGAATGAGATCTCATAAAATTAATCAGCTGCACCAAGCTGTCCATCACTTCTTTCAGTGTAGCACTGAGTTTTCCACAAAGTGGAGTCTGATGAATTATACACTGATACGATATTAGACGTGGATTCTGATCCCTGACATTTTTTCAACACGTTTTTCTTTACCAATCAACGTTGAGGCGTCGTCAGTTGAAAGCGACACTATTTTGTCATAACGAATGTTGGAATTATTAATAAATTCGTCAAAAGCTTTGAATAAATATTCTCCTCGAGTGTTACTTTTCAAAGGCAATACTGCCAGCAATTCTTCCTTGAATATCTTATTTTCAATGTCGAAAAATTTCACGAAAATAGATATTTGTTTATCATCAACAATGTCACATGATTCGTTAAGTGCATGGTGTCTTTTCCAAAAGTTCAAGCAGGGATCTTTTAATATCAGTAGCTAAAATTTCCGTTCTTCTTGTATTACTTCTTGCCGACATTGGAATACTTTGAATTGCAGCGACAACATCTTTTTTTCCTTCAAAAAGTGCTGAGGTTACTTCCAACATACATTCTTTCATTATTTTAGAATCTGAAAATGGTTTTTGGTGTTTACTAAGTGTGCAGCACACGTAACGCTGCTTCTGCCGATTTTTCTTGCTCACTTATGCAGCGAACCAGCAATTGCGTGTTTTTTGTAAGGAATTAGATATTCCTGTAATTTAAATCTAAATTTTATCGTAATAAGTTACAAAGCAGTTATACATATCACATTTATACATTTTCTAATAGTATTATATTACCTGTAGTTTTTCTTTACGAGCCTCACTGCCAAGAGGAAAGATTTTGTGGAATTGCTGATGAGTTGTTTCATAGTGTCGCTTTAAATTGCCCCTTTTAATAACAGCGACAGTTTTATTACATATTAAGCAAACTGGAACCGCTTGAGTCCTATCAGGCAGCGTAAAACAATATTGTTCAGTCCATTCAGTCAAAAATCTCCTGATTTCAGTGTCCACTTATCGCTTTTTAGGAACCGTTATTAATGTAGGTATGTATGTACGAAAAGGTTTTTCACACGACAAATTGTAAAACAAATGAATAATTGCTTTGCGGCCTGCGTGCGATTGACAAAACGAAGTAAAGACCGAACGCTCACTGTGCTCTCTTTGACTAAAACTACAGGTTCGGACATGTTTAACAAATGAACAAGTGAGCAGTGGCACGTGGTGCGAGGCGGTACTCGTAGCGAAAAATGGAATGAAATGGATCTACTCGACTAAATGATTTGCTAATCTACTCGACGAAATTTTTGTTTTTCAGACACGTTTGGTTACTAAATTACTTAGTACTCGACTAAATTACTAGCTTAGTGCGACGTCGAACTGTATTTAAGTGGCGGTCCGAGGTTCGACCTTCCGCGGTCCGTGTACGGTCTATGATATGGTAAAGCAAGACTGCCGAATAAAATTCCGTGTGGTTGCTGAGACTGTAGTCATTTCAAATGAACGAATGCATAAAATGCTGCTCAGAAAATTGACTATGAAGAAGTTAAAGTATGTGATCAAAAGTATCCGGACACTCCAAAAAAATACGTTTTTCATATTAGATGCATTGTGCTGCCACCTACTGCCAGGTACTACATATCAACAACTTCAGTAATCATTAGATATCGTGAGAAAGCAGAATGTGGGGCGCCGCGTAGCTCATGAACTTCGAACGTGGTCAGATTGGGTGTCACTTCCGTCATAAGTATGTACGCGAGATTTTCACACTCCTAAACGTCCCTAGGTCCACTGTTTCCGATGTGATAAGGAAGCGGAAACGTGAAGGGGCATGTACAGCACAAAAGCGTACAGGCCGACCTCGTCTGTTGACTAAGAGAGACTGCCGACAATTGAATAGGGTCGTAATGTGTGATAGGCAGACAACTACCCAGACCATCACACAGGAATTCCTAACTGCATCAGGATCCACTGCAAGTATGACGGCAGTTAGGCGGGAGGTCAGAAAACTTGTATTTCATAGTCGAGCGGCTCATCATAAGCCACACATCACGCCAGTAAATTCCAAACGACACCTGGCCTGGTGTAAGGAGAGCAGTCATTGGACGATTGAGCGGTGAAAAACGTTGTGCGGAGTCACGAATCACGGAATGTGGGGATCTCATGGCAGGGTGTGAGTATGGCGAATGCCCGGTGAACGTCATCTGCCATAGTGTGTAATGCCAACAGTAAAATTCGGAGTGGTGGTGTCACGGTGTAGTCGTGTTTTTCATGGAGGGGGCTTGCACTCCTTGTTGTTTTGCGTGGTACTATCACAGCGCAGGCCTTTATTGATGTTTTAAGTACCTTCTTGCTTATCACTGTTGAAGAGCAATTCGGGGACAGCGACTGCATCTTTCAACATGATCGACTACCTGTTCATAATGCACGGCCTGTGGCGGAGTGGTTACACGACTATAACATCCTTGTAATAGACTGGCCCACACAGAGTCATGACCTGAATCCTATAGAACACCTTTGGGATGTTTTGGAACGCCGATTTCGTGCGTGGAGTCACCGACCGACATCGATACCTCTCTTCAGTGCAGCACTCCGTGAAGAATGGGCTGCCATTCCCCAAGAAATTTTCCAGAACCTGATTGAACCTATGCTTGCGAGTGTGGAAGCTGTCATCAAGGTCACAGGTGGGTCAACACCATTTTGAATTCCATTATTACCGACTGAGGGCGCCACGAACTTGTAAGTCATTTTGAGCCAGAAGTTCGGATACTTTTGATTACATAGTGTATGTGCAAGTTGGATGTCGCGAACGCTCGCAGCTGACCACAAGTGCACCCGATACAGGATTTCAACTCTATGTCTCACAATGTTGAATCTCGATCAGCACGATTTTCTGCACCAATTTGTGATTGTTGATGAAACCTGAATTCTTTGTTACCCACCAGAGTCAAAATGGCACTCAAAACAAGGACAAAAGCTGGCTAAAGTGCACCAAACAAGATGAAGACTATTTTGTCAGCTGGTATGGTGATGGCTACATTTCTTTGGGATACTCAAGGAATAATCCTCATAGATTACTTGGAAAAGACAGAACTATGACTGGGCCCTTCTACACTTCGTTGTAGTCTCGTTTGTAAGGTACGCAGAAGAATGCTTTTCCACCAGGACAATGCACCATCCTGCAAGTGAGGTATAACAATGTTGAAAACGAATGAAATGGGCTTTGAACTCGTACCTCATTCACCCTGCTCACCATACTTAGCCTCAAGTGACATTTTTCTGTTCCCGAACTTGATAGTTCGGGAACAGATGGGAAGAAATCTTCATTAAATGTGGAAGTGGTGGTAGCAGTATTTTGCAGAGTTTGATAGAACCTCGTTTCCCACATGAAATGAAAGAGCTCCAGCTGGGCCAACCGTATATCTCTCAAAGGAGACTATGTCGAGAAGTGAGTTGTTTGCGAAACAAACATTTTTTCTTGCTTTTTTACCAGACTTATCAAACGACCCTCGAGCACCTGTTAGCGAGGGAAGATGCGATGTTCTACCAACCGAGAGCGGAAGCTGCGCTTCCCTTTAATTTATCGGTGGCACAGCAGAGCAGTTTTAATTTCAAGGAACCGCAACACCAGAGCAGCGCGGCGTATCGAGCGGTCGCGGTTGTAACGCGCAGAATGACACAATGCGGCGGCCCCAGGCGGTGGGTGGCTGCTGAGCACAAACCAGCGGGAAACACTCTGCGCGTCAGCTCGCGGCCACCCCCACCCCCTCGCTCCCCTTCCAGCCCGCTCACAGATCGCAGCCGCCCCGAGAGCAGGGTGCACAGTATGTTTCACGGGGAACAGTAAATGTTATAGTAGCATAATTCGAATAAAATAGCTTTCCAACTTTTATTGTTTACTAGCCCGACAACACTTCCCTCTGGCTCAGTCTGCTTAAATGGGAAAGAAGTGAAAGAAAACACAGACGTTTCTAATTTGATATGGGAACTGGATATACTACCTGATCTCCCTCTCTCTCTCGTGTCTCTGCCCCTTTCTTTGTCCATCTGATCCTCCTCCTCCTTCCCCCCTTCACTCTCCATCTCCTTCTGACTGCTCTCTCCTTGTCTCAGTCCATCACTTCCTCCCTCTTTCTCTCTTCATCTTCTCTGTTCATCCTGTATCTTCATCGCTCCCTGTCCTTCTTCCCCTTTCCTACGTCTATTTACTCCCACTCCTCTGTCCATCTCCTCTTAACACCCTCTCACTGCGCGGGGTGGCACAGTGGTTAACACGATGGACTGGCATTCGGGAGGACGACGGTTCAAACCCCAATCCGATCATTCTAATTTAGATTTTCTTTGAGTTTCCTAAAATCACTTCAGGAAAATGCCGGGATGACTCCTTTGAAAGGGTGCGGCCGATATCCTTCTCCATCCCTCTCTAATCCAATGGGGCCTATGACTCCACTGTTTTGTCCCTCCCCCAAATCACCCAACCAACCCACAATCTCTCTGACCTTGGGCCTCGTTTATTATTACTGCAAAGACAGATTCTGTAGCAGTATTGTAATCAAAAACCAAGAAGCTATAAATACAGCTATACTGTTCGCTAACAACGTTTCACTATTGTACATTTTGTATATCTATTTATATATTCAAAGGTATATATCTGTATGTGACCAAACGTTTACTTCAGTAACGTGTAAAAATCTGAAGTAAATCGAAAAGGTAAAGTTAGTGATTTTTGGTAACAGTTTTTCTGTTTATGTATTAGAACACAATGTAGACATTATATTTATTAAAAACATACATATGTTAAGGAATTAGATATCTATAGCACACCCATATTAGAGTTCAATGTTGTGTCAAGATGTCGAACCTTTTGTTTAAGTACTTTCGAACATTAACGATTTTGAACATACCAACATTTACATTTTTGTAACGTGTCCACTTTTATTACATGTATACTATATGGTGTTTGTACCATTACCTCCTTTCTGTATAATTGTTGTGGAATAAAATAAATTTCGTTATTCCGCATAAGTCAATGCCGATTGCTATGTCTGGTTTTAAATGCATGCGCAGGCGTCACTCGTATCCTGCAGCGACGATAATGTAAAGTAACAGTTTAAATTCTGAATATAGTTAATGGAACGCACGTATATGTCGAGTGCGAGGTAGCGTGACTTAATCTGAATACGCAGGTAAAACGTTATTTCTTATTAGTGGAAATGTTACGCTCCCTTTCGATGAATGACAACGTAACGTAGCCTGGAACTAACGCAGAAATAATACAGAGTATGACATGATTTCTATTCCCAGAAAATTAATCTAATGTTACACAGAAAGAAAGAATGGTACAAACACCTGCATATTATTGAAATAAAGAATTTCTTTAACTTCATCTCTTTGAGAATTGAGTTAACTTTAAATCGGTTGAATTAACTGAAATATTTTTAACCACATGCGAAGTTCATCTAAGCCTTTCGGAGTTAAATCCCTCAATAAGTTTCCTAATCAAAAATATTAACTACCTTTAATATTGAAAACTGCCTATAAAAATTCATAAAACAACCTAAGATCATGGCGGACTTAGCGCCACTGAAACAGTGGAAGCCAGGTGAGCAATCGACAACAATATTATTATTATCTTTAAATAAATTTCAAGTGGAGGAAGAGCTATCTTTAAAAGGAAACCTCAGATATTTTTAATTAACAATATATTTTATCTTTAAAGTTCAGACATACAGCTGGTTATACATACGTCGATCTACAGGAGAGAGAGATCAAACAGGCGAAAAACAGGGAACAAACAGGGGCGAGCAGCATGGCTCTTGTATATATATGTATATTACACTTGAAGTTACATGCTTTCATGGAACGTATTTACATGTTGTATTATTTATCTTTGCTATTAATGGAAAATGTTTACAATTTTTATCACAAAATATTTTTAGATTTGACAAAATGACTTATAATGTTACAGGTACTATTGTCGCAGTTTAAATTACATTCATCTTAGGTGAATAAATCGCGTCATACATTGGATAGACTTCCAGGTGACGCCACACATTCTAGTAGGTGCACAAAAAAGTAAGTATTCGAATGCAATGTTTTGTAAAAATTTCAAAGCAAACCGCGAAAAACTTTCGTAGATATTGTAATTTTTAAGAAACGAATATCTACTTTGTAATTATATATATATATGATGTAAATGTTCCTAATCGCAAATCTCCCACAGTTTTTGGCCGAATGCACTGAAATGTTGAGACAAATATGCGCTGGAATACGCCTGTCATTTTTTGTACAAATTTTTAAATATATGTAATATATAATCTTTTAAACTTGACTAGAAGAAGGAATCGGTTGATAGGAGCTGTTCTGCGGCATCAAGGGATCACCAATTTAGTATTGGAGGGCAGCGTGAAGGGTAAAAGTCGTAGAAGGAGACCAAGAGACGAATACACTAAACAGATTCAGAAGGATGTAGGTTGCAGTAGGCACTGGGAGATGAAGAGGCTTGCGCGGGATAGAGTAGCATGGAGAGCTGCAACAGACCAGTCTCTAACTAAAGACCAAAACAACAACAAAATTATATTTTAATTTAATAGTAAGGAAACGTTGTCACAAAAATTAATCTAAAAACGTTAAAAAATTAGGTACCTAAAAACACGCCTGTATTAGAATGCAACGTTGTGTCAGAATTTCTAAGAAATCAGTCAAGAACGTTCGGAAATACACGATTTTGAGCGGACGAAAATTTATATTTTTACTGTACAGAGAAGGATACAGCTGTCAGAATGTAGCGACAAACCAATACCCGCAGGAGGTGCTATGCTACTCTGTAAGTCCAATATTCCATTCATAAATTTCCCTTTCGATTTCCATGCACTTTCGGGCTCTCGACGACACCATATATTGTTCTTTCGTGGTTGTCTTCGCGTTTTTTGATAATGTCAGCCTCAACATAATCAGCGTCTTGTGTTACCTTTTCTCTTGCAGCCTTCACCTTTCAGCCATCACCACGAAGAGGTCTTGGGAGAGTCGTTGCTCATCTGTTCGATTTAGCCGAGTGCAAATATCCTCTTTGCCTCATATATCGATAATGGTCAAATATTTTGTTGCAGCCACAGGGTATGAAGGAGGACAGAGGATGCTAAGTAGTGCTCGCTTGGTGAGCGATCTGTAGAGAAAAACAAGTGTGGACGGCGTTCGCTGAGACAGTGTGAGATCTGGTGCGCTCCTAGGGGTAGTTGTAGACTTTCTGCGAACTTCAGTGGCGAACGGATGGAGCACGCCGGTATCGCCGCGGTGTTCTGAAATGCGTCACGGCGAGAGAATTCGCTAGTCTGGGGAGTAACGGACGGGAAATTCTACCGGACGCATGGGGAGGAGCCATGTCTGTGACACGGCAGTGCGATGCTGATCTCCCATCTGGATCGCGAACATCCTTGGATCCGGCTCGATTTATCCGTTTGTTGGGGAGATTTCCTTTGTTTAATGGCGAACTCTGTTACATTACTTTGAAAAATTATTCTTACGGAGAAAGCCACGAGCCTTATCGCTTTCTCGTTGACCGCCACAGTGAGTGCTTTTTTTCTGTTTTCTCCTTGTGAAGCAAATAAACCGTACTGAGCGTGGCCAAGTTTGGTGACTGAGATTGTGACAGTGGTTAAATAATAATCTAACTGTGTAAGATACTGGTCGGACTCGTCGGTAGATTTATATGTTATTCAATCAGTGCGTTAGTTGCTGAAGTCCAAGTAGTTGAATGTTTTAGTTTGTGAATGTCCGAACGGGTTCCTTTTAAGCTATGAGTGTTCATTTCTTCTGAGAATGTGCTTTAATCTCTTTCCTGTGCTCCAGGCAGCTTAATAATCGCTAGACCTTCTAATGATAGGCGACGAGCGTTATGTAAATAATGGCCTATTAGCCCCTTGTTGCACCTACGTGTAATTTTTCCGTCACCTAATGCCAGCAGCTACGCCCACGGATTCTGACGTGAGTCTGTTATTACTGTAATACTATAGACCACGTTTATCTTACTGGTGTCTGATCTTACTTCCTTCAGTGGCTCAGAAAGTAGTTCATGTAACAGAATGCTGTCTAAGATATTAACTGGTCTCTAACTTTGTTAGTGTCTTTCAACTTCACTTTGGTTACCAGTAAATTTTGTCGCTGTAAGAACTATTTGGGTTGTAGCCAGAGTAATTTTCTGGAGCTTCGACAGAGTGTTTCAAGGTTTAAATGAGAAGTTGCAATTGAGTTTACACCTGTAATTCTTGTTTGTTTAAGTTCATTGTGCACGTGAATAATTAAAGGCGAAATTAAGATCCTGTTTATTTTCTAGGAAACTTTATCTGTAATAGATTTGCTTTAAGGCATGGTAATTCAACTCCTTACTTTTGATCACCTACTTTCTGGCTGCTGCATCATTTCACTGGGGTCTGGTTGGCCAACAAACGTAAAGTTTTCTGTCAATTTATCTTCTGGGGAACAGCTTTAGATTGTGCTGCGGTCCCTTCGCGTTGGACGGCTATACATGGACCAAAATGGAAGATAAAAGACAGAAGGTCGGAAAATTGAATTTGGTCTTCCGAAATTATTTCACCACAGTAGATAGAAACACGGTCCATCCTTTCAAGCATTTACACGAATGTTTAAATGGCAGATATTGAGACAACCGATCGCCGAATATAAAATGGAAACACATCAGGTTCGGATCAGATACCTGGGACGATCGATTCCGGCGACAGTGGCCGCCACTTTTGGCGCCTCCTGCGGCCGCAATGACTGAGATGGGGATTCCCAATCGGTCGTATCCATGCTGCTGGAAGTGTGAGGGCAAAACTTTCCGGATGGGGATGACGACAAAAACTTCTAGCTGCGACAGAGATGGATGATAAAGAAAGGCTGCAGTCTTTGCCTTGGTGATCCGTTGGACAGGTGGCGGCACGTGGTCGGTCAACCGGAGGGTCCAAGCCGTTGCTGGATCGAAAGGGCATGAAGAATTTCATGGAGGTGCCCGCTGGAATTGTTCATACCGTTGTTTTCCGATTTGTGGGCTCTGAGCTACGTTAAACAGCCACATAGAAAGAAGGTGACGTTGGTCGAGATGGCCGTTTACAACTGTTAGCCTATGTGGATTCCTATGGCCGTTACAGCTTGTAAAATCGCATTTACTGCCCACACAACTGATTCGGTTGTAATGAACTACGTTACTGGTCCACATCATGGCTATTGTACTGATTCCACGTGCTTTTGGGTGCGCCTGCTTCTCTTGGTAAGAAATATATATAATAAATCTGTTGAGTAATGTATATCCTGTCATTTATTTGATTATTGTTGAAGAAGCTTTCGTTCACATTTAGGAAGGAGGGCTGTATATGGGTAATGTTAACGTGTGAACTGTCACTTTAAATAGCGATGAACTTGTCTGTTGTGTAACGATTACCTGTAATCATTTTAATAGTATTTATTCTGATATACAGGACGCCGAACTCAGTGCGTAAATAATTTAAATCTTTCTTTTTGCTTTCTGGTGAGACCTGTGCGAATTCCGTCTGCTATGTCAATTAATGGGTTTTGTTCCTTATGTAAGATTATCTGTAGGTGCTTGAAAATTGTTTATTCTATATGCAGGAAGGAGAACGCAGTGCATAGTTTTTGAGTTGTTTTCCTCAATTTCAAGTACGCTTATGTCATGATAATTTCTTGTTAATTGCTAGTGACATTTGTAAGACGTCTTTCTGCCATATTAGTTGATTGGATTTTTGTGTGTGTAGAGATTTCGTGTGTGCATTTTAAAATTGTTTCTTCTAAATACAGTATAGGGAACTAAGTACATAATTTGAAAGTTCTTTTGATTGATTCCAAGCACATTCATGTAATGCTGGTTCATTAGCTGCTGTCTTAATATTAGTTGTTTCTTGAAGGTTGTTGTTGTTGTGGTCTTCAGTCCTGAGACTGGTTTGATGCAGCTCTCCATGCTACTCTATCCTGTGCAGTCTTCTTCATCTCCCAGTACCTACTGCAACCTACATCCTTTTGAATCTGCTTAGTGTATTCGTCTATTGGTCTCCCTCTACGATTTTTACCATCCACGCTGCCCTCCAATACTAAATTGATGATCCCTTGATGCCTCACAACATGTCCTACCAACCGATCTCTTCTTCTATTCAAGTTGTCCCACAAACTTCTTGATCTTGAAAGTAAAAGGGGAATTTGAATTCAAATTTTCCTTGGTGATTGACTTAAAAGTTTTGTATAAAAACCTAGTGTGATAAAATTGTTTAATTGATTGTGTTGTAAGGCTGAGTGGGGTTCACCTCTGGGGTTTCCTGTTTAAGTATTTGTGTGCAGCGAAAGCATGAAACCTCTTTCGATGGATTGTCATTAGGTATGCCTGTTAGTGCCAGAACCACCACTCCATTACTACGTCACAATACCTATAAGATGCTACAAAGTTTAACCGCAAAACGTGCTCTGTTTCTCGCAGCAGTTTATCAAAAATGGCTCTGAACACTATGGGACTTAACATCTATGGTCATCAGTCTCCTAGAACTTAGAACTACTTAAACCTAACGAACCGAAGGACATGACACAACACCCAGTCATCACGAGGCAGAGAAAATCGCTGACTCCGCCGGGAATCGAACGGGGGAACCCGGGCGTGGGAAGCGAGAACGCTACCGCACGACCACGAGCTGCGGACTAGTAGTTTATCGTAGATCTCTGGAGCAGCGAAAGGTACCAACTGGCTTGAAGAAAGTGCAGTTAATTCCCGTTTTCAATAAGGGTCGTAGGACACATTTACATAATCATAAGCCTACATCCGCTGACGTCAATCTGCTGTAGGACTACGGAACGTGTCTTATACTTAAGAATTATGACGTTTTAGGAGAACGAAAATCTCTCCTACAAAAATCAACGTGGATTCAGGAAGGCATTTGACTCTGTCCCACACTGCCGTCCAGTAGAAAAAAAAAAGAAAGAAAAAAAGACATTCTTGGAGATTCAACTCAATATTTCACTCTTAACGGAAAAATGGAACAAAATCGACAAACGTAAGTCGCAATACCCCAAGGAAGTGTCAGAGGTCCGTCAATGTTTTCATTGCATATAAATGATCTAGTAGAAAGCGTGGGAAGTTCTTTAACTCTGTACGCAGATTCTGTGGTTGTGTTTAGAAAAGTACCAATGCCAGAAGACAGTATAGATTTGCGGAATGACCTGCAGAGAATTCATGAACCGTGCAGGCTCTGTTTTATTTTCCCTGCACGTAAATAAATGTAACACACTGCGAGTACATAGGAAAAGAAATCAACTTCTGAATAATTACATTATTGACGAAAAATTTCTGGGAACAATACCTACGGTAAAATACTGTATCTAGCAGTAAATCTTCAGAGTGACCTTAAGCAGAATGGTTCAAATGGCTCTGAGCACTACGAGACTTAACATCTGTGGTCATCAGTCCCCTAGAACTTAGAACTACTTAAACCTAACTAACCTAAGGACATCACACACATCCATGCCCGAGGCAGGATTCGAACCTGCGACTGTAGCAGTCTCGCGGTTCCGGACTGAGCGCCTGAACCGCTAGACCACCGCGGCCGGCTTAAGCACAATGACCAGAGGAAACAAACAGTAGGAAAAGGAGATGCCAGGCTGAGATTCATCGGAAGAATCTTAAGGAAACGTAATTCGTCCACAAAATAAGAGGCTTACAAGGCGGTTGTTCGACCAACTCTTCAGCGTTGTTCACCAATCAGGACAACGCACATTTAGGGCTGAAAGGAAGAGAAAATCCAAAGGAAGACGATACGTTTCGTCACGAATTCACTTAGTTGGCCCAAGAGCGTTACAGAGATGCTCAACAAACTCCAGTGGCAGACCTTACAAAAGAGGCGTTGAGCGTCACGAAGTGGTTTAGTGTTCAAATTTGTAGAGAGCACTTTCCGGGAAGAGAGAGGCAACAATTATTTTTCCCACATATGTCTCAGTAAATGAGTATGAGAAAATTCGGAAAATTAGAGTTTTACGAAGCCTTACAACAATCATTCTTATAGCGGAAAGAGAAGGGAGTGTATGTCGGTTAATGTTACCAAAAGTACCGTCCGCCACACGCCGTGAGGATGACGTAGAGAACATATCCGTCCTCGTAGTCAGAATAAAAGGAACCTCTATTAGTAATTGTAGAATCTTGTTTCGGAGAAATACTGGATAACAGGGACTCACAATGAATGCGGTAACTGAGTAGCTCAGTAGGTCCTATCAACTGATTGTCATACCATATTACATATTTAAAGAGAAGGGTTCTTGTAAATATATCTGTGGAAAGTCATGTGGAATTTCGTCCGACCACCTGTATGAGCTACGAGTGTCATTGACACCGCCACCTGTGATAACGCTTTCTTCAGGAAACAGAATACATTGGGTTATTGAAATGTTCAAATGTGTGTAAGTTCTTAAGGGACCAAACTGCAGAGGTCATCGGTCCCTAGACCTACACACTACATAAACTAACCTAAACTAACTTATGCTAAGTACAACACACACACCCATGCCCTGGGGAGCACTCGAACCTCCGGCAGGAGGGGCCACACAGTAAGTGACATGGGATCTCTAACCGCGCGGCCACTCCGCGCGGTCACTGAGCTATTCACCGATTTGTAATCAACTAGCGACAAAACTCCCGTGGTCTACCTTCATCTTTGTCTCAAAGGTGTTGGATTTGCTGTAAATGGTAGTAGTAGGGCAACCTTCGCGCCAGGACATGCTGCATTGCTGCCAAATTTATTCAAGATGGCGGCGATGACGTCATCCAAGATGGCGGCATGTAGCCTTCGAAACATCGAATGCCGTCACCCAAGATGGCGGATTTTGGCGGTAAAATAGGTCAATTGTGCTACATGCACTAACCCAACCTCAAGAAAAAATGGCGGGAATATTGAATTTTGGCGGGAAAATAGTCCAATTGTGCTACGACCAATTACCTAAACCACCAGAAGAAAAAAAATGGCGGAAAGTTTGGATTTCATCAGGGTAATGAATGCAAAAACCGTACTTGTCTGTATTATTATTATTCATTATTAGTGATCATGATTTCTTAACATTCAGTATCATTTATTATTATTTATTATCATTTATTATCATTTATTTATATTTATTACTTATTATTATTGACCTGCCTCCAGTACAAAATTCCATCCAAATTCAAATTTCTATAGGATAATGGCTGCAAAACCTTACTTTTGTTTACTATTATTCATTATCATTTATTAACATTCATAATCATTCATTGTCATTTATCATCATTAATTATCATTTATTACCATTCATTATCATTTATTATTATAGGCCTACCTCCGCTAGAAAATTTCGCCAAATTCTCTCAAAAACTATACTTCTTTGTATTATTATCATTTATTATTTATTCAAGAAGTCCGATTTTCTCGGTGTGAAATCCATTCTCCTTAGATCCATAAGAAAAATATATCACAAGTTCAAATCCTCAACACCATAATTGATCACATGTACGAGTTTTCTCCGTCGATAATCTTTTTTCACTGGTAGCCTATCATAATCGCGTCAAAAACATAAACTGCACTTATTGTAACGTAATCCACGTCCTTTGATTTTGCAGGGCGGAAGCGACTGGAGATTGTATTTCAAGCAGTACGGTCATCACGTGTTCTCCAACACAATCAGCACACACATCTTTGATATCGCAGTGCAGACACCACGACGTCCGCACTCCAACTGAATTAGTTCAAATCCTCACCAGCGCGCGGAGAGACAGCCTACGCTTGTCACGTGAGGCGGCCGGCCTCTAGCCCAGGGGGGTGAGCTCAGTGATCGCTGCCACATCCTAAACATGTTTTCGTTGTGCACGCTATAACTTGTCGAGTTTGACGTCACAGTGGCCCCTTGTCCGCTCACCACATCTATTCGTCGACTCGACACATTTGCTGATAAAAACTGTCTCCCTTGGAGGTGAATCGCACAACGGTCGCCCGTTTCCCTGCAACACTTTCGGCGCCACGTTCAAACCTCTCTATGCCGACCTCACTCAGCCGTTCACCACGTGTCCCTGTGCGATCGAGAACGCAGTGCTACACTTTTGGCGGCAACGTTTGCTCGACAGTGGAATGCGCCATGGCTATATAACAGCACGTTTTGTCCGCACTAGAACACCCGCTAATTGACTCGTTCTCGCGCATGCGTAATAACTGTACAATTGCTGCACCACGCCCCACTTACGTCACACACCCTCCATACACGCGACGGACATAACCTACTGTAAATACCTGGAAAATAACTCTTTATTTCAGACATTACGGTCATGCAGGTGTGTCACAACTGACTTCTCCCCGCTCACACATCGAAATTCCAGAGCGCAGTTGACGTACGTGCGGCCGGCTGAACCTGCTCCCTGGCCAGCTGATTACAACCTGACCCCCATGGCCAGCGCGCCAGCTAGGCGGCGGGTGGCGCCTCAGGGCCCCGCCACAAATGGTCAGCCGCGCCCGCGAGCACTTAACGCTGGACACGATGGAACCTGACGACCGCGGGCCGGACAAAGGATATATTGGGCGCCAGAGTTTCACCATCAGTGCAATCCACCATGACCGTACAACAGCGCATTTGCTCCCCACGAAAACGTTCGCTAATTCACTCTCACCATCCATCTGTATTAAATAATTTAATTTACAATTTCATATACGTATGCAAACATGTTCAACTCCCTAATTTTAACTAGTTTTCGAGGACCAGTCCGCCACCTCCTCCTCCTAGGAACCAGCACCAAGTTTCAAATCTGCCAGTAAACAAAGCTCACTTGCGCTTCCGCCACCAACATAAGAAATTTGTTTCAAACTAACCCACCAGCACTCACCCTCTTCATTCATGTTTCTGGTAAATGCACTCACCCTGCACTACGTACATGGATGGAGGAACGAATTTACTTTATTAAGGAATGGAGTATATGTATCTCACCGACATGTCCCACATCATACAGAGCTGCAAAACACTACTACATAACTCAATGTTCTACACAGACACTTACTAATTGTGAACAGTTAAATATAGCTCATAGCATAGCCTACAGGCATGCGAACCGCTCGTAAATAATGCAAAACATTTACCTCCAAATAGCCAATAACTGATAATTTTCGGAAATAATTTCAGTTCATAATCTGATGGAAGGAGGAACGAGTGTACTTTATTTATTTGGAAAATATCTTTCTGAAACTTTTTCTTCTCACAGGTTTCGATATGTAAGGTTGACATAAGGAAGTTTCTGAGCTCCAGTAGTGCATTACACTTGTTAACAGAACCACACCTATCAAGATATTCATTCCAATCCAGACAAGTAACTCCTCTACAGATAAAGTTGTCCACATATTTGTCTACTCACTCACATTCTGACCAGATTGCCGTTATTGCGCAAAAACCGCTCAGACTGCGCTGTGCTGCTCTGCGAAGTAAGGAAGTGCTGCAGTTTATTTATTTGGAGATCTTTTATTTAGTCGTGGAGTATATTTGTCACAAAACACCCTCACTGATCCCACTGTAGTCATCTGATACAGGCCACAAACACGTAAACAACTCCTAATTTCACCACACAATACCACACTGCTCTTAAATAATGCAGTACACTATATCAGCAGACGAGCTCTGTACTCTTAAACTCTCCAAATAAAGCACCGCACAGTGCACAGACATGCTCACAAAATAGTGCAACAGACGCGCCCAAACGCGACTAGCTGCCAAACCGGCCAAAAGTCTCTGCTCGGCCTCCCCCAAACATGACCTCAACACAGTCGCATTCGAACCTATCACTGGAGAAATTGATATCGCCTATTCGCCTTAGATTACGCTCCAAGGGAGGCCTCGCGTGCGTGCGGTCGGCGGGGAAGGGGATTCCAGAGTCTCCAGCCAAGTTCAGCTTCCGAGCGCTCGTGACAGCCGACACATGTGAAAGCTGCATTGTTCTTCTCATATATACCGCCGGCGTCTCAGGTCCGGACCTACATTCACAACTGTTCTCACAATAGCTCAAAGCTCGTTGACACACTCGATAACGCGGCCGGGAAAACATTTATTACTCGCATGTATCCGAGATGCGATCGTTAACGGTGAACCCATCGGTCATCAGAGGACTTCCATCTCATGTGTGATGAAGATTGACACATTCTTCTAAATGCACTCTGATTTACGCGATCCCCACCCTGTCGCATGCTTGGTGAAAAATTGAGACTTCAGCGTCATAAGTAAGTTAGCTCTGGGTATGTGTGAGGGGCTGTAATCATTGTGTACACAGTTACCAGAGAGACGGGTGTTTACAGAGTCGGTGACGGGAAGACTTTTAATTTTTACATGTTGGACGCTGCTGTTATACGTATCTGTTTGCTTATAGGATGTACCGGTTGCTAATAACTATCATTTTTTATAGAGACCTGATGGAGTAATAGTATTGTTTCTGACTTGTGATCTGGTGTGATCATTGGGCATTAGACGTGTCCGCGGGGCTATATTGGGCTCGTATCATAGAAAGGAAAATATTTACGATTGTGGTAGAGATAGCTCAGCGTAAGGTGACCAGGGAGAAGGATGTATGTTTGACAGGACGGAACAGTAAGCAATCTAAGGTTATTTCCCGTTTTTAAGTGCCGAACGTTCTAGTCTTAGGAGTGTGCGTGTGTGTTTATGTTCTCTCTCTCTCTCTCTCTCTCTCTCTCTCTCTTTCTCTCTCTCACTCTCAGTCTCCTACCGGAACCTACGATGCACCGATCATGGACTCTAGAACAATACTTTACACATGACCGATTGGATGATTTGCTTAAAAATGAATCGAACTACGTTGTGTATAAATATCGTTCCGTTCTTGTTCTTCTTAACTGTATGCTATTAAATTAAGCTACTTTGAGATCTGTTACTATAGATCTATATGGGGTGCTAAGCTCCGAGACTTGGTTACATTTCGAGAAATGTGGTGCACTTGGATGGATTAGGACTAGAAAAGCTCTATACAGTCAAGAGAGGTGGAGTGTAGCTGTATTCGTCTGCTCGCTTGAGGAATAATTGGGAAGCGATGTTGTGGGGTAGGTAGGCCAATGCCGAAGTGAAAAAAAATGGCTCTGAGCACTATGGGACTCAACTGCTGTGGTCATTAGTCCCCTAGAACTTAGAACTACTTAAACCTAACTAACCTAAGGACATCACACACATCCATGCCCGAGGCAGGATTCGAACCTGCGACCGTAGCAGTTGCACGGTTCCGGACTGCGCGCCTAGAACCGCGAGACCACCGCGGCCGGCCAGTAACTTATAACAGAGAGTATTCATTCATCTGTAACTGCAAACTGACAAGGAACCCCTTGAGAACGACGTCGCAGGCTAAATCTTTAGTAAGGCTTGTATGAAAGTGTAGCGTTAACAGTTATGACAGGAAAAATATTGCCTGCTATTGACCTAGACATGCTTCAGATGGCGACAGAAAATGAGTGTCGGGAGGTGCAGAGATCAATCTTCTATGAGATGTATGAATTGTGCTTTACAAAATGGACGTCATCGACATTCAACAAATGTGTCAGACCACTGTCTTGCGGAAGTGAGGATGGTCTTTTAACGTAAGAGGACTAGATAGCTCTGTGACCGCCATAGGCAGAGAGATTGATGGAGTACTATGCGCGAGGTCTTAGAAATATGTGTAGTGTTGTCTGGTATAATTTGATCGTATTTATGTGTTCGAGAATTAAGTGTGAATGGACGCGCTGAGCAGTCATCTATGAATGGCCGCAATGATACTTGCACAGTAGAGGATGTATGGTTTAGCTATGATACTCAAATTAAGAAAAACAAGCTGTCACATGATTGGCCAGTGTTGGACTTAGTGTAAAATTTTTCGCGATATCAGCCGTGATGGATAATATTACAGTAGATCGGTGGTGTCTTATCCATCGCAACTGTGCATTGGGTACGACATAATGATTGACTGACAATGCTTGCTTGAGTTGGGGGAGAAATTTTGGTTGATGTACCGCAACTTCCAGGGTTGCTAGCACGGAAAACGGTGATCCTGTACTTGTGTGCAAAAATGATCAATCACTAGAAGTTGAATGCAGAGTTATAAACTATTCGGTCACTGCTACATATGAGTTTAAATGTAAAGGTGGTCAATCACTTTCGACGGAAGTGGCTACAACGCCAGTAGGCTCTTCTATTTTCCTTGTGTTGTGGATGTCCTTTATTTAAAATCATTCAATATTATGCTATCGACTGTAAGAATATGATTTATAAGGTGCAAGGTATAGTTCCCTGTGAGAGACCGTGCATCAGTCCGTGTTAATGTCTGTTTAGAATCAGACAATGACTTCTAAGTCGCGGCAGAAAGACGAAATGCTCGGCAGTGTGCAAAAGCGTGTTAGGAAACACTGTTGGAACAGGGGCCAGAGGCAGCTTCTCATTCGCTTAGAGTATGGGTGATCAAACTTTAAAGGGGTCTCTGCAGCGTGTGTGTATATTTAATGTGATTTTGTTCATATAGGCATTTGTAGTTTGAGGTGTTGGATTAGGCGAGCTGTTAGGAATTCTTGGATGGCTGCACTGTGAGTTATTCGGGGGGGAGTATTGTGAATTCCGTTTGTCCGCGCTGGAGGTGGATCGCATTAGTGCCTTTGTGACTTTTCCACTGTTTCATGGAAGAGGATAAAGATGATAGGGTGTTGAGGATCTGTCGTACTTGTACCTAGTTTGAGGCGTACAACATTGCGCGCAGTTCCGGCGAATGGTCGAAACAAGGTACTGTTGTAGTAATTGAGATCGTTCTTTTTATAGATAGGTTGCAGAAGGTAATAGACATGTCTTTTCCGACTTAAATTGCAGAGATCAGATGGGTGAAGATAAATGCATACTCATATATGCTTGGAAAGGGAGAATGCTTTTTTATTTAAGTGAGTTTTGGCAGGAGTGAATATGGTTTTATATATGCGAGTGGAAATTGTGAGAGAAGGGTGAATGATGTGGGGTTCGCGGGGAGACACTGTTTACATCCTGTTGGAGATGCAAGGGGGAGATAGAGATCTGCGCAATTCAGGAATCCATTTGTGTGCTGTATGTCGTTAGACAATAGCTGGAGAGCAGGTATAGGGAGAGCCTACTTCAGCATTCTGGTCCTGGGGCTGAGTGAATGGCTGTTTAGATGGACAGCTATGTGGCTTTGACATGCCATAGGCGGCGCTCGGACACTCGCTTTGTAAGGCGCTATGGGATTAGTTTGAGCATTTAGTACTTGTTTCAGTGGTTATTGGATTAAGAACTGTAATATTGAAGGTCATGTCCTCAGCGGGACCGCTGTGTAACTGAGTAAGTGTGTTTACATATTAAAGGATATGTTTCGCGAATGGTGATGTTAAGTTGATGGCTCAGTTTAGCTACCACTGTAAAAAAAAAAAAAAAAAAATAGCTGTCTGCTGCTGAATGAAAGAAAAGAAAGGAAGAAAGGGATGTCCTTGCCCCCAGACCTGATGGATGAGTTATTAGATAAGAGCAAGTGATAGTTGAATGATGCTATGTGTTCAGATACAGGAGACTCTAAAGGGCGGCTCGAGATTTTTTTTATGTGGAAATTTATGCAGTCTATAGATAGTGGTATCCGACCGCTAGTGACAACAGCTAATAGCGGAAAAATAGGTACAAATCGAGCAGCGGCAGAACGTTGGGGGCAATGGTAATAATATTTAATTGAAGGTGGAGGTGGTAAATATGGACCAGGCTTTGAATATTGTCGTATGTACTTGATGCTCTGTATAAAAGTTTGACTGTTTAATTGTGTTTGTTATTTCTGGGAGTGTGTAAAATTAATTTTACTGTTGAAAGTGCGAGAAAGATGAGTTGATTGGTGTTTGGATACAGGCTACGTTTGTAATTCGAAAAGAGGGGATGAGAATGATAAATTGAGTGATAGGCATGCTTTGTGGGATGATATATAAGTGTCAATATAGGGTTGAGGACGTTTGCTTATGTTGATGATGGGACGGGTGTGAGGTTATGTGCGGGGAGAACCGTAAATTAGATCTTTTTTTTTTTTAATGTTGTAAAGTAAGAATAATATTGAGAAGGTTTTTAGATTCCTGGTCACGCGACAAGGCGAGAGCACGGATGTGTAGTTGTTGTTGTTGTTGTGGTCTTCAGTCCTGAGACTAGTTTGATGCAGCTCTCCATGCTAATCTATCCTGTGCAACCTCCTTCATCTCCCAGTACCTACTGCAACCTACATCCTTCTGAATCTGCTTAGTGTATTCATCTCTTGGTCTCCCTCTACGATTTTTACCCACCACACTGCCCTCCAACGCTAAATTTGTGATCCCTTGATGCCTCAGGATATGTCCTACCAACCGATCCCTTCTTCTCATCAAGTTGTGCCACAAACTTCTCTTCTCCCCAATCATATTCAATGCCTCGAATGGGGGACTATTTTACCTCCGGAATATTTTACCCAAGAGGATGGCATCATCATTTAATCATACAGTAAAGCTGCATGCCCTCGGGAAAAATAACGGCTGTAGTTTAGTTAAAGGGCCGTGTAATGTCGTGTGAGGAACAATGTGTAGTGTGCTACAGTGTCATAGGAGGTAAAGGCATGTGCTGATATGATGCGTCTAGCGTATGGCGGCTGCGCTTTGGAATTATGCTACGTTGATACAAAGTGGACTTTCATCCGCGTTCGGTGGTTGCGGCTCGGGATCGCGGTCCTGGACGGACGTATGTGTGTGCTTTGACCGCTGACGAGCGCGTTGACCGGGCCAACTCACGCCGAGGAGGGGCTGTGTGAGGTCTGAAGTCAGACGGATGGGTGACTTCACGATTCTGTGGGCAGGGTGCAGAGTGGGGTATCTGTGCACGTCTGCTGAGTTATTTTGCGAGCGGATCTGCAGGCTCTGCTATGCGTTATTAGGATAGTTTACGAGTACTGAGCGTATCAACACATCTGTGTGATGAATTATTTAGTAGCAGTTTGCTATAGTGTGTACTGAAATTATGATTGGGTGCGTGTCTGTGGACTGTGCAACACGACCTAGGGCACATCTGGGATTGGTGTTTTGTGATAGCACTGTATGGTTAAATAAGTTGTTCGAAAAAAATAAATAGAGTGTTCTCAATGATTACACGCGCCTGCAGTGCAGATCAGAGTGATTGGTCTTCAGTCACCATCTCGGTTGGAAGCGAGTAATGAATGTTTTCCCGGACGCGTAAATCGAGTGTGTCAACGACCTATGAGCTATTGTGAGAGTAGTCGTGAATGCAGGTCCAGACATGAGACGCCGGCGGTATACATGAGAAGAACAACGCAGCTTTCACATGTGTCGGCTGTCACGAGCGCTCTGAAGCTGAACTTGGCTGGAGACTCTGGAATCCCCTTCCCCGCCGACCGCACGCTCGCGAGGCCTGCCTTGGAGCGTAATCTAAGGCGAATAGGCGATATCAATTTTTCCGGTGATAGGTGCGAATGCGACTGTGTTGAGGTCATGTTTGGGGGAGGCCGAGCAGAGACTTTTGGCCAGTTTGGCAGCTGGTGGTGTTTGGGCGCGTCTGTTGCACTATTTTGTGAGCATGTCTGTGCACTGTGCGGTGCTTTATTTGGAGAGTTTAAGAGTACAGAGCTCGTCTGCTGATATAGTGTACTGCATTATTTAAGAGCAGTTTGGTATTGTGTGGTGAAATTAGGAGTTGTTTACGTGTTTGTGGCCTGTATCAGATGACTACAGTGGGATCAGTGAGGGTGTTTTCTGACAAATATACTCCACGACTAAATAAAAGGGCTCCAGATAAATAGACTGCAGCGCTTCCTTACTTCCCCGCACAGCACAACGCAGTCTGAGCTGTTTTTGCGCAATAACGGCAATCTGGTCAGAATGTGAGTGAGTAGACAAATAAGTGGACAAATTTATCTGTAGAGGAGTTACAGGTCTGGATTGGAATGAATATCTTGATGGGTGTGGTAGTCTTGACAAGTGTAGTGCACTACGGGAGTTCACAAACTGCCTTATGCCAGCCTTACATACCGAAACCTGTAAGAAGTAAAAATTTCAGAAAGATATTTTGCAAATAAATAAAGTACACTCGTTCCGCCTTCCTTCAGCTTATGAACTGAAATTATTTCCGAAAATTAGCAGGTGTTTGGCTATTTGGAGGTAAATGTTTTGCATTATTTACGAGCGGTTCGCATGTCTGAGTTATTTTTAACTGTTTACAATTCGCAAGTGTCTGTGTAGAACATTGATTTATGTAGGAGTGTTGTGCAGCTCTGTATGATGTGGGACATGTCGGTGAGATTGATATACTCCATTCCTTAATAAAGTAAATTCGTTCCTCCATTCATGGACTTAGTGCAGGGTGAGTGCATTCACCAGGGACATGTAGGAAGAGGTTGGGTGCTGATGGTTTAGTTTGAAACAATTTTCTTATATTGGTGGTGGAAGCGCAAGTGAGCTTTACTGCCAGATTTCAAACTTGGTGCTGTGTCCTAGGAGGAGAAGGTGGCGATCTGGTCCTCGAAAACTAGTTAAAATTAGGGAGTTGAACATGTTTGCATACGTATATGAAATTGTAAATTAAATTATTTAATACAGAGGGGTGGTGAGAGTGAATTAGCGAGCGTTCTCGGGGCGAGCAAATGCGCTGTTATACGGTCATGGTGGATTGCGCTGTTGGTGAAACTCTGGCACCCAATGTATCCTTTGTCCGCCAGCGGTCGTCAGGTTCCATCGTGTCCAGCGTTACGTGCACTCGGGCGCTGCTGACCATTTGTGGCGGGGCCCTGAGGCGCCACCGCCGCCTAGCTGGCGCGCTGGCCATGGGGGTCTGGTTGTAATCAGCTGGCCAGGGAGCAGGCTCAGCCGGCCGCACGTACGTCAGCTGCGCTCTGGAGTTTCGATGTGTGAGCGTCGAGAAGTCAGTTGTGACACACCTGCATGACCGTAATGTCTTAAATAAAGAGTCATTTTCCAGGTATTTACAGAAGGTTATGTCCGTCGCGTGTATGGAGGGTGTGTGACGTAAGCAGGGTGGCGGTGCAGCGATTGTTCAGTTATTACGCATGTGCGAGAGCGAGTCAATTAGCAGGCGTTCTAGTGCAGACCAAACGTGCTGTTATATAGTCATGGCGGATCCCATTGTCAAGCAAACTTTGCCGCCAAAAGTGTAGCACTGCGTTCTCGATCGCACAGGGACACGTGGTGAACGGCTGAGTGAGGTCGGCATCGACAGGTTTGAACTTGGCGCCGTATGTGTTGCAGGGAAACGGGCGACCGTTGTGCGATTCAGCTCCGAATGAGACAGTTTTTCTCAGGAAATGTGTGGAGGTGACGAATACATGTGGTGAGCGGACAAGGGGCCGCTGTGACGTCAAACTCGACAAGTTATAGCGTGCACAACGAAAACATGTTTAGGATGTGGGAGCGATCACTGGGCCCACCCCCCTGCGCTAGTGGCCGGCCACCTCACGTGACAAGCGTAGGCTGTCTCTCCGCGCGCTGGTGAGGATTTGAACTAATTCAGTTGGAGTGCGGACGTCGTGGTGACTGCACTGCGATATCAAAGATGTGTGTCCTGACTGTGTTGGAGAACAAGTGATGACCATACTGCTCGAAATAAAATCTTCAGTCCCTTCCTCCCTGCAAAATCAAAGGATGTGAATTACGTTACTATAAGTGCAGTTTATTTTTTGACCCGATTATGGTAGGCTTTTTTTTTTTTTTTGGAACTCAGTCTACTTACTGGTTTGATGCGACTCGCCACGAATTCCTTTCCTGTGCTAACCTCTTCATCTCATAGAAGCACTTGCAACCTACGTCCTCAATTATTTGCTTGACATATTCCAATCTCTGTTTTCCTCTACAGTTTTTGCCCTCTACAGCTCCCTCTAGTACCATGGATGTCATTCCCTCATGTCTTAGCAGATGTCCTATCATCCTGCCCCTTCTCCTTATCAGTGTTTTCCACATATTCCTTTCCTCTCCGATTCTGCGTAGAACCTCCTCATTCCTTACCTTATCAGTCCACCTAATTTTCAATATTCGTCTATAGCACCACATCTCAAATGCTTCGATTCTCTTCTGTTCCGGTATTCGCACAGTCCATGTTTCACTACCATACAATGCTGTACTACCGACGGACCGAGTGAGGTGGCGCAGTGGTTAGCACACTGGACTCGCATTCGGGAGGACGACGGTTCAATCCCCTCTATGGACATCTTGATTTAAGTTTTCCGTGATTTCCCTAAATCTTTTCAGGCAAATCCGGGATGGTTCCTTTGAAACATCACAGCCGATTTCCTTCCCAACCCTTCCCTAGCCCTAGCTTGCGCTCCGTCTCTAATGACCTCGCTGTCGACAGGACGTCAAACACTAACAACCACCACCACCACTCCAGACGTACATCCTCACTTATCTTGGCCAGAAATGCCTTTTTTGCCATAGCGAGTCTGCTTTCGATGTCCTCCTTGCTCCGTCCTTCATTGGTTATTTTACTGCCTAGGTCGCAGAATTCCTTAACTTCATTGACTTCGTGACCATCAATCCTGATGTTAAGTTTCTCGCTGTTCTCATTTCTACTACTTCTCATTACCTTCGTCTTTCTCCGATTTACTCTCAAACCATACTGTGTACTCATTAGACTGTTCATTCCGTTCAGCAGATCATTTAATTCTTCTTCACTTTCCCTCTGGATAGCAATGTCATCAGCGAATCCTATCATTGATATCCTTTCACCTTGTATTTTAATTCCACTCCTGAACCTTTCTTTTATTTCCATCATTGCTTCCTCGATGTACAAATTGAAGAGTAGAGGCGAAAGGCTACAGCCTTGTCTTACTCCCTTCTTAATACGAGCACTTCGTTCTTGATCGTCGTCTCTTATTATTCCCTCTTGGTTGTTGTACATATTGTATATGACCCCTCTCTCCCTATAGCTTACCCCTACTTTTTTCAGAATCTTGAAAAGCTTGCACCATTCTATATTGTGGAACGCTTTTTCCAGGTCGACAAATCCTATGAACGTGTCGTGAATTTTCTTTAGCCTTGCTTCCATTATTAACCGTAACGTCAGAATTGCCTCTCTCGTGCCTTTTCTTTTCCTAAAGCCAAACTGATCGCCACCTAGCGCATTCTCAATTTTCTTTTCCATTCTTGTGTATATTATTCTTGTAAGCAGCTTCGATGCATGAGGTGTTAAGCTGATTGTGCGATAATTCTCGCACTTGTCAGCTCTTGCCGTCTTCGAAATTGTGTGGATGATGCTTTTCCGAAAGTCAGATGGTATGTCGTCAGACTCATATATTCTACACACCAACGTGAATAGTCGTTTTGTTGCCACTTTCCCTAATGATGTTAGAAATTCTGATGGAATGTTATCTATCCCTTCTGCCTTATTTGACCATAAGTCCTCCAAACCTCTTTTAAATTCCGATTCTAATACTGGATCCCCTATCTCTTCTAAATCGACTCCTGTTTCTTCTTCTATCACATCAGTCAAGTCTTCACCCTCATAGAGGCTTTCAGTTTATTCTTTCCACCTATCTGCTCTCTCCTCTGCATTTAACAGTGGAATTCCCGTTGCACTCTTAATGTCACCACCGTTGCTTTTAATGTCACAAAAGGTTGTTTTGACTTTCCTGTAAACTGAGTCTGTCCTTCCGACAATCATAGTTTTTTCGATGTCTTCACATTTTTCCTGCAGCCATTTCGTCTTAGCTTCCCTGCACTTACTATTTATTTTATTCCTCAGCGACTTGTATTTCTGTATTCCTGATTTTACCGGAACATGTTTGTACTTCCTCCTTTCATCAATCAATTGAAGTATTTCTTCTGTTACCCAAGGTTTCTTCGCAGCTACCTTCTTTGTACCTATGTTTTCCTTCCCAACTTCAGTGATGGCCCTTTTTAGAGACGTCCATTCCTCTTCAACTGTGTTGCCTACTGCGCTATTCCTTATTGCTGTATCTATAGCGTTAGAGAACTTCAAACGTATCTCGTCATTCCTTAGAACTTCTGTATCCCACTTCTTAGCGTATTGATTCTTCCCGACTAATGTCTTGAACATCAGCCTACTCTGTATCACTACTATATTGTGATCTGAGTCTATATCTGCTCCTAGGTACGCCTTACAATCCAGTATCTGATTTCGGAATCTGTGTCTGACCATGATGTAATCTAATTGAAATCTTCCAACATCTACCGGCCTTTTCCATGTGTACCCCCTCCTCTTGTGATTCTAGAACAGGGTATTCGCTATTACTAGCTGAAACTTGCTACAGAACTCAATTAGTCATTCTCCTCTTTCATTCCTTGTCCCAGGCCCATATTCTCCTGTAACCTTTTCTTCTACTCCTTCCCCTACAACTGCATTCCAGTCGCACATGACTATTAGATTTTCGTCCCCCTTTACATACTGCAATACCCTTTCAATATCCTCATACACTTTCTCTATTTGTTCATCTTCAGCTTGTGACGTCGGCATGTATACCTCAACTATAGTTATCGGTGTTGGTCTGCTGTTCATTCTGATTAGAACAACCCGGTCACTCAACTGTTTACAGTAACACACCCTCTGCCCTACCTTCCTATTCATAACGAATCCTACACCTGTTATACCATTTTCTGCTGCTGTTGATATTACCTGATCCTCATCTGACCAGAAATCCTTGTCTTCCTTCCACTTCACTTCACTGACCTACTATATCTACATTGAGCCTTTGCATTTCCCTTTTCAAATTTTCTAGTTTCCCTACCACCTTCAAGCTTCTGACATTCCACGCCCCGACTCGTAGAACATTATCCTTTCGTTGATTATTGAATCTTTTCCTCATGGTAACCTCCCCCTTGGCAGTCCCCTCGCAGAGATCCGAATTGGGGACTATTCCGGAATCTTTTGCCAATGGAGAGAGCATCATGACACTTCTTCAACTACAGGCCACATGTCCTGTGGATACACGTTACGTGTCTTTAATGCAGTGGTTTCCATTGCCTTCCGCATCATCATGTCGTTGATCATTGCTGATTCTTCCGCCTTTAGGGGCAATTTCCCACCTCTAGGACAAGAGAATGCCCTGAACCTCTATCCGCTCCTCCGCCGTCTTTGACAAGGCTGTTGGCAGAATGAAGCTGACTTCTTATGCCGGAAGTCTTCGGCCGCCAATGCTGGTTATTTATCTAAATGTAGGCAGTTGCGGGGATCGAACCTGGGACTGAAGACGTTTTGATTATGAATCAAAGACGCTACCACTAGACCACGGGTTTACATCTTATGTAGGTTACCAGTGAAAAAAATAAGCGGCAGAGAAAACTCGTACATGTGATCAATTGAGGTGTTGGTAATTTGAACTTGTTGTAGATTTTTGTTATGGATAAAAGGAGAATGGATTTCTCACAGAGAAAATCGGACATCTTGAACAAATAATAAATGGTAATAATACATAGAAGTACAGTGTTCGAGAGAATATCGTGTTGGAATTTGAATTTGGCGCAATTTTCTAGTGGAGGTAGGCCTATAAGGATAAATGATAATGAATGATAATAAATGATAATGAATGATAATAAATAACAATGAATGATTATGAATGTTAATAAATGATAATGAATAATAATAAACAAAAGTAAGGTTTTGCAACCATTATCCTATAGGAATTTGAATTTGGTGTGAATTTTGTAGTGGAGGCAGGTCAATAATAAGAAATAATAAATAATAATAAATGAGAATAAATTATAATGAATGATAATAAATGATAATGAATGATAAAGAATAATAATGAATGATTAATAAATGACAATGAATGATAATGAATTTTAATAAATGGTAATGATTGATAATGAATAATAAACAAAAGTAAGGCTTTGCAGCCATTGTAATGTTGGAATTTTAATTTGAAGGGAATTTTCTAGTGGAGGCAAGTCAATAGTAATAAAGAATAATAAATGATAATAAATAATAATAAATGATAATGAATGTTGATAAATTATAATGAATAATAATGAATAATAATAATAAAGACAAGTACGGTTTTTGCATGCATTATCCTGTTGGAATTCAAACTTCCCGCCATTTTTTTTCTTCTGTAGGTTTAGGTTAGTGGATGTAGCACAATTGGACTATTTTCCCGCCAAAATTCAAAATTCCCACCATTTTTTCTTGAGGTTAGGTTTGTGGAAGTAGCACAATTAACCTATTTTCCCAACAAAATCCGCCATCTTGGATGACGCCATCGCCACCATCTTGAATAAATTTGGCAACAATGCAGCGTGTTCTGGCACGAAGGTTACCCTACTACTAATGGTGTGGATTACTGCCGTGTATATGTAACGTCCGCCACATTCTTGTATGTGGAACACCAACACCTGTAGAAATTCTTTGCATGCTAGTTAAACGACTACGTTCTACTAGATGAATAATGCTTTTTCTTCAACCATGAGCAATACTCGCTCAGATGAAATGTGACTACTGATTACTGCAACAGTGTCACTCATATTACCAAAATTCGAGTTAACGGTATGTGCGTTTAGGAAATTGTCTCCAATATTCTCTACAAACAGTACCAGCAATTTCATTACATATCCAGCATTTGCAAATACGTGAGCCGGTCGGGGTGACCGAGCGGTTCTAGGTGCTACAGTCTGGAACCGCGCTACCGCTACGGTCGCAGGTTCGAATCTTGCCTCGGGCATGGAAGTGTGTGACGTCCTCAGTTTAGTTAGGTTTGAGTAGTTCTAAGTTCTAGGTGACTGATGACATCAGAAGTTAGGTCCCATAGTGCTCAGAGGTATTTGAACCATTTTCTTGCAAATACATGAGGCATTCACAAATAACACAGAGGAACTGAAAAACACATCTTAAACACATCAAGCACAGGCCTTACCTGGAAGGGAACAGTGACTATTAGAAACAAAATTTCTAGAGTAGCCACAAGTCACGTGTAACTTTTTATTTACCAACTTTGATTCCATAAGAAGCACAGCGACTATATACTATAAGGAAAAGAGGCAACAGCAATCGGTCTCAGTTCTATTAGTTTTTATTATTCTTGAAAATCTAAATTTACGTTATAAATAGCCATGTTCAGTGCATCTGAGTTACAATTCAACAGATTCACGGTAGTGGGACATCGTGGAATATTCCCGTTTCAGCCCCTATAGTTTCATGATATTCCGAGATGTGACGGCACTATACGTAGTCTTCAAAATGGATTCTGTGATTGCAGTGTGTTCCAAGTAGAGAGCAGCCAGTGAGTTTTTCTTTTTTGGGGAAAAACAAGAGCATCCCAGATATTCACAGGTACTTGCGAACCATTCCTAGACAGTATTCCAAGTGTGGACGAAGTAATTATAAAAACTAAGCTACAAAATTTATGTGGTCACATTGTTCGTATAGTCGAAGGTATTTTTAATCTATCTTTGCAACTACGGCACAAGAAATAGTGGTGCAGAGCGAGGCAATATCTCATAAATGTTTAAGCAGACGATATTTCCTGATGCGGGCGAAAATCGGACATAATATATAGTAAGTAACATCCAGATATTTTGTGAGGAATTGTTCCTAGACGTAGAAAGAAAGCCAGATTGTAAATATGTTTCATTACGGAAACCCGATGACACTATATTTCAATAAAACGAAAGCATTTGGCGAGAATAAAAGTCATTTCGTTGCAGTTACAATACTAGATTTAAAATACCTTTAACAACTTCATAGCCGGCCGGTGAGGCCGAGCGGTTCAAGGCGCTTCAGCCCGGAACCGCGTGACCGCTACGGTCGCAGGTTCGAATCCTGCCTCGGCCATGGATGTGTGTGATGTCCTTAGGTTAGTTAGGTTTAAGTAGTTCCAAGTTCTGGGTGACTAATGACCACAGATGTTAATTCCCATTGTGCTCAGAGCCAATTTTGAACTAACTTCATAAATTACTCAAGAAGGTGTAAGCCTCTTAAAAGAAGCAAACGGGGAGCGGGGATATGAGTTGTGTAAAGCAGCACTACAGTCAGCATCAGTAAAATGTTTCTTGTACTATGTTCATTACTGTAGACTATTGCCTGTAACTGTGTTACGTCAGTTATTTTATAGGTATTACGAATTACTGAGCAAAGGCTCAAGACGTACTCTTCCTAGCACATCGAATCTTCTCGATTCTGACAGGAATGCCCATGATTTTTACGACAATCTAGTTTTGACCCACTTTGTGCGGTTTTTCTTTGAGTTATAGTGTACAAAGTCCGCAGCTCATGGTCGCGCGGTAGCGTTCTCGCTTCCCGCGCCCGGGTTCCCGGGTTCGATTCCCGGCGGGGTCAAGGATTTTCTCTGCCTCGTAATGACTGGGTGTTGAGTGATGTCCTTAGGTTAGTTAGGTTTAGGTAGTTCTAAGTTCTAGGGTGCTGATGACCATAGATGTTAAGTCACATAGTGCTCAGAGCCATTTGAACCATTTTTATGGTGTACAAAGAATCAGCATCTGAAAGAATTTTTCATCCTAGCTTCGTCCAAAGTTTCTCTTGAAGATGTAAACTACCGTCCAAATGCGAAAATGTACTATAGTAAATGTACTACAGTAAGTGCCTGTAAGACGTCGCGGTGCAGAGCGTACTTCAGGCGAGGCACAGTCGCAATTCCTGAAATACGTCGCTCGTGGTCTCTGGCCAGATAGGCATGCATTGTAGTTCGGTGTCCAAGGGTAAATCACGAAAAGTCCGCAGATTTGCCTACACCCATGACGGGCACGGTCTTTGGGCAGATCGGAGAGGCTAGATCCGATGGGCGGACCCGTTATTGGGAAACGATGAGTCTTAGTTACATGGGAGAACGAGATCCGCCAGAGAGACCCGCAGAACGGGCCCTGGAGGAAATCCGCTCTTATGTGGCCAACTGTTATGTGATTCCCACAACTGGAAGGGACATTTATTGTGATCAACATTTTGACCCGTCGAGGAATATAATGCTTTTTACTTATTGTACAATGTCTTTGTTTACAATTCATATTGCTTTCATGTCTGAAGGAACGTTGTATAATGTGTACCGTAAGCACTTGCGCTGGACAGTAAAAAATAAATACATATTGACTTAGACTGCCAAAATTTGTCAATTTCCTGCACGTGTTACACAGCACGTTAATATGGGGGTTTACAGACACACTATCTGTAGCTCAGAAGCTATGCAAGTCAGACCTTTGTTTACAGGTGTCAGTTGTCAAACTGCACCTCCGTTACTGCGTTGAGCCCCCTGCACTACCATGGTCATCGCCACCTTCACTCCGTCTGCACAGCTACGGACAAGGTTTCTTTGTACCCACTGTACCAACTAGGCTACCAAACAAAGTATAGACACACACTGAAAGCGTTCTAGACCGACATAGGGACCAAACCATGCATTTACCCACTAGAGAAAGATCAGTTTTCTATCCTGTACAACATCGGTTCCCGTTTGATGGCATTACTGCAGCGTATATGCAACCAAGCTTGTGGCCTTCCAACGGAAAATTTTTCATAATCCCTTATACTATGCATTGTCGTTTGTTTCAAATAACCAGTCAGGCATTATCAGCCGTTATTGGAACTGTGACGTTGATCTGAATATTTTACTGACTTCCTGAACTAGTTTACAGTTATTGCAGTGCTCGTGTACCATGCAGCCTTTTCTGACAGGGAAGATCAGAGCTTTGCTTTATGATTCACTGTCCTCTTGTTATAAAATTGGACTAGAAGAGTCAGGTATTGCGAAACGATTGTTGTATGACATATTGTTATTGGGTTCGAATTTCTGCGATCCGAGGAATACTTGAGAAGAGAGAGAGAAACAGTTCCACTTAAAGAAGCAGATCCATAGTTCACAAAATTATCTTTGTCGTAGGCTCACTCTACTTTGGAAATCTTTTATTTCAAGCAGGATTGAAATGAGAAGTGATTGATTGGTTTTATAAATTAATACTGTTTACAGAATGAAAAGTGTACAACAAAACAAAACAGTATTCAATGCTTATAGTACATTAGGGCTACCCATGTTTCTGGCGCACTTGCAGTAGCAGAAATTAATATTTCATTCCAGAAGAATGACGCACTTTCCGTATCAGGAACAAATCATACACACTATTTAATGTCTTTCACTTTCTTCGCCCTTATAGATACTTTCGCATCCTTGTAACACTTATCGTCTGGCAGTTGCAGTTTCTTCGCATGATCAAATTCTAGATGAGGTTATCGGTCTGAAGCCAGTTAATGAATTCAGTTACTGCCACAACTTCTGGCATTGATGATTTATAACGGTAATGATGAAACTTTGAAATATTTCGTCGTACCTTGTCAACCCTTGGAATATCTCGTCTCGATGCAACAGAAAAGCAAGTCTTCTTGTAAACTGATGGCCACACTTCTTGAAGCCTACCATTTAATTTTCATTCCCGAAGTGCACAATGAAAATACATTTTTCAGTCACTATGTACTCTATTCATTCCTGAATTGTATACATTCTCTTCTCTTGCTTGAAAGCTCTTTTTATACGCTAACACGCGGCAGGAATGAATTACCAAGTATAGGGTCATAATGTTCTGTCGTTTCAAATCGATCTAACTCCACAAGAACTAACTGCAGGCGAATCATTGTGTTGCATTTGTTCTGTCCCGGGAATATCAGAGGTCCTAGCTCTTGGTGGATGCTCTAAAGAAGTAGAAACTGAAAAATACGAGTATAAAATTTTTATGGAAATATATGGTGGACCTGCTGAAGAAAATCGATAACGGACCAACATAGTTTGAAACCGTATGAGCAAATTTATAAAACGGGCAATACGTTCACCAAAAGGCTAATTCTAACATGGCTGGAAGAAACTAGGCTGGCCGGAGTGGCTGAGCGGTTCTAGGCGCTACAATCTGGATCCGCGCGACCGCTGCAGTCGTAGGTTCAAGTCCTGCCTTGGCCATGGATGTGTGTGATGTTCTTAGGCTAGTTAGGTTTAAGTAGTTATAAGTTTTAGGGGACTGATGACCGCAGCAGTTAAGTCCCATAGTGCTCAGAGCCATTTGAACCATTTTTTGAAGAAAGTAGGAAAGTTTTACAAGACGCGAACATCACTGGAGAATAAACTACTGAGTGGTCCTGATAAACATAAATGATAAGTCAGTTAGCAAACCAATAAAGAGGGCAATATAATATATAATAGTTTCCGTTTAAAGACGTTGCTGGAGCGTATATGCAACGTACCGAGACTTCGATGCGGGAATAAAAGCACTGACATGTAGGTTAGGGATTCGTTTGGTATTCGTGTCTTACCAAGGCGCGTGCGGTAAATACGGAAACGTAAACTATGTCGACGATATTAACAACTGAATCCAAACAAGACCAACATGTGTCGGTGGGACTGAGTCAATGATCATAGCGATTTTGGCTGACTGGCATACCGATTCTGGATTGTACGGCCTTCGAACGGAAGCTTTTTCATCGTCCTTTGACGAGAAGCGGTTCGTTATACAAATTTCAGATCAAATCACGACACATGGACCTAACTGTAAATTTCTTTCACTTCTCGTCATCTCGTTCCAAATCACAACTGATCAGCTTTGTATGATGTATAGAACTAACAGTATGTTTATTTCAGTCCTCGGGTCATCTCGTTTCTAATCAGAACCGACCTGCAACGTACTGCCGGCAGCGTGCAATAGGGATTGGCTGGTGAATATAACAATGAATGCTTTAATAACATTTGTTGTATGGCTAGCTGTCGTACCATTCTTTGACCTTGTAGTATACTGAACAATGGAACTCGATCTCAATAAGCTTAATAATACGATAGTTGTAAGAAGAATAAATCAGGTGTCCCTTGACAACTAGTAAGTCGGCTCTCTCTCCCCAGGCGATTCCCGTTTTGTTTTCTTACGTTTTATTGCCAACATCGACACAATAAAAGTTCTAGAATTTTGCCACTTTCTGTGGTCATAATATTGTGTTTGAAGACACAGCATCAAAGGTATGTTCTCCAGTTTCTTTGATAAGTTGGTGGGATTAATAAAAGTCACCCATAAAAGAACTCGGTTACAGTTACCAAACTACTTAAGTTTCCTTCATCTTCGGAGGAGGAGGAGGAGGAGGAGGAGGAGATTAACAGTAAAGGTTCGGTCGACAATGAGGTAATTAGCGTCGGAGCACACACCAGGATTAGGAAAGGATGGCTTACGATATTCGCCGCGCCCTTTCAAGGAAACCACCACTTAACCTCTGATTCGTTCCTACCTTTTGTTTATGCATGTACCTCTGTCGATGAATATTGAACAATAAATTGTTGTGTTCTGTTCATGATTTCTTGCCTAGTCACAAATGAGTATCTTCCTTGTCGCTTCTGCTTCAGTTAGAAAACATTATCCACACTATTAAGTAAAAGTTGTGGTATGTACCCCTAATATGTAGTTAGAATGTGAACGTTGACGCATTTCCGTACTCAGGCAGGATCCTTGTATTTTCCTATACATACTGTGAGAGTCAAATTGTCAAAAAAGTTATCATATAAACTGTAATGAAATCAAAAGTTACCCCCACTCCACGTCATACAGGGAGTGATAAGATATAAACACATTTTGTACCGACAAAGTCATGCCTAGAAGAAGGTGTGAACTTGGCATTTACAAAACTTTTGTTATGTACTTTGTATCAGCTATTTGCCGTTCGCCAAATAATTTGTTACCACTTTGCTGGGTGGCTTCATTTCGACTTTTCTGAGGGAACTGCCAATCTTTAATTACTCGCGAAGGTCGTTTTGGTTTCACCGGACGACTTCATTAAGCAGCGTCGGGTCGGCGTCAGAGCCCTAAGATAATAGCTGGACCGTCATTGGCTGCTGGCCGGAGTCGATTGTCAGCGCCCTTTACTTTTAACGATTGCTGCAATCTCCAGTGGCAAATGGCGACCGACGACCGACATTGGAGCCGCACAAAAGACGAACATTAACAACGGTGGTCCAATGAATCCCTGTTTCGTAGGGTTTGCGTCTCCAGGCAGCCGCCATATTCCGACAGTGGCCTTAGTCCCAGGTGTTTTCACAGTTTACGTCGACTCTCGAAGAATAAAGCCACAACTACGGATGCAAGTATGGCATGCTCATCACTAATCGACTCATTGTAACAATTTGCTGCCTTATATTTACATACATGTCACGATGGAGCGTCCTGTGAAGTAGGCCCATCTCCCTTATTCATGGTAGCGATTAATATTATTATGTCAGTACATTTATCCGCTACAGTTGTAGGTTTCGGATCAGGTTAACTAGTCATACAATCCTTAGTAGATTGGTCACTATTATATACGCAGTTTAACTTGTTTTAGTCACAGAATCCACCTCAGTTACTTCATTTACTGTAGATATGGCACATACTGGTCATCCAGTATGACCAACACAATAATAATAATAATAATAATAATAAGGGAAGGAAGGTTGTCTTATAGCTGTTATAAAATCAGGTGAATACAGTCTCACCTGTGGTGAATTCTAAGAAACCTTATGTCTACATCCTGACAAAGAATCGTTCTCCTACAGTTTTGTAATCACAGTAATGCCAAGAATCTATTACCCTCACCGTAGATCGATGAAGCTAGCCCGTCTTGATACCTTCCTAGCCATAGTGTTAAGGTGCATGAGTCCACATCCCGTAGATACTACTATTGTTCAGAAGGATGCATCAAATTAATTCGTCGAAAAAGCAGCAAATGTCATAGGTGTTACACAAACTCAGTGCTAGAAAAGCGGATCAGAAAAGCGTCACTTAAATCCAGGCTGTTTCGGAAAGACTCATCCTGTGGCGCAATTCTGTACTTCTTCTTTCATTCACTAGGTGCAAATTTTCATCGTGCATAGAGCTACCAAGTTTTTATTTATAAAAGAATCATCCAAAAAAGGTATTATACCTGTTTCGACATACAGGTGCTTTTCACAAGTAAGTTTAAGATTAAACTTTTCGTTTACCTTTAACAAATAGTCATGGAGCCCTCCTTCGGACGAACGAAATAAATCCAAAAGAGAAGTCAAACTCTTCATATACTTTTACGAGCAGAAACAAAAAGTCATCTCGAGGCAGGTGAAAATCCTTGACCCGCCGGGAATCGTACCCAGCACCTCGTGCTCATGTCTTTCACTTGAAGATCACTCAGTAGGTTTTTGCGTCCGTAATCTACTTCATTTATACAACCGTAGAAAGAGGGCGTACCGTTTAAGGTGGAATCCTACGAACGTATCGTTCCTGACCACTCTGCCCATAACTAGGAAGTGAAGGTTGGTTTAACAGCAGACAAAATTTCTACATTCCGCCCGGGACTCGATTCCGCGACTGCTCGCGATGGCGCGCAAATTACCACCAGACCATGTATGATAATTGTAGTTTGTTCATGACTCTACAGGGACTTTCTTTATCGTGGAACTTTATCAACAACTGAAAAATAAATCTGTCGTGGTAGTTAAATTTTAATATTAATCTCAGAGTAACATAAAAGAAAGCTTATGGACAAAAATTTGATCACAAATTTGCTTTATGAAATTCTAAACAAACACACACAAAAACGTGTTCACTGCACACTGAACCCTGACTTGTCAACTTCAACACAAAAATCCCACCTTCTTTCAACTACTGGCTTCAGCATTTGATTTGCAACAACTGAAACCTCGATTGCGGGTATGTCGTCAATTACAGACGACATAAAATGATTGTCATTTATACGAAGGAATGTAATCTCTAGATGTCCTTTGTACTTTGTAAGAACTTCTTTCACATAATATTAAACTGTGTCTAGAGCAGGAATGCAAAAGAACGATTTTGCCATTTATCCATGTAATAGATCGTAAATCTCCAGTTTGCACAATGAGAAGTCCCATCAATATAGCTCTTCTTATTTGGTTTCTTCTTATTTACCTATGACTATCGTGAATCCACTTTATCAGAGTTCCTTTGGAAATTTCAAACACTGACATAGCGTTGTTAATACTTAGTTTCCATTTACAACGAGACGCAATTTGAAATACTTAGGAGATATTTCTTCAATGCAAAGACTTAACGTTTGTACACAAGCAGCATTTTCACGCTGACAACTTGTACAATGTCAGTTGCATGAAGCAACAACCACATTTCAGAGATACATATGAAATTCATAAGTTAACATACAAATACCTGAAACAATGACTTTCTCACTCCACCACTAGACGTTATACAAAGTTGTTGCTGAGTTCATTAAATCACATTCTTACTGCATCCGCGAATGTTTGTTCTTAAAGAAACCATTTAAGTGAGGCGGTCAACTTCACCCCGATTCCACCAAGAATTTTGCATAGTTTAATTTACGTGTACGTAAATCGGTAAGTATAATATATTATCCTTTTTAACTGCTATAATTGCCCTGAAGAATGAAAACACTACATACAAGACATCGATGCACGAGTTGCTTTCTCATTCAACGACTGACAGTTTTAGTTCAATTAGAACGACCAAAAAAGACTCAATCCTTCTGAAAATCGATTAGAAGTTCACAATACTACACGTTTAGCCATTTAGCCATTGTCACGATTTAAGATCTAATTCAGAGGGAGCAAGCCTATTGCCTTTGCCTTTAGGGCGTTGTCAGTGGCTGAGAGGAAGTATTCAGTATATGAATTGGAAGATTTAACAATACTCTTTGGGCTGGACCGTTTTTAATTCAACTTGAAACATAGACTGTTCATGCTAGACCCGGTTGTGGGTGCTGAGAAGACCAAGGATGACCTGTATCATCAGGTGGGCGGTTCAAATCTCGGCCTTCTGATTCTAGGTGCATCACATAAGGGGCACCGGCAACCAAACTGCTGACACCATGAGCAGGATGTTCCTGGAGGAGGGGAGGAGAGAAGAAAACGAAGAGGAAAAAAGAGAAGACGGACGTGAAGAAGGAGATCAAGGCCCTCTAATGATTGGAGCTGTTTTGAGAATGATCCTTGCCTTGTTTTGGAATTTGGGAGTGAAAGAGGATGAGGATATCCAGCTGCAAGGGGACCGAGGGAGAAACTCAGAAGGGGGGAAGTAGTGCCTGGGTATTCTTTGAGAAATATGCTGATATGCTACTGCAGCCTTCATCATAACAGGTATAAAACTAGCTTGCCCACGTAGTCTGTCGCTACTGTATTTTAATATTTGCACTGTTCACTTCGTTGCAGACACTTGGGGGCAATTCAGAAGATTGTAAAGATTAAAGAACATCTGACGTGGCCCACCGTTAATGGAAGATGTTCATAAGTTAGTTATGGAGTGGGAAGCTTAACTCAAACATACTATCTCGGACTCGTGCACTGTACTACAAAGGGTCATCGTTTTATATTAGTGGCTCTATGTGCCTTCTTGCGTTTCATGTGATTGGTGCACACTAGACCAGGGACAACTACCGTGAGGCAGCAGATATTTTCAATTTTTGGGAACCCCTAAGGTCCTCGTGAGCGACAACATGCTAATCTTCTTGTCAGGTGATCATAGGGAATGCTGTTTCAAGAGTGCCATTACGCTCATGGGTACTACCCCATATCATGTTCAACCTTCGTTCTTGGAAAGAGTCAACCTTAATGTGTAGGTGGCCCTGATTAAATTCCACACAGAGTCACAAAGGAAAATGTAATGGATCCACAACATGGCTCAATTTAGCGTTCAACGTTTCTGTGCACGAGCCTCATAAAAGCACTACAACCAGGCTCATGTTCACCTTATCGGTTAATTCCCCTCTATTGAACCTGTGTCCATCAACGACCTGCAGCCGTATAATAACGACTTGAAGGCATTCAAACAAAAGAAAAAAAAACAAAAGGAAACAAAAACAATGAAACTGGGAGGCAGCCCGCAACAACACCTGGCTTCCGCATAGTAAGAAGGCTGGGAGTTTCAGTTCTGAGTGGCATCCCGTCGTGCTGGAAATAGGATATGTAGTTTACCTTAAATACATTTGGGGACAGAGCTTGGTGACGGACAGGACAACAATTAAAATGCTGCCTCGTTTTATAGGTCTTTAGAGTCAGTGTGACTACAATTTTCCTGATTCAAGTTCAACCCATGGTGAATCGAATTATAAGCCAGATTAAATTGACAAGCAGTGAATAAGATGGTGGCGGATTGTTAGATGCATCTCCTAAACCCCTACACTCCGTTTCATATTAAGGGGGTAGGGCAAAATTGTACCGTGCGACGGGTATATTGATTCACCTCTTTTGGTATAGCAGCTGTAGTAAGCGTGTCTGTCTGCAGGCTGACCATTGGAGGTCACGCCGGTGGCGGAGAGGGCAAGTTAGAAGGGCCTGTGCGAACAGCGAGAGAGACATTGTTTGCAGGTTAGAGGAGTGAGTTGCGTGTGTGTCCAGTAGCTCTGTTGTGCTGCTGTAATGAACTGGCTGATGAGCGCTGGCGGCGGCAGTCGATGCTTGTACAGCTCGGAGTCGAGGCAAGTGTAGTTCTATTAGCGTTCGTATATTAGTATTCACAGAGCCGCAGGCAGGTCTGGCTACTTATTACCACATTTATGGAATCACAGAGCTGACGATAAGGTCGGATATAGAAGTACGTATTTATTAAGGCCGTGCAATTCGCTCACCTTCCTGTCCATTACCAGTGTTAAAGTAACGAGAACTGCCTAGTGTAAGTGGATCTGCCATAGTAATGGTTACTTTATCTTGCGATTTACAGGGTGATCAAAAAGTCAGTATAAAATAGAAAACTGGATAAAACACGGAATAATGCAGATAGAGAGGTAAAAATTGACACACATTCTTGGAAAGACATGGAGTTTTGTTGGTTTTGTTGTGGGGGTTCAGTCCTGAGGCTGGTTTGATGCAGCTCTCCATGCTACTCTATTCTGTGCAAGCTTTTTCATCTCCCAGTACCTACTGCAACTTACATCCTTTTGAATCTGCTTAGCGTATTCATCTCTTGGTCTCCCTCTGCGATTTTTACCCTCCACGCTGCCCTCCAATACTTAATTGGTAATTCCTTGATGTCTACCAACCGATCCCTTCTTCTGGTCAAGTTGTACCACAAACTTCTCTTCTCCCCAATCCTATTCAAAACTTCCTCATTAGTTATGTGATCTACCCATTTAATCTTCAGCACTCTTCTGTAGCACCACATTTCGAAAGCATCTACTCTCTTCTTGTCCAAATTATTTATCGTCCATGATTCACTTCCATACATTGCTACACTCCATACAAATACTGTCGGAAATGACTTCCTGACACTTAAATCTATACTCGATGTTAACAAATTTCTCTTCTTCAGAAACGCCTTCCTTGCCATTTCCAGTCTACATTTTATACCCTCTCTACTTCGACCATCATCGGTTATTTTGCTACCCATAGAGCAAAACTCCTGTACTACTTTAAGTGTCTAATTTCCTAATCTGATTCCCTCGGCATCACCCGTTTTGCTTTTGTTGGTGTTCATCTTATATCCTCGTTTCAAGGCGCTATCCATTCCATTCAACTGGTCTTCCAAGTCATTTGCTGTGTCTGACAGAATTACAATGTCATCGGTGAACCTCAAAGTTTTTATTTCTTCTCCATGGATTTTGATACCTACTCCGAATTTTTCTTTTGTTTCCTTTACTGCTTGCTCAATATACAGATTGAATAACATAGGGGAGGGGGTACAAACCTGTCTCAGTCCCTTCCCCAACAACTGCTTCTTTTTCATGTCCCTCCACTCTTATAACTGCCATCTGGTTTCTGTACAAATTGTAAATAACCTTTCGCACCGTGTATTTTACCCCTGCCACCTTTAGAATTTGAAAGAGAGTATTCCAGTCAACATTGACAAAAGCTTTCTCTAAGTCTACAAATGCTAGAAACGTAGGTTTGCCTTTCCTTAATCTTTCTTCTAAGATAAGTCATAAGGTCGGTATTGCCTCACGTGTTCCAGTATTTCTACGGAATCCAAACTGATCTTCCCCCAGGTCGGCTTCTACAAGTTGTTCCATTCGTCTGTAAAGAGTTGGTGTTAGTATTTTGCAGCTGTGGCTTATTAAACCTGTTTTTTTCGGTAATTTTCACATCTGTCAACAACTGCTTTCTTTGGGATTGGAATTATTATATTCTTCTTGAAGTGTGAGGGTATTTCGCCTGTTTCATACACCTTGCTCACCAGGTGGTAGAGTTTTGTCAGGAATTGCTCACTCAAGGCCGTCAGTAGTTCCAATGGAATGTTGTATACCTCCCAGCGCCTTGTTTTGACTCCGGTTTTTCAGTGCTCTGTCAAACTCTTCTCGCAGTATCATATCTCCCATTTCATCTTTATCTACATCCTCTTCCATTTCCATAATATTGTCCTCAAGTAAATCGCCCTTGTATAGATCCTCTATATACTACTTCCACCTTTCTACTTTCCCTTCTTTGCTTAGAACTGGGTTTTCATATGCGCTCTTGATGTTCATACAAGTGGTTCTCTTATCTCGAAAGGTCTCTTTAATTTTCCTGTAGGCAGTATCTATCTTACACCTAGTGAGATAACCCTCTACATCCTTACATTTGTCCTCTAGCCATGCCTGCTTAGCCATTTTGCACTTCCTGTCGATCTCATTTTTGAGACGTTTGTATTTCTTTTTGCCTGCTTCATTTACTGCATTTTTCTATTTTCTCCTTTCATCAATTAAACTCAATATTTCTTCTGTTACCCAAGTATTTCTACTAGCCCTCGTCTTTTTACCTACTTGATCCTCTGCTGCCTTCACTACTTCATCCCTCAAAGCTACCCATTTATCTTATACTGTATTTCTTTCCCTCATTCCTGTCACTTGTTCCCTTATGCTCTCTCTGAAACTCTGTACAACCTCTGGTTCTTTCAGTTTATCCAGGTCCCATCTCCTTAAGTTCCCACCTTTTTGCAGTTTCTTCAGTTTTAATCTACAGGTCATAACCAATAGATTGTGGTCAGGGTCCACATCTGCCCCTGGAAATGTCTTACAATTTAAAACCTGGTTCCTAAATCTCGGTCTTACCATTTTATAATCTATCTGATACCCTTTAGTATCTCCGGGGTTCTTCCATGTATACAACCTGCTTTAATGATTCTTAAACCAAGCGTTAGCTATGATTAAGTTGTGCTCTGTGCAAAATTCTACCAGGCGGCTTCCTCTTTCATTTCTTAGCCCCAATCAATATTCGCCTACTACGTTTCCTTCTCTCCTTCTTCCTGCTACCGAATTCCAGTCACCAGTGACTATTAAATTTTCGTCACCCTTCACTATCTGAATAATTTCTTTTATTTCATCATACATTTCATCAATTTCTTCGTCATCTGCAGAGCTAGTTGGCATAGAAACTGGTACTACAGTTGTAGGTTTGGGCTTCGTATGTGTCTTAGCCACAGTAATGCGTTCACGATGCTTTCTGTAGTAGCTTCCCCGTATTTGTATTTTCCTATTCATTATTAAACCTACGCCTGCATTACCTCTATTTGATTTTGTGTCTATAACCCTGTAGTCACCTGACCAGTAGTCTTGCTCCTCCTGCTACCGAACTTCACTAATTCCCACTATATCTAACCTTAACTTATCAATTTCCCTTTTTAAATTTTCTAACCTACCTGCCCGATTAAGAGATCTTACATTCCACGCTCCGATCCGTAGAAGGCCAATTTTCTTTCCCTGATAACGACATCCTCTTGAATAGTCCCCGCCCGGAAATCCGAATGGGGGACTATTTTACCTCCGGAATATTTTACCCAAAAGGACTCCATCATCATTTAATCGTACAGTAAAACTGCATGCCTTCGGGAAAAATTAAGGCCGTAGTTTCCCCTTGCTTTCAGCCGTTCGCAGCACCAGCACAGCAACGCCGTTTTGGTTATTGTTACAAGGCCAGATCAGTCAATCATCCAGACTGTTGCCCTTGCAACTACTGAAAAAGCTGCTGCCCCTCTTCAGGAACCACACGTTTATCTGGCCTCTCAACAAATACCCCTCCGTTGTGGTTGCATCTGCAGTACGGCTATCTGTATTGCTGAGGCACGCAAGCCTCCCCGCCAACGGCAAGGTCCATGGTTCATGGGGAGAGGAGTGTTAATAGAACCAAAGAAAAAACAAAATGTCCGACAGGTGGCGCTGGTCAGCAAAACGTCAGTGACTGTGCATGACAATCGTGTATAAAAGGTGCTGTAATGAGAGAGAGAGAGAGAGAGAGAGAGAGAGAGAGAGAGAGAGAGTCCGATGCGCCAGCAGTCGCAGCATGCTGCGTTACCTGAAACTGCGCTTTTAGTGATGCTGTATTATCAGAATATGGAATGCGCTAGTTCAGCGTTACGATCCTATCGCTATAGGAATAGGATTCGAACGGGTAAAGGTCCGTTGACAAATGCAGCTGTAGCGAGAATGATTTCGATGTTCGAAGCCACAGGTTGTTTAGACGATAGACCCCGTAGTGGCCGACCGAACACAAGGCGTAATGCTGCTGAGACAGTTCAGGAAGAAATGGAGACTGTACCAGGTTCGTCTATGCACTGGGAAGTCAGCGCTCGTGCAGTCGCACGTCGCACCGGCATTCCATACACTACTGTTTGGTTGGCACTTAGGCGTATCCTCCGATGCTATCCGTAGAAAATCCATCAGGATCATGAACTGTTACCTGGAGATTTAGTGAAGCGGAGGGCATTTACGGTGTGGGCGTTTCAAAAGATGGCGAAACATGACGATTGGTTGAGTAACGTGTTGTGGACCGACGAAGCTCATTTCACGCTCCGAGGGTCTGGCAACGCACACAACTGCAGAATTTGGGCTACCGGAAATCCTACAACTCCATTGCACGATTAGAAAGTCACGATATGGGTTGGACTTACCACATCTACCGTTATCGGGCTTTTATTCTTCGAGGAAATGCGTGATTCTGGTTTTGTAGCTGCTACCGTGACAGGTGAGAGGTACGCCGATATGTTACAGAATCGCATCATCCCCAGTCTGGCTGATAAACACCAGCTGGAAGGTACGATGTTTATGCAATATGGTGCTCCACCCCATATTGGTAGACGCGTGAAAGATCTCTTGCGCGCGTCGTTTGGTGATGACCATGTGCTCAGCCGCCACTTTCGTCATGCTTGGCCTCCCAGGTCCCCAGACCTCAAAACGTGCAATTATGGGCTCTGGTGTTATCTGAAGTCGCAAGTGTATCGTGATCGACCGACATCTCTAGGGATGCTGAAAAACAACATCAAACGCCTATGCCTCAACATAACTCCAGACATGCTTTACAGTGCTGTTCACAACATTATTCCTCGACTACAACTATTTTTGAGGAATGATGGTGGACATATTGAGAATATCCTGTAAAGAACATCATCTTTGCTTTGTCTTACTTCGTTATGTTAATTATTGCTATTCTGATCAGATTAAGCGCCAACTATCGGTTATTTTTTGAACTTCTTCTTTTTTTTGTTCTAATAAAACCCCATGCCATTCCAAGCATGTGTGTCAATTTATACCTCTCTATCAATGTTATTCTGTGATTTATTTAGTTTTCAAATTCATACTGACCTTTTGATCACCCGGTATATTGCATATGTGTGTGTGTGTGTGTGTGTGTGTGTGTGTGTGTGCGTCAGTCTGAAATCAGTTTTGGCCCTGGCGGCGTTTGTATATTATCTTTGTTTACTGTCGTTATGAGTTTCAGATGACGTTTATTTAACTTTGCCTCAAAGTACATGAGTCACTGATCTGTGCAAGACTTATCTACCTATCGTTTGCATGAAGTCTGTTACTGTTCAGACTCAACTGCAACCACAGTGTGGAGCGGTGGTTATTGTCATATCTTGACAGGGTGTTTTTTTGTTTGCCTTGTATTGGAGGAATATTGTTATTGTGACTTAGAATCGCAGTGCCTTGGTTGTTAAAAATTTTCTTATTCCATCTTATTGAAGCTTGGTCGATGTTACATGATTCTGCAAAATTGTCACGTGTGTAAATTGTTTAGCCAAAAAGTACACTCGCATTCTTTAAGGTTGCCACACCTCACGTCTAGTTAGTGTATAAATCATGATTGTTTTGGTTAAACTAATGTGATTTAATTAGTTTCTGTTTCCTTGAAAGTGGCGTGCATCAAATCTAGTCTACATTTTGTCTTTGGATACCTTAAAGTAAATTTCTATGTTCTTAAAGGTGGCATTGCCCACGTTATATCTTTGATTCAGTCTAAGTAAGGCCTTGTTTTTCTCCAAGGTGACATGCGTAACGAGTTGTTAAATTGAACATTCTAATGGTGTTAGGGTAAATGCCCGTTTTATGTCACGCGTGAACTTTGGAATAATCACGTACGCTCATCTTTGACAGACTTGAAGGTCAGTGGTCTAGGACTACAGCAGTTTACTACTGATGGCATGGGCAGTAAATAACGTCGTGATAACATAAATTATTTTATTGTTTAATGAAGATCGTTTATGCTATATTTCTAGCTATTTATGAGCCAAGACGTTACCATACCTCTCACCTACCCTGTCCCATATCAGTGGTAGTAAAGTATGGTTAGCGTGCGTGATAGGATTCTGATACTGTATATGGTAGAAGGTTTAAAATTTTTTGTGTACTATGTGGTTTCGTTTTTCGTTCCAGGAAAACTGAAAGAATGACCTCCGTGGAGTCCGGCGAATTTTGGGGATGTCTTATTTTAGTGAACCACGGCTCCAGTATGAACTCAGCATACTTGGCGAGGCTATGGATATTATCACAAGCTTCTTACAACTGAGGCTGAAAGGGACATTGGACCCTCACTTGACTGTGATTAAAGACACTATTGCGGAGTAATGTGACGCTTGTTCACTACATAACAGCTACTGTTCTCGTGTGCAGGCCTTTGTTGAGTTATTCTGGGAGTCTCCTCCTATGCATTCTCAGGTGTTGGGACTGCAAGCAAAATTACATCATGCGGCTAATTATGTAAGGGATCTCAGGCTGGTCTATCAGGAATAGAAGTGTAAGGGAATTGTAGACCAAGTACTTCAGAAGAATAGTGAATTGCAAGTGGAGGACAGTTGGCTGCGATGGACAGATTGTGTGGGACAACGAAGAGGCAACTGATCTCAGTATTTAGACAGCTGTGATTATTTAACAAATTGCCTAATGCACTATGGGGATTGAGTGAGGGGAGCATTAACTTGTCCATTGATTCGAAGGAGCAGACGGAATTTTAATGGTTAACAGCGAAGTCACAAAATCAGGCTGCTACCTACTGAGTGACTTACAGTGTAGTGTTTCAAGTCATCTGTGAATTGGCTATGGCAAAATGAAGTAGGTTCGCCGATGCCAATGAGTGTGGTCTATCCTTGTGCGATTTCCGGTCTAGGTTGTTACAAGACAGCTCGTCTAGCAAATTTTGTCACAAGTTAACTACCCGCTTCTTTTATCGTTTACAGCGGCGAGCTGAAATTTTCACCTGATATAGTGAGTACGTCAGGTCAGTGGAGGCGGCCTTGTGCCTTCCTGTCTTCTAAGCCTAAATAGTGAATAACATCTTGCTGGAAATGAGACAGGAGGACAATTCTCATATTATTTTCTTGAAAACCTGTAATCCTGGAACTTGAATGTAGAAGATGTACACTTCCCTGATGATAAGGGAGGACTACCGACAAGCAGTCGTGATGTGTGAAGGTATAGAGCGGTAAGGTTAATAGGGGAAGAAAAAACCAGGTCCAAGGCCCCGTTTTTAGTGTAATAAGAAATGGCACGCTTTACATAATTTCCCAGTACGCAAGGAGAAAGTTGGGCATAATAGAAAACGTTCTGTTGAAGGTTATTTTAGCAGCCTGCCTATCCTGGTTAAGAAGTGTCTCAAGGTTAAGACTAGTCAACACACACACTTGCCCTTTGCCACGTCTACGAGTAATCACGAACTAATGGGCACCCTGTTACACTCTGGAAGTAAAACTTCCGTGTTTGACTATCGTTGGTACGAGTTGTCGAAATTCTTCAATAACGGTAAACTTTAAAAGTCATTCACTGATTGTAGATCAACAGATGTCACCCCCGTGCTAGTCGTAAACGAAGTGAAATTATATCTTGGATATCAAGAATTACCTTGGCCCATGACGTTAATTGTGGTCACACCCAAGCCCTTTTGGAGTATGATTCCTTCCAGAAAACGCGTTGTGTGTTTAATTACCTTAACCAGGTGCTCCATTTCAACTGTAAACCTGATCGAAATTTTGTCATGTCAACGAATGTGTCTTAGCGGAGTGTGTGGTCAAGAGGATGGAGGGTGTGTTTGGTACCTCTCACCTGGACTGCGAGCAGGTGCGGGTGTCGGACGGAGTGGCCGAGCGGTTCTAGGCGTTACAGTCTGAAACCGCGCGACCACGACGGTTGCAGGATCGAATCCTACCTCGAGCGTGGGTGTGTGTGATGTCCTTACGTTAGTTAGGTTTATGTAGCTCCAAGTCCTAGGGGACTTTAATACATTCGCAAGCCGTTTGGTTTGGTGACAGCTGCGGCAGGAGCTCTATCTTGTCTTTTAGGTTCAATGTTAGGTTGTCTCAAGTTCAAATGAATCTATTATTACTTTTATGATGTAATAGTATACAGTAAGATCTTAGAACACTATTTAGAGTATACTGCGAGGGGGCAGCACTTTATGTAAAACCGGTCAAGGTGAATTTGGAGTACGATTAGATTTCCTTTTTAAGACACTTAGTGTCATCTCGAGGGGTGCAGGTAGATCACAGGCTTTCATAAGGTAACTTCCCACTAGTGGGAGATAAGTAATATACTGATGGTTTCGTACCAATGCTCAATTTCTTCTCCAGATTTATCCCCAACAGTGTTCAACACTCTGCTACCCTCAACCTGTTAGAAGGTAGGTGAAAGGTTCCATTGGAGACACACTCAGCAGGCATCGTTTGAGGCCCTGAAGGGTGTGCTGGCCAGCACACCTATTCTGCCACTCCCTGATTTTGAACAACAGCTTGTGTTACAGACTAATGTCTCTCACCTAGGGATTCCAGGATTATTGTGGTGTTGCTCGAAGTTATTGACGTGGGCTGGTGGCCTATTGCCCATGCCTGTATGTCGTTGACAGTGGCCGAGTACTCTTTGTACTGGAAAGTTTCTACCTATACCACAAACTGCTCATGCTAGAGTCCGAGAACCAGGCCCTGATGTAGATGGTGACAAGACAAGAAAGATTGGTAGGACCGCTAGGTGGGTAGTTCGAATTCTGGCCTTCTGGTTTTAATCACAGTGGGCTTGTGACACCTTGAGAAGGAAATTCCAGACCGAATGGGGCACAGAAGAAAACGGAGACAGAAAGGAGAAAACGAATATTAGGAAGCACAGGGAGGGAACTGCCTTGGGGTAGATCCCTTCCCCGTCTTTGAATTTGGATGTGAAACAGCACCAAGATCCCTGGCTGCAAGAACGGAGGAAGAAACTCAAAAGGGTGATTGAACACTCTTTGAAAAGCGAAGTGCTATGCTATCACGTATGTCAGGAGAACAGAGACGAGATGAGCTGGCCCACGGAGTTGACCGTTACTGTATCATAAATTTCCACCGTTCGCTTTGTGGCAGACACTTCGGAGTAATCAAAACAATCACAAGGACTAAAGAACACTGGACGTGGCCCCTCCATTAATGGGAATATTCACAAATTAGTTAGGAAGTGTAAGGAGCGATTTAGGGTCGTAACTGCAGGGTTGGGAGTCTTAACTAAGATTGGGCAACTCACCCTGTGGACAAGGTATTCATAGACTATCTGGGACCTCTATCCTAAACTACAGTTGGTCATCATCGAGTCACGGTATTAGCAATAGTGACGCTTCTGTGGCTGGGGGCAATTCCCTCTTCCGTCCTTTTAATGACGGACAACACATTAGTCCCCCCCAGCCATCAACCATGGACCTTGCCGTTGGTGGGAAGGCTTGCGTGCCTCAGCGATACAGATGGCCGGTACGTAGGTGCGACCACAATGGAGGGGTATCTGTTGAGAGGCCAGACAAACGTGTGGTTGCTGAAGAGGGGCAGCAGCTTTTCAGTAGTTGCAGGGGCAACAGTCTGGATGATTGACTGATCTGGCCTTGCAACAATAATCAAAACGCTCTGCTGTGCTGGTACTGCGAACGGCTGAAAGCAAGGGGAAACTACAGCCGTAATTTTACCCGAGGGCATGCAGCTTTACTGTACGATTAAATGATGACGGCGTCCTCTTGGGTAAAATATTCCGGAGGTAAAATAGTCCCCCATTCCGATCTCCGGGCGGGACTACTCAAGAGGACGTCGTTATCAGGAGAAAGAAAACTGGCGTTCTACGGATCGGAGCGTGGAATGTCAGCTCCCTTAATCGGGCAGGTAGGTTAGAAAATTTAAAAAGGGAAATTGATAGGTTAAAGTTAGAAATAGTGGGAATTAGTGAAGTTCGGTGGCAGAAGGAGGAAGACTTCTCGTCAGGTGAATAGAGGGTTAAAAATACAAATTCAAATAGGGGTACTGCAGGAGTAGGTTTAATAATGAATAAAAAAATAGGAGTGCGGTTAAGGTACTACAAACAGCATCGTGAACGCATTATTGTGGCCAAGATAAAGACGAAGCCCATACCTACCAGAGTAATACAAGTTTATATGCCAACTAGCTCTGCAGATAATGAAGAAATTGATGAAATGCATGATGAGATAAAAGAAATTATTCAGATAGTGAAGGGAGACGAAAATTTAATAGTCATGGGTGACTGAAATTCGGTAGTAGGAAGAAGGAGAGACGGAAACGTAGTAGGTGAATATGGATTGGGGATAAGAAATGAAATAGGAAGCCGCCTGGTAAAATTTTGCACAGAGCATAACTTAATCATAGCTAACGCTTGGTTTAAGAATCATGAAAGCAGGTTGTATATGTGGAAGAACCCCGGAGATACTAAAGGGTATGAGATAGATTATAAAATGGTAAGACAGACCTTTAGGAAACAGGTTTTAAATTGTAAGACATTTCCAGGGGCATATGTGGACCCTGACCACAATCTATTGGTTATGACCTGTAGATTAAAACTGAAGAAACTGCAAAAAGGTGGGAACTTAAGGAGATGGGACCTGGATAAACTGAAAGAACCAGAGGACGTACAGAGTTTCAGGGAGAGCATAAGGGAACAACTGACAGGAGTAGGGGAAAGAAATACAGTATAAGATAAATGGGTAGCTTTGAGGGATGAAGTAGTGAAGGCAGCAGAGGATCAAGTAGGTAAAAAGACGAGGGCTAGTAGAAATCCTTGGATAACAGAAGAAATATTCAATTCAATTGATGAAAGGAGAAAATATAAAAATGCGGTAAACGAAGCAGGCAAAAAAGAATACAAACGTCTCAAAAATGAGATCGACAGGAAGTGCAAAATGGCTAAGCAGGGAAGGCTAGAGGACTAATGGAGAAAAGCGGACCACTTGCAAGAATATCAAGAGCTCCGATGGAAACCTTGTTCGAAGCAAAGAAGGGAAAACAGAAAGGTGGAAGGAGTCTATAGAGGGTCTATACAAGGGCGATGTACTTGAGGACAATATTATAGAAATGGAAGAGAATGTAGATGAAGATGAAATGGTAAATACGATACTGCTTGAAGAGTTCGACAGAGCACTGAAAGACTTGAGCCGAAACAAGGTCCCGTGCGTAGATAACATTCCATTAGAAGTACTGACTTCCTTAGGAGAGCAAGACCAGAGAAAAATCTACCATTTGGTGAGCAAGATGTATGAGACAGGCGAAGTACCCAGAGACTTCAAGAAGAATACAATAATTCCAATCCCAAAGAAATCAGGTGCGGACATATGTGAAAATTACCGAAGTCGCAGCTGCAAAATATTAAGACGAATTCCTTACATACAGATGGAAAAACTGGTAGAAGCCGACCTTGGGGAAGATCAGTTTGGATGCTGTAGAAATTTTGGAACACGTGAGGCAATACTGAACTTACAACTTATCTTAGAAGAAAGATTGAGGAAAGGCAAACCTACGTTTCTAGCGTTAGTAGACTTAGAGAAAGCTTTTGACAATTTTGACTGGAATACTCTTTCAAATTCTAAAGGTGGCAGGGGTAAAATGCAGGGAGCGAAAGGTTATTTACAATTTGTACAGAAACCAGATGGCAGTTATAACAGTGGAGGGACATGAAAGGGAAGCAGTTGTTGGGAAAGGTGTGAGACAGGGTTATAGGCTGTCGCCAATGTTATTCAGTCTGTATATTGAGAAAGTAGTAAAGGAAAGAAAAGAATAATTCGGAGTATGTATTAAAATCCATGGAGAAGAAATAAAAACTTTGAGGTTCCCTGATATCATCCTAATTCTGTCAGAGACAGCAAAGGACTTGGAAGAGCAGTTGAACCGAATGGACAGTGTCATGAAAGCAAAATCAAAACGAGGATAATGGAATGTAGTCGAATGAAATCGGGTGATGCCTAGTGTGTCTGATTAGGAATTGAGACACTTAAAGTTGTAAAGGAGTATTGTAATTTCTGGAGCAAAATAACTGATGATGGTCGAAGTAGAGCGGATATAAAATGTAGACTGGCAATGGAAAGGAAAGCGTTTCTGAAGAAGAGAAATTTGTTAACATCGAGTATAGATTTAAGTGTCAGGAAGTCGTTTCTGGAAGTATTTGTATGGAGTCTAGCCATGTATGGAAGTGAAACATGGACGATAAATACTTTGGACAAGAAGAGAATAGAAGCTTTCGAATTGTGGTGCTACGGAAGAATGTTGAAGATTAGATGGATAGATCTCATAACTAATGAGGAGGTACTGAACAGGATTGAGGAGTAGAGGAGTTTGTGGCACAACTTGATGAGAAGAAGGGACCGGTTGGTAGGACATATCCTGAGGCATCAAGGGATCACAAATTTAGCATTGGAGGGGAGCGTGGAGGGTAAAAAACATAGAGGGAGACCAAGAGATGAATACACTAAGCATATTCAGAAGGATGTAGGTTGCAGTAGGTATTGGGTGATGAAGAAACTTGCACAGAATAGTGTAGCATGGAGAACTGCATCAAACCAGTCTCATGATTGAAGACCACACCAACAACCACATTAGTAACATCGCAATTAGAAAACTCGGTGATTACGGGCACCTTTGAGGAGCGAATCTCGTTCATTTGGATCTTGATTCCAGATGGAGGGTACCGTGACTCCATAGAATTTCAGAAAGCGGGCCTTCCTGTTCTGAAAACCGGAGCGCCTCCAGCTTATTAGTGATCCACGATATCCCGCCATTAAATGCAGCACAGTGCTGTGTGTCGAACTATCACACCTCCCAAAACAGGCTTCTGACATATGAGCTTTCACTACCTTTGGGGTGGAAATGACGTGGTATCGCTGAGCACATCAATGAGCGAGTGGTTTCTTGAGTCAACATGGTGTGTTATACAGGACCAATTTTCCAATATGTTAGAGAGAGGGAGAGCTAAAGCGCTCAGCCGAATGCTATAACTTTGCATCCACACGGATATTTATCATCTGTTAAATGTAGGATCCCAATGTATCAAGCTTTCTAAGGATATAGCTGATAAATGGGTATGTATTAATGTTAAAAATAAAAGCGACCAGGCTTATTTTGTATGGTAAGTCTTGGCGTGTGAAAGAAATTACAACGGTAAAGATAATCCACAGCACATATCGATACGGTAGAGACACTGACATTCGTAAGTGCTATAACTTTGATGTTATCATGTTCCCCGTCAAGATCCATGGCATACCTAAATTTGAGACACAAGTACTGGAATATCGATCCATATTTATGACCCTGAGAGACGCAATTTAGATGAACAGAACAATAGACGTGGGACCCCTCCATCTCTCAAATATTGCCGGTGTGCGTAAACTGTATGTAAAGGTGCTACTTTTCTCAAATGAGGAAAGTGAATAGAATGGTAATTATAATTACTACTGGGCCAGAACATATCCGACTCATTTCCTAAAAGTTGTCACATAAATACACGCGTAATGGATATTTGCTTAGGGTTCCTCAACGCCTCTTCAACAAGCTAGTTTCTAGCAAAGTGTCCAGCACGTTGCCTGTATAAGTATCCATTACCTGGTATTATGCCTAAGAAAAAATTTTATAGCCTTTAAGAGTACTCATTGTTAGGAGCGATGCCCATTTGTTGTGTACGCTGACTCTGAATGCCTCCTCGCTGGTATGACCCTCTGTTTTTTTTTTTGGGGGGGGGGGGTGTTATCGGTCTACTGACTGGTTTGATGCGGCCCGCCACGAATTCCTCCCCTGTGCTAACCTCTTCATCTCAGAGTAGCACTTGCAACCTTCGTCCCCAATTATTTGCTTGACATATTCCAATCTCTGTCTTCCTCTACAATTTTTGCCCTCTACAGTTCCCTCTAGTACCATGGAAGTCATTCCCTCGTGTATTAGCAGATGTCCTATCATCCTGTCCCTTCTCCTTATCAGTGTTTTCCACATATTCCTTTCCTCTCCGATTCTGCGTAGAACCTCCTCATTCCTTACCTTATCAGTCCACATAATTTTGAACATTCGTCTATAGCACCACGTCTCAAATGCTTCGATTCTCTTCTGGTCCGGTTATCCCACAGTCCATGTTTCACTACCATACAATGCTGTACTCCAGACGTACATCCTCAGAAATTTCTTCCTCAAATTAAGGCCGGTATTTGATATTAGTACACTTATCTTGGCCAGAAATGCCTTTTTTTGCCATAGCGAGTCTGCTTTTGATGTCCTACTTGCTCCGTCCGTCATTGGTTATTTTACTGCCTAGGTAGCAGAATTCCTTAACTTCATTGACTTCGTGACCATCAATCCTGATGTTAAGTTTCTCGCTGTTCTCATTTCTACTACATCTCATTACCTTCGTCTTTCTCCGATTTACTCTCAAACCAAACTGTGTACTCATTAGACTGTTCATTCCGTTCAGCAGATAATTTAATTCCCCTTCACTTTCACCCAGGATAGCAATATTATCAGCGATTCTTATCATTGTTATCCTTTCACGTTGTATTTTAATTCCACTCCTGAACCTTTCTTTTATTTCCATCATTGCTTCCTCGATGTACAGAATGAAGAGTAGAGGCGAAAGGCTACAGCCTTGTCTTACTCCCTTCTTAATACGAGCACTTCGTTCTTGACCGTCACTCTTATTATTCCATCTTGGTTGATGTAAATATTGTATATGACCCGTCTCTCCCTATAGCTTACCCCTACTTTTTTTCAGAATCTTGAACAGCTTGCACCATTCTATATTGTCGAACGCTTTTTCCAGGTCGACAAATCCTGTGAACGTGTCGTGATTTTTCTTTAGCCTTGCTTCCATAATTAGCCGTAACGTCAGCATTGCCTCTCTCGTGCCTTTTCTTTTCCTAAAGCCAAACTGATCGTCACCTAGCGCATTTTCAATTTTTTTTCCATTCTTGTGTATATTATTCTTGTAAGCAGCTTCGATGCATGAGCTGTTAAGCTGATTGTGCGATAATTCTCGCACTTGCAGCTCTTGCCGTCTTCGGAATTGTGTGGATGATGCTTTTCCGAAAGTCAGATGGTCTGACGCCAGACTCATGTATTCTACGCACCATCGTGAATAGCCGTTTTGTTGCCACTTCCCCTAATGATTTTAGAAATTGTGATGGAATGTTATCTATCCCTTTTGCCTTATTTGACCGTAAGTCCTCCAAACCTCTTTTAAATTCCGATTCTAATACTGGATCCCCTCTCTCTTCTAAATCGACTCCTGTTTCTTCTTCTATCACATCAGACAAATCTTCACCCTCATAGAGGCTTTCAATGTATTCTTTCCACCTATCTGCTCTACCCTCTGCATTTAATAGTGGAATTCCCGTTGCACTCTTAATGTTACCACCGTTGCTTTTAATGTCACCAAAGGTTGTTTTGATTTTCCTGTATGCTGAGTCTGTCCTTCCGACAATCATATCTTTTTCGATGTCTTCACATTTTTCCTGCAGCCATTTCGTCTTAGCTTCCCTGCACTTCCTATTTATTTCATTCCTCAGCGACTTGCATTTTTGTATTCCTGATTTACCCGGAACATGTTTGCACTTCCTCCTTTCATCAATCAATTGAAGTATTTCTTCTGTTACCCATGGTTTCTTCGCAGCTACCTTCTTTGTACCTATGTTTTCCTTCCCAACTTGTGTGATGGCCCTTTTTAGAGATGTCCATACCTCTTCAACTGTACTGCCTACTGCGCTATTCCTTATTGTTGTATCTATAGTGTTAGAGAACTTCAAACGTATCTCGTCATTCCTTAGAACTTCCGTATCCCACTTCTTCGCGTATTGATACTACCTGACTAATGTGTTGAACTTCAGCCTGCTCTTCATCACTACTATATTGTGATCTGAGTCTATATCTGCTCCTGGATACGCCTTACAATCCAGTATCTGATTTCGGAGTCTCTGTCTGACCATGATGTAATCTAATTTCAATCTTCCCATATCTCCCGGCCTTTTCCACGTATACCTCCTCTTGTGATTCTTGAACAGGGTATTCGCTATTACTAGCTGAAACTTGTTACAGAACTTAATTAGTCTTTCTCCTCTTTCATTCCTTGTCCCAAGCCCATATTCTCCTGTAACCTTTTCTTCTACTCCTTCCCCTACAACTGCATTCCGGTCGCCCATGACTGCTGCTGTTGATATTACCCGATCCCCATCTGACCAGAAATCCTTGTCTTCCTTCCACTTCACTTCACTGACCCCTACTATATCTAGATTGAGCCTTTGCATTTCCCATTTCAGATTTTCTAGTTTCCCTACCACGTTCAAGCTTCTGACATTCCACGCCCCGACTAGTAGAACATTATCCTTTCGTTGATTATTCAATCTTTTTCTCATGGTAACCTCCCACTTGGCAGTCCCCTCCCAGGGATCCGAATGGGGGACTATTCCGGAATCTTTTGCCAATGGAGAGAGCATCATGACACTTCTTCAACTACAGGCCACATGTCCTGCGGATACACGTTACGTGTCTTTAATGCAATGGTTTCCATTGCCTTCTGCATCCTCATGTCGTTGATCATTGCTGATTCTTCCGCCATTAGGGACAATTTCCCACCCCTAGGACAAGAGAGTGCCCTGAACCTCTATCCGCTCCTCCACCCTCTTTGACAAGGCCGTTGGCAGAATGAGGCTGAATTCTTATACCGGAAGTCTTCGGCCGCCAATGCTGATTATTTATCAAAATTTTGGCAGTGGCGGGGATCGAACCTGGGACCGAAGACGTTTTATTATGAATCAAAGACGCAACCCCTTTTTTTCCCTTTTTTTGTACGCTACCCCCCTTTTTTTGTTACATTAGTTAACCCTTTTATAAAATGGAACTAAAAAAAAGAACCAAGTGCCACCGCCACTTTTCATCCTAAAAAAAAGAAAAAAATCTGTTCCACTTCAGGCGTTGGCTCCTGACTAAACCTACCCCAGAGAGCTGCCTATCTACCAGGGTAAATATAGGAAATCAAGGTTAGGGCTATCCTTACAAACAAAACAAAATCTTCTTTTTTTGAATTTTATTTTTATTTTTATTGTTGTTATGTTATTATTTTTTTTGTTTTTGTTTAGTTTTGTTGTGTCATTGATCAGAGGCCTTCTGCGCTCCGCTGGTAATATGTTGAGTCACGTCTTCTAGAAATTGATGTGTTCTGTTCAATTGTTCAGAAATGTTCATTGGTTCAAACAGGAAACGTTCTTCTCTCTTGGCTTAACACATTCCAGCTGCGAGGCGGGTCGTGGAAAGCACTCCCAAGGAAGTTCGAGAAAAATTGTCTGTATTTTGGGTGACGGACAACGACATAATGACGGTCATTGAGGTATGTCCAAAAATCGAGTACAGAGTCTACAGTTTGTCCAAATAGGTAGTGAATGGCATGTTCGCGAATCCAATTCACAGCATTGGTCTTTGTCCGAGGAAAATATTCACGATCCGGAAATAATAATGAAAGGGGAGTAATCCGATCCGGAATGTCCCGCGTTAGAAAAGCGACAAGAAGACGAGTCAAGTGCCAAACCTCCTCCGCCGGTCCGCAAACAAACCGATGTTCATCATTGTCTGGGACTCCACACGTGGAACAGAGAGGTGATTGGGCGAGGTGGATACGATGAAGGCGAGCTTGATTGATTTGCTAACCATTGACTGTTAGGTACCAGACAGATTGAACATTCGTGTCAAGGTAACGGGCGAAAACCGCGCGCCATACATGACGCCAGTCTACCTGGGGGAACTTTTGTCCAATCGGGTTAGGTGGACGACCTAATTGGAGGACATTGTATACTGCCTTTGTCTTGAGTAAAAGCTGTCTTGGTAAGGTGAGGCGTAGATAATTGAGTTCAAGAAAGAAGTATCGTATATAACGTAACTGGACCGGAACGTCCGAAATCATCACTGGGGCTGACAGTGAGACCGGCGTATATGCCGTCAGGAGGAGACCAGTGAGGCTCGTTGGGCATCGTGTCCATACCGTCATCTGGGAGCTGACAAATAGGGCGCGAGCTCTATCCGGCACGTGAAACAGACCTATACCACCTCGTTCACGGGGAAGAGTAAGGGTTTCATAGTTAACTTTGAACAACAGCCCAGAGCTGACGAAAGATGCCATTTGCTGCCAACATGCGACGTGCCACAGTAAGCGGGAAAGGTAGAACTTGTGCTACATGGGGAACTCGGGATGCGATATATATATTAACATATCGAGCTCGTTGGAGAATATCTAGGGATCGAAGGCGATGGTCCATAAGACCTGCTCTGATCATTAAAAGGAGGCGTCTGCAGTTGATGGCGGCTGAACGCCGGAGATCAGATGAAAAGTCTATTCCTAAACAGCGAATGGTATCAACGGTGGTGAGAGGTGTAATACACTCCACAGGGAGTCCCGTGCCAATGAACATAACTTGTGACTTACTTACGTTTAAAGAGCTACCCGACGCCTCACCATAAGTCGCTACCCACGTCAAAACAGCTCGAACCTCGTCGGCATTACGCACACAGATAACTACATCGTCAGCATAGGCCGTGCAACAGAATCGGTATCGATCTATGGACAACCCTACCAAACGTTGTCTGAGCCCACATAGCAAGGATTCCAAGGAAAAGGCGTACAAAATCGCTGATAGAGGGCAACCTTGACGTACGAATCGACCTATTTTTATCGGAGGAGTGAGTCTGCCATTGTACATAATCCTGGAAGAGGCATCCCGCAGAAGGCGCATCACTACCGTGATAACGGCGACTGGGAAACCTGTATGGTGGAGAACGGCCGTAAGGAACGAATGGTCAACCCTATCAAAAGCTTGACTAAAGTCCAAAGACGCAAGTGCCCCAGAGAGGCGTTGTGCCTGGGTAACGGTGATCATATCCCTGTAGCGGCATAAAGCCGTGCGGATATTATTATCCCCTCCCAAAGATGCTTGGTCTGGCGACACAACATATCGGGCAATGGTTTTAAGTCGTGCCGCCAAAAGGCGAGTGAAGATTTTCATATCACTGTTAAGGAGGGTGAGGGGCCGATAATCACTGATATTGTTGCCACCATGCAGTTTATGTACAGGAATAATAATTCCTTCCATGAAAGAGTGCGGCACAGGTACTTCCGGAGACATCAGTTCCCGACATATGGAGGTGAAGGTGGACTCTAACAAATCACGGAAGGTGCGATAAAATTCGAGGGGAAGACCGTCCGGTCCTGGGGAGCGATTGATGGTTCCTGCTCGGATCGCATCGCGGACTTCATCATCAGTCACCTCTGACACCAAGTCAATCGCCGCATCTCCTGGGAGACCACCGAAGTTGAGCTGTGAGACTTCCTCGATCAAGTCTGGGAAATGTGGAATTGCGGCGTAGAGCTGCTGGTAGTGGACGTGAAGCACATTCCCTATTGCAGATTGGGTTACGTAGCGACGCCCATCTTGGTCTGTTAGGATGGGAATAAATTTTCGGCGACGATGTTGGCGTTCTTGGATGATATGGTACATAGATGGATGTTCATGAGGCATGCAATCAGCAGTACGAGATCGTACTATCGCTCCTTCCAAATGCCTTCGCATGAGATTGGAGATTTGGGCCTTAGCATGGTTTATCCTTGTATGGCTCACAGGGGAGGCTGGCATCGTGGAGCATTCTCGTAGGATCCTGTAGTAAAAGTCCATAGTGCTCTTCCTCCAGGCGACAACATCTTTGCCATATCGGATCAAAGTTTTCCGAAGAGCAGGTTTTGCACACTGGATCCACCAGGATATGGGACGGCGTCTATTACATGTGATCCAAGTGTCTTCTATTAGAAGTCGACAGTCAGGTGAATTAAGAAGTGCCGTGTTCAGTTTCCATAAACCACGTCCATGCTATACTGCATGTCTTGTGAGAACAACGTCACAGAAGTAAGCCTCATGATCTGAGAAAGCAACAGGCCAGATTTCAGCCTGTCGTGTGTGTTGAATTAGGGATCGCGAGATGTAGATGCGATCCAGTCGGCTAGAGGAGTGCGCAGTGTAGTACGTAAAGCCCAAACGATCACCGTGAAGATGTCTCCACGTGTCGACAAATTATAGCCGCGTCACGACTGTTTCCTGAGCTGCGCGTAGTGAGTGACGCTGGGTGCAGTTGAAGTCTCCACCCGTGACCCAGTCATCGTGTGGTCCCATAAAAATAGGTGTAACTTCATCTGCGAAGAAGGCATTGCGTTCACGACGGTAGCTGGAGCCCGACGGCGCATAAATGTTGACGATGCGTACACCAAAGAGAGTAAGGGCCATACCTCTGCCGTTGGGGAGGTATAGGACATCTTCGGCAGGAAGACCTTCTCGTAAGATGATGGCAACACCACTACCGGTGTCCGAAGCGGCAGAAAGATGCGCCGTGAAGCCATGTGGTGGTGAAAAATCGGCGACATGCACTTCCTGAAAAAGCGTAATATCAATGTCCGCATCATAAATCATATCGCGGAGCAGCGCTAGTTTGTGGGGTGCACGAATGGTCGCGAGGTTAATCGTTGCGACACGATAATGCTGGTGTTGGAGTCCCACAGGCACAGGTGGGGCTGCTTCTTCAGGAGCGAGAGGTCGTCGATCTTGCCGGTCCGCTGAAGAGGTTGCTTTTGTGGAGAGTTTGCGGGCGCGGGCGCAACCGATGGGGGCGCCCCATCATCAGCATCGTCCACCCCAGTCCCTTCGATCTCCACGTCGTCTGCCCAGGAGACTGATACTGCGGTAGGGTACCGACTGTGTACATCATCCATGTGGAGAGGAGACGTATTTTTCGGCTCAGCATATAGACTTTCTTCAACGTCGACTTGTGGGGGCGACGGCGCCAGTAAGGAGGGGTGGTCGTTGCCAGTGGTCGCCTGTGGCGGGTCGTTCGCATCAGACGTTTGGACATCATAGAGCGGTTTATCGTCCATCTTCGGTTCTGCATCTCTGGCATCCATCCGTAGAATGGATTCATCAGGGGGTGTACGGCTACGTTTCTTTCTCTTTCGTGTCGGCCCTTGTTTTCGAACAGGTCGTTCCGAGTCTGATTGCGGGTGGCCTTCGTCTGACTCCGTACCAGTCTGAAGGAAAGCAGAAGTAGGTACCACTCCCGGATCAACGTCCATCTCAGCAGCATTTTCAGTCACAGTGCTGCGATGATGTGGAAGGTCAGGATCTGGTGTCTGTGGCACCTCAGAAAGAATCTCAGTAGCGGTTGCATCTGCCTGATCAGACGACGTCAACAGAGCAGGAAGACCATGTGTAGAGGTGCCCTTCCTGGGCAGCCTTGGCATATGTGACAGGGATCTGAGTGATCACCGCTGGGGACGCTTCCTCGCCGACCGGCGTTTGGATCAGGCGGCGTCGCATGCAGGCGGATCTGGCGTGGCCTTCTTGTCCACAACCCGCACATGTTCGGGGTTGGCCGTCGTACATGACAGTGGCTCGCACACCGCCAATTGTCAGGTATGATGGTATATGTTTTTTCAGTTCAATTTTTACCTGACGCACACCATTAAGGACATGGTAGGTCGTGAAGGTTTGCCATTTTTCTTCTACGTAACCGATGACGTTACCGTATGGTTGTAACGCAGAGACAACTACGTTCTTCGGCACTTCAAATGGTAGTTCAAACACACTAATCATGCGTTGACCGTACTCTGCGAGTTCAAGTGTTACTGCTCCGACGTGACCATCAGAGTATTTGAACTTAAGTCCATTGGTATGGCGGCGAATAACATCTTCACACACCTCGCTGTTTGTCATTTTAATATGAACGACACTACTCGTGATCGAAAAATGGATTCCGATAACGTGGTTAGGATCTAAACGAACTTCTTCACGTAGGAACGTTTCAACTTCATGTGCACGAGGTCGCGCTTGTTCAGCTGGGAAGGAAACTTTAAGGGTCGCACGGCGGTAAGCGCTCGACATGTTTCTCGCGGTGGACGGACACAAGCCTTAAAGCTACGACGCGGAGCAAACCTGCAGCGGAGCACGGGGCCGACGCGCGGGGCCGTCCGCACGCTGCCACGGCTGAGAGCCGACTGATTCGAGACTTAACCGATACAATCTTATATTGGGGATAATCCTGCAGTTTGGCTTCTCAGTGGGCTTGAAAAACTTTCATTTGTGGTTGATAAGCTACACAGTGACCTTTTTCTTACTATCAAATGAAAGGAGAATGAAGATTTGTACAAAAACGCGGTGGACTACCACGTTTGTTTGCTGCCGTTAGATAGAAAAGCGGAAACTCGCTCGTAGCGACCACGTTTATATTCAAATAGTTCAAATGGCTCTGAGCACTATGGGACTTAACATCTGAGGTCATCAGTCCCCTAGAACACAGAACTACTTAAACCTAACTAACCTAAGGACATCACACACATCAATGCCCGAGGCAGGATTCGAACCTGCGACCGCAGCTGTCGCTCGGTTCCAGACTGAAGTTCCTAGAAACGCTAGGCCACAACGGCCGGTCCACTGTTATGTGGAAATTCTGTGGCGCAGCACACAATACATGCAAATTAGAGTATCAACTACTAAGGCATATACACGTTTTCTTTCATAATAAAAAGCGGGTATGATGTTTACTTTCTTGTTGGGCACTTGGCTGATTTCAGCTGGGACAGAAATCAAATGAGTGTCCTACCTGAGAGTTTTGAGAATTATGTTTCATTCCCGAAGCGCATGACGCCAAGAATTACGCTCCACTTCCTTGACTCGCTGCGTCTTATGGAGGCACCACTCCAGAAACTTGAAACTTTCGGGAGAACATGCACATCACTCGAGCTACATTCTCTGACGCGGAAAAGTTTCAGCTCGTGACTAGAGGGGTTTTCCCATACGAGTATGTGGATAATGTGGCAGAACTCAACGAGATCTGGCTACCCGGCATAACTTCATTCTCCAGCAACCTTACAGGTGAAGCCATTATAGATACAGAGTATGAGCGTGCTGTGAATGCCAGACGGGATTTCAATATCTCCACTTTAGGAGAGTACGCATAGCTGTACATAGACACAAACTTGCGCTTGCTTGCGGATGTTTTAGAGAAATTCCAGAGTTTAAGCATGACCACATATTCTGTGGATCCAGCCTGATGAGCCAAAACATTATGACCGCCTATAAAAGTGTTTTGGTACACTTCTGGAACGCAATTCCGCAGTGACACTGCGTGCTATGGATTCGACAAGTAATTGACAGGTTTCCAGAGGTTTGTGGCACCAGATGCCTACGCAAAATGTAACGTAGCTAATGATTATGAGTTATCATTTTGCTCTGAAGGTGTAGCTTGCCCTGGAGCAACGAGGAGACCAGATGTTGGTTCTCACGCTGGTGAAGCTGACGCTGGCTACTGGTCCTAGCGAGTTCTGTGCTCAACTAATGCTGCATGCAAAACGTTACCCATACTATCTGTGAATCTGGAGAATTACTATTAGATTTTAATCGATGTTCTTCATACTTAATATACCAAATTCAATGGATAAGACAACCACTCTTTTAAAATACCAAATCACTAACTTCAGTACTTTCGAAGAGATAAATTTTTACCTAAAACACTTAATAACCGTGACGACACTATGAAACTGATTTAGGAACTATAATGTATTCATCTGCAATATCAACTGAAGCTAGAACCAAGAGTACAGGTTCATATAAGCAAATTTTCTGAAATTATTTTTGATTTCATTGCCACAAATTTCTGACGTAATTAAAAGTACTTTGGAAAATTGTAATTTCATTGTGTTTTGGTTGTGTGAATGTTTCGGAGAGATTGAGAGTAAATTGAAGACATACATATAGTGAGTATTTGATATTTTATTAAAATTATGTAAATGTATGCATAAGAAAGTTGTTGTCCAATAGGGGAATTTGTGACGTATGACTGAGTGGGCTTCAATTTATAAAAGGCAGCCAGAAGGGGCATTGGGTATTAAATTTACTAGTAATTTATTTTATGGAAAGAAATCGTACCTTGTTTCATTAAATTTTATTTAGTTTCGGTATTACGAGATTTCTAGTCTACATTACTTGTGGTAAACTGATTGGGTGCCATTAGAAATACCACTACTATAGAAGTGGTCTAGATGATCTGATTGGCTGATTGATATACTAGCCAATAGGAATTGAGCTTTTCCTGCGAGTTTGGGTAGGGCTTTGTGCCTGAGATCTTTTAGTCGAGATAGTCGCTCGGGAGCCGTCTTCTGATAAACACGAAAATGATGAAATTCACGCCTTTCGTCGATTCTCTAGTAGTTGACGAAGAACGACCACAGTACTGAGAATCTGAGCTATGCCAGTGATTTGTCGCGCTTAACATCTTCTGGCTGCTTTCGTGTGTGAATTTGTAACGGAGACAATCAGTGACGTTGCATAATTGATGTCGGCATATTAAATACGGAATTGTTAGCCATTTTCTGTGTTTGAAAGACAATAAACCAATATAAAGGAAATACTAGACTTTTTTTTCAAATGAGTTATACAAGAATGCGAAGCGCTCGACTATTTAAGTAACCTTCAGATACTGCCCGTAGACTGGAGTTATGTCACCTTTGCGTGGTAGGTATTTAGTCGAATTTTCGTCAACGCTGCTTCTGTCGGCTAAACCAGTTTCTTTCCGTCGCCGAGTGAAGGGGCAGATAACACGAAACCTATCCAGGTAGGTGAACTAATTGTTTAGTGGATAGTGAGAGATCAATCAGCCCTGCCGCAACAGGCACACACTTCTAGCAATTTACGGGTGGTTGGTTTGTGGGCGCGGAGTCGGCACCCAATAGCACCCCTCCTTGTGTTTCATCGGATACACATAAGCTCAATTTGATGGCCAAGATGTCAACGTGAGTTCACTACCATGCTGCTCAAACTATTGCAGCACGATTCTGGACTTGTGACACGGACCGTTACTCTGCCGGAAGATGCTATTGCTGTTGAGGAAGACATCAAGCATAAGTGGTTACCGGTGGTCCCTAATAATATACATATGGTCCACAGTTGTCATGGCGCACTCGATTACAACCGCAGGTCCCATGGAAGACCTGTTGAGTGTCCCCCATAATACTGTTCGCACCGGCCTGCTTCCGTGGAGCGCAGAATGTTTCGAGCAACCGATCGCCAGGATGACAGCGTATCTGGACACGACGACCATCGACTTGGTTTAAGAATAAACGAGATTCAACAGAACAGGCGACGCGATTACGTTGATCCGCTGTACAATCTCGATGGACTCGTGCAGACTGTAATCATTACTGACGACGTTGTTGGGTTCGAATGGTTCAAATGGCTCTGAGCACTATGGGACTTAACATCTGAGGTCATCAGTCCCCTAGACTTAGAACTGCTTAAAACTAACTAATCTAAAGGCAGCACACACATCCATGCCCGAGGCGGGATTCGAACCGGCGAGCGTAGCAGCAGCACTGTTACGGACTGAAGCGCCTGTGACAGCTCTTCCACAGCGGCCGGCGCGTTGTTGGCTCAGCGTGGGAACACATAAGGGTCCTCTGTTGCGCTGAACGGTGTGCTCCAAGACACTTTTGCCTGCACCAGTGCTGTACTATGTCGTCACATCTGCCACAGATCGCCGCCTATACCACTTCAGAGAGCGAACAAGCTTCCGGATCCTATGATCTGTGATGAGGGTGTACGACCTACTTCTTGTCGCCTATTCGTGGTTTGAGTATTCTTCAGCAACTTTCCGTAGATACTAACGACGTGACAGTAGCACGCGAAAAACACATCAGCTTATCCGTTTACAAGATGCTCGCTCCCAGGCACTGGGTCAGAACACTATGGCTTTTGTGAAAGTCGCGTAAGGCAGTAGATTTCCGCATTTGCGCCAACTTAACGTAGCTAGAAGGATACCCTACTCGTCTCTTCTCCGCTCATATGCACTGATCAGCCAGAACCATATGACCACCTACCCAGCAGCCGACATGTCCACATTTGATTGATCTCAGCAGCGACTCGTCGTGGCATTGAAGCAGTGAGGCCTTGGAGGTAGCTGGAAGGAGCTGGCACAACATCTGCACGCAGAAGTCACCTAATTACCGGGGGAGAGGGGAGCTGTTGCGTTGTGACACCACGTTCAATTGTAAGGTGTCAGACAAATCCAACACCTTCCATGAAAACCCTGACATGATAAGCAAATCCAGTAGTATGTCATGTAGCTCCGAATAAATCGTGACATTAAATTAACCAAAGTAATACGAGTAACAAGTGTGCAAATGGAATACCACAGACTAACACAAGAATGCCTAAATGCACGTAGTACCTTCCCACCGTGAGACCGACGCAGTTCCGAGGGTAGAAACGAGAACAGAAGCCGAGAGCAGAACCGTGTTAAGCTAGAAGGCCCTACGATAAGGGATGGACATGACACCCACGTCGCCAGCTAACCACTAGGGCTCACCATCCGCACGTTTTAGCGTGAGACTTTTTCGCCTCTCTGTTACATCAAGGACCAACCCCCAGCCCATGTTAAAAGCTAGAGCCCACCAGAAAATCAGTATAGATCTTACGATAACGCTAAAAGGACCATACCACCCGCACGTTTTAGCGTGAGACTTTTTAGCGTCTCTGTTACGTTGCAAACTTTAAAAACATTGCCCCACCACGAAAAGTATAACGTTTCTCATTGGATAGACAGAATCATTGTAGGCGGAGCTTAAGGTTAACATTGAGACCCTGATTGGTCAGATGAAAACACAGCCAGATAGCTTTTTTAAATCTACTTCGGTAAATTGTAGTAAGAAGAAGTTAAGAGTGTTAGTTCCGAGACGGCGAGCTGGATGGCTGCTGCGCCGGCCGCTGTCGCCCTGACGCTGCCTGAACACCGACAAGGTAATGAACGCACGTGATGCCGCATATTTGAGCGCATCAGGCTTCATTTAGAACTGCAGAAGTCTCATCTGTTACACCCCCTCTTTTGCGTAATACTAGTGTCGGTCGTTAATTAAAACTCATGGTGTTCACATTTGCCACTTGAAGAACAGATCTGAAACGCGATGATTTTTCTTTTATATAGTTATTGAGAAGCCACATCAGCCACTGTAATTTAAGACAGGTTAGATAAGTAATTAAAGATAATTGAGGGTCACTGTAGACCATTTTGATAGTTTTCTCTTTTGTGAAACTTAATTTAAACCTAGATTATAGATGTGATATGGCATAGGTCATCCTTCGATCCATTGTAGAACTTGGAAAACCACTCAGGGAATATTCGTTCACATTTTTCTTGAACGCAGTTGGTTTTTACCATCCTGTATTGAAACATTTCCTTTTATCAATATTGCAATTTATAAACGATGTTTTATGAGTAGAATAAAATTATCAATGGTAAACTTAACTGCTTTTTCTTCGTTATTTTACCAGCTAAGTAAAAATAGGAAAGCCTTGAACCCTTAGTTAGTATTAAGATTCTTTTACAGGGAGTGCAGTGGAGCTGACGCTGAGATCATTTAGTATTTGGTTATATCATCGCTAGTCTCACTGAACTCTTCTGAATTCTACATGTCATGTGTGGTCTGGCGTATCCTTACCAGCAATAGGTCCCAGGTTCAAACTAGTTAATTCCCTAAAAAACACGCTCAGAGCGTCGTTGCGCGAAAGTGGTAGGGAGACACGATATAGAACAGACACCACCATGAATGTTTAGACAATCACATCCCAGATGTGTTTGATCGGGTTCAGAATTGGCGAGTTGGGGGCAAGCACATCAATTGGAACTCGCCACTGTGTTCCTCAAACCACTCCACTACACTCCTCGCCTTGTGACATTGCGAATTATCTTGCTGAAAAATCCCACTGCCTTAACGGAACATTACTGTCATGTAGAAGTGTACATGGTATACAACCAGTGTGAGATACTCCTTGGCAGCCATGTTGTCTGTTGTAGTTCTGCCAGGTTTGACCGCCTGTCCTGTTTTACCAATCTGCCAGCCTGCAATATCCGAAATCCATAATCAAGCGTGGCTGCCCAACTCCACGACGTCTGGATGTTTTGCAGTCATTCACCACTGTACCCTCGAACACCCGACAAGTTGTGCAGTTTCCGAAATCCTTGTGCCAAGCCTCCGAGCCATCATAATCTGTCCTCGGTCAAACTCAGACAGATCGCGCGCCTTGCCGGTTCTACACACGTACAGCACGCTCACTGATACTGAAAGCACCGTTTGTCTGTCTCACCAGCAGTCACTCCTCGCCAGGTGACGCTGCTACCGCCTGAACATGTTTAAATCGATAGTATGTCGTGGCTCATCATTGTACTTGTCTTACCTTGTCACGTGGCCTCGGCGCCACCAGACAACATTCAACCTCACGGTGGGCTGTGATCGTAATGTTTTGGCTCATTACTGTATTCTGAAGGTATATCCTCTAACATGCAGATATCCTGCTCTAAGAATGTGATCCGTTACTTCTACAAAGCAATGAAGCTCGTAGCTTATACCTTTACACTGAGTCTACACGTGCTTTTTTTTTTAGTTCTACACACCTATTACTGCCAGACATCTCGATTCAACTTTCATTCTCAATTTTCTGCCTAGATGTTTACATATTGAGGCATATGTATCTGATTCATTAGTTTTTCATCAGTAAAGCTGCGTCTGATCCCACAGGTTATTTTTGCGTTACTCAACGAACAATGAAAAGGAAAACCTAAATTTACTCCTTCTTGTAATTGCTCCTTTGTGTCAAACACATCTTACATTCCCCATGGGTATTACAAATGCTTCCAACTTCCTAAATTCTTGAAGCCAATGAAATTCAATAACGCGTACTGTTTATCTCAATCTCTTGTTACGGACATTGTGTTTTTACTTTCATGGTCCAAGAGCAAAGACGATAATCATTTGTGCAGCATTTCTACGTGTGTCTGGGTCTGTGTTAGTGTCTGGGTGTGTTGTGTGTGAGTATCAGCGAGGAAAGTTAGACAGCTGGTGACGTAATTATCGTTTATTAATTTGATAAGGTGAAGTGCAATGCTCATACTGCATAAATTTTACAAACGGATGCCGATTGTTAGGAATTTAAACCGTTTTTATTTTCCGATAGGTGTAGAACGAATGATGCATAATTATTAACCTTTACTTGAGAAATATGCTTTCATAAGAAAGCATATGTGCCTTATCTTGATTTGGAAATATGAACGTTGAACATTAACAGATGGATGCCAAATTTCTTTTTATGAGTAATCCTTGTTTCTCGATTCTGTTAAGTACTTGCAGTAAGCTTGGAACTGATTATCCGCTGCATCTCTAACCCTAGGTTCCATATATCCATATCTTTCAATAAATTTGGAAGCACAGCGCTCAGTCCTGACTTCAAGATATGTGCCCTTAGTGCCTTCTGAACCTGTAACAAAAGGAAATAAAAACAAGTTATACCAACGGCAGTTTTTAGGACCAGAAATTATTCTCCAAGTAAGAATAATATTATTCATGTTATTTTAGATAGAAATATAATAAGATCTGTACACTCTGCCAACATATAGTTATCATTTTACTTTCGTATTTTATTGTATCCTAACGCTTACAAGACATTTGACACTGCATGAAAGACCTCGCTTATTCTGTTGGCACTGCAGCTCCTAACTGTGTATTACTGCTTCATTCATATTCACAGAGTTACTCTGATGAATGAGAAAGAATAATTATTGTCTTTGTACCACGATAATGGAAAACTACTTTCAGTTATCACTAGTATTGTATAAGATGTTAAGAGAGGTTTTCACCTCACTAAGCTACAAGATTTGTAGAAAGATTAGCTACGTCGACTATTTTTTTATTTTTCTATATAAATGTTGCAAGATTTTACATGACGTAGCGTTATCAGCGTACAGAATTAAAATGGAATGTGAAAGTGAGTTTACAGAGTGTTCTGTATGAAAATGGGACAGCACTCCATCAGAAGCTATGGCTTCAGATATTTTTGAATAGACTTGAAATATGGAAATATTTCTCTTGCGCTGGTGGTAAAGCTACAGTGTTCCGAGATCAATGAAACACTTTCAGGTTCGTTATACAAATGAAATGGCACAATTCCAAAGACTTTACTGATTTCGTACAGATGTGATTTTATGTATATAGACTGCAAAGAAGGAAAAACTTTCATGTTCACTGAGGCTTGTAAAATAGCTTCCGTTATGAAAAATATATGGTGATAAACTATATCCGATATACAGTACCCAGGATCACCAAGGTGCATCACAACAGGCTGTCATAGCCAAAAAGGGCTCACAAGTGAGTCAACCATAACTATAGTGTAAATCTTATTTTCAGCCTGGGTTGTTTCTTTCGTGGTGTTACGGTCATCTTTATTATAACATTAAGTTTTAGCGATATTGGAAATCATTTTTAACAAGCCAAGCGTAAATTCTCTGTTATTATATTGCTGGAATGTACAAATTACTTAAGCAACACTATCTTCCAGTAATATACACATCAACATAATATGCTTAAACCATGGTACCGAAAATTTTTCAATAATGCTGAAACTGCAAACAAACTCATGCATGTATTAAATACTAACATAGCACTATAGTAAATAAATTTGGCATACGTACTTCGTTGATGTTGTTAGCAATCATGTATCGGACCTTCCATGAAGGGTGCCTAGCGTATTTGAGCAAGACGGGAATAATAGCAAGGCGCGCTTGCTCAGGAATGTGTGGCCACTTACAAATGTAGGTGATAAGTTGTGCAGCCACCACACAGGATTCATCCTGTTAAAATAAAGAGAGGTTTGAGTCTATTGTTCTTGAGGTACATGGTGCTAACAATGATTGAAGAAATTACTACACAAATGAATGTCATTTAAAACCTGTCACTCAATAGCGGCATTTGCTACAATGTGCGATTATCAATAGTTTAACAGAGAGCACTCTTATTATGACAAAATAGCGAGTTTCCATTATTTTTAGCTATTGTCTTGTAATTAATTATCCACTAAATTTTCTTGTGTAAATCTCATCTCTTTGCGTTCCACTTCCGTACCACACAAATCGTCGGAAAGAGCTTTCAATTTGTGCCATGAATTAAAAACCAAATTCTGCTATTTATTTTCTATATACCCTAATCAAATTTTTGCAGTTGATTTCAAATAATTCCTTAGAAAACCCAGCGCAGTTAGCATGTGAATAAGGCGTCACGACCTGTAGCTCTTCCATTTTTTATGCTTTACTGAACTATTTTCTGATCTACAGTACCAGCAAAACGCATCAAAATGCAGGATCTCTTGTCTTATATGTAGCCTCACGTTCAAGTCACTTAATACTGAAGAATTTAGTTAAATTTTCAACATATGTTTCAAAAAACATACTCGCAAAATGCTAAATGTTGCACGTTCGCAAAACAGCCAGCAGATAAAAAGACCACAAAATGTGGGCGCTGAAACCATCAACACGGGAGGAGTTTTATCCTGACAAATTTTATAAATGATATGAGGACGACTTGTAAAAAAGTTGAAGTTTGGCTCTATGTAGAATATGCACAACTGATTCTGTTCAGCTATTACACAAGATATTGCAACTCTAACCCGATTATGTACTGAAAACAGCACATATATGGAAGGTAATAGTGCGAAATGTGCCCTAGACTTAAATCTCTAAACCACCGACTATTAAAATCTGTGGCCACTTCTCTCGCCCCAGTACTTTCCCCTTACATATATGATCGGTAACCGTAGGATACTTGATTCGATCTACATGGGTCCCATCATTTTCATATGAATGTTAAATATGTGAGGATACTGTCAGTCGGACACTTTGTTCCGAAGAGACAGTGATAGTGTCATAATACATATGGAGCAGTAATCACAAACATTATAATTTTTGTAGATGCACTTGGATTTTTGTAATAAATGAAACTTCTCAAATGTTCACATTTGTGTAAAATCTTATGGGACTTATCTGCTAAGGTCATCAGTCCCTAAGCTTACACACTACTTACCCTAAATTACCGGAAGGACAAACACACAGACCCATGCACGAGGGGGGACTCGAACCTCCACCGGGATCAGCCGCACAGTCCATGACTGCAGCGCCCGAGACCGCTCGGCTAATCCCGCGCGGCTGTAACTTATCATTTATAAACGGTTGGAAAAGATATTTCAGTCTGGGTGGCATATCCGGAGACAAATATTACAATTATATTGTTAGATGTCATTGTATTGACACTAGGATGGATGATAAATCTGTTAAACGATTCCGATCTTCAAAAACGTACCACTAAGGCACATGAACTGATTTGTCAGCCTTTTGCACTTTCGGTGAATACGAAACAGATATATACAGTCATGACTGGGAGCGTGTGTTTTTTAATAATGATGTACCATCCTCCTCCGCCTCCTCAAATGTCTTCTGAGTTCCAACACCAATAAAAGTAAATCAACGCTACGTGTAGCAAAACAGTAAAGTTGGGTGGCATTCTTGCAGCAAGAAAGTCGTGCTTCGTAATTCAGTACAGTCGTACACAGGTCGTCTGCCGGAGATATGTCATGTGTCCTTTCGAATCACATGTTAGATTAGAAGGTTTCTCTGAAAGGCGCTGGATTACGATACTGTTACATTCTGATTTTCTAGGGCCATAAACGCCAGTCAACACATAAATTTATTTACTTATCCTCAACTCTAGTTTGCACATAGCGAAATTAGAAGCTAATAATTACTTACGATTGAATACATACAGACATTTGTCGTTTTTTTCCCTGTGAATAACAAGCTCTCATTTATATGAACCTCTAATGAGCTTAATTGTCTGCAAATGAATTGTGTTCAACTTTGCAGTATACTATGGAATTTATGTCAAAGACTTTGTGTGGAAAGAGATTTTTGTGGAGTCATACTAATAACATATACTTGAAACATGTATGTTAAAATTATAGTACCTTTTCTTCTTTTGCTAGCTTCTCCAGAATAGCTGTTATAAAAGACATGTTCGATTCTACATCATGTTGTTTTGCGAAGTTACCCAGTATCGTTACGACCATTCTCCTCACACGTATGTTATCGTCCACGCTAAGACGGTTCAATATTTTCCACGTCTCACCTGCAAACAAATGAAGGAGGAAAACCATAGAATTTTTATAATTTATGTTTACTAGCAAATAATAATTAATCATAAAGATGCATTAAGTTAAATCATAAATTAAGAAAGCGAATTAGTCGTTAGAAAATGCTATCATAACCAGTATACTAACAATTAGCTACAGTTAAACATCTACATTAGGGCTATTTTTGTACACTCAAACTGAAATCGGAATAAAAACGAAGGATTTCGTAAGATTTACTGTTGAAGTGATTTATAGTATACTTTGAGTAAACAAAAATGATTCAGCTCCTTACTTTCAAATCGCAGATATACTATTTCTCAAGATGTACTCAGTATGTCCGAATCAGCACGGTGTACTTTCAAGAGCACGAAGTGTGTGCTAATGATGGTGAATATGACATTCAATGCAAAACTGTCACTACCAAAAGGAAATTATTCTTTCGGGATCCCGTAACACGCCCTTATTTCCGGTATTTAATTTTGTAATTAGCCTTTAAGGTAAATAATCGTTTCTTAAGTCCTTGGCTGTGTATCTCGGTGCTATAATGCTGATATTACTGTAATCGGGTTTTCATTTATCTATGGTACTGTCGTCTAATGAAAATATGTTTCTTTGTGGTACTTAGGTGAATCATTCACTTTATGTCACACACAAAATGTGAACTGTATGGCTTACTTACATTTTGTTTTCCTCAGTTCCCTGTTAATATACTTGGCTATCTTTTCCACATAATAGACTACTTTATATTTCTATATCTTCTCTAGATTTATTGTAGTGGCGTCCAGTACGTAGTTGTATACCTGCAATTGTTAGCAGTGCTGTATTCGTTTGATGTGAATCGGATAGTCACTGAAATTATTGATTTACATTCTGCTGTAATTTGACCTAAATAGGAAATGTTCGATGAGAGCGTTCCTTGTATATGTCAATGTTTCTTACAGTCCTTCACGCATGTTATGTTTACACGGAGTGAACACATTCGAAAGCCCTGCCTTACCTTTCTCGTTAATGAGTGATAGTTTACCGACGTTTGAGACGTTCCTGAACGTTTCCTAAATTGCAGATAAAGTAGGCCAGCTAAGTGTTCGATCCCTCTTGAGAATCGGCGTGTACAAGCCCCCAGAGTTTCCTTCAAAGGTACCTCTGCAAACCCATGCTGGTTCCTCGCTACTGATTGTTTTCCTCCAGAGCTCAAACATATTTCTTCTTGGTGTTCAATGCTTTTTATCTGAATGTTTTGCATATCACTTTAGGTGGTGCAGACACAATCCCTAGATCCTGCATCACGCAACGTTTCGTCGCCACGATCAAAGCGAACGATCGATGAGTCTATAATTTACAGAAATACAGTACTGTTGGCTCTGACCAGTGTCAATTCGCTGATTCAGAATTCTCTAAATTTGGATTTCGCCACATCTGACAGAATTCAACTAATTCACAGAAGTGTTTCACGTGCAGCTATTGAAGCGCTTCCCTTTCGACCAACATTACGTCTACCGCTTTGAACTACGTACTTTTATACTATTTGCGTATTCTGGGATGTATCAGTATTAAAGAGAACTCTTCCAATCAAGAAATGAACCACGAATATATGATGTTGGTAGTTGGTGTGTTTTGATCGTCCCTGAGCCTATTGCAGACAATTCGCGGTATATTATTTGCCATTGCAAAGGCTTGGAACCTCCTAAGATCGAGTTAAAATTTCAGATGTAAGGAGCAACACAGCCACTTTTTCTGGGAAACATCTTAAAAGCTACGGCACATCATCACGAATTCCATTAGTTCACTTTACTTTAAAATTACCATTCACTTGTGAACATAAAGGCAGTGAATCACAACGTGGTTCGAAAATTTCTGATGGAATAAAATACAAACATTTCCTAAATAACTTCCTCTAACCACAAAATTTAAATTCATGAATCTAACTGAATTACCTTTGGCTTGTGCTGAAACATGTCCATAAAACGCAAAAAGAACTCTGCATGCAGCTATTCTTGACGCTGCAGATTTCTGTGTTGCCATATTCTCAACGACAGCCACATAGTTATCAAAAAAATTGTGGTGTTGTGTTAAAACCCGAGGGCAATTATTCATCTTTTCCGTGTCATTTGTTTCCTCTAATTCAGCCATCAATGTTGCAGGTGGCTGGAAAAAAAATTGGACGAATAAGAGAAACAATTGTCCCAATGAATAATTTACTAAAGCTTCTATATCCAGAGAGAATTTATGAGAGTAACAAAGAGTAAATAATGTAACATGAGCAATGTCACGTTCATTACAGCTTATGAATTGCTTTTGCACGTCTTATTTCACCTAGTGTGTCACTTTTGTGTGTAATATTGGCCTGCTTTCACTTAAAAGCTACAGCTTCGCCCTGCCTGTGGATAATCATTCTATTACACGCTACTGCCGGAACTATTCTCTGCGATCGTGAAACTACAGTTAATATTGGTGAAATGTATGTCCATGTTTCTACATATTTCGTAATTCATAACCACATATTTCGCTAAGTACTTTCTGCAACGCACAGCACATGTAAGCGTAATGTAGTTATTAGTGTATTTGGTGGCCACTGTGACAGTTATCCTAGTTGTGTGGGATAACTAATTACGGAGAAGGACTCTGCTCACCTGAGATTCACATATTGTCATTTCCGTAACACACATCTCTTCAAGATCTTCTTCATTGGTATTTCGCCTCCTCTTGAAGAGGCAGGAGAAGCAGAAGTCCAGCTCCTTAGGAAACAGAGGATTCCGAATGCGACGAAACATCTGTGGCAGAAGAAAATAGCCAGTCTCACGATCTATCTAATACTGCATTAAAATATAAAAAGTCTGCTGTAACAGTAGGATTACTCCTGTCAGATAAAAACTGAAAAATAAATGCTTTTCTACACAGAAATTATCTCTGTGACTTCAACCTTTTTAGTTACTGCTTATCACTCATTTACTTATCTTTTCCGTGCATTTAGTACAATTCTAACAAAACTTTCTGAGCGAGGAATATAATTCCGGTTTATCAGATTGGAAAGTACAGATTGAGAATTAATGACGGCAGCGAGAGGTTCTCATATCGACTGCGGTCTTCATCGTGGCCGCATATTTGTTAGAAATCTGTCCTCTAACTGTACTGTGTAATCATCATAATGACAGGGCAGACAATTTCTCGTGTTGACGGCCCTTGCAACTGCCGAATTCCTGGCCGGTAAATACAGACATCTTCAACAGCGCAACATTTCCTGCTCCGAAAAATATGACCGCGACACGAAATCAAAACGAATGTAGCGAAGACTGAGTACTAGATAATTACGTTCGAACTTCAACCGACACAGAAAAATGGACCAAAACATCATCGGAACAGGCATATGATTAGGCGGAAGAATTTTCCAACTAAAAAAAATTGGCATCAATCTCATAATTGACATCATCATCAAAATTACTAGTAAAGGTTGGGTTGTTTGGGGAAGGAGACCAGACAGCGAGGTCATTGGTCTCATCGGATTAGGGAAGGAGGGGAAAGGAAGTCGGCCCGGCCCTTTCAAAGGAACCATCCCGGCATTTGCCTCGAGCGATTTAGGGAAATCACGGAAAACCTAAATCAGGATGGTCGGACGCGGGATTGAACCGTCATCCTCCCGAATGCGAGTCCAGTGTCTAACCACTGCGCCACCTCGCTCGGTTACTAGTAAGGTCCAGCGTGTCAGAGAACAAAGTATGTTACTGTATATGATATTCTTAGAAGAACAAGTAAGCAAAATACTCAAAACATTGTGTTTTACAAGGAAATCAGATCATTCAAAAAATTATGATTCTTGAAATTTTCCCGGCGTAAGGAGTATTCCACGAAGTTTCGGGATTGCGGCTATATAACGTCTACTTCCTACTATGAGATTTCGGATGACAAGCATTAAGCCACGTTCAGGTGAGTGTTTCGCACTGGAGATTGCTGGTTCTTGTCGTTTCCCTTATACTGAAAACAACCGCACTACGCAAGCTACGAGCAGACCCTCACACGTTGGTCCTTCCAGCAGATAAAGGAAACGCCACTGTGCTGTTACCGCATGAGATCTGCGCCCAGAAGGCTTATAACGTATTGAGCGAACCAACGTAACGGAAGATTAATAAAGACCATACAAGGAGGGTAGAAAGAAAAACGATAGCATTGCTGAGTTCTCCTTTCCTTCCGTAAGAAGCATGCTAAACGATTAAGACCTCACACTAAGGTTACGTGGTCTTCAGAAAATGCACAAAGAAGGCCTTCCACTACGTGCTATTGTGAGCAATATCGGCTCTCCGACGTGTGACTTATCGACACCACCCGTCTTTACTGAGACCTTCTGGAGGAAGACCTCACATCATTTTCGCAACTCCGGTGACTTTATTAATAGACTGAAGGCACTTAGAATTGACGAATTTCTATTACTATTAAGTTTCGATACTGTCTCACTCTTCACTAGGGTCCCGGTCATGAATGACACTCACCAGCAGTGAGTTTAAAGCTGACATAAGAGCGCTATTTTATGATGCCCTTTCCTCAATCTACTTTTTATTCAGCAACAATATTTTGAGCAAATTGAAGGTGTTGCCGTTGGTAGTGCTCTCTTCCCTCACGGAGCAAACTTTTTTAATAGAATACTTTGAGGAGAGGTCACTTGATTCTGCAGAACCTAAAGCAAATGTCTTCAGGTGATACGTGATTGATACTTTTGTGGTGTGGCCCCTCGGCGAGGAAGAACTGTCCCGCTTTTTGCAAACACCTGAATTATATCGAAGGGAATATCAAGCCGGTCGCGGTGGCCGAGTGGTTCTAGGCGCTTCAGTCCGGAACCGGGTGACCGCTACGGTCACACCTTCGAACCGTGCCTCGGGCTTGGATGTGTGTGATGTCCTTCGGTTAGTTAAGTTTAAGTAGTTCTAAGTTCTAGGGGACTGATGACCACAGCAGTTAAGTCTCATAGTGCTCAGAGCCATTTGAACCATTTTTAGGGAATATCATATTTACGATGGAAGTGGAGATGGGAGGCTGTTTGCCATTTTGGACGTCTTGGTCATACGGAAAATGGACGGATCTCTGGGGCATTTCGTCCACCGTATGCTCACACATACAGACCTGTATTTCAGGCGTCTAGTGGCCACCATCCATGACAAATCATGGGCGTCCTTCAAACGTTGGTGGACAGGGCACACGTTGTGTCTGATGGAGACAACCTTGCAACGAAACTGGACCACCTACAATCAGTATTCAGACATAATGGATATACTTCACATCAGATCGGCAAAGCTTTAAGAAAGACGAAACGTGACCACCCACAAGCACTACAGAAGAAAGAGCGGTTAAGTCCAGAGCTTTTCTCCCTTGTGTCGACAATATCTCGTCGAAATTAGGCAGGATCTTAAGAAGTCATGATACTAAAGTAATGTTTCGCCCACCTACAAAGACTTGTGCTCTTCTCGGTTCGCAAAGGACGACCTTGTATTGAGGAAGGCTGGAATCTACAGAATCTCTTGTCAGTACGGCAAAAGCAACATTTGTCAGACGACACGCATAGTGCGTGTACATGTGTTGAACATGGTCGCTACACTCGCCTTTCGCAGCCCACTAAGTCAGCCATAGCGGAGTATTGTATCGCCACAGGACGTTCAATGGGTTACTTTGTCACGGTAATCGTGGTATCGACGACGTTCTTCTAGGATTCAGTTATTAAGGAATAGATGAAAATACGATTAGCGCAAGATCTTATTAATAGTGATGGTGGCTTTCAACTGGATAAGGCGTTGGACCCGGGAGTTTCTTTAAGTTTTCAGAAAGAAAGCATTCTATGACCAATGACACGTCTAGTCACATTTAATTTTGTTGCTTTTGATACCTGAATTTTAACTCTGCGAGAGCGAATTCCGACAGAGTGCGCTCCATAGATGCGTCTGCTTGCCTTAGATGGAGTGGTGTCCGAAGGGAGTGCCCAGCTAGACAAAGGTAGCGCAACTTATATCCTTAAATTTGTTTCTCTAAGCATTATTCATGTCCACTGCTCTAGATCATGTTTTGATTAGATTCATTGTACGTAATATATCAAAAAACTTAGCAACTGAAGCAGCTTCTGTTTGTGCGTTTGTTTGGTGCTGAATGCGTTTCACTCTCCAATTTAAATTTGTGGAATTATTTTAGCACTACATCTCAATATAAACAATGCACAGTACTTCATATCTAAACTTGCCCCTAAGCATTTTGGCAAGTAGTAATCAATCTCACCAAAGTTACTCCGATGCCAAAACTGCTTTTTACTGACGTATAATGCAACCTCTAGCACATTACTTAAATAATAATGGGAAAGGTGTGTTTTAAAAAGATGAATAATGAAATCTAACAACAAATCAGTGGCAAAATGCAAAATAAATTTTTTAGGTAAAACCTCCAAGGCTTTTGAGATCAGAACTGGCATAAGGTAGGGAGGTGGACTGCTCTGACTGCTGTTAAATTGTGTGCTAGGAAAGGTAATCAGGCAACAGAGGAAGGAACAAAAGGAAAAATTATAGGAATCACAATTGGGATAAAACGGATTAATTTTAGTTTTAGTTGTCTGACTTATGCAGATGATCTTTCCGTCTTTGCTGAATCCATAGCAGATAAAAATGCAGACAAATCCCTTACAAGAGACAGCTTCAAAAGCATGCCCACATATATCTTCTGAACAAACAGAGTACATGGCAGATATTAAGGAGGCACCGAAGTATATGGAAACTGATTAGGGTCTATGGTAGAGTAAAAAAGGCAACAAAAATTTAATTATCTAGGTGAAATAATACAACCAGACAAGACAAGTAAGGTAACCAGCAAGGGCAAGGAAAATGGAGGTAGCTTTTCAACTAACAAAAAACCTGTATAACAGGAAATCTATTTCCATAAGTGCAAAACTTCGGCGCTACAATACTTTCATTAAAATACAATGTCTTTATGCATCAGAAGGATTTTCGTTAAATAGAGCAAAACAATCAGGTGATATATAAAAAAAGGAAAGAAAAACAACAAGGAAAATGTTGGGAAGAAAATAAGAGAATGGGAAATAGAATTTACGAAGTAATACAGAAGATTATGAAAAAAATAGCGCGAATATCAGACAACATGAGGAAGAGGAAAGTAGCATTCTGTGGACACCTAAAAAGGCTAAATGAAAACAGGATAACAAAAAGAATTTTTAACTTCTTTGACAGAAGCCTCAAAACATCAACGACGTTGGTAAAAGAAGATAAAGCAGACGTGAGGGAAACGGAAATAATGGAGGAAGAAATAGGAGAAAGAGAAAAGTTAAGATCAAAAATAAAAGATTTCAAGGGCTTCTAGGAGATAATCAAGAGAAAGACATGTGCAATATGGTAATGTGGGCAGGAGAAAGAAGAGAGAAACATAGGGAAAGAATGAAAAATTACTGGAAAGAAAGAGAAAGTATAAACGAAAGAATACTTAAGTTATTTCATGTGGTCCTTAGTATGCCAAACAAACTGAAAAAAAAACACGTAAGTGAAAAGTGAAATTTGATATAAGATGTGATACCATGCCGCGAAGTTAGCTTACACACACAATATTAACAAATTACATTTCATCATAAATACATGGCGCTTGCACATCATGTGTGAGACCCGTTAATTTTCACGTCTAAGGTAACTACAGCCTCCTGATTTGTTACATATTTTTAACGCGGACGATCGGAGAGGGATAGAAAGCTGCCACATCGAATGTCTCTGTTATCGAACACTTTCCGTAAACAATATATTTGAACTACGATAAAGCAGACAATGAAAATAATAACAAGCTGTTCAAGACCATACGTTTTCTGTTAGCGTGCTTTGGAATGAGAAGAGGCAGTATTTCTAGAATGCCTCTGTCTTATATAAAGGAATCGTTGGCCACTTCCCTGAATGTACACTATGTTAATGCTGATGTCTACATTATAGCGGGCCATTAGCAATCTCAAATCCGCCATGAGGACCACAGAGATGCGAAACAATGTTGTATAGTCTGGCAATCACATATGTATCATAGAACTCCTAGCGAATGGCATGTCTCTTCACACTGCTTCGAACCTCAGATTTCAAAGTGATAAAAATATATCGCCTACGTAAGTTGACAATAACAAGAAAGTTAGTTGATGCTTACCATGTACGTAGTGTAGTCTTCTTCGGCTCGCAGGAAGAGATTCGTAAGAAGACAACCGCAGTCCTTCGTATAGCGCCTCAGACTGTTGCTAGGGAACGGTCAGCGTTGTCTGCTGCCGTTGCCAATTGTTCTCCATCGCGCTTGCCTGCGAGGTTACGCAGTGGAGGCAGTTCTTCATCACCGCAGAAGATGTTCTGTTAATCCACTTACAACTGGTCATGTTTGTACCGCTATGTTGATGATAACAATAGAACAAACTATAGGTTGATTTTTCCTTCACATTAGTATTTTCAATATAGTGTTATTGATCTTAACTGTAGTAATTACACTGAAGGGCCAAAGAAAGTGGAATAGGCAAGAGTATTTACGTACAGAGACATGTAAACAGCTAGAAAGGGGAGCTGCGATCGGGAATACCTATAGAATACAACAAGAGTCTGGTGCAGTTGTTAGATCGGTTCCTGCCGCTACAATGGCAGGTTATGAAGATTTCAGTGAGTCTGAACGTGGTGTTACAGTCGGCGAGTGATTGGACACATCATCTCCGCGATAGCGACGAAGTGGTGATTTTCCTGTACGACCATTTCACGAGTGTACCCTGAATATCAGGAATCCATCAAAACATCAAATCTCCGACATCGCTGCGGCCGGCAAAAGATAATGCAAGAACGGAACCAATGACGCCTAAAGACAGTCGTTCAACATGACAGAGGTGCAACCATTCCCCAAACTGCTGCAGATTTCAATGCTGGGCCATCAACAAGTGTCAGCGTGCGAACCATTCAACGAAGCATCATCATTATGGAGCTTCGAAACCAAAGGCACACTCGTATGCCCTTGATGATTACACGGCACGAAGATTTACTCATCGCCTGGGCTCGTCAACACCGACATTGGGCTGTTGATGACTGGAAACATGTTGCCTAGTCGGGCGAGTCTCGTTTGAAATTGTATCGAGCGGATGGGCGAGTACTTGTATGGATACAATCTCATGAATCTGTGGGCCCTGCACGTCAGCAGGGGCTCTTCAGGTTGGTGGAGGCTCTTTTATGGAGTGTGCAGTTGGAGTGATATGGAACCCCTGATACATCTAGATAAGACTCTGACAGGTGACAAGTACGTAAGCACCCTGTCTGGTCGCCTGCATCCATTGGTGTCCATTCTGCATTCTGACGGATCTGGGCAATTCCAACAGGAAAATGCGATATCCCACACATCCAGAACTGCTGCATAGTGGCTCCAGGAACAGTCTTCTGAGTTTAAAGACTTCTTGTTGCTACCAACCCTCCTCCCCCGACATGAACATTATTGAGCATATATGTGATTCCTTGCAAAGCGCTGTTCAGAAAAGATCTCGGCCGCCTCGAACTCTTACGGACTTATGAACAGCCGCGCGGAGTCCCCGTGCGGTTTGAGAGTCCATGTCACGGATTGCAGGGCCCATCCCGCCGGAGGTTCGAGTCCTCTCTCGGGCATGGGTGTGAGTTGTCCTTAGCGTACGTAGTCCTTACCACAAATTTCCAATTTCGGAAATAGACGTACATATATGGGACAGACAGTATGAGTCAGCGAGTGTCGTTTACTCGATAATTTCCACAGAAGTTTCCTTGCCAACACCTTAACACCTTCTGTGCTAAAGTAAGTGTCCTCTGCAGTTTCACGACTCTGTCCATCTTCTTTTGCTTCTGTGCAACCCGCACAACGTTCATCAACACTAACTTTACCACATCACTATGCAACAGCTTCGAGGAAGGAGATACAACCCCTTTCTGTCATCTAAAGGATACTAATTCGGCAGTAAAAGTTCTGCAAAGAAGTAGAATTGTTGAAATATGTTGATGTACGTATCCCAAGACCAATGATGACGATGACAATATAGGCGCACGTTTCTAAGTTCCTTGATATACGTTTTGAAGGTATTCAAGCAGAATGGCACTTTGACATAACGACCATTTCAATTTTCTTTCATTGATGTATTTTCTTCCAGAATTGTAACCAAAATTTTTAACTGATGTCTGATGATCTCTTCGCGACTGATCAACTCAAGAAAACTCGTTTGCAAACACATGCAACACAGATCTGTATATGGCCTATCTCACACATATCAATGATACAAATTTTGTGTTCAGTTCTACAGGTAGGAAACTGTGCGAGAAACCTTTCTTAATTTTTGGCAGAGGTCCGAAAGGATCAACGACGCCAGATAACCTTAAATTTGAAGATGGGATATGAAAGAGTGAGGCCTGATGAGGTATCGTCAAAGATTTGCCTCGTTACACGGCTTGAATGTGGCTGACAGTCTTAGAGTTTTCTTTTCCATATCACTAATACAAATTAGTGCAGTGTTGGTGATAGCATTACCCAGGTCCAAAACGTGCATAACTGAGGTGAGTGTAATCAATGAGTTTGTTGTGTAGATCATCTGGTATGCACAAAACCAGTGCCTACTACCTAGAGCCTTACGGCTGATTACATAGTAATGCCTTTCCAGTGTTATAGGGAGCTCTCTAGTTCAATTTGACTTCCTTCAAGGAGGGATTCTTGTCTTGCTCCTTGGCTATACGTATAACAGAACAATTTAAGAAATTCTTAAAAGATGCACCTTTTAAATATAGAGGACTGAAATCATTTTCGTTATGATCCTACTCAATTCATCTGAGAGAGCATCCACTATGACACTCTCCTGTTGAGGAATGCTTATAACACTGAACTTGAATTCTTGTAGTAGAGTGTCATCTGGCTAGATACCCATGTGTTGGCTGAAGCTCATTGATCTGTATAAATCTTGACAATGCAACCAAATAAGTAAGAATCAAACTTGGTTAAGTTCAGTACACTCTCTTTTCATAGAGATGGGAAACTGCCCCTGAAAGGAGGTGAATCAGCAATGATCAGTGGCATAAGGTTGCAGAGGACAGTGGAAACTACAGCATTAAAACACATAATGTGTATTGATAGGACATGTGGCTTGTAATTGAAAACACTGTGTTGACGACCTCTCCATTGAAAAAAGATTCCAGACTAACCACTATTGACATCTCTGTAAGGGGACTGACAAGGAGGAGGTGATGGAGATAAAAAGATAGAATAACCAAAGAAAGGATAACGTTCTTCGAGTCCAGGATTGAAATGTCAGAAACTTGAACTGGGTAGGAGAAGAGCTAGAAAATCTGAAAAAGGACATGCTAAGGCTCAATGTAGACATAGTGGGAGTGAATGAAGTGAAATGGAAAAAAGACAGGGCTTTGTGGTCAGACGAGTATAAGGTAATATCAGAAAAAAATTGTATAACAGGAGTATGATTCGTTATGAACAGGAAGGCAGGGCAGAGAGTGAGTTATCGTGAACAGTCTATCATTGGGATGTTCTCATCAGAATCAGGAGCTAGCCAACAATGACAGCAGTAGTTAATGTACACATGCTGACCTCGCAAGACGAAGACGAAGATACAGAGGAAGTTTATGAGGACACAGATAGGTAATTCAGTACGTGAAGGAAGAGGAAAATCTAATAGTGATGGGGAATTGGAATGCGGTTGTAGGAAAAGAAGCAAAACAAACGTTTACGGTCGAAATGGTCTTGGTAATACGAATGAGAAAGGAGAAAGACTAATTGAGTTCTGCAGTAAATTTCAGCTGGTAACAGGTAGTCCTCTGTTCAAGAATAATAGGAAAATGTGATATACTTAGAAAAGATTGGGAGCTGCAGGAAGATTTCAGTTAGATAACATCGTGGTCAGGCAGAGATTCCGAAATCAGAAATTGGGTTGCAAGATGTACCCAGGAGCCAAGATGAACTCAGAGCACAATTTAGCAATTTTGAAGAGTAAGCCGAACTAACGTTACTCAGGAAGAATCAATGCAGAAGAAAGTGGGATAAAAGTACTAATTCATCAAGAGATACGCTTGAAATTCTATGAAGTTATAGATACTGCGGTAATGAATAATTCAGCAGGCAGTTCAGTTGAAGAGGAATGGGCATCTCTAAAAAGGGCAGTCAGGGAAGTTGTAGAGAAAAACGTAGACACAAGGAAAGTAACTGTGAAGAAACCATGAGTAGGAGAAGAAATACTTCAGCAAATCAAGGAAAGAGTGAAGTACAAAAACATTCAGGGAACTACAGGAATACAACTTACATAGAAATGAAGGAAATAGGAAGTGAAGATGAAGCGATAGGTCTGTATGAAAAGTGTGAGGAACGCGGAAAAGAACTGATTGTCGGAAGACTTACACAGCATACAGAAAAGTCGATTCAGCCTTCGGTGAAATTAAAAGCAAAGGCAGTAAAATTAAGAGTACAATGGGAATTCCACTGTGAAATCCAGAGGACAGAGCAGATGGGTGGAAAGAGTACATTAAGGACCTCCATGACGGGGACGACTTTTCTGTAGACGTGTTAAAAGAACAAACATGAATCGATATAGAACAGATAATGAATCCAGTATTACAATCAGAGTTATTCCGAGTTCATAGTATCGAATAACGCAGAAGGGATAGTTAACATTCCAAAAGAATTTTTAAAATGATTAGGAGAAGCGGCCGCAAAACGATTATTCAAATTTGTGTGTTGAATGTATGAGACTGGCGATATACCACCAGGCTTCTGGAAATACATAATCCATACAATTTCCAAGGCTGCAAGAGCCTACGAGTGGGAGAATTATCACACAGTTGACAGCTTATGTATCCAAGTTCCTAGCAAGAATAATATACACAAGAATGGAAAAGATGATGATCAGTTAGGTTTTATAAAAGGTAAAGGCTCCAGAGAGGCAATTCTGATTTTGCGGTTGATAACGGAAACAAGAATGAAGAAAAATCAAGGTATTTTCATATGAATTGTTTTCTTAGAGAAATCGGTTGACAATGCAAAATGATGCAAAATAATAGAAATCATGAGAAAAATAGGGCTAAGCTACAGGGAAATATGTGTAATATACAATACGTACAAGAACCAAGAGGGAAAACGAAAGTGGAAGACTAATTACGAAGGGCACGGATTAAACGGTATGTAAGGCAGAGATGTAGTATTTCACTCGTGCCGTTCAATCTATACGTGAAGCAGCACTGATGGGATTAAACATATAAAGGTTCAAGAGTGGGATTACATTTCAAGGTGAAAGGATACCAATGTCAAGATTGGTCGATGGCATTACTGTCCTTAGTGAATGAGGAAAATATTTATCGGATCTGTTGAATGGAACGAACAGTCTAATGAGCGTAGAATATGGATTGAGAGCAAATCGAAGACAAACGGAAGTAATGACAAATAGCAGATATGTGAAAAGTGACAAACGTAACATAGTCGTTGTGGATGACAAAGTGGGTGGCAACAAAACAGCCCATGACGGACGGACAAAGGCTGGCATAAAAAGCATGCTAACACTGGCAAAAAAGACATTCCTGCCCAGGAGAAGTCTACTAGTACGAAACGTCGGCCTTAATTTGAGGAAGAAATTTCTGAGAATGTACGTATCGAGCACAGAATTGCACAGCTGTAAAACATGAACTGTGAAAAAAAAGTGGAAAAAGAAGAGAATAGAAGCATTTGAAATGTGGTGCTACAGAAGAATGTTGAAAATTTGGTGGACTGGTTAGGTAACGATTAAGGAGGTTCTCCGTACAATCGGTTAGGAAAGTAATATATACACTCCTGGAAATGGAAAAAAGAACACATTGACACCGGTGTGTCAGATCCACCACACTTGCTCCGGACACTGCGAGAGGGCTATACAAGCAATGATCACACGCACGGCACAGCGGACACACCAGGAACCACGGTGTTGGCCGTCGAATGGCGCTAGCTGCGCAGCGTTTGTGCACCGCCGCCGTCAGTGTCAGCCAGTTTGCCGTGGCATACGGAGCTCCATCGCAGTCTTTAACACTGGTAGCATGCCGCGACAGCGTGGACGTGAACCGTATGTGCAGTTGACGGACTTTGAGCGAGGGCGTATAGTGGGCATGCAGGAGGCCGGGTGGACGTACCGCCGAATTGCTCAACACGTGGGGCGTGAGATCTCCACAGTACATCGACGTTGTCGCCAGTGGTCGGCGGAAGGTGCACGTGCCCGTCGACCTGGGACCGGACCGTAGCGACGCACGGATGCACGCCAAGACCGTAGGATCCTACGCAGAGCCGTGGGGGACCGCACCGCCACTTCCCAGCAAATTAGGGACACTGTCGCTCCTGGGGTATCGGCGAGGACCATTCGCAACCGTCTCCATGAAACTGGGTATGGTCCCGCACACCGTCTTCCGCTCACACCCCAACATCGTGCAGCCCGCCTCCAGTGGTGTCGCGACAGGCGTGAATGGAGGGACGAATGGAGACGTGTCGTCTTCAGCGATGAGTGTCGCTTCTGCCTTGGTGCCAATGATGGTCGTATGCGTGTTTGGCGCCACAATCAGAACTACATACGACCGAGGCACACAGGGCCAACACCCGGCATCATGGTGTGGGGAGCGATCTCCTACACTGGCCGTACACCTCTGGTGATCGTCGAGGCGACACTGAATAGTGCACGGTACGTCCAAACCGTCATCGAACCCATCATTCTACCATTCCGAGACCCAACGTGCTCTAGAAGGTGTAAGTCAACTACCCTGGCCAACAAGATCTCCGGATCTGTCCCCCACTGAGCATGTTTGGGACTAGACGGAGCGTCGTCTCACGCGGTCTGCACGTCCAGCACAAACGCTGGTCCAACTGAGGCGCCAGGTGGAAAGGGCATGGCAAGCCGTTCCACAGGACTACATCCAGCATCTCTACGATCGTCTTCATGGGAGAATAGCAGCCTGCATAGCTGCGAAAGGTGGATATACACTCTACTAGTGCCGACATTGTACATGCTCTGTTGCCTGTGTCTATGTGCCTGTGGTTCTGCCAGTGTGATCATGTGATGTATCTGACCCCAGGAATGTGTCAATAAAGTTTCCTCTTCCTGGGACAATGAATTCACGGTGTTCTTATTTCAATTTCCAGGAGTGTATTTTTACCCACTAGCACATAGGTACGTGGTATAAGCTTTCATGTGGAGATTCACTAAAGGCGAGATTTACTGAAAGCTTTTAGAAATTTAAATTTTTCAAAAATGAATGAACTTGTTTCTTCCCTTTTAATGAAGATATGTTTGGATCCTCAATTCAAACAGAATTTGCTAAAATAATTTGACCATTTTCACCTAAATTCTAAGTGCTCGTGGTTTACTGCAATCCCAAAATTCTTAAAAGTGCTCAGAATCTGTCCAGCACCTCATTATGATTTTTTTTATAAGTACACTCTGCCAATAATACATCGTAGCTCGTAATTCTCCTTCACAGTCTACAAATTAGATATTATTAAGACTTCGAATACAGGCAGCTGAATTCACATTTAGTTTTAATGGCCTTCTAACATGTGTGTGTCTGGTTCTGATCTACCTACCTACCACATTTTCGCAAGGACGCTCTGTGAATGTTTTGGAATTTGTGTTGAACCTATAGTCTGCAAGGCAGGATGACACCAGCTCACCATGCAGAGTTCAAAGACTGCAGCTGTACGCACAGTGATGTAATGAGACAATGATCTCAATGTCGGTTCCACTACACTTCCAGTAAAGGAAACGTTATCACTAACAGACTCAGAGTACTAGTTCAGATATAACTATATGTTAGCAAAAGTGAAAATCTTTGATTTTCATTATTAAAGTTTATTTTTACTCCGAGTATGACTTCATATGTCATATTATAATACGTACAGAATGATAAAATACTGATACTGGATGTTCACAACGGTCAAGAGAAATTCCGAACTGTTCTACGGTTCTTTAACAATAAGATGGTTGATGACCATGTCTGGGAATCGATAACATACAAACAAATGAAATGTAATTTGTGACCAGAGATATCAATTACGCTAAAATGCGCAGTGAAAATACCGAAAATTGAATAGAAGTCGGTAAAGAGCAATCAGAAAGAAGTACGCAATTAAAACAATTCCATAACTTAAGAGTATAAAGCACTTTGCATTGGCTAATCAGTCCTTTTCGTTAGATCGAATATTTCGTGCTTCTACTTCAATTAAGCCCAACAATCATGAATATGATTAACTACATCTCATGGTCGATTGTACAAAAAGGAAATAGGAGAGACAAAGACGACAGCAGTTCTGACTGTCAGTTTAATATCACTTGGTGGTGTAGCACGAGCGCTCGTGTTCACCTTTTGTCGGCGGCGGCAGTGGCGGCGGTCAGAGCAAGCTATGATCATTAGAATCTGTTATAAATCGCTCTACACTGTTAAACCCCAATCTGATACATTTCCTACGTCTTCAGTGAAGCTGAGACTCCTAGTTGTTCCCTAGCTAATTGGCTGGAATGGTGCCTATGTCATTGCCCTTAAATCGCTCACAGGTGTTAACTGTCAGTGCTCAGTGAGATTCTCGTACTAGGAGACTTTGCAGTTCAAATCCTTACGATTTGAGACGAGCCTGTGAACAAGTGTTCACACAGTGCCTCTCACAATCGTCTCAGCGTGGCGCAAGTCACCTTGCTCAAACACTCGACGATTTGGTGCAAGAGAAAAGGCGAATTCTCTTCTCCACATTTGCCTGAGTCAAAGCTGGTGGTCACGCGTTTTCTTTCTGGCCAAACATAGAGTTCACACTTGTTAAAAGTCCACCCACGAAAACTTTTTGTAGCCATCACAGACGCCGTTTCTTCCGCAAGGCAGAGTTTAATATCTGCTACTTAATACTGAGATAAACAGCTTCTTGTTTCATCCAAGTTTTAACACAAGTGTCTGTAGTAAGTCACCAATGTTTTGAGTTGGGTTTCTCCGGATGTTTATCTTCCATCTCCGTCTGTGTTCCCGTAAAAAGGCTTTCCAAAGGGTCATCGTGAAAAGCAGCGACAAATGCCAGCTTTTGCCGACAGCCTATACAGTGGCTCTGGCGTATCATTGTGTCCACTACGTGTCCCAGTGAAGTTTCAGCCAAACATGGGACGGGCGTGCTGTCATAAAATTCTCCTTCCCTCAAAACTGCGTCTCGTATCTCAGGTCTGGAAAATTACTTGTGTGCAATTACTAGTGTGAGTTTTAGTGGTCTGTATTAGCAAAATGTTGGTTTGTTTGTTCGATCTGCATATCAATGTAATTGGTACACTTTCACGTAACTATTTTGTGTGACATTTTGATTTAACCAGAATTGTTTTAGGAATTTAATGTAAACTGTATTATATGTTTTTCATCTCTCAGCCTGTCTGTTAATAATAAGATAATAGTAATTGTGGAGTTGTGAGCTGCTCCAGTCTTGTCCATTGATGGATGCCATTTGGAGCACTACAAACATTTGAAATTTTCGCTTTGGAAAGAAATGAATGCAATCAAAGCTATGCCTGCTCTAGATATGCTTCCTGCTATAAGCCCAGCTCATGTCATTGCTATTCCAAACTTTTGTTTTACCTTCGTGATTCAAGTACTGTTGTTCCTCAGGGGCCTGACTGCAGGTAACCACTGCCCACTGCGCACAATGCATCAATGTGGTAGCTAAGACATATATATCCTTGTTAGCAAAAGGCAACGTTCATATACTGTCAACCAACATGGTGAAATACTAAAAAAAATATGTTTATCTTTTTCCAAACACATCAATGTTCCAGCCCACCATGATGCTCAGTATATGGTTACCACACAGATTACATGAAATTCCAGTAACTTCAGTAATGGTAAAAAGCAAACATGTCCAATGTTGAAGTGATACACTACATGAATTTAATCAAGACAGAGTGGGTACCTTATCCAATTGGTTGATGTGCACTCAGTAATGGTAATCTTATGAAAATAAAACCAAACCAGTTTTCAGTGAACTAGGTCACTAAGTAAAAGAGTGATCACAAGATTACTAGAAAAGAGTCATGATAACAGGAAGCTGCATTTGTCAGGAGTTTCACAAATAACCAGAATCACTCCTGAGAAAGATACCTGCACTGGTGCCCAAAATTAAAGCAACAACGGAAAATATTGCAAGGTTACATTTATTTTGTCATAAAACAGTATAAACAGATAATAGTAAAATAGAGATAATGTAAAGAATACAGGCCGTAAACAACTGCAACATGCATAATGGTGGACAATCATGTTCTTTGTTTTTTCAAACTTGTCGGATTTGCTCACACATTCTGAAAACTGGATTATGTGCTAAGTGTGGGGTGTGACCACCTCTGACAGCAATACAGGGCTGATACGCGATGGGGCATGCTGTAAATGACATCATCAGTCTCATGTTTAGACGATAACGCCCTTTCTTCCTCTAGAGCTGCTAGCAAGTCTTCGAGAGCAGTTGGTGAGTGTTGGCGTAATGCAACCTATCTTCCTAGAGCATTCCAGACATGATCTATGCTGTTACTGGTAGTATGTAGATACACACTTTGCAGAAACTGTTGATTAGTATGAGTTCAAATGGCTCTGAGCACTATGGGACTTAACATCTGAGGTTATCAGTCCCCTAGAACTTAAAACTACTTAAACCTAAGAACATCACGCCCATCCATGCCTGAGGCAGAATTCGAACCTGCGACCGTAGCAGTCACTCGGTTCCGGACTGAAGCACTTAAAACCACTCGGCCACCGCGGCCGGCTTAATATGAGTAAAGTACGAACATGATTAAAATACGCACAGTTGCTGAGAACCCTTGTCCACAAAACTTCATAACAAAATTGTCGATCCGTGACACTGCCTGTTATGTGCACACTACAACGAAGTGCATAGACCAAGTGGCGTGGGGCAGGAAGGATAAGTGATGACACAGTCGAATGAGGCTAGGAGCTCGTAGGCGTCCACTGATGCGCAGTAAAGCACCGATACGACCTGGTCGCACAGGCCTGTGCTGAGCCCGTGTGCTGCCAAATGTAGATAATGTGAAGCCCCGGGAGCAGCTGACGGATGTGTAGTGTCGTATGCATCATAAGTGTCTCATGACAATGCCAAGATGGCACCTAGGCGGGCAGCGGCAGGCATTGTCTGCAACAGACAATCATAGCGGTTGTTGGTCTGTCGGAGTACACAGCGTAACTGGCCACTGATAGACAGACGCCGACTTAAGTACACTTAATCTAGCTGGGTTCAAAAACGCTATGAATGTGTCGCTAGAGCTAGTGGCATACTGCAGTTGCAATGCAGTTAGATGTGTGAACTCCCATTTTTTAGTGGCGCAACTTAAGAGACGCAACTTTTGTCATGACATAAAAAGTTCAACTTGGTTGTACTTTGTTGTGCCACATTTCTACCACCACTTCCCCCTGGCGGCAATATTGCGGAACATTAGCATTCTGTCGCGTTGTTGTATCCTGCCTACTCATCAAATATGAGGTGCCTAGGAAACTTGCTTTTCCGGATCACAAACAACAGTTCAAGCAAATAGTATTAATGAAGTTTATTACAAAATGAAATGATTATAATGCATAATTTTGTGAAATACAGATGTGTTACAAGCAAAGGGCATCAGACAAAAGAAGAAATCTCTCCAGTATAGACAATCCTAGATAGTAGAAGCGAAATGACTATTCCTTAACTCGCTGCTCTGGAACTCGTAGAGCTGACCGTGGCCAGTCAGTGCCGCACTTCTCTTCGCCTAGAGGCCGCTGCTGCCTCGTTGTCGTCCGAGAGAGGGTTCCGTCAGTGTGCAACAGGCTGACGTCTTCTTTACACCCTCTCTGCTCTAATGTTTTCGATTGGCATGCTGACGCTAGCATTTTATGCTGGAACATTCCCCTCCCCCTCCCCCCATCAAAGCGATGGTTCGTCGTTGTGTAAGGACATAGCTACACATGGGAAGGGGAGGCAGGACTGGGGACATTGTGCTGGACCGGAACCTGTAGCTGCAGGTGACGTCAGGCTTCCGGTCGTATCCTACCTTCCAGCCTTCGCTCTGGAGGAAACGTCCCCCAGAAAACGATCAGAAGGGTACGCGTCGACACCCTGAGGCCCATAACCAGATGTCGGAGGCGTCGACTGCTCCGACGTCGGTGGGTGCAGCTCCATCTGTAGGACGAGAGGAGGCGGAGGCTACATCTACATCTACATCCATACTCCGCAAGCCACCTGACGGTGTGTGGCGGAGGCTGCGAAGGCTCTGTCCCCATGGGGTCGTCCCGCAGTGTCGTTATGACACCCTATCGTGGGTGCTGTGGCCGCGCTGTACTCGGATCCATGAGTCTGGGGGAAGAGACACAGAAGGATCACTGTGACATGACAGCGGCCACGTTGATTCCAATGTCGGCGCTGCAAACCGCCTGGGCCTGAAATGAGATACATTCATGCGCATCGACACTGTACTTGGCAGGATATGGACACACAAATAGAACAGATAACATCACAGTCTCATTCCTGTGTAGAAAATCAGTCCGCTCCACCACAAAAGTTATCTGCTTGGCCTAAGTCGCAATCAAATTGGCAACGTGTGCATATAAACTTTGCAGGACTTTTTTGGAGCATTCTTTGGTTGATTGTGGTAGACTCTTATAAAAAGTTTCTTTTTTTTGTTCAAATGTACTCGACAATGTCACTTAGAACAAGTCAGGTGTTGCCCTCTATTTTTTGCCTCGAAGGTTTGCCTGAAGACATAGTGACGGACAACGGCCCTCAGTTCACATCAAATGAATTTGAAACATTCTGTGAACGCAATGGCATACAACATCTAACTAGTGCACCATCGCTTCCACAGTCAATCGGCGAAGCGGAACGTTTTGTCAGAACTTTCAAGCAGCAGATGTCCAAACTTCGCACCACACACAACAGGGATGAAGCATTGCAACTGTTTCTCACTTCCTGTCGGCCGCATTCACGAGATGGACCATCGCCGGCGGAATTGCTTCACAGCCACCGCCATCGGATACTTTTCCACCTGCTCCGCCCTCCTCAGCATCCGGCGCAGAAGTATGGCAGCACGTATCTCTTCACACCACATGCTATTGTGTTTTTCAGGGTTTTTAGCATCAACAGATGGTGGGTGCCAGGCGAAATTCTTCTTGACGATAATTTTGTGAGTGGCCAGATTTCTTAGGTTTCTTCCAATGCAAACATTTGTTTTGTATGTACCTTCTCTGGCTACAAGTATAGCACTGTCTTGTCTTTCTGTTCTCTAAGGCAGACATCAGTTACATTATGCAAGACTGCATCATGAAACATAACATCTGAATATAAAGCACCACAAACACATTTGAATTTGCATTTCCTTGTCGTACTCTGCAAATCTGTTACCCACTTGCGATAAGTTTGTTTTGACCGTTTGTTACAATTAAAGAATTGGTACCTAGTCGCCACCACATTCACTTGTTAGCTATAATAGTTAGCGAATCTACGACCTTATCATAGGAAAGTTCATTCGGAGTGGCGTTGGGGAATAGTGTTTGTATGAGCTGAAACACTGCACTTCCTACCATGGATAATAGATAGTGGAGTTCCACAGTACCTGGTAGGTTGTGAGCAATTGCATGGGCTTCAGACTGTTACAACCACTCCAACCATTCCTCCTGTTGTTCATTAAACGGACGAAAAGGCGGTATGGCACTCGGTGCCACTGTAGGTGTAGTTTGTTGTTATGCTGGGTGCACAGCATTGACAACAAGTGCTGCACCGTGTTCAGCGGGGCTGATATTTGTCTGCTCTGAAACTGAAACATCTGCATTAGTTGCGCTGAATCCTGCGCAGGCAGCTGAGGCACCTGAGCAGGGGGTGGCAGAGGTGGGTTGCTCTTTGCGATAAACAGACAAGACAAGCAATAAAAATAACTATGCAATCAATAAAAATAATTACGCAAGCAAAGAAAAGTTCTGCAACGCCCACCTAAAAACACTAATTAGCAAAACCACTATGAGATACTGTAAAAAGCAAGTAAAGCCAAAGTAGAATTAAGGCGCCAGAAAACACAATAGAAAGTTTCTGTGCCTGCGAGGCGATGGGTGATTTTGGTATAGCTCGTCGTCAAAGTTGTATCCGGCGTACTCATCAAATATGGGGTGCCTAAGAAACCTGCTTTCTAGGAACGCTGGTCAACAATTCAAGCAGATCGTATTAATTAAGTTGGTTACAAAGGGAAATGATTACAATACTTAAATTCGTGAAATACAGATACGTCGCAAGCAATGAGCGACAGACAAAATAAGGAATCTCTTCAGTATAGACAGTGCTACATAGTAGAAACGAAATGACTAGTCTTGATGGTATTCATAAACTCGCTGCTGTGAACTCGTTGAACTAGGGCATGGCCAGTCGGTTTGGGTCTTATGTTCCCCTCGTCTAGTGGCAGCAACTGTCTCGTTGTCGTCCTAGAGAGGAGTCGGTCAGTGTGCATTTATCTGACGTATCCTTCACGGCCCTCTCCGCTACTTTCCCAACCGGCGTGCCGGCGCTTGACTTTTACGCCGGAACAGATATCGTGCAGTAATTTCTGTTTCAGTCTATTTGATTACAGCGCGTTTTTATTTTATTTCTGAGAAAAGTGAAAACAATGGTCGGAAGGTACACTTTCGCAGCTTCTAGAACTGCAAGAAATGAAACTTATGTTTGATTTTCTGCAGCAGTGCGCGCAATATTTGCAAACCAATTACACATCCCGCGAAGGAATAAACAAACTATATATTTGTAAACAAAAAAGCGAATCGTATAAACTTCGTAATTTTTGAGACCAAGCATTGTATAAATTGTGGAATATATGCAAGAAATAGCTCCAGAGCGTGATGTGGCAGATATTAAACTCAAAATTAGTTATTCGAAATGCCTGTAGCAATGAATACAGTAAGATTTTAAGATCTTGGACCAGTGGAGTGTCTGCAGATGATATTTACATGCCAGCTGTTGGTTAGTTGGTTAGTTTGCCATTACAGACAGCATTTTCGCCTCTGAGTGTTATTCCTTTTATAAACGTGTTTATTTTCCTTGATTTATCCCTGTACGAAATCTATGTTTGGATCCAAGATATGGGTTTCGTCTCCCTTGTATTTAAGTCCTATCACAGTTCTAAGGCCATAGCCTGCACTATAACAATCATACCTGCCCTGACTTGCCAGCGGTCCGCGGCCATCTCTTTTAGGTAACACTCGGACGAATGTTCACCCTCAGCCACACACCGTCAGGTGTCATGCGGAGTATGGATGTAGATGTAGATGTAGATGTAGATGAAATGTGGTTAAAGTTTTAAAGTTCTGTGCCATGTAAAATGTTTTTACAAAGATTATAGGGAGAGGATTTTAATTTGCTCACTGTGGGACAAGCTCGCCCATATTTTATGTAAGTGGCCAGCCAATGTCAATTTCCTGTGGCATACTTGTTGCTATGTTTCCCTTTCCTTAGGTTTTACTTTCTTGTGCCGCATTTTCCTTCTTTTCCTGCTTTCTTTGAGTGTGTGCTTCACTTTTATTAGGTCTGTCCACATTCGTTCCTTTTAATGTGTATCAGGGCGCTGATGACCTCGATGTTGAGCGCCCATGAGCCCCAACACACCACCACCACCACTATTGACGCCATACTGAAAGATGTGTTACTAGGTAGTATTTGTGGCGTGCTTTGTGAACGGTAACTCACGACGCTACTACAGTAAGCCACAAGCCGTGGCGCCACATTAGATACGTGTTGTGAACCCAGTGTTACGTGGAAGAGTACACGTTGTGAGTCACTTGGACTGATGATCGTGCTGACTCGAGTAGGTGCTTGCGACTGCAGCGCCGTATTCCGCTACCTGCACGCACGGTTGTGGGGCGAATCTCGCCCCCTCCAGACGCCGAGCAGGCTACAGGTGGCTTGCCGGTAAACAGCTAAGCGTCTCTTCTATTAACAAACAACCTGCAAGGTGAGGCAGATGCCATACCTTGCCCACGAACCATTTCCATAAGTGTGTTGGCTGAATATCAAGTGTTTTTCGGAGTACGAGGATTAAGGCTGTCTTCCAGTCTCCAGGAATGACTTCGGTTCCAAATATTTTGGTCCCTTTCGGTTAGCTTGTCCAGGAATTTCTTACAATAATACTTAGACAGGTCTGAAAGTATAGAATTCTCCCCAGGAACTTCATTGTTTCGAAGTAATTCGATAATTCCTTTGATTTCCCTTTTATTTTTTACTTTCGTTCATATTCATCCTATACCCTGCATTCGAGATTATATCCATTCAGTCCTTTTCTGATTGACAGAACTACGTTGTCTTCAGCAACTCTGATTTTTTTAATGTTTTTCTCCATAATGAAATACAATTTCCACATTTCTTCTTTATTTTACTCACAACTTACTCTACGTACAGATTAAATAATTTCTCTCACTATCTTTCCAACTACTGCTTTCCTTGAAAGGCCTTTGAGTTACAACTCCTGTCTCGTTTGTGTACAAATTTTGGACACCCCACTGCTCTCTTGATTTTACTGCGCCATCTTAAGGATTTCAAAGAGTTTATTAAGGCAACAAATTCTAAAACTTATCATAATTCTATAAATGCTATAAACATAAAAATGGCTTTTAATAACTTGTAAAATAACTCGTTGTCTCAGGAAAGTCTCCCACCTCTTTGCGGGGAAGGTGAGATTGGGTTCCAGAGGAATGTAGTGTGACTACATTAGGTTTTCTATTACTCGGAAAAAAATTCGCATGAATGCTTTACAGTCATGACTTATTAAACTGATAGTTTGGTAATATTCAAACTTTTCAGCACCTGCCTTCTTTGGAACTAGGATTATTTAATGATTCTTGAAGTCTTGGGGTACACTACCTGTCCATTATGTTACACGTGGATGTTTGTTGAAGGATCTTAGTAATTCTGAGTGAACATAGTCCATTTTGATATTTATAGAACTTTTCTCTCCCCCAGAAGTGTTTCTTCAATTTTCCTACACTCTACCTTTATTTCTTCCATAGTTATGAACAGTCTTACAACTTAGTAGCCCTCCTCTATCCATTGCTGCTCATCCCATTTTGCTCTTTACATAGAGATTGACATAATTATTGTTTCTACAGTGGGGGGACACACATATTATGTGGGATCATTGGAATTTAATGATAGTTTACTTTTGTACAAGAATGTTGCATTATATCAGCAGATTGAAAAGCATCTAAATGGTACAGAACGAACGCTTTGAATACTACAGTATACAGCTTGTATGGATGTAATATGAGAAGTGTAGATACAACAGAGGAAGCAGAACAAGAGGGATTCTACATTAATTTGGTACTATATATTCTGTGATATTTTTTTATGAACTGAAGGTTTTTAACTTTTTATTTATGCACATTTTTGTCTTCTTTATTTATTTATTTATTTATTTCAGTGATTAGTGGGAACCCTTGCCCGGAAAGTGAAGGAAACGGTATGCATTGTCAGTTATTTCGTGCGTCTTGCTAACTGTATGATAACAGGTCGATAGTGTATTTTTATGATGATGTTTGGTTTGTGGGGGGCTCAACTGGGCGATTATCAGCGCCCGTACAAAGTTCCTATCTTTACACAGTTCACGAATGATGATGAAATGATGAGGAAACACAAACACCCAGTCCCCCGGCAGAGAAAATCCCCAACCGGGCCGGGAGTCGAACCTAAGAATCCGTGATCCACAGGCAGCACTAGACCACTAGACCACGAGCTGCGGACGACGTTGTGTTGTTACTTTAGAACAAAGCTCTGGCTGACGGCCATCTAATGCTGATTCATGGGTCAGCTATACTGAAGTGATTTCCATATACAGTGACCCACAAGTCGTATTCAACAGGTGAATCTTACTGCAGCTTAAGCGAAGTCCATGAGTATTTAGAGAAAGCTAATGCACCTTTCATAACAGGGATATCAGTCAGTAACAATCGGGAGGGAATTCTGATGCCAAGGGAAACCTCCAAAATTGCTAATCATATACGAAAGAAGCTACGAACGAATCTCTTGGCCGACCTACACTTCAATACTCTTATTCTGCCTGAGATCATTTTTAAACAGAATTAAGTATGGACTGTATGGGCTACTACTTAGGGGTTTGTATCATCCGAGAAAGGATATTACTGTCATACGTAACGTAATCTCACATTTTGGAAAGCATTTGTAATCTAATTATTAAAGCCGAAATTCTTTGTGCCATGAAACATGTATCTGCTATGCGAATCATATTATAAAATGGTTAAGCGTAGAGAAATCATACAGAAGCATGCGGGCAGAGAGAGAGAGAGAGAGAGAGAGAGAGAGAGAGAGAGAGAGAGAGAGAGAGAGAGAGAGAGAGAGATCAATTGTGTCGATTGTAGAACAGTAACTTCGATGCATGCATGAGAGGTACACTGAGAATCTTATACATTTATTCAAAGCCTCACAAACGTCCCCAGAGAGAGAGAGAGAGAGAGAGAGATGCCGTAGTTATAGATGGGCTACTTAAGAGCCGCCAACAAACCGCCTGTACTGTTCTTTGTTTTCTTGAGCTGCCCCTTGATGCTGGTAAATACGCAAGCTTCTTTGCCGCCGAACTTTGAAGAAGCTTTGATTTCCTTTCGTTTCATTGTCTCGCCGGATCTCGAGGAACGTCGCTGCCTCTTATTTCTTCTTCGAAAAGCAGCTGTGAGCGTGCCAGAGAGAGAGAGAGAGAGAGAGAGAGAGAGAGAGAGAGAGAGAGAGAGAGAGCGAGAGCGGCCTTCCACTCCATTTAAGTCTTGACCGCCGTTCAACAGGTCGTACGTCATGTGCCGACGTGACCCCATCAGACTCCACTACTCACCCCGTCGCCGTAAATCACTGGAATGGTTGTACGTGAGTTATAGCTACAGCAGGTTCTGTACTAGGCAAGCAATATGTAACAATATGTTTCAACCAATATATACCACCTTTTTTCTTTAGTTTCTTCACTTTATCACTTAACAGCAAGTGTCCTGGGACTCAAGGCCACGTACCAGCGTTTCATGGTAATAGCTATAGTTAACGGTTGTGTATGTCTCTGCTAATTTAAACTGACTCAGTTTTGCTGTCAGATCACGTCTCATCGCATCCACGCTTGTCAGAGATTCGCCAAAGTGCTTATCTCTAAGTTCCCCGAATTCCTGTACGTTATTATCTGACGGTTGCACGTGTGTGCTACATCAGACATAGATGCTGTGTGTCTGACATTTGTAAAAATTACTAGCGTCAAGTACGTAATGCTAGGTGCGAGGAGCTTTAGTCAAGTGTTGACTGCATCTTTCAACGTCGTTTCTGATAACAAATAAGTGGTCAGCATGCACGAGAAAATGAATAACGGCATCGTAAGCACTTCGTTTGCTGTGGTTTCCAGGAATGTTGAGCATTTTCAGTAACCTACCACCTAACAAGAATATTATGGGGAGATAAAAAGTATATTTGACTTTGTCATGATCTCACACCTGCCGGCCGAAGCGGCCGTGCGGTTCTAGGCGCTTCAGTCTAGAACCGCAAGACCGCTACGGTCGCAGTTTCAAATCCTGCCTCGGGTATGGATGTGTGTGATGTCCTTGGGTTAGTTAGGTTTAACTAGTTCTAAGTTATAGGGGACTAATGACCTCAGAAGTTGTAAGTCCCATACTGCTCAGAGCCATTTGATTTTTTGATGACACTCCTCTTTTCTAAGATTTTGCATCACTTTTTGTTTTACATACACAGTAGACTGACACAGCTGTTTTCGAGCAGTTTGTCTCTTATTTGACGACTGTTAAATAATAGATGTAATATGTGACTTAATTAAAAGTATGATTCATTGTCAGCATGTTTCTTGATTAGCTTGTTATTAATGATGAGGAGGACACTTGATATTGCAGCGTAAAATACTCGCATGTGATGACATTTCCTCCACTAGGTAACACAAGCTCACTCATCGTAATAACTGTTTACAAATGTCTTCTATACAGTTCATTATACCCTTTTGGGTCATACAAGACATTTTCATGTGAAAATTTCACTTGATTACCTTGTTTTGTGTGGTAGCGTTCTCTGTGCTTTGTTTTTCCATTTTGCTGTTCCAGTAATGGCTCAAATAATGGAAACTAGCGAAGAAAAAATTTAAATACACACATCAAAAAAAAGTTTTGCGTCACCTCGGTTCTAAGAGCTCCCGAATGTTGTTGTTGTTGTCTTCAGTCCTGAGACTGGTTTGATGCAGCTCTATCCTGTGCAAGCTTCTTCGTCTCCCAGTACCTACTGCAACCTACATCCTTCTGAATCTGCTTAGTGTATTCATCTCTTGGTCTCCCTCTACGATTTTTACCCTCCACGCTGCCCTTCAATACTACATTTGTGATCCCTTGATGCCTCAGAGCATATCCTACCAACCGATCACTTCTTCTGGTCAAGTTGTGCCACAAACTTATCTGCTCCCCAACCCTATTCAACACTTCCTTATTAATTATGTGATCTACCCATCCAATCTTCAGCATTCTTCTGTAGCACCACATTTCGAAATCTTCTATTCTCTTCTTGTCCAAACTATTTATCGTCCATGTTTCACTTCCATACATAGCTACACTCCATACAAATACTTTCAGAAATGACTTCCTGACACTTAAATCTATACTCGATGTTAACAAAGTTCTCTTCTTCAGAAACGCTTTCCTTGCCATTGCCAGTCTACATTTTACATCCTCTCTACTTCGACCATCATCAGTTATTTTACTTCCTAAATAGCAAAACTCCTTTATTACTTTAAGTGTCTCATTTCCTAATCTAATTTCCTCAGCATCACCCGATTTAATTTGACTACATTCCATTATCCTCGTTTTGCTTTTGATGATGTTCATCTTATATCCTCTTTTCAAGACACTGTCCATTCCGTTCAACAGCTCTTCCCAGTCCTTTGCCGCTCTGACAGAATTACAATGTCATCGGTGAACCTCAAAGTTTTTATTTCTTCTCCATGAATTTTAATACCTACTCCGAATTTTTCTTTTGTTTCCTTTACTGCTTGCTCAATATACAGATTGAATAACATCGGGGAGAGGCTACAACCCTGTCTCAATCCCTTCCCAACCACCGCTTCCCTTTCATGTCCCTCGACTCTTATAACTGCCATCTGGTTTCTGTACAAATTGTAAATAGCTTTTCGCTCCCTGTATTTTACCCCTGCCACCTTTAGAATTTGAAAGAGAGTATTCCAGTCAACATTATCAAAAGCTTTCTCCAAGTCTACAAATGCTAGAAACGTAGGTTTGCCTTTTCTTAATCTTTCTTCTAAAATAAGTCGTAAGGTCAGTACTGCCCCACGTGTTCCAACATTTCTACGGAATCCAAACTGATCCTCCCCGAGGTCCGCATCTACCAGTTTTTCCATTCGTCTGTAAAGAATTCGCGTTAATATTTTGCAGCTGTGACTTATTAAACTGATAGTTCGGTAATTTTCACATCTGTCAGCACCTGCTTCCTTTGGGATTGGAATTATTATATTCTTCTTGAAGTCTGAGGGTATTTCGCCTGTCTCGTACATCTTTCTCACCAGCTTGTAGAGTTTTGTTATGACTGGCTCTCCCAAAGCCGTCAGTAGTTCTAATGGAATGTTGTCTACTCTGGGGGCCCTGTTTCGACTCAGGTCTTTCAGTGTTCTGTCAAACTCTTCACGCAGTATCTTATCTCCCATTTCGTCTTCATCTACATCCTCTTCCATTTCCATAATATTGCCCTCAAGTACATCACCCTTGTATAAACCTTCTATATACTCCTTCCACCTTTCTGCCTTCCCTTCTTTGCTTAGAAGAAGCTCTTGATATTCATACACGTGGTTCTCTTCTCTCCAAAGGTCTAATTTTCCTGTAGGCAGTATCTATCTTACCCCTAGTGAGATAAGCTTCTACATCCTTATATTTGTCCTCTAGCCATCCCTGCTTAGCAGTTTTGCACTTCCTGACAATCTCATTTTTGAGACGTTTGTATTCCTTTTTGCCTGCTTCATTTACTGCATTTTTATATTTTCTCCTTTCATCAATTAAATTCAGTATTTCTTCTGTCACCCAAGGATTTCTACTAGCCCTCGTCTTTTTACCGACTTGATCCTCTGCTGCCTTCACTATTTCATCCCTCAGAGCTACCCATTCTTCTTCTACTGTGTTTCTTTCACCCATTCCTGTCAATTGTTCCCTTATGCTCTCCTTGAAACTCTTGTATAACCTCTGGTTCTTTCAGCTTATCCAGATCCCAAGTCCTTAAATTGCCACCTTTTTGCAGTTTGTTCAGTTTTAATCTACAGGTCATAACCAAGAGATTGTGGTCAGAGTCCTCATCCAGAATGTCAGCAGAAAATTGGAATAGAGACAACATAAACATCATTTCCGCCCTTTTTACTGCTCATGAAAAGCACACATTGCATATTGTACCACAATACAGTGAGGCTCTCAGAGGTGGTCGTTCAGATTTGTGTGCACACCGGTACTTATAATAACCAGTAGCACATCCTGTTGCACTGATGCATGCCTGTATTCGTCGTGGCATACTGTCCACAAGTTCATCAAGGCTCTGTGGGTCCAGATTCTCCCACTCATCAATTCGGCGTAGATACCTTAGAGCAGTTGGAGGGTCACGTCGTCCACAACCAGCCATTTTCAATATACCGCATGATCGATAGGGCTCGTATCTGGAGAAAATGCTGGCAGCTCTAGACAAGCGATGTCCCTATTCTAAAGGAAGTCATTCACAAGATGTATACGATGGGTGCATGAATTGTCGTCCATGAAGACGAATGCCTCGCCAATATGGTTGCACTATCCGTCAGAGGATGGTATTCAACGTAACATACAACTGTTACAGCGCCTTCCATGACCAACAGTGGTTTACGTCAGACCCACATAAAACAGCAGGGAACCTCTACCTCGCTGCACTCGCTGGACAGTGTGTCTAAGGCGTTCAACCTGACCAAATTGCCTCCAAAGTAGTCTCTGATTATTGTCTGGTTGAAGGCACATGCGACACTCATCCGTCAAGAGTACGTGATTCCAATCCTGAGTGGTCCATTCGGCATGTTGTTGGGCCCACCTCTACTGCGCTGCATGGTGTCGGTGGTTGCAAAGATGGACTTCGCCATGGACGTCGGGAGTGAAGTTGCGCATCATGCAGCCTATTGTGCATTGTTTGAATCGTAACACGGCGTCCTGTGGCTGCATGAAAAACATTATTGAACTTGTTGCGTTGCTGTCAAGGTTCCTCAGAGCCACCATCTGTATGTAGCTGTCGTCCACTGCAATAGTAGCTCTTGGATGGCCTGAGCGAGGCATGTCATCGACAGTTCCTGTCTCTCTGTATCTTCTCCATGTCCGAACAACATCTCTTTGGTTCACTCCAAGACGCCTGGACACTTCCCTTGTTGAGAGCCCATCCTGGCACAAAGTAACAATGCGGATGCGATCCAACCGCGGTATCGACCGAATAGGCATGTTTAAACTACAGACAACACGAGCCGTGTACCTCCTTCCAGGTGGACTGACTGGAACTAATCGGCTGTCAAACCCCCTACGTGTAATAGGCGCTGTTCATACATGGTTATTTATAGCTTTGGGCGGGTTTAGTGACATCTCTGAACCAGTCAAAGGGACTGTGAGATACAATATCCATAGTCTGTAATCTATCTTAAGGTGTTCTGGGTACCGGGGTCATGCAAAACATTTTCTGATGTGTGTATATACAGTTGATGGCAAAGGAATTCCTTTCTTTCAACACCTTGCATCTGTACAGAGTTACCTACAGAAATTATTAATTGATGAATTATTGTTAAACGAAATTAGTTATTTTAGATTTATAGTTCCATCATACCTATCACGTTTAAGAACAGCACAACTTCCAGTATACTTTATTTGACTTAAATAGCGCCAGTTTTACCAGCGAAATAAAACTGAGCACAAGTACAGCGTGTGAAGTGGGAATATTGCACGATCTCCCACACCAAATTCCGGATTTTTTCAACTGAAATCGGAAAAAAGTGAATTACATTTCTTGCTGAATGCCCCTTATAATTAACGCAGAAGTACTCGGGCATCAAGATGTCACAAGCCTTTCAACACCAGTGGCGTATGAAGTGTTTCATGTATGTGTCAAAAGCGTAGAGCAGGCCAAATATACCCAAGTCAATAGTACTAAAATCGCTTCTGTAAATACCACAGCCCAACCACCTCTTGAGCTGTGTTAGCTGGCCAGCGTGTGGGATGCTGACGGAGGATCATAGTTCGTATCTGCGCCGGAGCAGCCAGCCCTCAAGCTGTTGGAGCCTGGAGCTGCCGCTACAGTGGGCCAGTGCCAGACCAGGTTAGCAGTCGCGAGCAACGACAAAGGGGCAACGGATCTCTGCCCGTTACGTCACCGGGCAGCCGCCTTAAGACACCTTGGGGAGGCGAGACGACAAATACTCCGCCACAGCAACAGAGCTACTCAGCACGAAGGAACGTCGCTAGTGGAGGAGGAGGTTGCATCATGAAGGCCATGATCGGCCGATGCCCGCTTCGACAGCAGTGCTCCAATGTTCAAATGTGTGTGAAATCTTATGGGACTTAACTGCTTACACACTACTTAACCTAAACTATCCTAAGGACAAACACACACACACCCATGACCGAGGGAGGACTCGAACCTCCGCCGTGACCAGCCGCACAGTCCATGATCTGACAGCAATCCTCGATGATAAGAAGACTTGAAAAGCAGCAGAATTCCTCAGCCGTGTCACCACCGTCCTGTATTTAGCTGCTGCAAGATGCTTTAATAAACAGCATTATCTAGACTGTGCTGCCAGCGTCCATCCAACATATCCTGCTGCCGACACGATTAAACACAGCTGTTCACGTACACTTCTCTACAGTTCGGGAACAGACAGATTGTGACGGACGAAAAAGCTTTTAATTCGTTTAATGTGGCATTTAAGGAGTCGAAACGTGGTCGCTGGGCCTTCCATCAGTATATGTAGTGATAATAACGCATTATATTTGTTCACTGCAGCTGATTAATTGAGAGGCGCTGGATCATCTGACTTTCGCGTTTTCCATTAGGTGTCTTGACTTGGGTTTTCACTGCTGCTCGTGAGTGACCTCATGCTTTAAGGAGAAAAAATGCATTTGTTAGATGTAAGCCCCAGCTATCGTTATCACATGAAAATTTGGGGTATATCTGTGATAGTATGCAATCATGACCTTATGAATGTTCAGCTTTTAAACATGCAATCTCACCGAATGTTTGATTCCCGCCTCAGGTTTCTACAGCCGATTAATGTGCGAGAGCAAAGCACTGTATAGTGGGGGGAGTACTAGGTCTGTGTTCATGATGTTGGTGAACGTCAAGCGACAGTGCGGCAGCTGCCGGAGTGGTAAGGAATGACGGTCGAATCCTAACGTTCAGTAGTCAAACAGAGGGGGGTACTGAAAGTCTTAACTGGTAATCGTCATTAAATGCGGTTGTTCGACTAACTTTTATACAAGGTACAGGGTGTTTCAAGAATGACCGGTCTATTTGAAAAGGCAATAAAAACTAAACGAGCAGCGATAGAAATACACCGTTTGTTGCAATTTGCTTAGGACAACAGTACATTTTCAGGCGGACAAACTTTAGAAATTACACTAGTTACAATTTTCAACAACAGATGGCGCTGCAAGTGATGTGGAAGATATAGAAAACAACGCAGTCTGTGGGTGCGCCATTCTGTACGTCGTCTTTCTGCTGTAAGCGTGTGCTGTTCACAACGTGCAAGCGTGCTGTGGACAACATGGTTTATTCCTTAGAACAGAGGATTTTTCTGGTGTTGCAATTCCACCGCCTAGAACACAGTGTTGTTGCAACAAGACGAAGTTTTCAACGGAGGTTTAATGTAACCAAAGGACCGAAAAGCGATAGAATAAAGGATCTGTTTGAAAACTTTCAACGGACTGGGAACGTTACCGATGAACGTGCTGGAAAGGTAGGGCGACCGCGTACGGCAACCACAGAGGGCAACGCGCAGCTAGTGCAGCACGTGATCCAACAGCGGCCTCGGGTTTCCGTTCGCCGTGTTGCAGCTGCGGTCCAAATGACGCCAACGTCCACGTGTCGTGTCATGCGCCAGAGTTTACACCTCTATCTATACAAAATTCAAACGCAGCAACCCCTCAGCGCCGCTACTATTGCTGCATGAGAGACATTCGCTAACGATATAGTGCACAGGATTGATGACGGCGATATGGGCAGCATTTGGTTTACTGACGAAGCTTATTTTTACCTGGACAGCTTCGTCAATAAACAGAACTGGCGCGTATGGGGAACCGAAAAGCCCCATGTTGCAGTCCCATCGTCCCTGCATCCTCAAAATTACTGGTCTGGGCCGCCATTGCTTCCAAAGGAATCACTGGCCCATTTTTCAGATCCGAAACGATTACTGCATTACGCTATCTGGACATTCGTCGTGACTTTGTGGCGGTACAAACTGCCTTAGACGACACTGCGAACACCTCGTGGTTTATGCGAGATGGTGCCCGGCCACATCGCACGGCCGACGTCTTTAATTTCCTGAATGAATATTTCGATGATCGTGTGATTGCTTTGGGCTATCCGAAACATACAGGAGGGAGCGTGGATTGGCCTCCCTATTCGCCAGACATGAACCCCTGTGACTTCTTTCTGTGGGGACACTTGAAAGACCAGGTGTACCGCCAGAATCCAGAAACAATTGAACAGCTGAAGCAGTACATCTCATCTGCATGTGAAGCCATTCTGCCAGACACGTTGTCAAAGGTTTCGGGTAATTTCATTCAGAGACTGCGCCATATTATTGCTACGCTTGGTGGATATGTGGAAAATATCGTACTATAGAGTTTCCCAAACCGCAGCGCCATCTGTTGTTGACAATTGTAACTACTGTAATTTCGATAGTTTGTCTGCCTGAAAATGTAGTGTTGTCCCAAGCATATTGCAACAAACAGTGTATTTCTATCGCTGCTCGTTTAGTTTGTATTGCCGTTTCAAATATACCGGTCATTTTCGAAACACCCTCTATATACGTAAGCGTATCGAGGCAGGGAGGCTGTGTGTTTTCTGTTCTGGTGTCATATACAACTCTCAGTTTCGTAGGAGCAATCATGGATAGCTTATTGAACAGAGACGTGCAAGATATAAAGCATAATGGGAACTAATTTTATATGGTCCCCTTCGGTGCAGTGATTTGTAACGTTTTCGTAGTGGTGTCAGTGTTTCTCCAGTGTCGTGTGCAGTGCTACATTCCACCAGCACCATCTGTGACTCCAGCATAATTTGTGTTCCTGCTGCGGTGTTTCTTTGTTTTCGTTTCCACTCACAGTGTTCATTGTCGTGTTAGGCTCTCGTCTATGTTGTTTTGAAAACTACCTTTTGTACTTATTTATTTTTGCTCTTGTTTATTCACCAATTTATACCATTCTGTGTTACGTGTTCTTTTCTCATTTGTCTATGTTTTTCTGTAATTCTCTTGGCCGAAGAGCAGCGTATTGTGCCGCTGCCAGCCCGATCCATTTTGGGGAGTGAAATAACAGTAAGGAAAAAAAAATGATTTTATATGCTTCTTTCTTAAGGATGACGACTTCAACAGTTACCTTAGTCGAGCAGATTCGTTGGTACAATGGGAAAGGTATGTAAAAACAAAGAACTATAATGAAGCCTGCTGTGATATTGTACTGTCGTTTACCGCTTTGCTCTTGTCCTTAACAGAAGTACATGAAAGTTTTTGTCGCCTTTTGGAAAAGTCTAAGAAGTGAATATGACTTTTAGGGCTGTCAACAGGCACTTCGGTCTTAGTTAGTGGCACTCTCCCAGTAAACTTCGTATCAATGTGGCTACACAACGGACGGTTTGGGTCACTTGAGCATCAAGTGAAATAATGTTATGTCATGGTTAACGTGCTTTGTTTTTGTGTCCCATCAGTAGCTGGTGGTGATGTTTGGTCTGTGGGGCGCTCAACTGCACGATTATCAGCTCCCGTACAAAGTCCCAATTTTTAAATAATCAATTTTCTATTCGCAATCTTATCTAGTCAGAAATGATGAGGACAACACAAACACCCAATTCCCGGACGGAGAAAATCCCCAACGCGGCTGGGAATCGAACCCGGGACCCCATGATCGGAAGCTGCAACGCTAGCCCTTAGACCACGAGCTGCGGGCTCTGCAAGTGGTGCCAGTTACCTTTGCTTTGAACATTTTTATGTAGTAACTCACAAATTAATGAATTAATTAGGAATAAGAGAATCATTAAAGAAATAGCGGTAGAAGAAAATGCTAAATTTGTTGTGGGACATCGTAGGATATTCCCATTTCAGCTTTCTATCATCAAGTTCCGATAGGTGGAGGCGCTATACGTTACCTTCGAAACAGCGTTTGTATCGGAGGCTTGACCCAAGAAGAAACCTGTCATTCAGTTTATTTTGACGCAAGGCACAGCATCGCTGATAATCATAGGCGCTTTCAGCGTATCTATGCAGACGTCGTATTTAAAAAAAGCATAATGATCCTTTGGGCGAAGCGTCTGTCAGTCACAAAAAGGTCACATAAACCTGTCTCATCTACCTCGTGCCATAAGGCTGCACACGGTTGTGATACCTACAATGTTAGAACGTGCGAACACGCTCATTGGAGATGACCGATCATAAACACCTCACTAGCAACTGGATGTCTCTGTTAGAATTGTTGACAGACTCGTCCATCAGAACGGGTACTTAAGCAAATCCATAGAGCGTTGCAACACCACCTCTCCTGCAAATCTAATGTTGAAAGCTGCGCCCTCAGCGGGTAAAGTCATGGCGGCGGCATTCTGCGGTTCTGAGGGTTTACTGTATTTCATATGCTATAGGGGTAGTGTCCTTGGTCAGTAATCATAATTTCTTTGGTCCTAGGTTTGAACTACACGACGGTGTAAATTTTGAATAAAATCATCTGCAACGGTGACCGAAGACTTCCGGTACAAGAAGTCACCCTCATTCTGCTAACGGCCTTGTCAAAGCGGGGGCAAGAGCAGAGGTGAGGTCTCACTCTCTCCCCTGAGGTGGTAAACTCGCCATAAAAGGCCGAAGAATCAGCAATGGTAAACTGCATGAAGTCACAGAAAACAATGCAAACCTCAACACTAAGGGCACGTAACGTGTATCAAATAGATATGTGGCCTGTAATTGAAAAAGTGTCATAGCGATCTTTCCATTGGCAAAAGATTACGGACTAGACCCCATAAAAACCTCATTGCGGAGACTGCCAAGAAAGAGGTGACTACTAGAAAAATATTCAATATAACCAACGAAAGGATATCGTTCTACGAATCGGGGCATGGAATGTCTTAAGTTAGAATGTTGTAGTGTAGATAGAAAAATCTGCAAAGGGAAATGCTAAGGGTCAATCTAGATGAAGCGTCAGTCAAGTGATATGGTAAGAAGGAAGGATTTCTGGTCAAAGGAACATAAGGTAATATGAACAGGAGCAGAAAATGGTGTAACGGTAATGGGATTCTTATAAATATGAAGGAAAGGCAGAGGGTGAGTTGCTGACAACAGTTTAGCGACAGGGTTATCTACCATCAGAATCGACAGCAAACCTGCACCGACAACAACAGTTCATGTATATATGCCGACAACTCAAGAGGAAGATCACGAGATACAGAAAGTATATGCGAATACTGGACAAGTAATCCAGTATGTATAGGAAGAAGAAGCTAATAGTCATGAGGGATTGGAATGCTGTTGTAGTAGAAGAAAATATTACGAGAGAATATGCTCTTCGTAGTAGGAACACTAGAGAAGTGCGACTAATTGAGTTCTGCAACAAATTTCAGGTGATAATAACGAATCCTCCGTTCAAGAATCACAAGGAGGAGCTATACTTGAAAAACCACGTAATTTACTGGGAGATTTCAGTTAGATTACGTCATGGTCAAGCATAGATTCCGAAATGGGATATTGGATTGTAAGCCATACCCAGGGCCAAACATGGACGCAAATCACAATTTCGCAGTCATGAAGAGCAGGCTGAAGTCTAAGAGACTAGTTAGAAGGAATCAGTCAGCAGAGAAGTGTGATATGGAAGCACTAAAGAAGAAAGAAATACGCTTGAGTTTCTCAGAAGCTATAGATACTGCGATAATGAATAGTTCAGCAGGCACTTCAGATGATGCGGACTGAACATCTCTAAAGAGGGCAATCACAGAGGTTGAAATGAAAAAAGTTGGTGCAAGGAAGGCAACTGTGTAGAAACTTTGGGTAGTAAAAGAAATACTCCAGTTGATCGACGAAACAATGAAGTACAAAAAGTTAAGAGAAATTCAGGAAAAAAGAAATAGATGTGGCTTAGAAGTGAAAAATAGGAAGTTCAAGAGAGCTAAGGCGAAATGGAAAATGTGAAGAAATCTAAGAACAAATGTTCTCAGGACTGACTCATTGTCAGCATATAGAAAATAGACACACCTTCTATGACTTTAAAACCTAGGGTGATAACATTATGAGTCCAGTGGGAAGTCCACTGTTAAACGCAAAAGGAGAGAGCGATTAGATGACACTACATTGAAGGCTTCTATGAGGGGGGGGGGGGGGGGGGGCGGGGGGTTGGGTATATCAGATGATGTGATAGAAGAAGAAATAGAAGTCGATAGGGAAGACATAATGGATCTAGTATTAGAATCAGAATTTAGAAGACCATTGGAAGACTTACAGTAACTAAGGTCGAATGGAATTTCATTGGAATATCTAAAATCATTGAGGGAAGTGGCAACAAAACGAGAATTAATGTTGGTGTGAAGAATGTATGAGCCCTGCGATATACCATTAGATTTTCGGAAAAGCGTCATCAACGCAATTCCGAAGATTGAAATAGCCAACAAGTCCGAGAATCATCGCACAGTCAGCTTAACTACTCGTACATCATAATTGTTTACATGAACAATATATAGAAGAATGAGAAAGAAGATTGAAAAAGAAAAACGAGGATGTTACATGACGATATGAGTTTAGCTTTAAGAAAAGTAGACGTACGAGTGAGGCAATTCTGACGTTGCCGTTGATAATGGAAGCAGCATTAAAAGAAAATCAAGACACGTTTATAGGATTTGTGGAGCTGGAAAGAGCGTTCGACAATGTAAAATAGTACAAGTTTGTCGAAATCCTGCGAAAAATAGGGTGAAGCAATAGGGAAAGATGGGTAATACACGATATGTACAACAATCAAGAGTTAATATTAAGAAACTAAGGCCAAGACCGAAGTGCTCGGTTTAAAAAGGATGTAAGACCGGGTCGTCATCTTTCGCTCCCGCTGTTCAATGTGTAGATCGAAGAAGCAATGACAAAAAAAGTTCAAAACTTATTAAAATTCAAGGTGAAAGAATATCAAAGTTTAGATTCGTGGATGAAATTGCTATCCTCAGTGAACGTAAAGAAGAGTTACAGCATATTGTGAATGGAATGAACAGCTTAGTGATTATAGGATATGGACTGAGCATAAATCGAGGAAAGACGAAAATAGCCATAAGTTACAGAAATGAAAAGATCGAGAAACTTAACATTATAATAGGTGATCAGGAAGTAGACAAAGTTAAGAAATTCTACTGCCTAGGCAGCAAAATAATCCATTATGGATGTAGCAAGGAGGAAAGCATACTAATACTGGCATAAAGGGCACTCCCGGTTAAGATAAGTGTACTAGCATCAAACATAGGTCTTAATTTGAGGAAAAGTTTCGGATGATGTCCGGTAGGAGCACAGAATTGTACAGTAGTGTGACATGGACTGTGGGAAGACAGGAATCTAAGCATATGAGATGTGGTGCTACAGAACGTTTCAGATTAGATGGGCAGATAAGGTAATGAATGATGAAGTTCTCCGCAGAATCGACGGGGAAACGAATATATGGGAAACACTGATAACGAACAAGGACAGTATGGTGGGACATGTGTTAAGACATGAGGGAATAGCGTCCATGGTACTAGAGGGAGCTGTATAGGGTAAGAGCTGCGGTGGAAGAATGAGATTAGGACATATCCAGCAAATAATTGACAACATAGGTTGCAATTGCTACTCTGAGATGAGAATGTTGGCACAGGAGAGTAAATCGTGGCAGGCTGCATCAAATCAGTCGTAAGAGTGATGACTCAGCGAAATTAAAAATAAATAGATAAAATAAAAATGGCAAAAGTATGGGGAATGATATAATGTATTGAAATCCTGAATTAAACCAACCTGCTTTAAAAAAATTTATTGATTAATGAACACCTCATACTTCCACATGGTACCAAGCTGGATCACCTCACAACAATAAGACAGCTATCTTATATTTCTTTAAGCACAGGATCCATGCTTGGCAATCCTGTAGTCCTCTAACTTTGTGCATTTATGACCAAATACGCCTTGTGCACTGCAAGTGCTCATTCATCCCTTCTTTTGTGTTTATTAATACTAAACATCGCGATGCGTCATTTACATGGTTAGAAACATTGAAAAGAGTTCATTCAGTATGCACCTGAAACGACGAAGTGTTTGGTATGTAGAAAGTGGCATTTTAGACAAAGTTTTTTTTTTTAATAATATAGTTTCAAGTGAACAACGAGACAAAGGCAGTAGGAATTAGTACAGAAGTATAAAATGTCAGATGCTCACTAAGGTGCACCACAAGTACATTAATTCCGTGTGTTCTTTTAAATGCTACTCTAGTGCTACCTAGGAGTAGAGCCATTGTAATAAAATTACGTGAGCAGAAGAAAGCACTGATTACTAGTTCGAAAGATCAAGTTCAAACTTAAAAGGAAAAGACCGCGCCCATCAAGATGACTTACATGAATTAAAAATGTGGCTCAATATGTAAACTTTGACTATTTTTTAAGATCACCATAGCATGATGCACAATGTGTGATGGCTGTCCCATTGGCAGGGCGGTTCAAGGACATGGCATCCAGCTGTAAGCACATGGGACGAGGCAGCTCACGCTGACGTGGATGCACATGGAGAGAGAGAGAGAGAGAGAGAGAGAGAGAGAGAGAGAGAGAGACGTCAGCACACATGATTGGGCGGTTAACGTAATATTGCGCTCTCAGTGCTCTCTAGCGGAAGTGGGTAGCTTTATATGGTTAGCAGTCTGCTTGGCATGCAAAGCACATGAAGTGAAAAGTGAAAATGGATCCTACTGAATTAGCTGTGTTGCTCTTATAGGCCGTTCTGAAATATCAGCAGAGAAAGCCTCGAAACGTTTATGGACACATCAGCGGATTCAGCTGCATATCATGATAGAGGAACAATTCATACACTACACAATTAACTGAGGAATACGCCGGCAGTTGTCCAACAGCACAAATTTGTCATACCTTCTAGATATTATGTTTTATACAGTTAAAATGTATTGTCAGCCTTTAGTTTTTACATAAACAATTACAGTTATCTTGAAGTTATACAGACTACTACCCTATCTTAATTCCTTACTTAGATTTGAAGACCCACTGTCTTTTTCAAAACCACCATAGTGGATGAGGTCTTCGTTTCAAAGTTACCAAGTGTAAATGGCAGTTACGTTCGCCACCAACATAGGAACACGAGAGAATTAATGAAAGTAAGAAATTATGTGATCCTTGTGCACATTTTGTTTTAGACTAGCAGCCACTTTAAGGCTTTTGGTTTTAGTAGGAAGAATGTACTAATTTATATTATTGTCCAATTTCATTGGTAATAATGTGTGTGTATTTATTTTATCCGAAAGTAACATTTGTCATAATACAACGAGTATACATATAGACAGCTGTTCAGTTGTGGCATTGTTGGACTAATAATAGCATTTTCCTGAAACGATTTAAGAAAACCGATATCAGGTTGGCTGGTAAGGGAAAACTGCATCTTCCCATATGGGTCAGTGTCATAACAACTGCACTGAATCATTAAGTTAGTCAGAAATCAAACCCATGCTGCTGTGCTGTATGCACTTTATTTTGTTTGGAGACGTGGCTCCATGCCTGTAAACATTCGAAAATGTCCCACACACCTCTGTGTCCATCTGACTACCTCCGTTGGCATCCCATCTTGATTAATTACATGCTGAACTCGGGTGTAGAACATTATAAACTTACACTTTGGGTTTAGGTTCATGATTTTTCTGTGTGAGCACTATTTGTGACCATGTAATGTATCTGGAAATAGTCCCCTATCGTTATTAACTGCTACTATAAATGTCAATTGTGTAGCATGCATTACTCATGAATCACGCTTTAGCTGACTCGTTAGTGAGGTTTATTTTAGAACTCTTCCATCTCTTTGTCTAACTTATCTTACAGTTTCATTGTCTGACAGAAAACGCTGTTTCGAGATTTTTGAAGTTCCCTGAAACTTCACCATAAGAGGGCACTACTTGATTTACAAACTTTTTCCACTTACTGAGGATTTCCTGTTCCTTTACTCCAATATTTTGCGTGTAATCCCCAGGTATGCCTCTTTGTTGTATGTTTTATACATCCAATATAGGTTTATTTTGTGCACTACGTGTTCTGTCATTTTTTGGTGAAAAAAAATAATACCAGTATCTCCAGTAAACATTATCTACCTAAGATAGTGAACAACGAAGCCTAGAACAATGGAGTTCCTTAAAAAATTTAAAAATTGTAGAACTTTGTAAAATTACTTAATATTTACACTAACCAGTTTTTTCTCCTTAGCTTTTTATGTTTAACTTTTGAGGAGACAATTGCAAAAGTAATCAATTTGATCAGGTTGCATCTGAATTGTTTTCCATTTGTACGTTATCCCCAGCCCGATCTACAGTATCAAAGAGAAAGTGTGTGTCTCAAGTTGTGAGAAGGTGCACTGGTAGGCCGCCAGTTTTGAGTTTTACCAACCCTATTGTTACGACTTCTGCACCAATTGTTAGCCGTAGAGACAGCGGCTGCGCCAAAGACAGACGGCGTGGAGTTTTACAATTATTTATTGAACTACTTCACGATTTCTCCCTCGTCGTCGCTGCCCACCCTGCGGATCCCTCCGCCTGGCTGCTGGTGTGTAGTTTCTCCGACAATGCGCGCAACGCGCGCCGCTGATCGCACTCGGGAGCCCCAGGCCACCAGTGCTCCGCTGAAGCCAGGATGCCCTGTGGTTGAGATGAAGTCGTCGCCGCTCGGCGCCCCAGTGCGGCGTGCCCAGGGAGCCGCGTCCCCGTGAGGTCAGCTGCCGACGCCTGCTGCACCGGCGGCTGGGAAGCCGTCAGTCGCCATGTCCGCGAGGTCACATCATGGACGGACCACGCGCCATGGGACCGGGTTGCCGTGAACTCCGGGCGTCAGACCCCTGAGGCGCCTGTACCCAAGACCGCGCTGCGGCCGGTCCTGCTGGAATTTCTCGCTGTAGTTCGTCAGCCATGGTGCTGACCGAACTCTGGCCGACCTCCAGAGCTGAAGTTGACATTTGGTGGCGAACGGATGACTCCTGCGAGGTGGAAGATTGAACATTCGGACACTGACCACGTCGGTCCTCAGATCCCCTAACTGCTTCCTAATTACTTCTGTCTGTTGCTGCCTGCGCTCCACTATTTGTATCCGGCAGGAGAACGTTTTTTACCCCCAGTGGTAGCTTTTTGTTATTACTCCCGCAGTATATTGCAGCGTAACTTAGTGTGCTGGCCTCACTTCCCCTTACTCGGCACTCACCAGGCTTCGCTCGACCCTTGGTCTCTGTGTGTGTGTGTGTGTGTGTGTGTGTGTGTGTGTGTGTGTGTGTGTGTGTGTGTGTACCTGGGTCAGTCTGTTAGTAGACGGCTACTGTCACCAAGGCTACCTTTGTGTGCTTACTGCGCAATGGCTCGGTCGCCGGCGTGACTGTTTTGCCATTCTCCACTGTGTGAAGCAACGCTTACTACATGTGGCTGCAACAATATTAAATAGCTGATGTCAACAATCTGAGATGGAAAAATCTTTTTATAAGCCCTTTACAGTTTTGCCTGTAAGTACATAGTGGAAGATTAATGCTAAACTTCTAGCTACCCTAGTAGCAAGATATCTTTTTTGCCATGTCAAAAGGGTTCAGAAAGTTCATAAAATACGAGTATTCATTTATTTTATCATCCATACTGCTGATCATTACGTGTAGATGAATTATTTTTTGGGGGCTGACACTTCCGATCACAAGTCAAAATATATTTAAGGAAGCATCCACCTTACAGTTCATCAGCAGTACATATATGCAAAATATAATATAATACTAGGAACAATATTCTGTGGTAGCTGATTTTTAAGAAAGGAAGTCCTCGTTGCTTAAAGACGAGCTACTGCATTACACACTCATGACCTCTAAGGCATCTGATTTAGGAGATGAGCATTCAGACTACTGATCACATATTTATTCCTTCCTAAATGTTTGTTGTAAATAATTGCAGTTCAAAGGAACAATGGGAAGCCACATGAAAATTAAAGTGAACGGCAACGGAAGTACGAAACTATTTCTGTCGCTAAAACCATAGCTAATTCGACATAATTATAAAACTTACAGCTCGTTAACACGCTTAATATGATAAAACATGTATTTCACTGTGAAATATTAAGTAGCCAATGCAAATACTTTGTTTCTAACCATACAAATCCTGTCTCAATGTTAAAAATACCTGGCTAGACGATATAATCCCGATTTTGTCTCTGCTGTTGAATTAAGTCGCTTAGCTGTTCGAAACCTTTAAGTATCTGATGTAAGTATTTTCTGTTACAATATATATTAAAAAGTAAATTTTCCTGTTCTTATTCGGAATCACTCCCTCGCTGTGGAAATATTTAAGTGAATATAATTATTCAAAGTAACTTGTGTAGTGCCGTGATGGTGCCCAGGGGCCCATTAGGTGGAATTTATCTAAAATATTGGGCTTCGCCCTCATGTTAACATATTTAATATTTTGGATGTTGATAATTTTCTCCCATTAATCTTTGCCGTGTTGACTTTATCAGAATGTTTACGGAGTTGCATGGACAAATTTAACAGCAGTAGGCAACAAAAAATTGTTTAGATGGCTCTGAGCACTATAGGACTTAACACCTGAGGTCATCAGCCCCTAGAACTCAGAACTACTTAAACCTAACCAACCTAAGGACATAACACACATCCACGCCCGAGGCAGGATTCGAACCTGCGACCGTAGCGGTAGCGCGGTTCCAGACTAAAGCGCCTAGAACCGCTCGGCCACTCCGGCCGGCAGTAGGCAACAAGGCTTCCGTTTAGTCCACGATGTCTGAGTTTTAGAGACAATTTATCTCTGGCAAGGGAATGCTTAACCCAGAATTAAGCCTGCCTGATAAATGGAATTATTTATCCAGAGTACAAATCGATTTACGTCTGTTTCGTAATATGTGTCCAAAACTAGTTCATGCACATGGCATGTGATTTTAGAGAGGTGGAGCCAGCAGGGAGATCTTTCCGCCACGAAAAACTGAAGTAGTTTCGCGCGAGGTATTGCTTGGAGTCAATGCCTGAGTTGGTGACAAGTAACAAAACAATTATCAACTAGCGTGCTGAAGTAGGCAACTATAGCAGCGAAATTAATCATGACCCGGATGTGTACTACGTTTTCTATTCGATCGGGCATTCAATGGTTGCCTCTGAATCAAAATCCCGTCTCCGGAAAGGGTACAGACCAAATTTACATTAAGAGCCTTGATCGTATATGATGACCACATACTTGTGCCACAGCCACTACCTTCAATAGAAGTATAGTATCTTATTTGTATGGTCCAAAAGTTTATTTCCCAATGACCTGCCTGGAACACTGATCTGCCCTGATTTACATGGAAAGGGTCCTACTACTGCTGATAAATGGAATTGCAGGATAATTACTGTTTTAAAGAGTGTTTATTAATTTTAGTTGAGCAATGTTTTCTTTATTGTTTAGTTAATCTTTTGTATGAAATGCTCCACGTGGACAGTAACAGTAGAAAGAGGCCTAAGTAAAGTACTCTCCTTATTAAAATTTTCGCACAAAAACCATAAAGATGTGATTATAAGGAGCAGTTTCAGACTGTTGGTTGGCTGGTAGGTTGATTTGTGGGAGGGACCGAACAGCGAGGCCATCGGTCCCATCGCATTAGGAAAGGATGGGAAAGTTGGTCGGTCGTGCCCATTCAAAGAAACCATCCTGGCATTTGCCTAAGGCGATTTAGGGGAAACTACGGAAACCTTAGATAGTCCTACCGGATGTGAGTCCAGTGTGCTAACCAATGCGTCACCTATTCAGGCCATTAATGTTTAATGGCCAGCGGTGTTCTTTAGTTTTGCGGATTTCTGATAGTTCTTTTATTTCTATACCTTTGCTTGTAACATTGTGTGGTTTGAAGCCGAAGTTCTGAACACTTAATAGACCAGTATGTGTGTCCCCTTAGAAAAGTCAGACAATAGTTTAACAGGGTGAAAACTTTTTATGGGCAATTTTTATTGTAGAAACATTAGTGCTTCTGCAAATCTAATAGGCTGCAACTTAGTCTGTCTAAAATATATGCAGGGTCTCCATATTTCGCTTGCTCTCTGCATGATGAACGTAGGAGTATGTTCCTTTTAGAAACAATCATATCAGAGCGTAACAGTTTGATATTTTCTATTTTGATTTATTCCTATCTTGGAGAGAGAGAAAGCCACCGCACGTCAGTTTAAGCTGCGCTTTTCTCTCTTTTTACTGCTACTGTATAATGAACTTTATCTTCCTTGCTTTGAATCATTAAGTACGTTAGTGAAACTCTGTTGTCTGAAAATTTTAAACTCATCTGTGTTGCTCGATAATAGCTGCTTCATAAATACTTTCTGGAGTGTGCTACTGTTTCACGTCCAATTTACAAAACATTTCACTTCCAAAAAGGGTCGTACAGTAGGTAGTTCCCTTGGTCACTGTGCTTTTACTTCCAAGTACTTTGCTTTATTAGGCTGTCTACCTTATTTACACAATTGCAGTGACATTGGTTCGATTGCTGCTAGTGTAACACCTACTACCTTTCAAAACAATCTTTCACAAAACGAAATTAGTTCGATTCCTACCAATTAGTGCACGCTTGAACTTTAAATTGCTTTCGATGGACTAAACTTATTCGGGACACGTTCTCATGGTACTAACCGGTCTTTTATCCTCTTCATTAATCGAGTTTGCTATCTGTGAGTTAGCATCAAAAAGTCTTCAGTAGTTCCTGAGATTAGCATTAATACACATGCGGCGGCGCGGTTTCTTTCGTCAGTTACCTGAACCTACTTGTGAACTCGCTGCAGCAAATCGCTCGTAAGGAAGCCGAGCAGAAACCTACCGTACTGCAACTCGCACCAGGCTGCTTAACTATTCCAAGAATCTGAAAGAGGTCTTAATCTTGAATGAAAGATTGAAATACTGGCAAAACTTCGATGTATTCTGAACCTAAATGTGCACGCTCACCCAAAGTCCACGCTAATCTTAACGTCATGCAGAAACTCTTTCATTCACCTTAGTAAGTTTATGTGAAATCTCTCCCACAATCTGAACCACTACTAAGCACGGATTGTCCTTAAATTAATATGTTCGCCACACTTAAATTTATCGGTGTCTAATGTAATCAAGTTTTTAGTCTTTAATCTGCTAAGTATACGACGTGGAATTACTGTCATTTCTCATACACAAAATGACATAAAAATTCTGTAATTTCTAAATAAACACCCCGGAATAAATACGCCTTCACTTTAGCATAACTAAAACCGGCAAATTATAACTTCCTTCGGAGGTCGTATTACCCAAGACAGTTCCATGCTGTAAGCATTCTATACCTATAAGAGAGAAGACATGCGAAGAATACTCTGTTCTGATTGGTCAGTTTTCTTTAACGCCAATAGAAAAACCACCTCTGCGCTTTCCATGACCTATCAACAAATAACACCCTTTCGAGCAGCAATTTTTCCAAACTATTTAACATTTTGATTTTTTTATACTTTACGTGAACTATTGTCATTTGCACTCTGATTAGCTTTCCTTTACCACAAACTTACCTTATGATACAAAATTCCCCATGGTCTTCATTGGCCCTGGCTTAAAACATTCTCACATATTTCGTACAGCGTTTGTAAGTAGAACAATGATCTACATTTTTACTTTAGACCACATTCACTAATCGTTCACACTACTAAAAGCGTATACAAACAAACAGAAAACCTTCAAGAAATTAACGCTCTCAAAAACACTGTCTTCTAGCAGACGAAAATTAAAACTACATACTCGATAGAAACCGCTTCAGGCAATCTGTTGTAAGATGTCAGTTAAATCCAACACCTTCCATGAAAACCCTGACATAATAAGCAAATCCAGTAGTATGTCACATAGCTCCGAATAAATCGTGACATTAATTTAACCAAAGTAATACGAGTAACGAGAGAGCAAATGGAATACCACAGACTAACACAAGAACGCCTAAATGCATGTCGTACCTTCCCACCGTGAGGCAGAGGCAGACGCAGTTCCGAGGGGAGAAACGAGGACAGAAGCCGAGAGCAGAACCGTGTTAAGCTAGAAGGCCCTACGATAATGGACGGACACCCACATCTGTAGCCTACCTCTAAGTCTACCACCAACACGTTTTAGCGCGAGACTTTTTCGCGTCCCTGTTACGTCAAGGACCACCCCCCAGCCCATGTTAAAAGATAGAGCCCTCCAGAAGAACAGTATAGATCTTACGATAACGCTAAAAGGACCACGCCAGCTGCAGGTTTTAGCGTGAGACTTAGTGTCTCTGTTACGTTGCAAACTTTATAAACATTGCCCCACCACGAAAAATATAACGTTTCTCATTGGATAGAATTTTTGTAGGCGGAGCTTAACCTTAACACTGAGACCCTGATTGGTCAGAAGAAAACATAGCCAGATAGTTTAAAAAAAACTAACTTCGGTAAATTGTAGTAAGGAGAAGTTAGGAGAGTTAGTTCCGAGACGGCGAGCTGGATGGCTGCTGCGCCGGCCGCCGCCCCCCTGACGAACACCGACAAGGTAATGAACGCACGCTATGCCGCATAACAGCGCGTAAGGCTTCACTCAGAACTGCCTAAGTCCCATCTGTTACACCCCCTTTTTGCGTAATACTAGTGTCGATCGTTAATTAAAACTCATGGTGTTCACATTTGCCACTTGAAGAACAGATCTGAAACGCGATGATTTTTCTTTTATATAGTTATTGAGAAGCCACATCAGCCACTGTAATTTAAGACAGGTTAGATAAGTAATTAAAGATAATTGAGGGTCACTGTAGACCATTTTGATAGTTTTCTCTTTTGTGAAACTTAATTTAAACCTAGATTATAGATGTGATATGGCATAGGTCATCCTTCGATCCATTGTAGAACTTGGAAAACCACTCAGGGAATATTCGTTCACATTTTTCTTGAACGCAGTTGGTTTTTACCATCCTGTATTAAAACATTTCCTTTTATCAATAGTGCAATTTATAAACAATGTTTTGTGAGTAGAATAAAATTTCCATTGGTAAACTTAACTGCTTTTTCGACGTTATTTTACAAGCTAACTAAAAATAGGAAAGCCTTGAACCCTTTCCACTATAGTTAGTATTAAGATTCTTTTACAGGCAGTGCAGTGCAGTGGAGTGGAGCTGACGCTGAGATCATTAAGTATTTGGTTGTATCATCGCTAGTCTCACTGAACTCTTCTGAATTCTACATGTCATGTGTGGTCTGGCGCCTCCTTACCAGCAGCAGGTCCCAGGTTCAAACTCGTCAACTCCCTTAAATAAAAAAAATAAAAACCACGCTCAGAGCGTCGTTGCGCAAAAGTGGTATGGAAATACGATATAGAACACACAGAGACCCACCATGAATGTTTGAAAGTGTGCAACCGGCCAGTAACCAGGTGTAACCTATGTAGATGCGTACAGGATGCGCAAGCCAGGATTTAAAATATTTGCATTATTTCGTCAGCTGAAGTTCATACTGGGAAAGAAAAATTCTGACAGGTTCATGACACTCTGGGTATTTTTATCCCGTTGACTTACAGGACGAAATCACGGATTTGCTAACATGATTCTACAGGTATCTTCAGCATAGTTCTGTAATTCCACCACACGAGTCAAATGTGGTCTCTGCGAAATTAGGCAATAAAGGACACTACTAGAAATTTCAAGCTGTTCTAGACTTCTTACTGTTATAGTTGCATACTGTAACATTTTGACTGTACTTCACAATATACTCATACATATGCAAAAATTCTGTGACGTTATCTTTATAGATGCCGTCATCTTATGATGTAACTGTTGCTTCGTTTTTGCTGAGGCGAACTGTACGGATTTATTACAAAGCTGCCGGTAACTTATTATATAGCATGTATGAAATCTACATGGACATACATAGGTGTATTTAACGCTCTGGGTTACAGAGCGAGCACAAGACTTCCCTGCCAATATGTACCTCATAGTACACAGTAACAGCAATCACTTTCTGACAGCTTTGAATCTATCAGTACAGTGTATCAGTCAAAACAAACCAGCTGTTCAGTTACAAGCTAATGTCTTTTGGAAAGGAAACACCCAAGAATTCTTTACTTACACGCATACGTACGTAATTACATCGTCTAGTACAGTGAAGATATGAAATATGAAACTACAACACATTAACACACCTAGCACAGCTAGAAATTCTAGTAAGTCATTTATTACTTATTTTCGCAAAGACTACTATGCTGAGGATACCTAAAGCATCATCAATCATCAAATCCTACGCCGCACCATTTTAGAACTGAATTTTGACTACTGTAGTGCAGGAAATACTACAGAATGCAAAAACTGCTAAGTGCAGATGTGAAATGAAGCCTTTTGACATCAATAGCTGCTAGCAAGGTCCTCATAGCAAGATAACTAGAACACCTTAAATTGCCTACCAACTTAATAAAGAAAACTGTTTTTAACGTAAAACAATATACGAACGGATGATTCGATTTACAGAATGACCACAGAAGAAGCTTTATAAATAAAAGTGAAACGCGTCTAGTGTAATTCTTTGTAATTACACTACAGTCAGATCAAAAAGGATAATCTGTAATAACATGTTTTCAGCTGCTGCGGAGAAGGCCACGCAAACATTAAAACTACTGCATTTAAGTGCATTTAAGCTTTTCTTTCGTACACGTGAACACAGTATTTTAAAAAGCTGCAATTCCACTCAGACTTCTTTTGACAGTATTTTCTGCACTCACGTTATTGAGACATACAGCCTGATTATGATGCAGCGGGAGGCAGCTGTCTAATGCATAATACAGTGTACTGTATAGTCTACGTGAACTTTGCAATACACCGGTTAATTTTTAGTAAGATTAAAATATAATTATATGTGAATATCTGCAGGCCACAAACGTACGATTTTCAAATGGCTCTGAGCACTATGGGACTTAACATCTGAGGTCATCAGTCCCCTAGAACTTAGAACTACTTAAACGTAACTAACCTAAGGATATCACATCCATGTCCGAGGTAGGATTCGAACCTGCGACCTTAGCGGTCACGCGGTTCCAGACAAGCGCCTACAACCGCGCGGCCACACCACGTACGATTTTAAAAGTAAAATAAAATTTACAGTTTAGATGTGTAAAGCAGGTACCAGTGAGACAATTTTATTGTACCAGATAGCTTTTAAACAACACGCATTCCATCGCAGAGTGAAATACTTCTATTCGCAAATATCAGTGGACAAATTTTACAACGTCGACCCACCTCGACACCAGAGTACGTTCGATACAGTTACACTATGTGGCTCCATCGAAACTAGTATTTCAGTGAAGCAATTACACAATCCCTTCGAGCAAGTATTTTCTGAAACACTGTAGAATGACTACGTACTTTCATAAATCTGGGTGAAACGTAATTAATTTTCAACAACTGCGTAACCGTTTGCATCCGTAGCGCAACATGTGTGTATGCCGTGTGTACGCTGTAGACAAAAAATAGAAATTTAACATGTCTTACCTGAGATACACCCTCTACGTTCCTCAGATGTACAGGGGAAAAAAAAGTCAGCAGAATTCCTTGTGATAACTGTGGCTGCCCTTTCGGTCTCTCAGGTTTCTACTGTTAGTGGTTCAGCTGACCTGTATATTATTCGTAAAACTGAACTGGCTGCCGTTTCGAGAGTTGTGGTTTTTGGAACGATTGATACATGGCTTCAGACCAGTTACACACCTAGCAATTTTTACTGTAAATAGAAGTTTTGATGCTGAATGCAAGTTTCTAAATTTATCTGTCGCTCCGAAATTTCTTTGTTTTGTTACTCTTGCAAACAGCCTGATTGAAAAGCGAAAAAATTGAAAGTAATTACCAAAAGTCAAATGACAAACTCCACTCAAATATTATTTATATTACTAAAGTGAAGAAAAATCTTTATATTAACATTCGTGTTTTAAAATATATCTTTGAGGAGACATTTAATGAATAACTAATCCAAAGGAATGTAGAACCAAAGAAACCAAAATAGCAAAAATTTAGGTAAGAGTACACATGTCGTCATCTATTCTATAGGTAAGTAGTTCAAACGCGTCATACACTAATTCTATCGGTAAGTAGTTCGAAATAGTCACATCACTGACAATTTTATGGAGTACAGATTCTCTTTGAAAATGTGTAATATGGTTATAATACAAAATTGCAAGTTTTTCCTTGCAGAAAAAACGGAAAGAATCTCGTGTAACAATTCACAGTTACTTTCTTAGTCATAATCTAAAATGTTTCAAATTTTAGCTGTTAAGTTATATTGTCGTACTATTTCTCACTCACATTTTAACGGAATTTTAGAAGCACATAAAATGTTCTTGAATACTCTAATTTTAAAGCTGTACTCTGGCTTTACTTTAGATATCTGCAGTTCACAGAATGAGTGAAACATACGTCGAGAGTTGTTCCGAAGAAAATACCAAATAAGGACGTGGCTTAAAAGAGTTATTGTTTGTGATAATACTGACTTACATACCGCAATTATATTTAACCCTTCACCAAAACTCCACATTTAATGATTGTTCCTGAGACACCGCCTTTAGTCGTATTTCGAACAGTGGTTTGATATCCATTCTCCTTGTGATAGCTAGTTGGAGGTCGCTTAGTTGCACTAGAATGGATTTCCACATTGTCACTCAGATCAATCGTCGTGGTTTACTCCGGAAATGAGGTCCAGAAGGGGGCGGATGCACTGTGAAATCAGGAAGAGAACTAGGGCGTAAAACACCGTTACCATGAAGATGATGACAAAGTCCAGAAAAGGAATGTTGTCAGTGGGCGACTTCCCGCTCCACTCAACAACGGTTACGGTGCTGGCGGCGTTTCCCATGTTGTTTTCCAGCTGAGTAGACACCACACACTAACTGCGGAGGCTAATTGTCCCTGGTGGTGCCCCACACTGTGCAGAAGGCTGGTACTTTTGAGAGGGAGGGCGCTGCACACCTGTGAGTCTCCCCACCACTGAACAAAGAGCTTGGTGAAGTAGAAAAGAATGCACGCATCACTCGAAGAGGCACGAAATTTAAACGGCCCTAAACACGCACCGACGGATCGACTTACCTACCGACCCTTTTATGGGACGTGTGTAAGGATTTTGACCGACCGACCGATGAAATTTCTTTTCCTGGATGTCGAGCACGTCACGAAATTGATCCGTCGGTAGGTGGGCCAATAGAGGGGTGCGTTGACAGGGGCCTTTAAACTGCTCTACATTTGCACCAACCGACCGACCAAATTCGCCGACAACCTACACACGCTCCGACCGACTTAATTCAGCCATTACAGTGCAGCAGTGACAAAAGAACTTCTTACAGGCGGCTGACACGACAGCACCGCATGGCACAATTTATTGGATGAAGTAACGGTGGTGGTCAGCTTTCGGATGTGTGTGTGTGTGTGTGTGTGTGTGTGTGTGTGTGTGTGTGTGTGTGTGTGTAGGGTCCAGACTGAAATCTTGATCCCTGCAAATGCATGAACCCACTTTCTCCATCCACTTACGTTCTCCCACGTTGACCCTTTCCCGTCTCGCCAAATTACCACCTCTCCCCACTCACATTGAACACTTCAGCACCACTTTTCTCCTCTCATTTCCAACCATGGTACACTGCGGCGCCTCTACCGACAAATTCCACTCTTCACACTATCCACGCCCGCTTCCGATGAAATATCAGCAGACTCCCTATTCCACACAACGAAATCCGCCCTGATATTTATGTACAGTATCAAGTAATCTCTACCTATCTCTCCACATTTTCCATTTTACAGCCCAAGCTTAATTACACTTTTACTAATTTTCCTCTTCATATTATGGTCCTACCCATACTCCAAGCTACTCCTCCTCTCTTGTCTTCCTAATAGCCTCTCCAGCACATTCTTCACCGATATAGCCACCGGAACTTACGCCCTCACCCTACTACACTACAAGACACCTAATGCTCTTCCCTCAAAATACATAAAATTTTTTCCAACCCAGGTCCTTCAGTTTTTAATGATAATACACTTCTCCTTTCTTAAAATCACCATTTATGAAAAGTGTTGCAGTTATATTGTAAATCACCTTTCTCTTATAGAGAACTTCCTTAAAAGTCGTCCTTTCACGAAATTCAAATCGTTCGTAAATATTTCATCATTAATTTTTAATTAATATTTTTTGTCTTGTATATACATAAATCTAACGATTTAAAATTGAGTTGATTGTGCCACTGACAAGCCACCACCGACTCATGTAGAGTGAGGGAGATAAAAGAAAAATAACGCGGAAAGAAAAATAAAAACCTTACACTGTCGACAGTTAGCTTTCGCACCTCATCGACTGACCATACAACAGTAACATCGATAGACCAAAGCTACTGAAAGTACTAACTAGCCCAATGTGGGAAGCAGCTGTCCACAATACTTCATACATACAAACCCTCATTCTGACTTAGCTTCCCTCATAGCAACATCGTTTGCATTTACTATCCATCAGAATTTTACAAAATCAAATCCTTAAATGCTGTGAACTCCGTCTCATTTTCCGTATCCAGCTACGATTCCCCTCGTGGATGCTATACTATCTCATTAATTTCTTCTCTCTCCTCCCCCACTTTGCGCAACATCGGATCCCATACATTTCCCGCAAACTTTCACCGAGTAGCCCATCGATTAATACCTGATATTAACTCTTCGTACCATCGCACCCCTCCAGTCTTACACCTACACACTCCCCACATCCTGCGCCCATCGAAACTTCCACCGCCTCTTGCTCCTACTGTATCATGAAATCCGCCCAGAAATTTATTCATTTTTCCAACTACAGTGTAATACTCTTTTCCCTTGTTAGTATCAGTGTTCTTGCTCCTCAACCCCTCTCCCACCCCCCTCCACCCCCGCTACCCCCACTTTTCTCCTTTCCTTTCCAAATGATTGGTTTGTGACCCTCATCTCCAATACTTCTGTTTCACACCATTTTTGCAAAACATTATTCCTCCTACAACTCTTTTCACTTACTGTTCCTGCATCTTCGGTAAAGTGAAGTGCCCCATATACAGATTATCGTCAAGTGACTGTATTTCCAAAAAAAGGGCATAACCGAATGTTTTACCGATTTTAAAAACATTTAGATGTTTCATATTTTTATATCTTTTACAAAGTATGTTTCTATTCCAGAATGAGATTTTCACTCAGGAGCGGACGGTGCGCTGATATGAAACTTCCTGGCAGATTAAAACTGTGTGCCTGACCGAGACTCGAAATCGGGACCTTTGCCTTTCGTGGGCAAGTGCTCTACCATCTGAGCCACCGCTGACCTCCGCTGCAGAGTGAAAATCTCATTCTGGAAACATGCCCCAAGCTGTGGCTAAGCCATGTCTCCGCAGTATCCTTTCTTTCAGGAGTGCTAGTTCTGCAAGGTTCGGAGGAGAGCTTCTGTAAAGTTTGGAAGGTAGGAGACGAGATACTGGCAGAAGTAAAGCTGTGAGTACCGGGCGTGAGTCGTGCTTCGGTAGCTCAGATGGTAGAGCACTTGCCGGCGAAAGGCAAAGGTCCCGAGTTCGAGTCTCGGTTGGGCACACAGTTTTAATCTGCCAGGAAGTTTTATGTTTCTATTGATTACTTACTGTTCTCACCTGCAGAGCGACAGTGTACGCCATGATGGACGAAGGAGTACAGTAGCAATAAAAAGAAAAAAATAAGCTTTGCAATTACACATGTGCAAGCACGCACAAATCTCCACGACTCCACGCAGTACCAGTAAGTTTGTATAAACAACACTCTTAGTAGTGCTCTTACGACGATTGCCTCACAAGTGACGTTTGCTTGTACAAGCATGGACATTCTTCTCAGAGTACCACTTGCAACCTACGTCCTCAGTTATTTACTGGATGTATTCCAATTTCTGTCTTTCTCCACAGTTTGTGTCCTCTACAGCTCCCACAACTACCAGGGAAGACAGATATTCTATCATTCTGTACCTTCTCCTTGTTAGTGCTTTCCATATATTGCTTTCCTCTCCGATTCTGCATAGAACCTACTCACTCCTTAACTTAACAGTCCACCTAATTTTCCACATTAAGCTGTAGCACCACATCTCAAATGCTTCGATTCACTTCTGTCCCGATTTTCCCACAGTCGATATTGCCCTAGGCGTAAAATGCTGTACTCCAGACGTACATTCTCACAGATTTCTTCCTCAGTTTAAGACCTATGTTTGATACTTGTAGACTTCTATTGGCCTGGGATGCCCTTTTTGCCAGTGCTAGTCTGCTTTTGATGTCCTCCTTGTTCTGTCCGTCATTAGTTATTTTGCTACGTAGGTAGAAGAATTCCTTAACTTAATCTACTTCATGACCATCAATCCTGATGTTAAGTTTGTCGCTGTTTTCATTTCTGTTACTTCTCATTAGTTTCGTCTTTCTTCTATTTACTCTCAGTCCATATTCTGTACTCTTTAGACTGTTCATTCTATTCAGCATATCACGCAATTCTTCTTCCCCTTCACTCAAACCTCGAATTTTAATTCCAATCCTGAACCTTTCTTTTATTTCCGTCATTGCTTCTTCGATATCTAGACTGAACAGCAGGGGCCAACGGCTATATCCCTGTTTTACACCGTTTTTAATTCGAGCTCTTCGTTCTTTGTCATCCACTCTTATTCTTCCTTCTTAGCTCTTGTACATATTGTATATTACCTGCCTCTCCCTTAGCTTACCGCTATTTTTGTCAGAGTTTGCAACATCTTGCACCATTTTACACTACCGAGCGCTTTTTCAGATCGACAAATCCTATGAATATTTCTTATTATTTCTTTACTCTTAGTTCCATTGTCAGCTGCAATGCCAGAATTGCTTATCTTGTGCCTTTACCTTTCCTACAGCCAAGCTGATCGTCATCTAACACATCCTCAATTTTCTTTTCCAATTGCCTGTATATTATTCGTGTCAGCAACTTGGATGCATGAGCTGTTAACTTGATTGTGCGACTACTGTCGCACTTGTGAGCTCTTGCAGTCTTCGGAATTGGTGGGTGATATTTTTACGGACGTCGGGTGGTACGTCGCGATACTCAGACATTCTACTCAGCCGGCCGGTGTGGCCGTCCGGTTCTAGGCGCTACAGTCTGGAACCGAGCGACCGCTACGGTCCCAGGTTCGAATCCTGCCTCGGGCATGGATGTGTGTGATGTCCTTAACTTAGTTAGGTTTAATTAGTTCTCAGTTCTAGGCGACTGATGACCTCAGAAGTTAAGTCGCATAGCGCTCCGAGCCATTTGAATATTCTACTCAGCAACGTGAATTGTCAAAAAATGGCTCTGATCACTATGGGACTTAACATCTTAGGTGATCAGTCGCCTATAACTTAGAACTACTTAAACCTAACTAACCTAAGGACATCACACACATCCATGCCCAAGGCAGGATTCGAACCTGAGCACGTAGCGGTCGCGCGGCTCCAGACTGGAGCGCCTCGAACTGCTCGACCACGCCGGCCGGCTCAACGTGAATAGTCGTTTTGTTAGAACGTCCCCCAATGATTTTAGAAATTCTGATGGAATGTTTTCTATCTCTTCTGCCTTATTTGACCTTAAATCCTCCATAGGCCTCTTAAATTCAGATTCTAATACTGGATCCCCTGTCGCTTCTAAATCGTCTCTTGTTTCTTCTTCGATCACATCAGACGAGTCTCACAGAGGCCTTCAATGTACCTACCCTCTCCCTCCACTGCATTTATCAATGAAATCTCCGTTGTTTTCCTAATGTTCCCCGCTTGCTATTGATTTCACCGAAAGTTACTTTGACTTTCCTATATGCGGTGTCAGTCCTTCCGACAATTATTCCTTTTTCGACTTCTTCACGTTTTTTGTGCAGCCATTTCGCCTTAGCGTCCGTGCACTTCCTTAATTCATTCCAGCGACTTGTATTTCTGTAATCTGAATTTCCTTGAACTCTTTGTACTTCCTTCTTTCATCGATCAACTAAAGTATTTCTTCCGTTACCCATGGTTTCTTCGCAGTTACCTTCTTTGTATCAATGATTCTTTTTCTAACTTCTGTGATTGTCTTTTTTAGAGACGTCCATTCTTCCTCCTCCCTAATGCCTACTGGGCTATTCCTCATTGCTGTATCTATAGCCTTAGACAACTTCAAGCGTATCCAGCTATTCATTACTACCTCTGTGTTCCACTTCTTTGCATATTGCTTCATGCTTAAATAATTGAAAAAACGATGTTTCGTAAACAAAAGGAATGTTTTCGACAGTTATCTTGCAGATGGTGAAGCACACTTGCGGAAACGCTGTAATTGGGTGTGTGGGTATCTTTGCATGTGAGGCAATGTGCAGGAGGCGAAAATCCTATTTCGGAAACAGATTTTTCTCTCTCACGTTTACATTTCAGGCCTGAATCGATTTTGCTAATCTGATAAAACATACATTTTACTAGTCTCATTTGTTTTACAACGATAGTGTTTTTAAATCATCTGATCCGATGTCGTCAGCATGATGGATAAGGGTTATTGGTACGTCCATAATATTTTTCACATAGAGGAAGTACGTTCTCGTGGAAGGAAACAAATTTTCTTGAAAAGACATTTCAAAATGTTATCCACACCAATCAATGAATATAAAACTGTTTTATTAGATCCACTTACAGCAGATGGATCATGGAAGAAGTCAGAAGTTCGTAGTTCTTCAACGTTTCCGATACTATAAATGACTATATAACTTTCTAATGAATGAAGACACATTCTGGATCCGCGCATAAAGTTAAAGAATATTTTGTCGTAAGCCAGTGTGTGAGAGCGTTTAACACTAAAATCGAGAATGGGTACATCAGTTTACAAATTAACCAGCTGCCTACTATACTTGGTTATTGCCTACCAACTTAATGAATCTAATTCAGTAAATTTTTATTTACGTACTTTTTTCTATCAATTAAATAGGAAACGTTCTGCCAATTAAATAAAGGAAAAGCACAATTTCCTGCTCAGTCAAATACATATTGTTTCCCTCAATGCACAGAAAAGCAGTTCATCTACATTAACAAACATTTTAAAATCAAGTATCAACCTGACAACCCAATTACGACTGTATAACGCTTAGATCGAATGGAAATGTTTCGCGGAAGCTGTAATCCGGCTGCCAGAACGGCATGTCCTAAATGGATTCTGGAGTAATTACATGAGTAGATGGAAGCGGTAGTGTGTAATAGGTTTACAGAAAACAGAATTTCGAAACTCGTATAAACTAGTGGGGTAGAAAGCACACTCCTGTGCAATGCTGCGGGCCAAAGAAGACTTCTTTTTCGATCAGGTTATTTTAGGAAATAGTTTTACCACAAGATGATTTCTGGGGCTGAATACATAACTGACTCTAATTTACTTCGTATCGTGTACAGTGTTGTCACTATGTAAGATCGTTAAACACTACAAAATAAGTGAACCAAATCTAAGAAGGAAAAGGTAATCAGCATTACAATATCAAAAAGATTCTCATGGAAACTACTTTTTGCATGTATTGTTTATCTATCCATCAGCTTAAATTTCCTTTCTAAGATCTCAATACACTTTCTTCAATGAATTGTTCTTAAGTGCCGATGAAGTGACCAACAGTAATATTGTTGTTCCAGCAGCTCAGATACGTTCTTTCCGTTATTTTGATGCCTTAATGAAAGCGCTGTACATATTCCTCATTGCCGTTACCCAGATGATCAGGATAAGGTCCAGGTGAATGTTGAGACTCATAAAATTTTCTGCTGTCTTGAACTTTTCCTGGGTGTTACCTACAACGGAACAATAATGTAGGTTCTTTTTGTATCACAAGAACTCAGCAACAACTTTCTTCAATGAGATCCAATCGTCCCTCTCATTCACATTCACACATTCAAATCGAACATAATTTTTCATATATGAACGTTATCAAACACATCTTCTTGAAATTTCACTTTTCTAATGGACAAGGAAAATGAGCAAAGCTGATCTAAGTAGACATACTTAGGTGGGGTTTTCACAAGCCGTTTCATTGGATCCGAGATAATTTATACAGAAGGCAATGGGACTCTTTACGAATCCACGAGCTTCTTGCCAAAATAAATAAATAAATAAACAAACAAAAAATTGTGAAAAGATTGTAATAGAAGATACGGTATATACGACCCAGTACAACCATTGTCAATGAAGTTTCTACTCAAATAGTTGAAATGGCTCTAAGCACTATGGGACTTAACATCCGAGGTCATCAGTCCCCTAGAACTTAGAACTACTTAAACCTAACTAACCTAAGGACATCACACAGATCCATGCCCGAGCAGGATTCGAACCTGTGACCGTAGCATTAGCGCAGTTCTGGACTGAAGCGCCTAGAACCGCTCGACCACAACGGCCGGCTCTATTTAAATGAAGATTATTAAAAATATGTTAAATATTACGTTAAGCCAAGTAGAGATATATTTTTCATATGTTGAGTGAAGATATTTCGAAACAAAGGTGTGTAATACTGAATTTTTATTGTTGTGTTAGTATTCAGATGACGATAAGCCACTCTTTTCGTTTGCTTGTCTCATTAATGAATCATTACTGCTTTAATTCTTCATTGAGAATTGAAAGCGTGTTCAGCTGTATGGCAGTAGCGAAGTCCACTATCTAAAATACTTGCGCACTCTTTGTGATATTCAAAGACATTAAAAATTACGACAATGTTGTGGATGCGCTCCTGTAAAGTAGTTACATTGGTATACGTTCAGTTTCTGTAATGTATTGGCATAGATCTACTACGATGTTAATGCAAGAGACTGAAACGCCCATTACTTCGGACAGCGTCATTTTCCTCCTGCGGTCTACAATCGTATAAACGGATCGGAATCTCAGCGAAGCATTATAAGGTGTGTGAAAATGAATACACTGTCCCCCCTCCCCCCTTCCCTTCTACCTTATGCCAACTGTTCTTATTTTATTTTATACACTGGTAACCCTCTAAATAATAGCGCATGACTCCTAGAAATTAGTGAGTTAGGTCCCCATGATCCAAAACTTCTAATGTGTGTCTACGCAGATGGCTTCTCACGTGTCGCTCTCGCTCTGCATGAACAGCCCTGTGACGGATTGTGTAAGGCTTCGATGAAACGTTTCCGGTTACCCCACTTTGTAAGGGACCAAACCCAAGAGCAATCCTCAGGAACTGATCGAATGAGGGTATCGTTCACGATCACTTTCGTTAGAACTTTTTCAATTAGAGCTTGGCGTCCACCTTTCTGGGCTAACTCTTTGTAGGGAGTGCACATTATATCGCGCTTGAAAGTGTGTGGCAGATTCCAGTGACTGATTCATTACGTTCATTACATTTATTTAGGTTAAGAATCAGCTATCCCTAACTTTGGACGAGATATTTATTGACGTCCATGTTTCTATTCATTTTTAAACAAGCTTAAAGTGACGTCAGTTTCCTGTGCACAGCAGTCTCATAGGACTATTTAGTTGACCTTTCAGGTCATTGATATATAAAGTACGTAGCGGGGAACGTAACACACTACCTTGAGGTATGCCGAACGCTGCTTTTCCACCTGATGGTACTTCCTACCGACATACCAAATTCTGTAGGTTAGGAAGTCTGCAGGTGCATCGCATTTATGTTCAGATATTCAGTGTGAGAGTATCATTTTTAGCAGGCGACGTAGCAAAATTACACCGCCTGACACAAAAAAGTGAAGCACACAGAGGAGTTGCAGGAAAGGAAATGAAACTTGTCAAGTTCTGATGTATGTGATGTTATGTGGAAGATCGAGTGTATTTTACAATTACTTGGCAGTACGAGCCCATTTGCCAGTATAACGTTGCATTCCCTCAAGTATGGACGCACGAACTTACGCGGTGTGGAAGGGTTTCACAAACGTTGCGTATCCTCTTGAAGCAAGCTAACCCACAATTGATGTAAATGGTCCTCGATATACTGGATACGTGGGACGGAGTTGACGTAGGAACTGGCCCCTCAAATGTTCTGTACGGGATAGATCCGTGGATCTTCCAGGCCACGGCAGTACTCCACATCGCACTGTCAGTTTATAGAAACCTGTGTCATGTACGAGCCAATATTGCCCTATTGTAAATTCCCAACAAGTAGTATGAGAAGTAAAACATGAGTATGATTGACGTTCGACATGCCGTTGCGCACGTGTCGTTGAAACGTGAGTCCGGTGGACGTTCGTGGCATGACTTTGTGCCAACAGAATTCTGTCAATCATTAATAGTCGTGACCTGAAGTCATATCCGATGGCTCCTTATGCCATGACGCTATAAGTAACACCGATGAGCTATAACATTGGAAGAATGAAACACTCTCTCAAATCGCCTCCATACTCGCCGAAGCTTGTTATCATGGGTAGTGCAGAATAACCATTTCTTCGCTAAACACAAGCGATGCCGTTCATCAGCAGTCCATTCTTCCTTGTCACGTCACCTCCACAAAAAAATCCGCTGTTTGTGTTGTGGTGTTAACAGAGGCCTAGTTTTTCGAGGCAGCTCTCTGGTCCAGCTCTTGCTAGTCTCTGACTAATGTTGCAGAATGGCACAAAATGTAGACAGACCATTTGCAAATACAACGTATAGCACAACTGAATGGTGTGAGGAGTAGAATAAAACTGATCTAATCAAGTTGACGAACTAAGTACAGGCAGATGTCGCTAGTTTGCAGGAACCCTATATCCGTGACGGAGCAATTACTGGTCTCCCAACACAATATATGACTATTGCAGTGGTAAGGGATGCCCAAACACAATCGTGGTAACAAGGACATGTATTACAGTGACAAAAAAAAAACACTATTATGTGCAGAACACTATTAAACAGTGCAACTTGCGCTGTGAAGAGAATCATGCACAGTCACATCAGTGTACTCACAATACCCATATGAAATTGAACTATTAAAACTCAATTAGCGAAACGGCACGTTTCTACAGGAGAAAAAACTGTACATTCTCGCGCACATTCACGCCCTCGATACTCTGGCTAGCTGAGAGGACAGACGCCAGAGGACAAACAGTAACTGAGATCATTAATCACTACAGACTTTTCCTGCTCAATAAAGCAGGGAGAGCTCCGACATACTGTGCAAACGGCGGAAGCATTAGTAACATAGACATTTCGTTAGCAAACGGAGCATCTGTAAGAAGTATGGCTGATTGGCAAGTACGCGATAGAGCAACACACAGCGATTGCAACACAATAATTATACATATTGCTACATACATAAACACAAACTCACGCAGTCAACAGCACCGACTGTTTGTGCTGAGAAGAGTAATCTGGCAGACACTAAAAGTTTCCTTAGGAGAATTGCCCTTGCACGTCACCCAATACAGTACTGACTACAGGCCACGCCTATCAACTGACTTACTAACGAAAGCTAAAACCGCTGCAATTCCACAGATCAAAAATAGACGTAATTAGTGTACCGTGGTCGACATTTAACAAACCTAAGGTAGGATTCATGAGGGAAAGTACAATACTACCAATGAAAAAAGACAACACAAGAGAAAAAGGCTGACTGTAACTATACCTTGAAATCAAACGACAACACGGAGACAAATTACAAAAAAAAAAAAAAAAAAAACAGGTAAGGACCGCTGGGACAATTTTGTCAGAACCTAATTACGGAATAACGTATGGAGAGAGCTCTTGACGATAAAAACTGAGAGAATAAAACACCAGCGGTAATGTTAACAGTAAACGGAGGACAAGGACTCAACATACCCAATTCATACAGTCTACTGAATGTACTAGGCAAGGTCCAGAAGAGACTACCGTGTAGTACATTACAGCCACACAGATCGCTGCTGGGCCTCAGCACACATCAATATGGATTCAGGCTGCCCAAGTGTGCCTACTATGCAGTAAATAGGACTTCACAGATAATTCAGAGCACACAAGACAAATGTGTGACTGCGATATTAACTGACATATCTGGAGTTTTTGAAGACTTTTGGTGGCCTGAGCTATTCAAAAATTCCAACAGCTTTATACAGTAGCTCTGTCGACTATTAGAGAGACATAGTTGTAGAACAGCGAGTGGGACACTGATGAGTTGTCAAGAAAATAAGCAAAGGATTCCTACAAGGGATTCATATGTTGACCCAAATGCTGCGACATTGCCATTGAGCCTCTAATAGGCAACCTAGAGAGACATGATAGAGCAGATGGAATACCAGCGTTCACTGGTTATTTCCTAGTTACCGATTCGGCAAACTCAAAAAGACACAATAAAAGGCACACAACTCGTTGTAAACCGCAATGAATGGTATAACTACAATAAAATGACAATTATAGCTAATAAAACTGTACATTTACAACTGAAACACCAATTTAAGAAATTCCAGAATCAAGCTTAATAATATAATTTTCCAATGCAAAAGTGTGACAGCATATCTAGGTTTACGCTTTGACGACAAACCGAAATTCACGGAACGTACCAGACCTACGACCGGAAAATAAATGAAAATAAAGTATAAGCTGGCCAGAGTTAACACTGCAAAATATAGACTGCACATAAAGGCAATGGATAAATACCATACGCACTATTCGAATCCAAACTTCGTTCTGCAGCGAGTGCCTGGGCGCATTGACTGCGGCTTGCGACACACAAAATCACTGCGAGATGTGACCAAAACAGTGTTCTGCTCAGGATGACGAATGCCTTCGGCATAATAACGGTGGAGGGCTATACGTGGAGATGGGACTGTGATCCAATGACTTTACCATTCCTAAAAGAGCAGCAGCATACTGATTTAAGAAAGACAGATCGGACAAGTTAATTGAAGTTATAGGAGAAGATATCATAGAAAGGCCCCAACTAAGCCGCTTGCGAAATTGATACATGGATGAGGGAATAGGATTCAAAAGAAAAGGGCGTCCAGGCCTCAACCTTTTCCCAAAGATCGAGGAACGAATAAGGCTAAAACAACACTCACCTGGCATATTTATTTCCTCACAATCCATGGTCCATACCCAGAACACCTCCGTCAGTTTGATCTCAGCTGAATACCTATGTGCCAGTGCGGAGAACTAGGAACTCCTAAGCATGTAATTGTGTCATGTCACTTTTTACACTGAGACGGATTCACACACATGCGACCCCGAACTGAATGTGACAACGTAGGACAAATTCTACTACAACGGGCGACTGGTGCACACTGGTGACATAATCGTAAATACGTCATGTACCTTACACGAGGCATACAAACAAGAACAAGCATATGCACAAATATTCGCAAACACGAAAAGATGAGAACAGGATACTACTTTGAATGACACAGAAACTGACGCAAACACGAACAATGAAGGAGAATCAGATGTTGAAACAGGTACAGATAGTCAGATTAATATACAGACATAAATCTGAGGTACACAGTAATGGATCAACTGTCACAAAATATTTTAATAAATATAGAAACATCTTGGATAATAATTAATGTAAGTGATTTAACTGCATGTTATGCTTAGATAAGGGAATACTTGTAATGAAAATTATGTAAGTGGTCATTAATCTTAAAGTTTTAAGAGTGAACACAAGCACCACTCATGCGACACCCAGAAATAAGGAAGCCAAAGATACAAAAATATGTGAAACAAATTTGTCCTGTGACAAATCTAATACAAGAGTGATATAAATGCGAGTAAACACTGCTTGACGTCATGAAAGCATGGACGTAACAAATAATTGTTCGTACAAACGCAAACCTTCAAAGTCGATGTTGGTGTCCTTGGCGAATTTTGTTTTATTTGCATTAGACCAAGGTCTAAGGCACAGAAACATGCTTTGTACTACGTCCTAATACCCACACAAGAAGGATCACCATGCAGAATTACTGCTCCCCTTCCAACGACTACGTTTCAACAGTGGGAAGTATGTTGCGGTGGTGCTGTTATTAGAGATATTCACAGAAATATTTCTTTTTATGGCTAATGAATTTCTGACAGTGGTAGCAGGGAGACTTCCGATGTTCTGATGTTCTCAGGACTTAATTATGGGTATCGAAACATTGTTGTTTATACTCTCAATATCGATATTTTGCAGATACACATAATCAGGGCCGTAACTAATCGAAAGTCTGAAAGTTCGGGATTCGAACACTCATCAGGACATTGATTTTTAATCTCCGAGGTTTTCTTAATACAAATACTGAGATGGTTCCTATAAAAAGACGACGCCATTTTAATTCCTATGTCCATGTCACATTCAAACTAATGCTCCCTGTGAATATTTGAATATTTCATTATCTACGCAACACTAAACCTGAATCTTCCTTCCTTTCTCCGTCCCTCATTCAACTATTGTACCTAAGATGAGAAAGGTTTCTTCAATGAGGGAAGGCCCAATCACGAAACCTCAGTAACACCGTTCGAAACGTACATGGTCATCTCCCTCTAAAGTTCAGCTAGCCTCAGGCAATGCAGATTCTCCTCTGCCCAACTGTTAACAGAAAACAAAGCTGCACTACAAAGGAAGAACATGTATTCAAAAAATACACGAAACGTGAAACGTGAAAACAATTTATGTAACCAAATATTTTTCTTAAAATATGTCATAACATCAATGCATGAAGTGGTACTGGCGCTGCGGCGCTTGGAGCTGACGGTCGAGGAGGGAAAGAAAAAGGAAGACTGCAGCTGGATGCAGCTTGAACAAGGCAGTCGGCTCGTAGCAGTTTGCTAACAATACCAACTGTGTTAAATGTAAGCACAGCCAAATGAGAACTGAACACTCGCAACAACGGGAACACGGAATGATTCCATCCAATGATAACCACCACATGCGTTCAGGCATTTATCCCACTGTTTGGTACAAGCAGGTCGGCCGCTGATGTATCCACAACCGAACCCTTTCTCTTCCTTGTCCAATTGAAAGAGACGACCAGTCATGCCTTCTTTTAAATAAATTAGAAGCTGTCTTGATCGCTTAACTATTTCAATGGTGACCAGTTTCGATCATTTTATCAGATCATCTTCGGGTCATGAATGTCTGCCGGAGGTGATGACGCATGGCAATCCTCTTGTTTGTGGCTAGTGGTGTACACCAAACGGAAAAACCAAACTGAATTTACGGCGTGGACACTACAAAGTAAAAGGAACAAAAACGAGCCTACCATTACAGTTCAATTATTCTCTGAAAGACCGCCTTTTAGATCATAAACAAGATCCATTAGAATTATGGAATCACGTAATCGATACCACTTGTCCAAAGCAACCGACTGGAGGTGAATCCTTAAAATGCAATTTTTAAATTTTGTTGCAAAATTATGTGGGATATGTAATGCTATTTATTGCTGTACTATTGATTAATAAGTATAATTGGTGTACGAGTATTTATATGTAAAGTCACGTGAAAAACATCATTGTTTTGCGTTCGATCCTCATCGGCCATCGTTGATCACGAAATTAAATATGCATCGATAATCAAGAAGGACTTGTAAAAATAAAAGTGCTAATTTTCATCTGTTCTTTTATTACTTTGAAAGGTAATTACGAATGATAAAACAAGAAAATTTTCACACGTTCTACATTAAAATAGAATATAGCAACATGATACGACAGTGTAGGAACGCCTTATTTGCCGACGAGTGATTTCAGCGATTTATTGATACTTTATTTCTTTTTTTTTTTATATCAACGTCGTTAAATGCTTTTCAAAAATTGGTAATTCCGAGATACGTAGAATGCGGAGTCAGCAGCAATAATCAATGCATACATGCATCATTACTGGAACCACTAACAGCTAATAGATAAACATCATTGTCTATTCTATTTCCTATTCAAGCTTCCAGACAAAATCGCCAACACCGGTTACTATCTAAGAATTGTACGCCGTTATACGACTGAAAATGAAAAATCGTTTGAAATTCCGTGAGATAACAAAAGAGCCTTTTACCTATGGGGAATAAGGGTAGTAATTTAGTAACCGAATAAAATAATCTTGTTCCGGATGCAACATTAATAAGTGCCTCATTTGACTGCACGGGTAACAGCTCCATACCTGTGTCGACATTGTCAAGAATAATCAGGACTGTGAAATACAATTCAGAATTAATTTTTTATGTCTTGATTCGGTAGATTTTAATTAGATTCTCAAACTCGTTTTCTTTTGTCACTACATTTTTGGCCACATCCTGGTACTCTGAATCGCAGATCAGCTTGGGAGTATGGCGGCAACTATGTTCATGAAGGACCTTTCCCTTCCATTACTCAGATCCTCACTGAAGGGGGGAAAAACTTCGTCGACTCAACTTTCTTCCAATAAGGAAGAGACGAAACAACAGCATACGATAGAAACACATACCGAATGGAATGAATTGTCCGCGACAGTGAGCTGCATATTCCTACTGGTGCACATACTGTATGTGATAAACTTACACACTCTCGAAGTAAGCCGTCCTGTGTATTTTTTATAGACAGGTTTTAGATGTTTTTTAACAACGATGATTAGCTATGCGCATGTGCCCCAAGCGCCTGCTTGCACGTAAGTAGTTATGGTAACAAATAGAACGAAAATCAGTAACAAGTGTCTGGTGACCAAGAAATTCATGACATCAAAATATACAGTAAACAACCCTCTTTAGATTGTGAGAGTTCGTCGGCTGAATGAGGACTGATCCTATACTTCCTCTTTGCGTAGTTCGTGCGTCAGACCTTAGAGTATTCCAGTTCAGAGGTACACTTCGCCGTCAGTTTTGAGGTAATATAGTGATAGTGATATCTTGCACAGCAGGTAACGTTGTGAAATCTGCAGACGCTGCGTAATTAATACCACTTTTATACAGAAATTACTTGAACTCAGAAGTATTTATCTACGCCTTAGATGGCACTGCAGAGAGCCACCTTCCGTCAGTTGCTGTATTACGAAGAGAACACGTTACTGTGTCTACAGTCCAGCAGAAAAACAACTAGCGAAATGGAATTTTCATCTGATACCTAAAATTCATGTACCTTTCTAGTTCCCCATGTGGCCATATGTTGTTCCTTCTGCGGAGAATAAGGCATTAAATTCGCATTCGGAAGGAACTAGTTTCGATTCCTGTTATGAACATCTCAGCTTCAGATTTCCGTAGTTTACCAAATCAGTCGAGCCGATGCGCTGATAGTTTTTGAATGTCGCGACCGTTTTTTGCCTTTGACCATTTTTAAATTGAGCTACTGATGCGCCTGTAATGACCTCGATGTCAAAGGAGGCTTTAAACTGCAAACTTTTTCTATTATGTAGTGTATACTGTATACGGATGCTGATGGCGTAAGTTAATGTATCACTGGAATTTTAGGCTACAATGTTATCACAAATAAAATAAACTATGCCTCATTTTTGAGGACAGGTGTTAGCCTTTTGTTTACCGATATTATACGAAACCGCATATTTCAGTAAATTGCGCAGTTAACCAGTTGCCGCCTCGGAGGAACAACATGGTTCCTCTTACCTACTGACGTTTTGCACCAGATCGAAACACCTGTTTCCGAAACACGAGTTTCATTCCATTTGCAGCTGTATGAAATGCGTTGGTCCTTTTGTGTGTGGTCTGTGTTTTGCGACTTTGTTATTTATGGATATACATTACAGAGAATTTCATTTACTTGGCAATTCAAAGCTTGTATTTTTAATTACGTTTAGTGTATTGCAAGTATTTATGGGTATGATTTCGTATTAACCAACTAATACATACATAGTATCATTCCATATCGAATAGCAATTCTAAGAAGAAATCTTCCCCTTGCTTCACATAAGGCAGCAATGACAATGCATACTAAATACTTTGCAAGTGATGTTGCAGGCATTCAGTAGTTATACTTGAGGCCTTTCTTAGGTGTAAACGGGACACATATACATACACTCCTGGAAATGGAAAAAAGAACACATTGACACCGGTGTGTCAGACCCACCATACTTGCTCCGGACACTGCGAGAGGGCTGTACAAGCAATGATCACACGCACGGCACAGCGGACACACCAGGAACCGCGTTGTTGGCCGTCGAATGGCGCTAGCTGCGCAGCATTTGTGCACCGCCGCCGTCAGTGTCAGCCAGTTTGCCGTGGCATACGGAGCTCCATCGCAGTCTTTAACACTGGTAGCATGCCGCGACAGCGTGGATGTGAACCGTATGTGCAGTTGAAGGACTTTGAGCGAGGGCGTATAGTGGGCATGCGGGAGGCCGGGTGGACGTACCGCCGAATTGCTCAACACGTGGGGCGTGAGGTCTCCACAGTACATCGATGTTGTCGCCAGTGGCCGGCGGAAGGTGCACGTGCCCTGTCGACCTGGGACCGGACCGCAGCGACGCACGGATGCACGCCAAGACCGTAGGATCCTACGCAGTGCCGTAGGGGACCGCACCGCCACTTCCCAGCAAATTAGGGACACTGTTGCTCCTGGGGTATCGGCGAGGACCACTCGCAACCGTCTCCATGAAGCTGGGCTGCGGTCCCGCACACCGTTACGCCGTCTTCCGCTCACGCCCCAACATCTTGCAGCCCGCCTCCAGTGGTGTCGCGACAGGCGTGAATGGAGGGACGAATGGGGACGTCTTCAGCGATGAGAGTCGCTTCTGCCTTGGTGCCAAATGATGGTCGTATGCGTGTTTGGCGCCGTGCAGGTGAGCGCCACAATCAGGACTGCATACGACCGAGGCACACAGGGCCAACACCCGGCCTCATGGTGTGGGGAGCGATCTCCTACACTGGCTGTACACCTCTGGTGATCGTCGAGGGGACACTGAATAGTGCACGGTACATCCAAACCGTCATCGAACCCATCGTTCTGCCATTCCTAGACCGGCAAGGGAACTTGCTGTTCCAACAGGACAATGCACGTCCGCATGTATCCCGTGCCACCCAACGTGCTCTAGAAGGTGTAAGTCAACTACCCTGGCCAGCAAGATCTCCGGATCTGTCCCCCATTGAGCATGTTTGGGACTGGGTGAAGCGTCGTCTCACGCGGTCTGCACGTCCAGCACGAACGCTGGTCCAATTGAGGCGCCAGGTGGAAATGGCATGGCAAGCCGTTCCACAGGACTACATCTAGCATCTCTACGATCGTCTCCATGGGAGAATAGCAGCCTGCATTGCTGCGAAAGGTGGATATACACTGTACTGGTGCCGATATTGTGCATGCTCTGTTGCCTGTGTCTATGTGCCTGTGGTTCTGTCAGTCTGATCATGTGATGTATCTGACCCCAGGAATGTGTCAATAAAGTTTCCCCTTCCTGGGACAATGAATTCACGGTGTTCTTATTTCAATTTCCAGGAGTGTAGTTCGTTTCAGATTTCTATGTTGATAAAATTGCAACAATTTTACGAAAGAAATGCCTTCACGAAAGAAGACAAAGTAAATATAGTAGAATTCGAACCGAGAACAGCTGCCAACATATGTAACGTAGAAGTAAACATCCTCGGAGTAGTGAAGCAACTTAAACCACTGTCTTCTGGTCCAGACTGTATACCAGTTAGGTTGCTTTCGGATTATGCTGATGCATTAGCTTCATACTTAACAATAATATACAACCGCTCGCTCGACGAAAGGTCCATATCCAAAGACTGGAAAGTTGTGCAGGACACACCAATATTCAAGAAAGGTAGTAGGAGTAATCCACTTGATTACAAGCCTAGATCGTTAACGTCGATATGCAGAAGGATTTTAAAACATATATTGTGTTCGAACGTTATGAATTACCTCGAAGAAAGGTGTATATTGACACACAGTCAACATGGGTTTAGAAAACATCGTTCTTGTGAAACACAACTACCTCTTTATTCACATGAAGTGTTTAGTGCCATATGAACGATTTGGGAAACAATCTGAGCAGCTGTCTTCGGGTGTTTGCAGACGACGCTGTAGTTTATCGACTAACGAAGTCATCAGAAGATGAAAACAAATAGCAATACGATTTAGAAAAGATATCTGAATGGTGCGAAAATTGGCAGTTTACGCTAAATAACGAAAAGTGTGAGGTCATCCACATGAGTGCTAAAAGGAATCCATTAAACTTGGGCTACACGATAAATGAGTCTAATATAAAGGCCGTAAATTCAACTAAATACCTACGAATAACAATTACAAACAACTTAAATTGGAAGGAGCACATAGAAAATGTTTTGGGGAAGGCTAACCAAAAACTGCGTTTCATTGGCAAGACAATTGGAAAATGTAGCAGATCTACGAAGGAGACTTCCTACACTACGATTGTCCGTCGTCTTTCAGAACACTGCTGCAGGGTGTGGGGTCCATACCAGATGGATTGACAGAGTGCACCGAAAAAGTTCAAAGAATGGCACCACATTTTGTATCATCCCGAAATGTGGGAGAGAGTGTCACAGAAATGACACAGGATTTGGGATGGACATCATTGAAAGAAAGAGGTTTTTCGTTGTGACGGAATCTTCTCACGGAATTCCAATCACCAACTTCCTCCTCTGAATGAAAACATCTTTTGTTGACACCGACATACATAGGCAGAATAGATCACCACGATAAAATAGTGGAAATTAGAGCTCGTACGGAAAGATACAGATGCCTATTCTTTCCGTGCGCTAAACGAGATTGAAATTGTGAAGGTTGGTTCGATGAATCCTTTGCCAGGAACATCCATGTAGATGTAGATGTATATGTGCACAGCTTTGGCAAAGAATGTCAATTAACATATCGCCTTTGTCTTTGTATGGAAGACATTGATGGGCAGAGTAGAAAGGGAAGGCACGGTGCTACATTTCATTAACATCACTGCTGTGAACACCAGGGCGAAGTTGGAGGATATGTACCCTGAATATGGGATACATTTAACATGGTGAATGGCGAGTGGGCGCCAGCGGCCATAGCAGAGCCTTATAACGCCATTCCCGATCCTGGTGGTGAAAACTCCCCCACTGAGCGCGCGGCAACCAACGTGTTAAAAGTGTTTACACTAGGTATCTTTGCAGGACTTCTAGTGAGCGTCGTCGTATTTCTACATATTTAGATCAATACGAGTAGAACGTCGAGACTTCCTTAGATATTATATTTAGAATTGTATTCAGTATATGTATTAATGAAAAATAGCAGTATCACGATAAAAAGATGTATCGGTGTTGATCATTTCATGTGAAAAAAAACAAGAATTTCTTTTGACGAACAGCATAGGAGATGATTTATTTTTATTTATTATTTTAATCCATATAATACGAATTTCAAAACAAGTTTTGGAAGCGTATTTATTGGTCGTGAGCTGACGTCTGTTAGTATGAAACTACCGTTAAACATATGATTTGAAGTGTGTGTTAGAGTATTGGTAAACGATGGATTTAAAAGCTGCTGCAAAGATGAAACTTCTTTAATTCTTTAACTGGAATTTAGATGGAGTCGGCCAGGGGCTTTGCTGATATGGTTATCAGTGCCTCAAGACAGAAAACAGTATTATGAATAAAACTTTTTTGATGTCTCAATAAACTTAAGCAATGTTCAAATAACATAGAATACCCTCTCGAAGTGTAAACATTAAGTAATACAGAACATTTCATCTGGTCCCATGCTGACAACAGAAGTAACGACGTAGCACTTTACAATAAATGGCCTTCGGCCTTCATTACTTATAACAACAGTAACTTATAACAGAGAGTATTAATTTATCTGTAACTGCAAACTGACAAGGAACCCTTGAGAACGACGTTGCGTGTTCAATCTTTAGTCAGGCTTGTATGAAAGTGTAGCGTTAACAGTTATGACAGGAAAAATATTACCTGCTATTGACCTACACATGCTTCAGATGGCGACAGAAAATGAATGTCGGGAGGTGCAGGGATCAATCTTCTATGAGATGTATGAATTGTGCTTTACAAAATTGACGTCATCGACATTCAACAAATGTGCCAGACCGCTGTCTTTCACCATAAACACCGAATGAAAAATGTCATGACGCAGTGATTAAAAGAGGTTCGCACCATTAAGGTTTAAGGCGAACTTCTTGGGAGTCCGAAACCGTGCAGGACGTTCAGTTATTTATCCACTCTTAAATAATGCATATAGAATCATATTGGTGTAATGATGTGATGAGAAGTGATGTAATGTGGTGGTATGCAACCGAATTCTAAACAGTCTGTTGTGGAGGTTATCATGAAACTGGCTAGCCTTTAAGGTTAGCTACAGATAGTGCGATCATATGTTTTACAGTCACGTGAAAAGCAAATGTCCAGAAGCTGAATTTGTGCTATGGTTCCAGTTGGTGTAATTGCAATGTTACACACTTTTAGGGAAGGGTAGTTATCTCTAAAAGAGTATGATTTTTATACTTGGACCTGGAATCAAGCAAAAGCTCATTATTTCGACTAGCTATAGGCTAAAAGTGGACTTTATACCACAGCTGTAGTTCTCTTACGCTCATTTTCCCACTCCAGCTTGCTGTAATGTAAATATCCCCTACTGCCCCTGCAAGGTCAAGGACACGAGGAAGAATCATAGGGGGCGGAGCACATTCAACTTCTCACAGCACGACACATAACTTCCCAGGCAATTTACCGTCCAAATAAACAGTTGGCATAATTTTTCAAGAATGCATTAAGACACTGATCTCATCCTATCTTGATATAAATTTCTTGGTACCTCTCATTTTCATGGTTCCTCTCATATGCATTTCCTCTTCAAATTCCGATTGGTGGGAGTTGAAAGACTCCATATTGAGCGATGGGATAAGTTTGTTCATCCAATCAAGAAATTTTCAGGCCTGTGCCGCAGTCTGCTATGCATCGTCAAGTTGACGCTTTTTTTTTTCAAATTTCGTTATCCTACGTCTCCCAATTCAGTAGCACTGTTTGAAGCCATACAGCCACCCAATACTTCCTTTGAAGTTACTGTAATCTACATCACGCGTAATTTAATGTGTTTCACATACTAGGTCATCATCATGCACAACCTGTAAATTGTGTCGAGCATTCTTCAAACGCTCACACACCAGTTCTGTAACAAGTGCACCTTCTTTACCATGAATATGTTTAGTTTTTCTTATGTCCTACACTGTCATATTGCTGTGAACATACACAAAATCTGTACACAACAATTTTCTTTTTTTGCTATACTGCGGATGATCTTCCATGTTCCATGTACATAATTATGTTCGATACCCGCTCCTTGTACAACGATTGTCCTTTAATGGCTCCCTGCCCGACAAGGACGGTAACCCACATGGCTCGACACGTGTTTCAAATCAAGTTCACTGGTTGAGCAGGTATCTTCATCATTGTACCCCTCATGTACTTTGAACAGTCGAGCGTATACGACACCAAACACTCCACTGATTCATCTTGCAGGAACACTAAAATATCATCTGCCACTTCCGTCTCACTCTGCGAAATTACTTGGGTTCCTTTAGCACGAAATGTCAACTGCGGCTACTGTTGTTATAGATATAATGCAATTTTTGCTCTTTTTATCGTTGCCACTGATCTTCTTCGTTTTAACACCACTAGCACTGTTAGTCGGTAGTTACTCGTCGACTACGCAGTTCAGCCACATTCCACAGCCTCATGCTGTGCCCACCATTCTATACCTCCGGTCCCGCTCCCTGCTGACATAAGGAGCCAGTATTATGGTTGCATGGCAGGCAACATGTGGGGCCTCGAAAGCCATAAACATCATTGGCCTTTTGCCACCTCGCTCTTATGCGGTTCCTTGTGAGTAAAATCTCTACTAGCTGCTGCTGGCCTGGCTACTACCAGCTACCTCCAGTCAACAAGACACCAACTGCCAATGCAGTACTGAACTATGCTTACTTTTACACGATCAACATACCAGCTACATATACAGAGTGAGCCATGTAAGAGGTGACACACATTTTATTTTGCGAACAGTTATACATATCGAAATGCGGTTTTCAGCAAATGTTAAAGCATAGAGGGCCACATATTTTTTTTTTGTTTTTGTTAATGGTATTAACGCTAATATTAGCGAGGATATTGAAGCAAGTACGTTTTTTAAATGGAACCATACACTTTTTATAATGGCATTCGATAGCTCCTGTGTTAATGTTAGCCTTGAAACCTGTCGCAAAAATTTCGAGAAATGTCCTAGAAACTGACAGCAGCCGGAATCGACATTAGCGTTGCAGACAGCGCCAAGCAGAGCTCTTATGCTACGCTGTGTCAGAATGTCATCACATGTACCTGTTTCATTATCTGCACTGCAGGCCGCTCATTTCTGCTTCAACAGTATTTGCCTCCAGACACGTACATCAATGAGGAAAAGTTGGATATGCTACTTTTATATGTTGAATGTAAGTTAAATGCCATAAAAACTGTACAGCGATATAGGGGTATCTATCCCGATCGCCAGTGTCCAACGCGCCAGGCAACTGCACGAATTATTGAGACGCTAGTTATTGCAGGCTGCTTGAACATAAAAAGAGGACAAGACAGAAGACTTGCAACTGGCAGACAGCACGAATAAGCTGTTCCGATTATGACACTGATGAAACCGCAGAGTGGCACGAGACATATTGCCAACGAATGCGAAATCAGCTAACCAGTGGAAGTGATGTAACTTATATAATTATTTTTAGGTGAGTTTGTTTTCTGTTATTATGTGCAACTGTTAAACGGTAAATAAATATCTATTTTGAAAAGTGTCATTCGCATCCTGCATTGGTAGAATTTCCATTCATCAAATCTGTCACTGAATCAAGCGCTCGGCGACCATGATTTCTAACATCGTACAGAACTTACTCGGTCTCTGAAGTTCTGTTGCGGTGGTACGTCAAGTGTGTGGTTTGGAATTGCCATGCTGTTGGAAAGCATTTCCCTTTTCCTTTCGGACCCCTGTCAGCGGCCGTTTCGCAGCGTTGTGATGTAACGCTCTGCATTTATTATTGTCCCACAATCAAGGAAATCATGTTGGGTAACACAATCTGCGTTCCAGAACACTGTTTCTATGATTTTCCCAGATGTGGGCTGCGTCTTGAATTTCTTTTTCTGGGGCGAGTCTTTGTGTCGATATTCCATAGACTGACGTTCGTCTTCGGGTCGTCATGGAGTACTCGCATTTCTTCCCCTGTCATAACTGAATGGAGAAAGGTGTCTCCTTCATTCTGGTAACGCGAGAGTAGTTCCTGGCAAATTTCAAGTCTGTGCGCTTTCATTTCAGGAATCAGCATGCGGGATAGCCATCGTGGACAAATCTTCCGATAGCCCATCAAAGCAATAATGTGACCCTCACGTTCTAGTGAAATGCCGATTCTGCTTTCAACGACGCACAGTACTCACATCAACACAATCGCCATAAACTGCTTTCATTCTCTGATGAATCTCCTTTGAGGTGACACCTTCTGCTGACAAGAATTCAATGACTGTACGTTGCTTAAACGCATCGACCGACCGTATGCGCAGGGTTCCGTACTTTGTAACAACACAACCGTTCCATGATAAGGCTTCCCGCCAACTGGAGCTGTAGAGAAGAGGCTAAGGAACAAGCCAGTACCTGCCACAAACCAGTGCTGCCAACTGTTGAAGTATTACGAAGTTGGAGGCATTACTTTTCAGTCAACCCTCGTATAATACTGCGTCTGGAAGTCTGGTAGCCGAAGAATACGTATCACTCGTGTTCAGGCAATCAGAGACAGTCGCAAAAATTTGAAACGAACGTCCATTTCTCGAGATATATACATTTTACAATGGTATACAGTACACACAAGGAAATTTGTAAAACAAAAATTGAATTGAATGGACATCTGGAAGACCATGGTGTATCGCATTTAGTTATTTTACAGGAAGCTTGTTTGTTCCGTGTTTATGTGGCTCGATCTAGGGGCGCTGCAATGGCGACATAGCATGTCACTGCACTTCACTGCAGTGGGATATTGCCGTTTGTAGGAAAGGGGCGAGAATCATACATTACCACAAAACCATTTCGGAACCACACATGTATTATTACAAACTACTGTACAGCATTGAACAGTACACACTAACCAACAAACACATGTGAGACAGAATACCTTTAGACGGAACACACAAGAGACAGAAAATTCTTGTGAATGTGGTAGTTTTCTTATTTGTCCATCAACGCAATAATGTTCAACACAACTAATTTCATCAAACTTGCTGTTGGCCATTAACAAAATATACCTCTCATCTATCCGCATGTTGAAAGAGAACAAGTAGCAGATTCATTTGGAGGGAAGGTAGAAGTCACCATGTTCTTATTTGCCCACGAACTTGATCATATCTGTCAAATCCACATGTTTTCTATTTGTAGGTAGGAAGCAACGTCTGAGAGAAGATCGGTAGCTGATCAGGGTTATGTAATTCCTATGTCTGTGAGAACACTGAATGAGAATTTCACGGTGGCAGAGTGCTGTGCGATAATCTTTCGTAGAGTAAAACAGCGTCAACTTGGGACATTTGAATCCGTATAAACCCTATTATTTTCAATTGACGTCTTTTTAGTCCAGTCATCGTTTACTGACAGTCTTTGAAGTCTGTTCGGCTCTTTTCCGTCACAGAAGGCGGTGTGTTCATCTGAGATTTGGCAATAACATGTTTCCAGTCTTCAGGAGCAATACGTTTAAATAATTTTTTGAGACGCTGAGTGAGAGAAAAGGCCCGACGACATTGAAAAAGATATGGGCAGAGACCATAAATATCTGGTGTATTTCTGTAAAACACGCACTACGAATGAAACACATGTGTAAAGAAACAATGCACCAATTATTGGTCTGCCTCAGCAAATTGTTAGCTTCCTTTCTTCACCATAGTTTAGTTCCTGAAAATTTGTCACGATAAGTTTTCATATATACAATATAATTTGTTTAGAGCTCCGTTTGGCAATTGATTCATGCCATAAGTACATAGAAGTGTGCCCTGTGTGGATTCTGTGATCATCAGAATTGTAACACTCATATTGCCTTTGGTAGTACATACTGGAATGAGTAAGGGAATGGCAGTACAGTATTTTTATATGAATACATGAAGTGATACTACTCACATTTGTAGCGGAAATTTTTTTATGGGCTTGTTCAGCTCTATAGTGATGCATTTTACTCTCCAGCTTTATTTGCAACCTTTAATTTTAATACGAGTACAGTATAGTTTTAGATTTAATATTGTGCAAGTCATTCTGTTGGCATGTGTTTGACCTCTTGTACCAAACATTAAGCTGAAGTTAGTGTCAAATATTCTTTTACACAATTCCAACTGACTGTTATGTGAGGGTTTTGACTAATGAAGTATCTACATTTCTGTAAACGATAAGCCAGGGCTTAAGTGGTCCTTTAGCGACGCATTCCGACTGTAATGACTTGCAGTGATCGGAAAGCTCTTTATGAGGGCTTGTATTACATGGTATACCTCATTGCCAATTGGATGAGACCTATTTGTGTGTGACCCTCTTCTCTCTTTAGTAACCATGTTCAACCCAAGTAATTTGATCAAACTTGCTGTTGGTCATTAACTAAATATACCTCTCATCTACCCGCATGTTGAATGCTTGATGCTTCATGCTTAATTTTCTGTCAATTTCTACTCGCCGTGGGCTAAAAACAAAACTGTTACAAAAACTCTTTGAGCAAAACTCGTTAGCCGTTCACTTTGTAACGGATTGTAGCTTGTCTTCTAGATGTTTGTTCTGTTTATACCGATCGTCTTCTCACACGTTCATCTATATGGATGTATTTCAGGCGAACTAACACCGACCGGTGTGGAAATTGCAAGACATTTGTTTCCTTGTCTGTTCACATAGGATTTACCACTGTCTCTTAGGTTGCCTGGTGAAACGTTATTGTGATTTCTGGTGTAAGGAGGAGAAATGCGTACCATCACGTTTCCGACTTTGATAAACGTCGGAGTGTAGCCTATTGCGATTGAGGTTTATCGTATCGCGACATTGCTGCTCGTGTTGGTCGAGTTCCAATGACTGTTAGCAGAATATGGAATCTGTGGATTCAGGAGGGTAATACGGGACGCCGTGCTGGATCAAAACGGCCTTGTATCACTAGCAGTCGAGATGACAGGCATCTTATCCGCATGGCTCTAATGTATCTCGCAGCCACGTCTCGATCCCTGAGTCAACAGATGGGGCCGGTTGCATGACAACAGTCATCAGCATGAACGGTTCGACGACGTTTGCAGCAGCATCAACTGTCAGATCGGAGACCAGAGCAGCCGTTATCCTTGACGCTGCTTCACAGACAGGAGCGCCTGCGATGGTGTAATCAACGACGAACCTGGGTGGACGATTGGCAAAACGTCATTTTTTCGGATGAATCCAGGTTCTGTTTAGAGCGTCATGATAATCGTATCCGTGTTTGGCGACATCACAGTGAACCCACATTGGAAGCATGTATTCGTCATCGTCATACTGGCGTATCACCCGGCGTTTTGGTATGGAGCGCCATTGGTTACAGGTCTCGGTCACCTCTTGTTCGCATTGAAGGCACATTTCAGATGTGTTACGACCCGTGGCTCTACCCTTCATTCGATCCCTGCGGAAACCTACATTTCAGCAGGATAATGTACGACCGCATGTTGAATGTCCTGTAGGGACCTTTCTGGATACAGAAAATGTTCGACTGCTGCCCTGGCCAGCACATTCTCCAGATTTCTCACCAAATGAAAACACCTGGTCGATGGTGGCCGAGCAACTGGCTCGTCACAATACGCCAGTCACTACTCTTGATGAAATGTGGTATCGTGTTGAAGCTGCATGGGCAGCTATACCTGTGCACGCCATCCTAGCTGTGTTTGACTCAATTCCCAGGTTATCAAGGCCGTTATTACGGCCGGAGGTGGTTGTTCTGGATACTGATTTCTCAGGATCTATGCAACCAAACTGCGTGAAAATGTATTTACACGTCAGTTCTCGTCTAATATATTTTTCCAATGAATACCCGTTTATCATCTGCATTTCTTCTTGGTGTAGCAATTATAATGGCCAGTAGTGTAAGTTTTCTTCGTTATGCGTTGGTATCCATTGCAGAGAAGTATTGAATATTTATGTTACCTTAGCATTGTTATGACTATCGCTGAGGTTAATAGCTTACTTGTCCGTATTTGAAACGAAATATATCACTCATTCTGTGCGTCAGGGATCTGACAGTTTGGCAGTAGGTTTGTAAGGCACGTGGCAATATATGTCGACGCACGTATCATGTAATTCGCGTAAACAACGGGCTCGTGTCTTGCCTATTCTGTGATGGCGCCTAACAGATGTATTCCGTAGGAAACACATTAGGCGAATTTGATCGCCGAGAAACCATCTTGATTTTACTATAATGCTACTCAGACTACTGTAGCTCGATTCTTGCCTCGAGATAGGTACAATTATCCTGCTGAAAGATGACATCGCCGTCGGGGAAGACAACACGCATGAAGAAATTTAGGTGGTTCGCAGCTGTCAATGTATCTTCGATTACTACCACAGGCCCCATACAAGCGCAGGAAAATATCTTCTCCCACCAATTTCCGTCCGTGGCACACTGCACGTTTCGAGCCGCCGTTCACCTTGATGACGGCGTTTGTGAAGATGATCATCTACCTAGTGTCACAAAAATGTGGTTCACCCAAGGAGTCAAAACGTTTCCATTGATGGACGGTTGAGTCCCGAGGGTCCCGAGGGTCCCGTGCCCCCTGCGTTATCGTAATTGCCGATTTTGTTGGGTCAAAATGTGAACATGTAGGAGTGGTCTGCTCACTCATATAGCACAAAGCGTTAGTCGCTGTCCCACCTCTTTCCGTAGGTACGACAGTAGCACGTGAACATTCGATCGGCCTCGCCGTTCTTGAGACACTCGTTCACAAACTCTGCATAATGATAATCAGCCCTTTTTCAAATTGCCTGATCGCAATGGATTTCCCCATTTGTAGCCATATCATTTTTAGGGGAATCCCCCGTCCGTGTCTGCTCAGATTACATACTCTTCTTACAGCGTCACGTGCCCGCAAACCTACCAGGAGGCATTCAACGTCGCGGTGGGCAGTGGTCATAATGTTTTGGCTTGTCAGTGTAGGTGGTGCAGCGCTGGATGTGTTTCAGTGCTGTTGTCTGCATTACAAATAGCTAATAATGCAGCTGACCTTTTACATTTTTCTCAGGGCTTCTACTAGTCCACCAACGTGTATAATGGCAGTGTTTTTGACTCGTTCATTGCACTATCTAAATGTGGTCATAGGGCGTGCGCGCGGTTAACCTATGTGCAAGCGCGAAGCTGGGGTCTGACTTACGGCAGTAACCTGCAGATGCAGAGAGAGAGAGCGAGAGAGAGAGAGAGAGAGAGAGAGAGAGAGAGAGAGAGAGAGAGACATGTGTATGGCCGACTTGCATGCAGGATACGTTAGCTTCCTGGGACGGTAGCGAGAGTTGCAGCTATCAGCCGAGGAGGGACGAGCTGTTCCCGTCGTAGTTGGGGAAGCACAATGTAGTGTGCAGCAGCCAAGGCCAAGACGAAGGAAGGCGTGATCCTGGGAGTTGTGGCCATAACAACCCGAGCACCGTGAGCTTAACTGCTTTCTGCTGATCCGTAGTGGGTGTGCATCAGCTATGTTTTCTGTTTCATACAAAGAGAATATTGTTACATCCTGTTTAGCTGCGCTGCCAAGACAGACCAATTGAAGTTCCGTGTTCAGGACTATGTTTCTAAAACTCTGCGTAAAAGCTGCATAGTCGATCTTACCGTTACTGAAGTTTCAATTTTCCTAAGCAAAGTAGGAACTCAGCTCGTATTTAAAGTGAGGCGATTTGTGACTGATTTTCCAGTTTCGTGATCATGCGGCCAGTCATTGCGGTCCTCAGTCATCTCGGTGTTAAATTGATTGATGCCAGTGAATTAATTTTCCAAATTTATGTAACTATTACTGCGAGCCGCGTTAAAAACCACTAGAAATCTTTGTTTTACGAATGTCTTACCAGTGCTGTGCCATTTACTATGGTTTTCTGTGCTACAGAGGCTACAGTTTGTGTGTGTGTGTTTGTGTGTGTGTGTGTACGCTCGCGCTGTGAGGTGCCGTAGCACAGGGCGTGACTCCCTGCCGTATTTTCCTGTGCATGTGAGTTCAGAATGCTACGCCACCGCCATGAGCGAAGGGCCTTCCTCCGTTTCAGCAGCGGTAGTTGTAACTTAATAACTGCAAATCTCGTATAGGAGTGGAGGTGTTTATGTCCGACCAGATCATGAAGGATACGACGCCGCGCTTTGCGATCTTGATTACCTGTCAGTTGTTTTCGAATTGAGTCAGTTTTTCAGTTACTGAAATTAAAGTTTTTATAAAACATTTTTAACTAAGTCAATTGTTGCCAATTTTTTCTCTCTAATTGTCAATCAAAAGTTTCAGTAATTGGTGTTAAGGTTTTTAGTTCATTTGTTCTTTGGTATTAAAATATTTGTTGCTGATAACGGTTTAGAAGATCATTTGTTCAATCTATATTGAAAATTTGAGTTGGTGTCAGCTGCTAAGATATCTCTAAGTAGTTTTACTAGTTTATTAAGTCAGCTGCAGTTACTGCAATTGTTTTAAAGAGTTGGTCAAATTAAGTCTTGGTTTGTGTTGCTCAAATACCAACGTACATAAGTATTTTCTGTGAGAACTAATAAATCAATCTAAGTGAAAATCTTAAAGGAAAGTCCCAGTGGCTTGTCATCCAAGGATCCCCGTACCCAAGCCATCCTGCTCAACCGCACTTAGTACAAGGCAATTTTGAAATGAAAAGAAAGAATGAAAAAGAACAGTTTGCCAGATGCTTGTGGTCAGAAGTTATGAAAGCATGTGCTAATACAACAATTTTGCATCTGATCACTGACAAATTCCAAGTCAATTTAGCAATCAGGCTAGTTACAAGGACTGAAAAGTTACCAATTAAAATAAGTTGTTAGAAGCGTGTTTATGTGTTTGTATGAATGCAGCGCGATAGACTGCATGAACAACTCTGACAGCGCTCTGTGCCCTCTGTAAGAGACTCTGTGGATGGTCTGACCCGCAGTTGGAGGTGAATGGCCAGTAGTGATGGAGGCTGGAAGTTAATAGTTAGCAGTGATGGAGGTTAGAGGTCTGAAGAGATAGCGCAAGCGGATGGTAGGACGTGTTCGTAATGGAGTTTTAACGTTTCTGAAGATTATATAATTTTTTGGAGCTGGATGTCACAGGCGATTTTTGAAATGATTGTCACCTGAGAAGGTAAAATCTGTTAAATAAATTGTTTGCTTTGCAAGAAAGTCTTTCCTTTGCTAACATCGTGCCTATTAGTAGTTAATGTCTACATTGGTTAGAATATTTTATTTAGCTGGCTGTATTGGTGCTTGATGTATCGCTGTAGTTCGTGTAATGAAGATTTTCTGTGAGGTAAGTGGCTCATGAAATATATGTGTTGTTGTTAGCATTTCTTCTAATTCAGGGACATTTTTATCTGTTAATTATTTGAGTTATATTTGTCAGGAATAATTGTGTAGTTCAAAAATGAAATGATCAAGAGAAGGAAAGTGACAGTATGCTCAGTTTTATTCAGCAGTTTAATTAGGTTCACTTCCATTTAGTTTTCCTCAGCAGTATCAGAATTAAACTAAGAAGTTTCTCCTTCTCAATTATTGTAATTTAAGTAAAATGTATTAAACATAGAAGTTTCACTGGAATCTTTTGATTTTCTGGTTGTTTGAATAATTATTGCATGATTAGAAATTAATTACTGTTTACTGCTAGCGCGTAATTGTATAAGGCATTTCGTTTGTACTTATCTGTCATTGTTGTATTGTACTGTAATGAGCAAAGCAGTTGTGGCATGCATGTGAATTTACATTAAGTATCTCGCAGTCGCTTTAGCAACTAATTAGATATTGATTATGTTCAGTTTTATTTTAGTGTGTCTTCTTATTGTTTTGCTTCTCAAATTGTGTTTTTTCTGTGCTATGGTGTGAAACACTGTGATAATAATGGCGGGTGAAAATCGCAACACTAGGCTGGAAAGCAATTTGAAAAATTACAGTGAAGACGAGCCTAGCGTGTTTTCACTACTTAGTAATGAATTAACAAATGTTGAACATAGTAATTTGGTAATACCCGTAGTGCATTGGGACATGGATCAGGTAGTAAATAGCGGTGCAGAAAGTGAAACAATCAGTGAACACGGAAGTATTGCCGATAGATCGGTCAGCAAATTTTCGGCTCAGGAATGCGAAAGTACGGAACAATATCTTGCAAATACCGTATGTTCCGGTTTTGCGTAACTACACTTACCTCAATTAAGTCAAGACGCATTGTCTGCTTCTCAAAAAACGAATACTGCTGGTGCAAATACACAGCCGAAAAGCACAAAGGAACATGTCTCAGTCACTAATATATCGTTATTGCAATTACTGCAACAAATGAAACTCTGGGTATTAAACCAGAAACAAACACAGCAACAATTGGAAAAAACAGAGCAACAACTTCAAAAGTTAGACAGAATTGAGCAAACGCTTGAACAAACATACTTAGATTTAACCGCTGTGTCCTTTAAAATGAAATACAAATGTCAAAAAAATTGTAAAGATGTAAAAACACAAATTTGTGAGTTTTTCAGCTCATTTTTCGTGACACGAAAACACATTACAGAATCATGAAGCAGCCATAAAAGAATAAAGAATGCAGATTATTGTTCTCGAAAATCACGATACTTTGCAGGCCAAAACAGGTTCAATTGCATCTACCGATGCGGTTATGTAACTTTCAAAAATCAGTAAAACTTAAAGGAGACAGTAGATATTCTAAAATTTGGTTCAGAAATACGCACGGAGGAAATTAGCTAATGAATCAGAAAAAGTAACCGAACTTTCGGATGAGCTAACAAATTTATCCAAAACGGCAGATGATTTGAATGATACGATACTGGTAGCTTTTACTGATACAGAGGTGTACGAGGACATTAGGAAACTTAAACAGAGTCCGAAACAATTCAATACGCAACATAAAAGACAAGTGTGGGAAGTAGAAGATCATTTGGTTCACGTGAAACAAGAGTTACATGTTTCAGAGGATACTCGCGCTGCAACACGGGAAGAGGTATTTAGAAATACGAAAATGTTACAAAGTAATAGTACATGGTATTTCGGAGATCTTGATAGGAGTCGGCAGGATGCACTGAGCCTCGGGAAGAAACTGCCGACACCCCGTAAGGATGAGAGATTTGTGACTCGACTATAAGCCCATCATTACAACGCGTAAATTCAGAAAATTCAGGAAGTCTGGTAATGATATATATCCACAGGCTTGGCTTTGTCAATTTTCTTATTGCTTCCCTCCGAATTAGCCATTAAAGTACAAGAAAAAAAGGAAACGAGATTCCATTACATTTCTCGTGTAAAACCGTTTAATCCGAAATAATTTGTTTTCTGACTTAGACCTGGCTATAAAATATTTTTCTCTTATAGTTACTATTACACGTTGTCACACTTAGAAACTGTTCGCATGCAGCGATGTTTTGAAGCTAACTGTCTAGAAAAGAACCTATGGAACTTATAAAGACAATTTTACGAATCCACTTTTATTGGGAACAGATGATACAGTCCTCTGTGTACATTTTTGCTTGTTAGTTGCATGATTATCTCACGATTATAAAGTCCACACTTTTGGAATATATACTGACAATGTGGTCTTACTGCAACATTTTGGTTTATTTGAAAAAACATTTTTATTGAAAGTTCTTTGAGAGGTCACAGATGACAGAGTATTTCGTTCGTTTGACAGCAACACGAATATACCACGACGCTACTTAGGAGTGACACAGTCTTCATTATGGCTTTTACTCTGTATCTGTTTTACGTCTGCATAGTTTTTCTGCGTTCATTTGGAAAGTATAACATGTTTTGGTAATGACTTTTATAGCATAGTTACAATGAGACAGATATTGTTCGTAACAACAATACGTTACAGTACAGTACTTTCAAGGTCACAGCAATGTACGTAATAACTACGACATTTATACACATAGCTCTTTACTTTTGTACATGGCAAAGGTAAGTAAATGGATTTTTGGAGAACTTGGTTTATGAACGACGATAACTACGACACTTGATACATTTTTACCGTTAACCAATGCCAGAAATTATCTTACATTACCTTACAGCGCTACATGATATGTATTTGAGTGATTACCTTTCGTATTTGGAACATTTTTGTACATGTTGTAGAACTACAATGATAAAGAGGTTTTCGGCGATACATTTCATTCCCCAGTTTTAATCTCTAACATCTGAGGTATAATTAAATTAACCGTAATGGTTTTATACCTGTTTTGTGTACCATGCGTGTGGCTCGCGCAAGAAGCCCTAGCTAAAATGGTAGTTGCTTATACAGCTTTACAGATTGGTGCTATATTTTTCTAACACAATTACACAGCTATCTGGTCATCGACTTGAGAGAAATAAGATCTGTTTACTACATGTTTTAACGTCCAGTCAATTACGCAGTTGATTACTTCACACGAATGAAATTGTACTTTGTCTGCGTTTTGGGAACTTTTTATAAATTTTTGGAACCATTATAATGCTATGAGAGCTTTAAGAGATGTATTTTGTGTGGGACCATGTTTTCTTGAAGTACATTTGAGGTAGATGACACTATTGAAACTAGCAGAGAACGTTTTTTTTTAGATATTTTGAAATTTGATTGAGGAGTTATGATATTACGGCGATGTTTGTTATGATATTGAGATATGGTTATGATTGATAAGGTGATGCTTTTTGAGGAATATGTTTGGGTTAGGGACTCTGGTTGTGGAAATGAATGTTGGAAACCAAGATCGTACTTTACGAGTTATGGATGTATATGTAAATGTGAGTACAACACTGACAAGACTTTTTGGACACATATTTCTGAGATTTTGTTTCCACACACTTCTAATGTGAATTTCCAACCTGTGAAATTTCTTTTTTGTAAGAAACTGTCATAGTAGCTGCAACTGATGCTGTAAATCTTTTTGTAAAGAGTGTAGGTGATCTTGACATAATGCTCTGCTGCCCCCAGCTGCATGCTGCCGCCTGAGAAAAACTCATTGCTGTGTTGCCTTTCAAATGCACAGCTGTCGAAAAGATAGGCCACTGACTCCTCACTATTAAGATTTCCTTGCAGAATGTACCATAACCACGAGACACTATTACTTGTAAACATACGATTACACTTTGCAATTAGTAGTTTGTGGTGCTTAAAGAAATGCTCATGAAGTGAGAAATGTCTATTTCTGCACATCTGATTATGTCAAGTATCTCTCTTTGATAGATGTGCGAAATTATACTGACTTATAAAATGCCACATGGGTAGTGAATGATTTTTTCCTTGTTTTTTAAATATTTGCTTATTTTATTTGATGTCTAGTTTCTAGTTACCCTGCAGCATTGGTTTTACAAAGTAAAATTTAATACCTATGCTAATGTAAGTAATTTCTGTTGACTGATCCATTAAATATAAATTCTATGATCCATGTTCTTAGAAAAGGAGCACTACGAAAGGGAAGAAGCATAAAACGGAGAAGGGAGTAATAAAAGGAATTGTGTACATAATTTTCTTTTCAAAGATCTGTTATTTTCTTTTTTTAATTAATTTTGTCATTAGTAACATGTTGTGGCACACCGCTGTAGTGTTAAGGTGTTACATAGACATTAGGATGTGAATAGACATTTCCCTTATCTGCATTGCTGTCTTTACCGTAAATTTTTTCTGCTTGTGCTTGTGCCATGCCATGTTTATGTGTAAGGTATTTCATTTGATGCTGCTATTTGTCAGGCATTCTCTTACTGAATTTTACTTTGTATTATTCTGATAAGCCAGTTTTACCACTTATTTAATTTTCTTGTTTGCTGCATATGCCTTATAATAGTTGCAATGTTGCATTTGCTTTGCGAATTTAGATATGCTGCTGCTTGCTCTGCCAATTCGCATTTTTTGTCATTGTGGTTGTGTTAATTGTTTTGTGCTGCTGCATTGCCTCGTTCTTTAGTTTATATAAACGAGCTCAGAAGATTTAAGTTATTTTAAGAGGGGGTATAAGAACATGATGGGTATAAGAAGAAGAGTTATGACTTGGGAAGAAATGCATTGAAAATCTACAAGGGAAGGGTTTGGCCAAAGTGTATTGTATAATGAGGAACAGTTATTTTGTTCTGTAGGATATTCTTGGACACAAATTAGTTGAGAACTATATGATAGCATTAATACAGATAGACAGGACTTGTTTTTGGGAACAAATTTTGAAGTGGGGGAGATCTCCGAGAGTAGAATTAAGTTTTGGTTGGAAATGAAGTACCACAAGTACTGCAGTACCAAATGTTAAACTGGAAAACACTGTCCTTTTCTTTTGTGTTAGTCCGCTATGTGTATATGTGTACCCTTATGTGTTTACTTGACAAGATACATTTGGAAGCATTTTTTTCTGCTAATACTAAGCTGCATTCAAATTACTCTTATTCTCAAATCTGAAATTGTTTTGTTCTTTGGAAAGATGTTGAGACACTACTAATTCAGCTATGTTTTCTCTTAATACTCATGTGTCAATGTTTCTTAGGATATTTTCATTTTTCATTTATTTACTTATGTCATAATTCCTGTAACGCGCATGTGTATGTTGATTTCTTTCTTTTTGTAAAGCCTGTATTATTACAAATGCTATCTGTATTATCACGTTCTTTACATTTGTGATCAAATTTATATGCTGTAAAACTAAAATTGTGTAGACATCAGTTCTCCAAAAATAGTAGGGATTCATTTTACTGCACACTTTTGTTTGTTGGTCATAGTACATGTACAAAACCTCAGGTTATGTTACTGTGTTAGTGCTTGCACGTGTTGATAATTCAGCGAAGAACTGGTTAACAGCATTTCTGGTTCTAAGGATATTGGAAGGAGAAGGGGGAAGAAAAGAAAAAAAAATTGTGAGTGCACAAGTAGTGGTTCAAGGACTTGCTATATTGTCATCAAGACTCAAATTGTGATTGTGCACCTATACAGTCGTAACGGATGGCTGCTGACCATCTCTACAGTGGGTCTGCATCTTTGGTGGCGCATTGCAAGGACTGCAATGGGTCTCCAACTTTGGTGGGCTATTACTGCAATAGTCTCAACACGGAATACTGTGGGGTCTGCTCTCTGGTGACCTACCAATTCTACTAACATTCTTCAAGAATTCGACTAACGAGTGGATGTGCTCTGTTGTGGCCCACTACCAGTCTTCGTATGAAGTATCAGCACTGCGTTTCCGTTATGAGGACGACACTTCTTCAGGACTGAAAGAGATCAACTAGTTGCGTGTGGATTTTCTTTTACTGCTTAGACTCTGCACATAAAACAGTCCACTTACTCTTATGAATAATTAGGGCTGTCTTTAGGGACTGCGAGAGCATTTTCTTTTGCTTTGTTGACCAGCAGTAAATTGACTGTATGCATCAGACCTATTTGATATTGTTAATATAAAAATGTTAACAAATTAGTCTTCGTCACTGCCTAAAACACGTAAAATTTTTTGAGAGGAGCAGAGGTGCTATGTAAATAGCCTGTTTATGTGTTTGTATGTTGGTAGGGCGATAGACTGCATTAATAAATCTGACAGCGCTGTGAGCCCTCTGTAAGAGACTCTGTGGCTGGTCGGAGTGGCAGTTAGGAGTGAATAGCCAGCAGTGATGGAGGCTGGAAGTTAATAGTTGGCAGCGATGGAGGTTAGATGTCTGAAGAGATAGCGCAAGCGGACGGTAGGACGTGTTCGTAATGGAGTTTTAACGTTACTGAAGATTATATATTTTTTTGGAGCTGGATGTCACAGGCAATTTTTGAAATGATTGTAATCTGAGAAGGTAAAATCTGTTAAATAAATTGTTTGCTTTGCAAGAAAGTCTTTCCTTTGCTAACATCGCGCCTATTAGTAGTTAATGTCTACATTGGTTAGAATATTTTATTTAGCTGGCTGTATTGGTGCTTGATGTATCGCTGTAGTTCGTGTAACGAAAATTTTCTGTGAGGTAAGTGACTTATGAAATGTGTTATTGTTAGGATTTCTTCTCATTAAGGTCCATTCTTTTATGTTTATTATTTGAGCAGTCAGATTGCGTTTGAGTTCTACCTGTCAGGAATAATTCTTTAGTTCAGAAATGAAATGATCAAAAGAAACAAAGAGGCATTATGTTCAGTTTCACTCAGCAGTTTAAGTAGGTTCACTTGCATTTAGTTTCCCTCAGCAGTATCAGAACTAAATCAAAAAGTTTCACTATCTTAGTTATCGAAATTTAAGTAAAAAAGTATTAAAGAGAAGTATCAAAGTTTACAGAAACAACTCAGATAATTCAGACAACGTATTGTCCTCTACAATTTTTGCCACGCTAAAAATGATGTATACTAATTGTGACAGTGAATCATATGAAGGGTGTTTTGGAAGTAAGAGAGCACTGAAATTTTGCGCCATTTTATCGCATGACGGTTGGCAAGTGTGGTTTCTTTCATGTTATCTGCGATCCTTCCCATTAGTAGCCTGATAGCTTTAGTGTGGTGAGCAATTTTGTTTGATGTTTGTTTTCATCGTGGAGCTGATGAAACTGAGTAATGACAAGAAGCATTTACAAAAACCGTCAGTCTCATGGCAACTGTTCATGAATTGCATGTGACGCTAGAACGTAATTCTGATCCAACCCAATCATCTATTCGGCAGTTGATCCGGAAGTTTTGCGACCACGGATTCTATTTCAAACGGTAAGAAAACAGGACGACCGCGTTCTGTTCGAACAGAAGAAAACGTTGCTGCCGTGCTTGGCAATGTGACTAAGCCCCAGAAAATCTGTTTCCCGACGATCTTAGCAACTGAATTTCTCAAGACGTTCATTGCATTAAGTCCCTTCAAAAGATCTGAATATGCATGCATATAGGATTCAACTTACACTATAGTCGAAGCCTGCAGATCACTGAAAGAGGCACCGATTTGCTCAATTGGTCTTTGCACGACAAACGGAGAAAGAGAAATTCACAAGAAGGATAATTTTCTCAGATGAGGCACACTTCACCTCAGTGGGTACGTTAATATGCAGAACTGCAGAATTGTGGGTAACGAAAATCCGCGAGGGACTCTGGGAGATGAATCCGCAACGCACGGCAGCGTGGTGCGATTTCTGGGCAGGAGGAGTGATCAGCCCATAGTAGTTTGAAAATGATGAGGGAGCTGCCGTCAATATCAACGGCGACCGTTCATCAAACATGCTTTCTGACTGGTTTTTCTCTATTATTGAAGAAAACTACGATTTTTGGTTTGTACAAGATGGTACGATGTGTCACAGATCCTGTGAAACTATTACTCTGTCGAATAAAAAGTTTCCTCAAAGAATTCTCTCTTTGCATGGCAACCAGGAATGGCCTGCCAGATCATGCTATCTTACGGTTTGTGACCATTTTTTGTGAGGATTTCTGAAATCAAAATGTATCTGAACAAACCACCGACACGACAAAAATTGGAAGGATTATTAACCGCATCACACCAAATATTTGTAAACGCTTCATCGACAACTTTAATGAAAGCCTTGCACCTTGCGGCGCTGCCTTCGGTGGTTATACGGAGGATAGAATTTCCTCTATCTATAAATGGGCGCAGTTAACGTGCTTGTAAAAAGGAAAATATATTACATTTTCAATAAATTTTTTTATGTTCTAAGCCTTTAATATTCGTCCCTACTTCTCGGATATCCTTTAAAAGTAATATTTCAAATGAAGTTTCATAGTCACATCATCGTCTGGAAATCTGTTCTCAGAAACAGGCTACGATCCCTGTCAGTAGTCTGAAGGGGAAAAGTTTCTACAGAATGTCATATTTACAGCCTGTAGACATAGCTGCGTCATGTGACTCATGCAGAAGACCCAGGTTTAATTCCCAGTCTTGAGAGGGATTTTTCCCGCGGTCGGAGGATGGGCATGGGGTCCTCACTCAGTCTCATGTAACCCAATGAGGAGCTCCTTGATTGAATAGCGGCTGCGTGGTGTGAAAAGTCGACAATGGGCAGAAGAGCAGTGTGATGATCACACGCCGCTCCATACGACATTTGCATGATGCTGCATGGCATAGGATCACAGGGCGATGTTTCGTTTTAGACAGTAATTTGTGGGGTAAGTAATTTTAGTTAGTGCTCTATTTACTATCAGATACACTTGATTAATTCGTATCGGGTTTGTATGCAATTTCTAAATTCATAATTTAACAACTGATGTCTACACGTCACTGAGGAAATCATTCAGCATCGATACCACCATCACACATCCCTAGGACAAGCTCAAAGTGGAGATTATTTTTTTTCCCTAGTACGCGGCCACATACAGAAGTTACCCGATACTGCGAAAAGTGCAAAAAGTGACAGCCGGCAATTTAGAATGTGCTTCAACAACTGAAGAACATCTCATAATATGCCACGAAGTGTTCCTGACTTCCAGGATACTGGTGACCAGCCTACAGCTATTAATGGGAGAGAGGTCTAATGAATGCAGTACGTATGGTGTTCATTGATGGCAAGGGAGAGGAAATAAAATACAATGAAATGTTTTATGAATGAAAATTACGTGCAGTGTCACTTTTTCGAGGTATTTTAGTATCGAAAGCCGAAATGCTACATTCGTAAAACACCACACAATATTTCTAGGCAAGCACACATCACTTACATTCTCTCTTTTCTGGTGATGCGTCTGTGTGTCTGTGTGTCTGTGTGTCTGTGTGTCTGTGTGTCTGTGTGTCTGTGTGTCTGTGTGTCTGTGTGTCTGTGTGTCTGTGTGTCTGTGTGTCTGTGTGTCTGTGTGTCTGTGTGTCTGTGTGTCTGTGTGTCTGTGTGTCTGTGTGTCTGTGTGTCTGTGTGTCTGTGTGTCTGTGTGTCTGTGTGTCTGTGTGTCTGTGTGTCTGTGTGTCTGTGTGTCTGTGTGTCTGTGTGTCTGTGTGTCTGTGTGTCTGTGTGTCTGTGTGTCTGTGTGTCTGTGTGTCTGTGTGTCTGTGTGTCTGTGTGTCTGTGTG